>NC_089491.1:80526058-81126058 GCF_036850765.1 Saccopteryx bilineata | reverse complement strand
GAGCCTTATTGCTTGTCTTTTATCTGTTTCCAAGCCTCTGGCCTGGAAAGCCACCCCTTATTTTATACACTTGCTTTTTGGCATATGAAATCTTCCCAGTGACCCATTTGATTATATGATTTGCAGGTGGACAATTACCAGTCAGAGTAGACCAGGGGCCGTGTGGCTATGATGCGGCTGGCTAAGTGGTGCAGGGTTTGCTTGATGTTTACATGTGAGAGATGAAAGTGGAGGGCTGTCCTCAGGGTAGGGCTCTGTACAAATTCACACAAAAATTCTATCCAGTAGTTAAGGAAATTATTTCTCACTCAGTGGCTTTCAAGGGTCAAAGGAAGTGAAACAATTTCAGAATCTGTGAATGATTTGTACATTAAGTACGCTTTCTAAATGGGCTATATGTTTTATTACATGAGGGAGGAGGCACTTTCAAAACGTAGCAAGTAGGTAGCAAAATTACCGTATATAATTGAGGTTGCCACCAGGGAGAACAACAGATATTAATAGCAACATCGCAGTTGCTCAATTACTCAATTACTTATCGTAATTAGGGAGGTGGCAAGTTTAAATTACATAAAGGAATGAATTGCACAATACTTTTTTATGCAAAAGATGTATTTGGTGCATCCTAGCCTGGTAGATGTCCTGTTTCCATGAATGAAGAGGAGGCTCTGTGTTGGCACACCAAAGCCCCAACTCGAGACCCTTCAGGATGCATTTTATGAGTTCTTTTCAATATTCCTTAAGAATTGTTGTGTATGATATGGATTTGACTTAACAGATCTTTCCTGTAGCTGACACAGCTATTGAACTGACAACCAGGAAATGGGCTTTCAAATTAGCACAACCCAAATGCGTGCTATTTTTGTGTGTTTAAAATGAAGGGAATTGAAAAGAAAAATGTCAAGACTAATCCTTGAAGTCACATTGGTTTGTTCTTTGTTTGTTTGTTTGTTTGTTAAGAAGAAGCTGTCTTCTATGACATCTGATCAGTTAGAATAAACTTGCCAGATTTTCAATGGCTTTGGAAATAAATTCACAATACCAAGGCCAACCCCAAACCCACTTAACTAGTTATTTCCAAGGTAATTAAAACCCCTTTATAATGGGAAGAGGACATAAACAGACACTTTTCCCAGGAAGAAATACAAATGGCCAACAGATATATGAAAATATGCTCATCTTCATTAGTTATTAGAGAAATACAAATCAAAACTGCAATGAGATACCACCTCACACCTGTTAGATCAGCTATTATTAACAAGACAGGTAATAGCAAATGTTGGAGAGGCTGTGGAGAAAAAGGAACCCTCATACACTGTTGGTGGAAATGTAAAGTAGTACAACCATTATGGAAGAAAGTATGGTGGTTCCTCAAAAAACTGAAAATAGAACTACCTTATGACCCAGCAATCCCTCCACTGGGTATATACCCCCAAAACTCAGAAACATTGATACGTAAAGACACGGCCCTGGCCGGTTGTCTCAGTGGCAGAGCATCGCCTGATGTGCGGGAGTCCCGGGTTCAATTCCCGGCCAGGGCACACAGGAGAAGCGCCCATCTGCTTCTCCACCCCTCCCCCTCTCCTTCCTCTCTGTCTCTCTCTTCCCCTCCCGCAGCCGAGGCTCCATTGGAGCAGAGATGGCCCGGGCAGGCGCTGAGGATGGCTCCTTGGCCTCTGCCCCAGGCGCTAGAGTGGCTCTGATTGGGCAGAGCGATGCCCCGGATGGGCAGAGCATCGCCCCCTGGTGGGCGTGCCGGGTGGGTCCGGTCAGGCGCATGCAGGAGTCTGTCTGACTGCCTCCCCGTTTCCAACTTCAGAAAAATGCAACAAAATAAAAAGGACACATGCAGACCCATGTTCATTGCAGCATTGTTCACAGTGGCCAGGACATGGAAACAACCAAAAAGCTCGTCAATAGATGACTGGATAAAGAAGATGTGGCACATATACACTATGGAATACTACTCAGCCATAAGAAATGATGACATTGGATCATTTACAGAAAAATGGTGGGATCTTGATAACATTATACAAAGTGAAATAAGTAAATCAGAAAAAAACAGGAACTGCATTATTCCATACGTAGGTGGGACATAAAAGTGAAACTAAGAGACAATGATAAGAGTGTGGTGGTTATGGGAGGAGGGGGGAGAGGGAGAGGGAAAGGGGGAGGGGGAGGGGCACAAAGAAAACAAGATAGAAGGTGACAGAGGACAATCTGACTTTGGTTGATGGGTATGCAACATAATTGAACAAGATAACCTGGAGTTGTTATCTTTGAATATATGTATCCTGATTTATTGATGTTGCCCCATTAAAAAAATAAAATTATTAAAAAAAAAAACCTTTATAATCAAATTCCTAACATACTCAGCAGCCTAATTCCAGGACTGTAAGGCTACTTCAAGATGTAATTAGAGTGCGACTAAGTCAGGTGAGCATCAGATATTATCAGTAGAAGTGAATAAGTCCCTGAAAAAGGGCCATTACTCTCCTTCCACATTTCTCACCTTTTTTGCAGCATGGCTACTACATGAAAGGGAAGTGGAGGGGTGTTTTTATGGCCCCAGCTGCCATTTGTGTGTATACTTAAATTTATATGTTGTAACCTGATGTGTGTTCATGTCTGCAAATTGCTCTTGAAAGAAAACTAACCATGTCAACTTCTGATGACATTAAACAGTGGGAGGTTTTATAAAGGATTTCAGATTTTTCTCAGCACTCAGATTTTTCTTTGTTGCATCTATGTACAAGACATTTCTTTTACTTGCATTGTATCTTCTGATCCCCCTTGCTTGTGAGAAGAAAAGGAAGTTGATGGGGTAGATATTTTTTCTTCCTTTCAAACAAAAGATGGGCTTGGATATTTTTTGTTTCTTCAAATGTTTTCTTTAAATATATTTTTTAAACCAAACTCTCAGCTGGTTATATTTTGCTCTTATAGAAACCACTCTTTCCATCCTGTTTCTTCGTGTTCTATGCTATCTGTCCCAGCTCATAACTATTTTTTTCCCATTTAGCCACAAGATACAAGTTCGCTAACGGAAAAGGCGTGCTCTAATAGTTCGTCTCCATGTGTGTCCAAAGGCTGAGCTAGCTGCCCTGGCTAATTTCCCTGGGGAAAATTTCTCTGTAATGTGGGGCCATTTGTTGAACTGTGTGATACAGAAGGGGAGAAAATGAAAGGACCTGCCAGACAGAAGCAGGATCACACAGTGCCTTTGAGAGAAAAAAAAAGGAAATCAAAGGGCAATTTTAGGTCCACTCCAGTTCCCCAGGCATGTGCTAGAAACTAGGGAAGCTGGAAAATTTTTTATGAGTGTTTTTTAAAAAGTCACTAAGAGAGAACCCCAAATTAGGGTTTTATGGCAAATTTAGTAGTGCCCATGGGCTGTGTTCAGAAATCACCACCAATCCAGAAACTTCTGTAGGTGCCTGAGAGTTACTAATTCTTCAAGGGTCTACAAAAATGTTTGGAATCAGAAAAAATATATATACATTGATATCGACTCTCAATTCCAAAACAACATCCAAATGATTATTAAATGTTTAATTGAATGTCTACAAAATGTTTAATACTACTTCATTAAGTATTATACTTAGTCTTTTTTAAAATGATGTGTGAAAGCAAAATATTCATTTTTTTTTTTTACTTTTCAAGGTTTTGAGCATGCCAGTCACAAATTCAATCAATGCCATGTAGCCAATAATTTGTAACGCAGACATATAAGAATCTTTTTTATTTTTTTACACAAAAATATATATTTTAGGTGGGACATTAGGGCCACTTAATGTTGTTTGTATGACGTGCGTGGTAGGACTAAAAAAGAGAGGCTAGGGCCGCTGAAGCTTTAGAACAGCTCTGCACTGTCTGCTCAGTCTCTGAGGGTGTAATTATTCTTGAAGATGCAGATCAGCAGCAAAGACTGCAATGGGGAGGACCAGATAGCAAGACGGGAAAGTTTCAGTTTCTTCTTGCTGTGTGCATTCAGAGCTGAGGTGAAGTGACCAGGGTAGTAGTCAAAGCGTGAGGAAATTCACAAGGTGCCGACCTCTGCGTCATTGGAAAGATAACAGGAAGGTATCCTAGTTCTTCAGAAGAAGCAGTGTTCATTCCTCAGCTGAGGAAGCGAAGCTGCCCAGGTGGGGCGTGTTGGTAGAACTCCACAGTCACCTTTTCTGCGTTGTGTTCTCTCCCAATAGATGGCGAGACCCTCACATGCCCCTGTGTTTTAGACCGTTTTTCTCAACCTGATAGATTTAGCATGAAAGATTTGAAGTGGTGGTGGTAGGAGACGGTGGATTATCTGAATTACATGTGTGATGATCCTAGTCTAATTCACCGATCTTACTTCTTCTGACTTTATTTTTATTGACCACATGTGGGGCAGTGAATGTTGACTTCCTCCAAAAGACACTTTTGGAAAATGACACTTTCTTGTCATCTTATTCCTAGCAATAACCACTAATAGTAGTTTTATTGTACATATGCTAAAATATTATTAATTTTTTATAAAATTAGATAATAAATAAGTTTTCATTTTTTTTTAACTTAACAGTGTATCTTAGATATTTTTCCATGTCGATGCGTGTGTTCTCACTTCATTCATTTTAATGACCACATGGTATTCCACTGCATGGCTAGGCCCTAATTGATTTAACTGCCTTCTGTTGCTGGGCATTTGGGTTGTCCACTCAACTTTGATCTTTCAGGAGAATGTAACATGTGTCTACACAAACCATTATTTATTAGCTACAAATATATACTCTTGGCCCCTGGAATGGCATAGTCCTTCCCAGGAGCAAAAAGAAACAAATATTTCCTTATACTGATGATTGTAATTAAATGTAAAACCTATATGTGATTTATCATTTATTTACTTGTCTTTGTTTTTGCCTTTTTTCTCTCAACGCAGCCGTCTACAGCCAGGGACAAGGATGAACCTGCTTTACCGGTAGGAAGCAGGGACCTTGTCCGGGAGGGCGGAAGGGTAGGGGGCAGGGCTCATGTGCTCACCCAGTGATCCTCTCCCTTGGAACACTTAATTGGTTTAATCTGCTGCTGTGTGTGTATGCTCTGGCCTACAATTAGTGTCAACTGGATTCTGACATCCACTGACAAATTATCTTTGGGACTAGGTTTCAAAAAGTCTGAGTTCTCTCTTTCATTTGGCGTGAACTTTATAGGAGTTGAAATGGTCCAAAATTGCATTCCAAGAGATGTTGATCTGATATTTGGGGACAGCACAGGGTCTAATGCTTGATATCTGCTTTCTTTATGTATCTGCATGCACCTAATTTTTGGTTGGAAATTCCTTTTGATTTCATTTTTTTAAAATGCTGCTTGAGACCTATATATTCAATACATACGTAATACCCAAAAGAATGCTTTAAGTTTTTTTTATCAATATAATTCTTTGCAAATGAAGATCTCCACAGCAGAGTTCTTCCAGTTTCACAAAATAAGAACCTTAGTAATAGTGGCTGTGACCAATCATTAACAAACACATGTTTCAGTTCCTGTCCAATTAACACATCACATTTTATATTGTGAAGAGTGACAAGGAAATGACCTTCAGAATTTTTGTGTTCAGCCATCTAACAGTGATTACATTTCATACCTATTAAAATCTCTTAACCTTGCCCCTAAAATATTTTGAACCTTAACCATCAAATAGCATAATGCATTAAAAAAAAATCACAGCTCTAAAACAGAATGGACTAGACATGAAGATACATACAGCCCCATGCTTCCTCCTCTCGTGCTCAAAGTGCAGATTTATGACATTCGTTGAGAGCGTATAGGATATGCCAGGTCCAGTGCTGGGCTAGGGGTCATGCCCGGTCCCTTCCTTTGAGGAGCTTGTGAGCTGGTTCACCATTGAGACAGCAGTAATGCCTTCTGATTCTTCTCCAACCCCCTGTAGAGTTGGGGATATAATTTCTAGTAGAATATCAATTATAATGAAATCACACTAAGAAATTCAGATATTTCCATGTCTGACATAGTCCAAACATACAGACTATGGTTGTTACTAAGTATTTTTCAAAGTAAGGATCCATGGACAATAGTTCAAAAACACTGTCCAAGTTCACCAAGTTCACCTGATTTTTTTTTTTAGCTTAGTCATCTAATGTGTTTCTTAAAACTAGAAGTGGTAGGGTCTAGCACTTCCCAAAGTATTTGATTATGGAATCTCTCCCAGGACTTTTCCTGGGAAGCACTCCGTGGGTCTGGTGTATGATGACATATTTTGAAAAACCCTGTATTGTAAAGGGTTGGAAAGCAATGGAAAATAGTACTTTATTTTTACCTGACCTTAGAAAAAGCTCATGTCAAGATTTTAGACCACAAAAATTCACTAAGAATTTAATTTTCACACATTACGGTATCCTCTCTACATCTCTCTGTCTGCAAAGCCTGGCCTCTGGAGTGCCTTCCCCTGTGATAACCAACACAAAATCAATCAAAGAGAGAAAAAACAGTTCTTGTTCAAGATAAAAATCAGTCACAAGCCAGACAGTTGAGGGTATTTTTAAAGTGTTTGTTTTTGAAGATTAAACAACAACAACAACAAAAACGTTCATTGGTAACCTCACCTCTAGAGGTTCATTCTCCCTCTCTTACCTGTCAGTTTCATTTATTTGGCCAAAAGATCACACTTGTAGGAGTTTATGCAAAAGAAAACACCCTTTTGAAGTTAGGATGTTTCTCTGTAGAATCATAATAAGTAGTTCTCTCTCTTTAAACTTCTCTTAACACAGAGGGTGGGGCCTCCTGGAGTCAGCTCTTGTCCAGGGTAGAGAAGGGGAACCCAGGAGGTGGGCAGGGCGTTTTTGTTTGTTTGTTTTTGGTTTGATTTTTTTTTAGGGCAAGGAGAATTTTATTTTGAGAGAAAGCCAGAAAATACTTCTATCATTTACTTTCTATATTATTCTTCCTAATTTTCACTTTTTCAAATGTTTTATAATATATTTCATCATATTTTAGCATGGGTATGGCTATAGATAGATATGGATATCAGACAGATATAGATGGATACATACATACATACATAGTCAAACATTTTACTGGAAGGGTGCACAATCCAAACACTTTTACCCACTGGTTCAGATAACAGACTTTGAAAGAAGCAAACCTGAGAGCCATCCCTCTAGCCTCTGTTTCTTGTCAATGTGAATTGGACAGCTCATTTCACTTCTCTGAGACAAAGTTTCCTCATCTGTCTAAAGGGGAAAATAACAATATCTATATAGTTCATCAGGTTCACTTTGAGAATGAGATAAACTAATGGGGGTGAAGCATATTGCACATCAATTAGCATTTATTAAGCTCTAAAAAATGGTAGCAATTAAGTTATTTAGTAGGAAAGGATCTGAGAAAGCCTTTCCTTTGGGAAATGTGAAATTGTACCCTGAGACTTTCATCAGTAGTGTATGATCATGTGACAGGAAGGAAGTGGCCACCAGACAAGGTGAGAATCTCATCTATAACGCATTTGCCTTTAGTATCTGGGAACTGACATCATCTTTGTCTGGTTTCTCTGCTCAGACTAAGCCACGTCTCCAACGAGGTGGAAGCTCTGCCTCCCTCCACAACAGTCTCATGAGGAATAGCATCTTCCAGCTCATGATACACACCCTCGACCCACTTGCTGAAGGTAAACATTAGGCTTTAGTTTGTGAGCTTGTTTGGGGGAAGAGAGGATACATTGCTCTTCATAAAACATGTTTACACTTCCATCACACCAGCCTGCCATGGTCCACATTTTCAGCATCTTCCAGAGGAAGCCCTGGCCCTTTACAACAGCTCAGTTCATAATCAGAGATTTTTGTACCAGACATAAAATCTGACATCCATGTGTCTTTTGATTCTGTCTTTTGATTCCTCCAACATAAAGACAGTTTGTTATGTGACAGAGAAGACAAAGAGGTTTCTTCCCCTTCTTGCTAGAGTGACAGTTCTCTTTCATAACCCTTTCTAAATTCCAAAACAAAGTTGTCTGCTAAGATAAACTGTGCTTCTTTTAAAAAGGGAGAGAAGAGAACTTATGGCTTAGGAGGGCTGAGAGTAGTTTTGGGAATGATGCTCACTGCTGAACATTAATTGATATTGTACTCATTCTTTGGCAATTGCAGGGTGGGAGGGGAGTTTCTAAGCGTCTAAAGAGTCCTCTCTAAGGTAAGTGCTTAGGATCAGTCTCTGGAGTCCCGAAAGGCCTGAACTGCCTCCTAGAGAAATTATAGGAGCCATCCCAAAGACTCAAGTATTGAGTTCTTTTATGAAGGCAGATAATCAAGTTTCTTAAATTGCATAATTATCCTAAAAAAATTAATTTTTCAGGTAGGTAGATTTGATATATCAAAAAAATATTACTACAAGGGGTTTATATATTACCAAGTCTGTTCTTCCTTCGTCCGTGGGCCTTATCACTGGGCCTCGTATCACACAGGGACTAACGACCTGGGAATAAGAGCTCTGCCACTGAATAAACACGTGAGATGATGAGATTTTCAAATCCTGTCACATAAATCAGAGCTCTTATTCAATATAAAGCTTTGCTAAATAACGTCAAGTGTACAGGCAATCCAGAGATTCTAATGAAGTAAAGAAGACTCTGGGAGCTTGAGAGCAGCTCCCCAGGTCCTAGCTCCCCTCCTTGATGCACCCTCTTTCCCAGGATTATGGGGGAGTGTCACAGAGTCACCTCTCATTGTGCAGTTTTTCAAAAACATTTTTGTTTTATTCCCCAGAGGTTGTATATCTGACATGATGTTCTCCAAGGAGCCCTGCCTGCTGCATAGACCCTGAGTTCTAGTAACCAGCTGGACACGTCCTAAATGTTGTTACTCTCTTTACCCAGAGGCCCACAGGACAAGGAAATTAGACCTAGTCCCTTGCTTTCTTTTCCTTCTCCCAGGCACACCTCCAGAGAAGGGAGTGAAGGGATCCTAGGTCAACTTCCTCCCAGTCACAGAGCAGTTGTGTGACTTTGGGCATTAGAACCTCTCTAACATGGACTTGGCGTCTTCATCTATAATAATAGTCAGTTACCTCTGTTTCACTTCATAACCGACAAAGCATTTTCACATCTATAAATTTACGCTTCATAATAATGCTTCATCGCTAACATTATTTATTATTATAATTTTATAAAATACTGTACCACCAAAGCATCTCAAACGCATCTGTGCTGCTCTCTCTACCAGCACTTTATTCCTTGCCATGTTCATTGCTTACCTGGAGTACTGCAGGAGCTTCCTCACTGATCTTCTACCTCCTCCATCGCTTTCTTCTTTGTATGTTTCCCACACGGCAACCCAAGTAATCTTCTTAAAAAATAAATCCATTTATGTCACTTCTATTTATAACCTGTAATGGCTTCACATGGCTCGCAGAAAATCGTGAAATACTTGCCCTTGTCTACACGCTGTGTCTCTTTCTCCAAACTCATTTTGACTCATTTTGCTTTAGCCACAGACACCTTTTTGTCCTGAAACAGGTACTTCTTTCCTGCCTCCGAGTTTTTGCATAGGCTATTGCCACAACCCGGAATACTTTTCTTTCCCCCACCTCTTCTGTTTTTTCTGCTTTGCCCTGCCCTTTCTACAGTACTCTGTCTAAATGACACTCCTGACCATCCAGGATAAATCAGGGCCCCCACCTCATCTCTCAACGCTCCCTTTAATTTTTCTTTATAGCTACATTATAATTTGTGTGGTTATTTGTTCACTGCCTATCTCTCTCAAGATACAGTAAGTTTCTCAAGAGAAGGGACTCTTTTTTATTTACTAGTTGTCCCCAAGGTCTAGCACAGTACCTGGCATATAACAGATGCTAAGCAACTATTAAGCAACTTGGCTATCTTCATGTTTTTGACCTAATAGTCACACCATTTCAAAGTTCTCTAAAGCTCCACAGGTTTAAGATTGTATTTTGGTTATTTTGAATCACTATCTTCTTCACCCTGTCCTGAGGAGGGCCACATGAGAAAAGAATTGTTTTATCTGCTCCAACTCAATTATGAGCAGGCCACTGAGTATATTTATTTTTGGCATGGCAGTATTATGTAGTAATTAAGAGGGCACACTTCAGAGCTAGACTCTCTAGGTCCAGATCCCAGCTCTGCATTTACTAGCTGTGTGACCTTGAACAAGTTACGTAACCTCTCTGTACCTCATCTGTAAAATCAGAATGATATAGAATTATATCTACATCACAAGGTTGTTGTAAGTATTAAAAGAACAAATATACATAAAGCATTTAACACAGTGCCTAGAAGACTATAAGTACCATCTAGAGGTTTGGATTTATTCTGTTTTGTTAATTTTGAAAAATAATACAGCTTATTATTTTTTTTAATTCAAAGTAGTCAAAATGCTATGGAGAAAAACAAGTCTTCCTTATTCATCAACCTCCCAATCTTCAGTTTTCCCTAGAAGAAACCACAGCTTCCAATTTATTGGGGCTCCTTCCAGAGATGATCTATGCATATACCACTGTGTGTGTGTGTATGTGTGTGTGTGTGTGAGAGAGAGAGAGAGAGAGAGAGAGAGGAGAGAGAGAAACCTTGCCTGCAGGTCTCAACAATCTAAATTTCTGTTTTCGATTGGGGGAGTTCAGGTTCTGGTAGGGCCATTTTGCATTTTTCTGTTTGGTGAGGGAGGTTATTTTTTTACTGTGAGGTAAGAGAAAGTGAACCTGGATTGTCTCGAATTTTCTGGAACACCTGCCATTGTGGGGCTGCACTGCAATTAAAGTCTGTGTTCCTGCTGTGTCACTGTGTGCCTTCCAATCAGGTGCCTACTTTCAGGGGGAAGCCACTCCCCAAAGACATGGAGTGCTCCAGTCCTGTGACTCTGAGAGAATGCGGAGACCCATAATCAGTCTGGATTTGCAAATTAGGAAATACAGAAAGCACGCCAATGCCTTAGAATTGCTCTACAGCACACAGCCAAGAAAACAGATTGCTCTGGTATTTCCCCCAAATTCACAATCATTTTTCATTTGAAGAACAGCCCAAACAAATGAACCCACAGCTCTCAGAAATACTCATCTTTCTTTTAGTTTGCCTCCTATCATTTGAATTCACACATCCTTTTGCCAAACTGTCACCTTTAGAGCATGCTGGTTACATCACCAAAATAATGGCATCAGCACTGTAGAGGCTTCCCAGTTACATTAAGGGGATGGTTCATTGGTGTTCCCGGCATCCACTGACTGAGCTGAGGAGTGCATTGGCTCCAGGGGTTGTACAGTTAGTGTCCACAAAGGAAAGTTTTCAACTTAATTTGCAAACATCATCTAGGACAGATGGCCTGTAGAAAGACTTCCCTTTGTCTCATCTGTACTACTCAGGTGTTTTTGCTTTCAAACCCCAGTGTTGAGCCCTCGCCAGAAACTTTAATTGGTGGGTGGTTTGGCCTCTGAGTCTGAGCAACAATATCTAGCAGTGTTTGTGTTTTGATTCTCTGTTGATATGTAACAAAACACCCAAGACTTAAGGGCTTAAACCAACACCATATTGTTTATTGTTCATGATTTCATGACACAGAAATTTGAGCAGGGATCAGCAGGGTGATCCTTCTGTCCCATGTAGTATCAGCTTGTGTTATTCAGCTTGTATATGGGCAGGTTAGAAGGTCCCAAAGGGCCTCACTGACACATCCGGCACCTCTGTAGGCACAACTAGAAGGCTGGGCTCAGCTGCACCCTTCTGACTCTCCATGTTGCCTTGGAGCCTTTCCACATGGTCGAACTTCTTACATGAGAGCTAAGGGTTCCAAGAGCAAACCCACCAGGAGGCTTACGAAAAGCTGCAAGGCTTCCAATGACCTAGCCTGGGAAGCCCCAGAATGTCACTTCTACAGCATTCTTTTTTCTTTCTTTTTCTTTTTTTTTAAGTGAGAGGCACTGAAGCAGGTAGGCAGAGAGACAGACTCCCGCATGTGCCCTGACTGGAATCCACCCAGCAAGCCCACTAGGAGGCAATGCCTCTGCCCATCTGGGATCACTGCTCCATTGCTCAGAACCAAGCCAGTTCAGCACCTGAGTCAGAAGCCTAGGAGCCATCCTGAGTGCCCAGGGCCAAATTGCTCGAGCTGAGCCATGGCTGCAGGAGGGGAGGGGAGGGGAGAGGAGAGAGAGAGAGAGAGGAGGGAAGGGTGGAGAAGCCGATGGTCACTTCTATAACTTCCACACACTGGCCGACACTCTACCACTAAGCCAACCAGCCAGGACTACAGCATTCTATCAGTCAAGCAAGCAGTCATGAACTCCAGCCATACTTAGGGGAAGGAGGAGACTCCACCTTTCAATGGGAAGATATCACAGAATTTAAAATCACTTTCAGTCTAACACAGTCTATCTCAGAAACACACATCACCAGTTGATTCATCCGTTCACTGTTCATTGGTGTGCTCTGGACAGACCACATTGTGTAAGAGAGGAAGCATGAGCAGCCTGCCTTGGGTAAAGGTTTAATCCAAACAAGGCTGAGCAGTGGCCTTCTGGGGTCACAAAATTCTGAACAAGACATAGTTCATGAAAAGCAGTAATCTGCTTAAGACTCATATAAGTGGTTTAAATAAAGATTTTGTTCCTTTCATAAGAAAGCCCTGAAGAGCTAGAATTATCAGTCCTTGAGATCATGACATGGCTATCTGAACTGATCTCTCTAATAAATTTAGTATCCCATATTGATTTTAACATTTTCTCTAAATAAGCCATTATTCTTACCCAGGTTTACATCTTTATAAACCTAAAACCAGGACACTGGATGCAGCATTTTTGGAGTGAGTAATTTCTACTATCAATTTGTCTAATATAGTAACACTAAGTAACATCTGTAGGAAGCTTATAGCCCAAGTACTAGGCTAAGTGCTCTTCATAAACCTTCTCATTAAAGCCTTACCCTAGCCTTACCCCATTATTCTAAGAGACGTTGATATATAAAGATGCATCTGGCTGCGATAAGTGACACAAGAAGTAAATGGCAGGGCTAGAATTTGAACCTGTATCTGTCTGATTCAGAGACTGGGTTTATAGTTCTTACACTACTCTGGCTGCCTTGTGTAACTTCATGTGCAACTCTGTGTTCCTTGTTCCCCTGGTATAAACACCAGCATAAATACCAGGAGCCTTGACCTATGCCTGGACCAATGATACATTCAGTCTGAAAGATGTGAATTTCCCAAACATGAGCTTTTGCAGCAGGACCTATCATGGCCTTAGCTCTCCCATCACACCCCCCACACCCATAACTACAGCCCCGCTCATGGGTCCCATGGCACCTTGCTCTCAATACTTGATTTTTGCTCAGGTACATGACATTACTGTTGACCTACTTGTCTAGAATGTCACTGGTACCAAACTACACAGGAAAAGGAACCCCATCGCCAACTCTGTAACTCTGGCAAAGCCAGTGACTGGGTGATGACAATGGAGATTTTGATGTGGGAACAGAACAGGCGGAACAGCATTAGAGTTTGGCCACGTAGCCTATGTGGTCAGCATATGGTAAAAGAGACCACCTGGGTTCAAATCCTTGCTCAGCCTCTTGCTATGAGACCTAGAACAACTTTCTCAACCTAATTGGGCCTCAGTGTTTCCACTTGTAAATTGGGCTAATGATAGCACCACCAGCATAAATTTATGATTACTATTACTCAATCTTTTAGGGCCTTTGTTTCTTCATCTGTAAAAAGGAATAATGATAGTTCCAGTATCAGAAACTTTTTGTGAATCTTCAATACAATAATACCCAAAAAGTACATAATTACTGCTCAGTGACTATTGGCAGTGATTGTTTCAATTAAAATTGTGTTCAGTATCATGCAATAAAATCCAACTGCAGTGGCTCAAATCAACAGGTTTTTAAGACTAATTTGTAGAGCAGTTTTAAGTTTACAGCAAACTGAGAAGAAGGTGCAGAGATTTCCCATGTACTTGCTCCCCCTCACGGCACAGCCTCCCTCATCATCAACATTACACACCAGAATGGTACATCATTTACCAGGATGAACCTACATTGACCATCATAATCACCCAAAGTTTATAGTTTATCTTAGGGTTCATTCTTAGTGGTGTACATTCAGTGGGTTTGGAAAACTGTATAATGGCCTGTATCCATCGATGTGATATCATATAGGACATTGTCACTGCCCTCAAAATCCTCTGTGCTCAGCCCTGGCCGGCTGGCTCAGCGGTAGAGCGTCAGCCTGGCATGCGGGGGACCCGGGTTTGATTCCCGGCCGGGGCACATAGGAGAAGCGCCCATTTTCTTCTCCACTCCCCCTCCTTCCTCTCTGTCTCTCTCTTCCCCTCCCGCGGCCAAGGCTCCATTGGAGCAAGGATGGCCTGGGCGCTGGGGATGGCTCCTTGGCCTCTGCCCCAGGCGCTAAAGTGGCTCTGGTCGCGGCAGAGTGACCCCCCAGAGGGGCAGAGCATCGCCCCCTGGTGGGCAGAGCTTTGCCCCTGGTGGGCGTCCCGGGTGGATCCCAGTCGGGCGCATGCGGGAGTCTGTCTGACTGTCTCTCCCCATTTCCAGCTAAGGAAAGATAAAAAATAAAAAAAAAATTCCTCTGTGCTCAGCCTGTCTCTCCCCTGCAACCCCCAAACCACTGATCTCTTGACTCTTTCCATAGTTTTGCTCTTCTTAGAATGTCATATATTTGAAATCATACAGCCTACAACCTTTTCATTTGGCTTTAATAATTTTGGGGGATTTTATTATTATTTTTATTTAACAAGAAGCTCAATAGTAAACAGTCCCAGGCTGGTGATGCTGTGCACCCCACCATCAGGGACCCAGTCTCCTCCTGTTTTTCATTCTTTCATCCCCACCATGCTTCTGTCATTCTCATCCTCATAGCATGGCAGCTACTCCCCCCGTCATATCTGTATTCTGGGGGAAGAAGACAGTGCAGCTGTATTTTTTTTCACAGGGGAAGACTTCTGCTTCCTTCACATGGGCCAAAATGGGGCTATGTAAGCATCCTGACTTCCAAAGGAGCCAGCATTGGACACTCTGCCTTCCCAAACCTGGAGCTCCAATGGTAGACCCCAGTGAAAGTCAAATATGTTCCCCTTCTTCTTCCCATCCCAAGATCTTTGTCCTACCTTCTCAGATTCCTGATTTACAGAGAAGAGATATGATGTTACTCTTCTTCCTCACTTTTAAAGGGCTCTCTATTTATTAACCCATGAATCCAACTTTTATACAGTGGCCCTGAACCTTCTCCCAGAAAAGATGTGCCCTAGAACTTGTCATCTAAGAACTCTGGTTCCCCTAAAACACAAGTGAAATTATGCCCCACCTCTACTTAAAACTGTCTCACCAGTAGTAAAAGACCTAGTATCTACAGTGGCCCTAAGACCTCCTGTGACCTGCCTCTCTGCCTTCCTCTCTGTGTCTGTCCCTCTTCCCTTCCTCTCTGCCTTACTCTGACGCTGCCCTTCTCCCCTCCTCTCTCTCAGCCACGCTCCTTCCTCTCCTATGTCATTCTCTTTGCCTCACTTCTCTGGCTCCCCCAACCCCTTCTCAAGACTACAAACACACATCTGCCTTAGGGCTTCTGCATATGTTCCTTCATCCCCTACCCTCCCTTCCTTCAACTCAGTCTTCAAATGTTACTTGATCAAAGAGGCCTTACTCAATCAAACTTTGAGAAATAGCAAAATCAAAATGATGGTAATAGAAGAGTTCTGGATCTTCCTTGCCCTGCTCTATATTTCTCCATAACACCTGTCACCATGAGTGGATTTATCTGTTGTTTGCTGCCTGTTTCCACCCTTATAGCTCCAGCATGGCAGGACATGTAGCAGGCTCTAATCCATCTGCAGAGCCCAGCACATAGGGGTCCCAATAAGTATTTGTTGAATGGATTGTTTGAGTGCTTGCTTTTATAATTTTTCTGCTGGAGAACTGTATGTCTGTAGCCACGTAGACTGTCTTAACCCAGGTCCTGTCAATGGTCTTTGGTCATGACCCAAAGAGTTTTAATAGTGCCCAGCTATTCAGTTGATGGCCATCTGTGAAGTGGTAAATAGCGAACACGTCTACTTTGCCACCATTGCATCCCCAGTCCCTAAGATAGCACTGACATTAATTAAGTAGATGCTCAGCCAGTATTTGATAGATGATGGAGTAAATCTCCCCGTAGTTCTGAAATTGCTGCTGCAGCAATAAATGTCTGCACTCTGCTTCTCATCTTCTTGAGTTTTCCTGTTCAGTTCTTCCTTCTTTTAAGCTCTGTTCTTCTCTTATTTCTTTTCCTTTTCCTCCCTTTGACATACTGTTGGATCTTTTATTTATTGCATTCCATGAGCCTAATTTTATATCTTCAAAAAAATTACAAAATTTTAAGAAGTTCATTGTTTTAACCATTTTTTTATTTTTACAAATTTAAACACCTGTAAAACAGCATCTACAACATAATTTGGTATTCAATTTTGTTTAAGAAAGAAATGGCAAAAGAAGCTTTTTATTCAGCGTCAATGGATTCTTATATTATCTCTACAATTCTAGTAATTTCTCCTTCCTTGAAGATTTTCAAAATTTGATTTACATTTTTTGAATGATAACAAACATTTTATTAGTAATAGCAAAACTTAACAAAAAAGTGAACTTTATACCTTAAGAGAGACAAAAGTAGGAATAATATACTGCTCACAAAAATTAGGAGATATTGAGGGATCCTCTGCCATTCTTGCTCCAGGGCAACTTCCAGCTCACGAAGTGTGTGGGAGGCATTGGACGGTTGGCCAGACGTCCTCCCAGTGTGGATATCCCAACCATGTGCAATGGGATTCAGGTCTGGAGTTGCAAATAAATAAATAAATAAATAAATAAATAAATAAATAAATAAATAAATAAAGTGCTTCTCTTTCTTATTTTTTTATCACTTCATATTCATTTTGAAATATCCCTTAATTTTTGTGAGCAGTATACTTACCTAGTAGTGATGTAATTGAACAGATTATTTAACTGCAGGGCTTGAGACAGTTTAGAATAGCAAGTCCCCATGCCCGATATGTAATTCCTGTAAGGCTACTTTTCATGACAAATCTATCAGAATTGTGTAATGAGTTGTCTGAAAATGACATCATATGCCTAGTGTGCTACCTGCCTTATTTGCTATTGTTAAGACAGGAAAATTTCCCCATGGTAAATTCACTTCTTGTTCTCAGCTGGTCTCTGCTATTTTCACTTTATATACAACACATTTATGTTACATTCAGATTGGTTGGGTGTCCTGGGAGTGATCCTCCTGCCTTTCTGAAGGACCGTTTTGCTCCCTGGTTTCCTTCATCAGTGCTATTGTGACACGCTGATGTCATCTCTCCCCACGCTTATCAGTCTGGCTCAGGCAGTGGATGAGAACAGGCAGCTCCAGCGACCCAGATTCCAGGACATTTTGATGGTAAAAGCTGCACAAATGAGTAGTGAATATTTATATTTATTTTTTACCATCTTTTCTGTACCCTGGACCATGGGTTTTCAAAAAATATTTGTAATAACAGCAGAAACCTGCTGATAAAGGGATTCCCACAGGAAAAAGTAAATAGTCTTTTTTAAACTGTTAGAACTACTAAGAGTTCACTCACCAATAAATTTAATTTAAAAAAAAAGAAAGAGCTCACTCATGTCAGATACTTTATCAGTGGACCTGATTTAGTAGCCTCCTTCTAGACCAGCAATAACATAGAAGAAATAAATACCACTCACAAATGTGACAAAACCATAAAATACCAGGGTTTACCCAAAGGGACTGCTTCAGAAAAACAATAAATAGTCATTCCTAAGTAATATAGAAAACTATTAAATAATTGTTGATATATTATAAAGTCTCCCCAGATTAAACTTTAAGTGCAACTAATTAAACTGTAAATTCTAGTTGAAATTCCAAAAAAATATATTCATGGGACTTAGTTTGATTTGTAAATTTATATGTAATAAGCAAGAAGAGCAAAAACTCTTTTCATGAAGAAGAACAAAAAGGGAAAACATGCCCACCAGAGATCTAGATGTATAAAGCAGCAGCTTTTGGATGCTCTGGTTGAAGTATTCAGGAGGAAGAGGAAGGGCTGGACCAGAGGCCACTGGGTCTCCTGTGAGGCGGCCCCTGAGGAGTGGAAACAGATGTGGGCAAGGCTGCCCTATGGAATAAGTTAACTGCTCTTGGTGAAGTACTGGGGGGGGGGGGATGGAGAGGGACTTCCTAGAGCACCAGCATCACCTACGTGAAAGAGTAGGGCCCTCTTTCCTGAAGGAGCAGATGCAATCTCACATCATGACAAATACAGATTAATAAACTAAGCCAGGAAACCTTGATGGCACTCAGAATGTGCTGAGCAGGGGGCCAGCACAGAGTAAGCTCTCAATGCAGGTGACCTCTGATTGCCCGATCTTAAGGAAGGCCATCTCTAGTGTGAGCGCCGAGGTCAGGGTCATCCAGAAAGTGTTTCTAGACAAGGTGAGCTTTGAGAGCAATTCTCAAAGGAGAGGAGGAGCATGGGCAGGCAAAGGTATGGAAATTTAAGGCACTGGAACTGGCCAGCTCGGAGAGATCCAAAACTGCAGCGTGTTTTTGGCCCAGCCAAAGTGGGGGCCCCTACACAACTATAAAAATCCTAGAAGAAAACTAGGCAGTAAAATCTCAGACACTTCTCATAGCAAAGTGGGAGCTCCTTTGAGATGGTGTCTCCTGTCTGGGTCACTAGGGCCGTGTGTGTGTGTGTGTGTGTGTGTGTGTGTGTGTGTGTGTGTGTGTGTTTGTGTGTCTTAAATGTAGGCAGTTGGAAACCGAAGGCCTGAGAGATAGTGACAACAGGAGAGTGGAATTTTTAAGTGCCTAGTCCATGCCGCATGCCTGATGGTCATCTCATAATTCTCTCTCAACAGTGGCCAAGGAACTTACTGTGCGTTTTACCTCTCAGAAAACTGAGGTTCAGCAAGTGACATCACTTGCTCAGTCACCCAGCTCCTCAGTTTGCCCTCGGAGAGTGACTGCCTTCTACCCACTCAGGACTCTGCAGGCCGCACAGGTCCACCTTGTGCGCACACAGCCCTGCTTGTCTCCATTTTGTAAAGTCTTTCCAGTTCTTTAGCATATGCATTTAGTGTCAACGTGAAGCTAATACCAAGATTAAAATTTCACTTGCTTGCTGGGATTTCTGATTCTCTTACCATAGAGCAGAATGTATTTCCCCAGCATATTTATTGTTTTTTTTTTTCATGTAATGGAGTTTTATTTCATAGTATACTGAATTAGAAATATCCGAAATTGTGCTTATTATTTGCCTGGGAGAGTGTCATCTTGATGAGAAAGGGCTTTGCTATTTTCCTGGGAGAACTTTCCAACCAGGAGTCAATAGCACCACGGCCTCCTTCTCGTTTGTCTCCCGACGGCCTCATTGTCCGTGTAAATATCCAGCCCTCGCCATTCTGTGTTGAGGTGCTTTTGTGAGATTATACTGCATTTCTTTTCCACTTCACGGGTTTTTTTATTTCTTTCATATGCTTCTATTTTTAAAAACAGCTCCAATATGAGCTTTCATAAATAGCCATTTGATCCCAGAAGAAAGTCATTTTCTTGCCTATTTCACTCAAATGTGAAGTTGTCCCTGAAAGGCAGCATTGTAACCTTTCTTTCTATCCCAAATCATAGATCAGTTTAAATTAACAAGAAAGATGCTGCATGCAGCCTCAGCTGGTGAGTGAATAAGCAACAGGAGTGAAAATCTTCTGTTGGAGAAGAATAAAATCCAATCTCCTGGCTGTGTTTTTAATAAGATGACAGCAGTTTAAATGCCTGGATAGAGGAGGGAAGGCGATTAACGCCTCTCATAGAGCAAACGCAGGGACAAGTTAAGGAGCTCCTCTCTTTGGGGAATAGTAAAGCATTACACTCAGATTTTCACGTCAGAGATAGCTGAAATTGAATCTCGCTTTGTGTGTTGTACACATTATAAATAAATTTCACTTGGGGTATGAAGAGAATGTGAATGGTTTTACTGAAATAAATGATTTTGAGGATGGGGATGGGTTCTCTCTCTCTCTCTCTCTCTCTCTCTCTCTCTCTCTCAGGCTTGTTTTGAAGTAAAGGACACAAAGACATGTGGCCAAAAAATTGATTTTGATGGCATTTGAGTATAAACATAGCACAAAGAAGGGGAGGGGCGATGGAGGAACATCCATAAAGTCACAGCTCCATCTTTGTTCTCTTGAATTAATCACATGCTCAAAGATGCAGTTAGGAGGAGTTCTCAAAGATAGAAAGTGCTGTCACAGGTACCAAAGGAAAGAGACAATCATTGAAGCTAAAAAAGCACTTGCATTTTACCATCCCCTAGGCGTTGACATATAAATATCAATGGAGCATGTAGACCAGTCCTGGCACACCATTAGTTCTATAGGTGTTTGCCAAATAAATTTCTTTCAGTTGTTGTATTGTTGTTGTTTTTTGCAACCATCATATTTTTAGGCATTTACAGTGATTCAGTAGAGAGTCATTAAATTATCTTTTTAATATTTTTTTCTTTAAAAGAGGCCTGTTCACCACGTGTCAGTTTTTTAAAACCTGTCTATAAAATAACATGGGAACTGGTATTTTTGGCAATCTGGCTTTCAGTTGAGCAAAAGTTATTCTGAAACTATATAATTATAGTTTCTGTATTTACAGAGTTATCCTGTTGTTTGTGCAATGCAAAGAAAATCAAAGTGGCATGGTACTTAACTCATTCCTTTCTGAAAAAGTCTTTTTATTTTCTTCTTTTCCAAGTGAGAGGAGGGGAGATGGAGAGACAGACTCCTGCATGCACCCCAAATGGTATCCACTCGGCAACCCTCATCTGGGGTCAATGCTCTACCCATCTGGGGCCGTGCTCGCAACTGAGCTATTTTGTGTGGTGTGTGTGTGTGTGTGTGTGTGTGTGTGTGTGTGTGTGTGTGTGTGTCAGAGACAGAGAGAGGGACAAATAGGGACATACAGACAGGAAGAGAGAGAGATAAGAAGCATCAATTCTTTGTTGCACCCCTTGGTTGTTCACTGATTGCTTTCTCATAAGTGCCTTGACCAGGGGGCTATAGCAGACTGAGCGACCCCTTGCTCAAGCCAGCAACCTTGGGCTCAAGCTGGTGAGCTTTGCTCAAACCAGATGAGCCTGTGTTCAAGCTGGTGACCTCGGGGTTTTGAACCTTGGTCCTCCACGTGCCAGTCCGATGATCTATCCACTGCGCCACGGCCCAGTCAGGCTCAACTGAGCTATTTTTAGCGCCTAAGGTAGAAGTTCCACAGAGCCATCCTCAGTGCCCCGTGGCCAATGCACTCAAACCAATCAAACCCAGGCTGCTGGACGGTAAAAGAGAGAGAGAAAAGGAGGAAGGGAAGGGATGGAGAAGTAGATAGTTGCTCTCCTGTGTGCCCTGACTGGGAATAAAACCCAGGACATCCACAAGCTGGGCCAATGCTCTACCACCGAGCCTAGCGGCCAGGGCCCGAAAAGTCTTAACTTCATCTAAGTCCATAACTTTAAGACATTGGCAGACAAAAAAAATTTTCTTCTTCCCACCATACTGATAAAAATCTAGAAAAGCAATTTCTGTGCTAATTTACTTGTATATTTGCACATTATAAGGCCCTGCATCCTCCCGCATCATCAGTTCTCTGGTTCACTGGCAAGGCATTTGCTGTTTCAGGTGCTTAATGGACTGTTTGTGAAACGTAATCTTCTACCCTATATTTGCATCCTGGGTTTTAAACTCACTTCTATAGTCCCACTTTATACAATATGATATTTAAGTGGGAATAATGGTAAATTTGCACTTAAAACCAATGAAATTTAGAGGATTGCATGAACATTCATTCTGCTTTCAATTTGATGCTTTAAGTTCTTCATAATTTAGGGTGATTGTTTCTATTGTGGTAGGAATCCACTTATTCAGTAAAACGACATCCTGGACAATACTCACATATAAAATAATACATAATTCTAAGAATAGTTGTTTATTGGAATCACTTCCAAACTAGTATCATTAATTTCCTTTCTATCTTTCAGTGTTATTTTCCTCAGTTTCATTCTGTTCTCAAACTCCCTTACTGTCTCATACTTCTCTCTTTACTCTTTGCCCTTCCTCACTTCCCCTTGGAAAGGGGAAGACAGTTGTTTTTTTTATTTCTTTTCCACCTTTTTTCTCCCCTTTTATTAGTATTTTTCTCCTCTCCTAGGACACTTTTTCTGTATGCTTTTCTGATACTACTTGGTGCTCGGTGCATCAAAGGGTAAAACTCAATTTAGCACTGATTCTCTCTGTCTGGCAGAAGCCACTAAATGCAGCCAGGCAGCAAGATGGGATTCAGGGGAACATCCAAGTTGTCCCTTCGCCAACACACAGCATCCAGTCTGTGCACCATTGATTTTTTCATCTCTGTTTCTAAGACATGGCCGCCGTCTTGTCTTCTGTGTGCTGAGGGCTCTCGTGATGGTGCTGTTTCCTGATATAAACTCTCCTGCTATGCAGAAGTAACGAAAACTATTCCAAGAGTTGAGGCCACATACATTTTTCCTTCAAAGGCTTTCTGCCCACAGTGATACTGAAGGCAGAATATCTGAAACTGCAGAGTTAGAACACTAACATGGAAGGAATCATAGGCTTCAGTATGGAGGCAGCAATGTAACACAGCACTATTAAGTAGAGATTAATTCAATTCAGCAGCATTTATCACCTGCAGAGTGCCAGGAACTCTGCTGGGTGCTGGCATTAACAAAATTAGTACTTGATCCCTTGTCCTAAAGGGCAGAAAGCAAATAAGTGAAGGTACATTTGATGAGCACACAACAAGAGGAAGTGACTTCAGGATGGAGACATTCAAGAATGCTGTCCATGGGAGGAAACCTCAGAACTGGCTTCTACATGATTAGAAATCCCTACACAAAAGATAGTACATGTGGGATTTAGCATATTTTCAGTTTGCATTTGAAAGGCTTATCCTGGCCTGACCAGGCTGTGGCACAATGGATGATTGTCGACCTGGGACACTGAGGACTCAGGTTCAAAAACCTGAGATCTCCGGCTTGAGCATGTGATCATAGCCATGACCCCATGGTTGCTGGCTTGAGCCCAAAGATTGCTGGCATGAGGCCCAAGGTCACTGGCTTGAGCCCAAGGTCACTGGCTTGAACAAGGGGTCACTCACTCTGCTGTAGCCCCCTGGTCAAGGCACATATGAGAAAGCAATCAATGAACAACTAAGGCGCCACAACAAGGAATTGATGCTTCTCATCTCTCTCCTTTCCTGTCTGTCTGTCCCTGTTTGTCTGACTATCTCTCTCACACACACACACACAAAAAAGAAAAAATGAAAAAAGAAAGGCTTACCCTGGTAACAGTGTGAATGATAGATAACAGGTCCTGGAGACAGTAAGTGTAAGAAAGATTAAGAAACTACAGTTCAAATGAGACTATAGCAGTAGCCTCTGCAAGGCCTTTGAGTAAGGAAGGGGCAATGGGAATGCAACCAAATAGACAGAGTAGAAGCTGTTTGGGAGTGGAATTGATAAGGCTCTGTGACTGCTTGGGTTGGGGGTGTGGCTTATAGGAGCATCAGCCCTGTGTGTATTAATCACATGTACTATAACCAAGCTTGCATTTCTAGGAAAGAAGACAGAGGGTCTATCTGTATGCACCACCTCGTAAGCTTTTTTTAAAAAAAAATAGGCAAGGAAAGAAAATAAAATAATATAGTAACAAATTTGTTTGTATTCCCCACTATATTGAAAATAAAATAATATAGTAACAAATTTGACAAGACTTAATCAGAAAATACCTTCTGCTTGATTTTGTAAACATAATCTTTCAATTTACAGAATGTAAAAATTTACCCAAGATGTTAGAAGATATCATTAGTAAAAATATTAGCTTTCTAACCTCCTACCCCCCCCCCACACACACACAAAAAAAATATTAGAAACATGTTTTAGAAACTTGCTTTTAGAAGAACTCAAACAGGTTTTTGAAAATAAAAAATAAATTCCAAATGCTACATGGATTGTATCTGATAGTCTGTGTTTTTTGCTCTTTGAACCATATTCTTTTACTATGTTTGAAAATATCATTTTATCCCTGGAAACTCCAGCTAAAAAAAAAAAAGAAGAGACCAGAAAGAAAAGTACTGAATATTCATCCAGAATTCTCAACTGATGGTCATGGAGGCAATAATAATGACAACTGGAATAACTAGTATTTATTGACTACTTACTATATGTCAGACACTGTGCTAAGCATTTCATATAGATTAGCTCATTCAGTTTTCACATCAATTTGATGAGTCTATAACTTTATTATATTATAGCCATTTTACAGATAAGGACAGAGAAAGTTAGAGTAGGTAAATAATTTGCCTAAGGACACAGGAAAGTAACTGATAAGAGTCAGATTTGTTGGACCCTGTAACCCACTCTCTTAACCACTGAACAATAACACTCTCCCAAACAGCTGGAGTCCCTTTTAGGCTTTAGTTTTTAAAATAAAAACTTAAATACCTGTATATTATCTTTTCCCCTGAGCTTCACATTTTTAAAATAATGCCAACAGTTTCCAGGTGCCTGATTCCAGGTAATCCAGAAGAATATGACATTCATAGGCTTCCTTTAGCATGACATAATTATTCATTCTCTTGTCATTCTGCTTTAGCCTGTTTCTCCTACAATAAACTTATGGAAAGAATGCTAGGACAAGGTTCTAATCCTGTTGGTCACTTATTGGTGACTTACGTTAGCCCGGACACTTATTGCTTACTGGGCTTTGGCCCACTTAGAAAATGATGGCTGGCACATGTTGAGCACTTCCAATGTTCCAGGCATTGTATAAAGCTGCCTACAGCAACATAGTAAGGGAGTACAAGAATTAACCCATTTTACAGAGGAGGAAACTAAGGCTTTGAAAGGATGATTATCTTACTACAAAGTCACAAAGCTAATAGTAAAATCTGGATTAGAGCTCGCATCGCTTGGCTACTACACTTCCACCATGCTACAAGATTTCCTTACTCAGCATCATACTGATAAGGTCTCCTGACACCAGGGTCACTCCAATTTTGTGAAGATCAGAAGAATGCTATCTATGGGAGAACCCTCATTTATTTGAAGGAAAACAATAGATGCTTTAAAGCCATTAATATAATCAGTGCACATTATGTACCAATTATATGTTAAGAACCTGTACTTCTCACCACAACCCTAGAAGACAACTGTTATTATTCTCATTTTATGTAAGTGTGAAAACTGTGTATCAAAAAGGTTGAGTAACTTGCCCAAGGTCTCATGACTAGTAAGAGGCAGTCCTGGTTGTCAAATGAAGGTCTATAAGGTTCCAAACTAAAGAAAATGGTGCTGTCATGTTATGATATCATTTGCTTTCTTCCATCCCTTTGGAAGAAAGAAAAAACATTGTGACAAATCATCAGTGTTGAAATTATCTTAAGATTATTATTGAGGTTTTTAATCACATAATTAACAGGATACTTATAAAAATCAAGGCAATCTTTATTTTTTTTTTAGCCACATTTTTTGGTTGATTCTCTTGCTTAGGTTGCTCATTGTTTTCATTTAAAAATCCTTTACAGAAACCTCCTTGCTCTATCCTGTACTCTCCCACCCCTCCCCAGCCCACCGCAAAAGGAAATTGGCAGAACAGAACATCCAGATCCCATATTTCTTGCTTAGTCATCCAGAGCATGTAAATTACAGTGAAATATGGCCTGAGTCAGCTCCTCATAGGACAGAAATCAGTAACCATTGATATTGCTAAGCAACATCACAGAGGAGCAAGGCTGCAAATTAGGTGACAAGTTTATACGAAGTCAGAGTATCTGGGGACTCACTGGGCATTTCATTATGAACCATCTGGATGATCCACAGTAATGACCTCGCATTATTGTTCACTGTTCAAGGATGATAGTTTCCATATAATTATATGGTACCTCCCTCTGTGATCCTAACCTACTCTATCCAAACCTTCCACTGTATTTTTCATTATCCAGATGTTTCCCTATAAGATAATTGGGAACAGTTACACCTACTGAGCAACTTCCATTTCTCCCCCCAAAAAAGATTTAAAGCAAATAAACAAATATCCCTCTGCTGGCCTGTCTGATGGCAGAGCTGGCCCGGCCAGAACAAGCATGGAGGAGAGAATTAGCCGTGGGGTCTAGCAGCCCCATCAGCCTGTCATGGCTTCACCTTGGTGGTCCCAGAGAACCCTGAAAGCATGAGACTCAGTCCTTTCCAATGCCAAAAATGAGCAGATTGTGGTACCTACTCCAGATGATATCTGTAAGCTTTGAAGGAAACAAGAAAATGAGCCAGAGTCCTTGACCTTCTGGAAAAAGGTTGCCTAGCAAGGATTCTTTCCAGTTCCAGCAGCCGGGCTGGTCTCATTTGTTCATTTATCCATTCAACTAATATTTACAAGAAAATTGGACTTATCAACCTGATTTTAAACCAAAGGTCGCAAACTGATGAGTCTAATATGATCCAAAGTGTTTTGTTTTTTTAATTTGGAATTAGTTGCCAACATTTAAATATTAGGATTTTTCACATAAAAACCCAGGTTTCCGGCTTCCCTTGAACAATTAAAAGATCTATCAGCCCTGTGTTTGCATTCCCTCATCAAGCTGGAGCTTAGTGACTGCTGCCCCTTTTTAGATTTTTCACATCACCACCACTCTCTATGTTGTTCCAGCCCATGTTGCTCATCTACATACCTGGCACCTGTGGGTCATTGCTGTTTTGTCAGAATGCATACTGTGTTCCAGGCCCTGGCCCACATGCTGAGGATCTTACTGACTCCGGATTTGATTACAGCTGTAGCATCCATGTTTCCTAGGGGCTGGAGTCTTGGAGTGGTTTCTGTAGATGGAAGGAAATACATGTGGAGAGTGAAGGAGATAAAAATAGCAGCAGTAACAAAGCAGTGTGTCTGGGTTTGCAGGAGGCTTGGAAAAGAAGAGAGTGTTTCATGAAGGAGCTAGATTTGGAAGCCATGAACATCAGGTGATAAATGTCTCAAAGTTTGCCGTGAGTGTGTGTGTTCATAAATTTTACTTGAGACTCAATAGCTGATAGAGGATTCCCCACAAGGTCAGCACTTTATTTTCATTTGCAAAGTTCTTGCCTTTCTTCTAAAAGCCTAAGTGAGAGATTTTAATCTCATAGAAGAAACTGACTTACTCATTAGCATAGACTTGGAAGAGTTGAATGTGAAAAGAACTCCAGAGGGCAAAATCACCTCTGGTAACACTCTGAATGTGAAATATATGTGTTACCACGTGTTAAATACAGCTTTCTCTGGCCAAACGTGTACACAGTTGGGAGCCTCTTAGGGAAGTTTAACACACAAACATCAGTCCCCCACAGAACGTTAGGTAAAACTGCTGCAACAAGTCAGTACTTCCCAAGCTATTTTTGAGTAAGATTTTGAATTTGAATGTTAATATATTCCTTTCTTTCTGACTTGAGTACAATGTGAGGATATGTGGTTGTTCCCTCGTTCAAACTAAACCTCTTAAAAATTTATTAAGTTAAAAAAAACCAGTTGCCTTGGCATGAACATTTGATATAAACAAATAATGACAAAAAAGAAAGCCTTTTAATGAAAATCAATTAATTTTGCTGGTCTATGAATATTTTGACATGAAAGCAAACAAAAAGCTTAAAGTTGGGCAGCTTTAAGCTTTTTCTAACTCATAATTTATGTTTATTTTAATAAAAGTATTTCATATGAAGAGACATGGAAAAAAATGTTTAATCCAGATAGCCTGCACAACACTTAAATAGCATGTAGATCTACAAATATAAATGCATTTTTGTAGGTGGAATGGGAAATTACAAATACTCAACTCTCGGCCTGACCTGTGGTGGCGCAGTGGATAAAGCGTCGACCTGGAAATGCTGAGGTCGCCGGTTCGAAACCCTGGGCTTGCCTGGTCAAGGCACATATGGGAGTTGATGCTTCCAGCTCCTCCCCCCTCTCTCTCCTCTCTCTCTCTCTCTCTCTCTGTCTCTCTCTCTCCCTCTCTCTCTCCTCTCTAAAATGAATAAATAAAATAAAATAAAAAGATTAAAAAAAAATGGATTCCCACCATTTATAAAAAAAAAAAAAAAAAAAAAAAACAAATACTCAACTCTCATACTAACCATTCACAAAATTTTAAACACCCAATAGTAAAAATAAATTCAAAAATTGAAAACAGAGTGGCAAAATGGTGATGGAGTAGGCCTGTGATGGTGAACTTTTTTATAAAAACTGCCCACTTTTGCAGTGTTGGTCAACCTGGTCCCTCCTGCCAACAAGAGGTGTTCCAGCTTTCATGGTGGGTAGTAGTGAAGCAACCAAATGGCACTGCAATTGGCCCACCATGAAAGCTGGACTACCAACAAGTGGGAGGGACTAGGTTGACCAGCATTGCAAAAGTGGGCGGTTTTTATAAAAAGATTTGCCATCACGGGAGTAGGCAGACATACCAACTTTCACCTCCCAGAACTATAGTGGATTACAACTTAATTTTAAGAACCATCATCTGGAAAAACCAACTTTGGACTCAACTAAGAGGACTCTTTAACCAAGGAACACCGAAGAAGCCACACTGAGACTGGTAGGAAAAGCGGAAATGCAGAGAGGGCTGCCCAGTTCCAGGGAGCGAAAGACAGCCTGGAGAGATGCACATGGTGGGAAGTGAGTTTAGCGGACAGAGGAGGGAACTGAGTCCCAGGAACAAAGCCCCAGCCTGAAGCCCCAGAGCCTAGAAGAGGTGTATGGACAGTATTTAGCTGCGAAACAAGTAAGGATACTGTTTGTGAGAAAGAGACAGATTTCTCAGACCCAGGATTCTTCTTAAAGGGACAGTGCAGAAAACCTCTCTCACAACCACCTGCCCAGGGCTCCAGGGGACAAGGACAGAGGAGAGGACTGGAGCAGCAAGAAGGGAGTATAATCAAGGAGGCACAGGGAGAAACACTTTGAGGGAAAGCCACCCTAACCCCTGGTCTGAGTCACTACCCATATCTGAAGCGAATATTTCCCCTGGAAACAGCAATACCAGCAAAGGGAAACAGCAGCACCAGCCAAACAAGCTCTCCCGTCGCACTCAGAGCAGAGTAGCTTAGAAGGAGGGAGCTTTCAAGACTACAGTATTGAGTGTTAGGGTCTGAGCTGCAGCATCCCCTCCCACACGGCTGAGGGCTCGCTGGAGGGCGGACGGCAGGGGGACGCAGAAGCCGGCCAGCCATGACTGAGGCCCAGGTGTGAGCTCAGTCTTACCCAGTGGGGGCAGAGGGGATGCGCAAAAGCAGTCAGGATCAGCTGTGGCCGGCCTGCGGGGGGGAAGGGCAGGATCCCCAGAAGGGGCAGAGTCCTGGCACCAAGCAAGGTCTCTTAGGCATGCAGCCTAGCCCGGCCAACGGAACCAAGGCTTGCAGCCAACCTGAGCCAGCCCCTCCCATAGGGGTGAGGCGAAAGCCTAGAGAAGGCAGAGACCTGCAACTGAGTGCAGATGTGCAGCCCTGCCCTGCAGTGGAGCTGAATCTTGCAAATAACCAGCAAGTGGGCTCCTCCCATGGGGGCAGGGCAAAAGCCCAGAAACAGGCAGAGACCCACAGCTGAGCAAAAGTGCTCACCCCTGCCTGAGGTGCCAAGGATTGCAGCCTGGTGTGGCACATAACCCCACCCATGGGGGCAGGGCAAAGGCCGAGGCCACTGAGGCTTGTAGACCCAGGCACATGATCACAGTCCCTCCTGTGGAGGGGAAGCAGAAACCGCAGTGACAGCCCCAGCAGCCCAGCACCGGCAACACCCATACCCAAATGCCCTAGGCAGCAGCAGCAGAGGGGGTGGTGGGCAAGCAGACAGACCACACCTAGGGAACACAGAGGCCACACCCATTGGACTCCAGTGGCCAAAACCTTCTTATACACAGATAAAATGGGAAGGCAGAGAAATGCAACACAAATAAATCAAAGGAAATCCCCAGGAAAGGACCTAAATGAGCCAGATATAATCAAATTACTGGATAGAGTTTAAAATAATGATTGTTAGGAAGCTCAAAGATCTTAGAACAATAGATGGTCATTACGAACACCTAAATAAAGAGATAGCAAATATAAAAAAGAACATTGAAATAATAAAAAAGAATCAGTCAGAAATGAAAAATACAATATCAGAAATGAAGACCACAATGGAAGGAATTAAAAGAAGGATGAATGGGCCCTGGCTGGTTGGCTCAGTGGTAGAGCGTCGGCCTGGTGAGCAGGAGTCCTGGGTTCGATTCCCGGCTAGGGCACACAGGAGAAGCATCCATCTGCTTCTCCACACCTCCCCCTCTCCTTCCTCTCTGTCTCTCTCTTCCCCTCCCACAGCCAAGGCTCCATTGGAGCAAAGTTGGCCCAGGCGCCGAGGATGGCTCTGTGGCCTCTGCCTCAGGCACTAGAATGACTCTGGTTGCAACAGAGCAATGCCCCAGATGGGCAGAGCATTGCCCCCTACTGGGCATGCTGGGTGGATCCCGGTCAGGCACATGCAGGAGTCTGACTGCCTCCCCATTTCCAACTTCAGAAAAATACACAAACACACACACACACAAAAAAAAAAAACTAGGATGGATGAAGCTGAGGATCGAATCAGCAAGTTAGAGGACAAGATAAATGAAGGCATGGAAGCAGAGAATTAAAAAAAAGACTAAAAAGTCTGAGGAAACTCTAAGAGAGCTCTGTAACAACATAAAGTAAAATAACATCTGCATCATAGAGGTCCCTGAAGAAGAAGAGAAAGAACAGGGGATAGAGTCTTTGTTCGATCATATCATAGCTGAAAACTTCCCTAAATTAATGCAGGAAAAACTCTCACAAGTTCAAAAAGCACAGAGAACTCCATTAAAGAGAAACCCAAAGAAATCTACACCGAGACACATCATAATTAAAATACCAAAGCTAAGTGATAATGAGAAAATATTAAAAGCTGCTAGAGAAAAAAAGGCTCTCACCTACAAAGGAGCCCTATAAGAATGACTTCCAACTTCTCAAAAGGCCAACACTTGAGGCCAGAAGGGAATGGCAAGAAATATTCATAGTAATGCAGAACAAGAGCCTACAACCAAGACTACTTTATCCAGCAAGGCTATTGTTTAAAAATGAAGGAGAAATAAAAAGCTTTGCAGACAAAAAAAAAAAAAACCTCAAGGAATTCACTACAACCAAACCAATGCTGCAAGAAATGCTAAGGGGCCTATTGTAAACAGATCAAAGGGGAAAAAGAATATAGCAAAAGAGGAATACAACTTTAAAGAATAAAATGGCGCCTGACCAGGTGGTGGCGCAGTGGATAGAGCGTCGAACTGGGATGAGGAAGGACCCAGATTCGAGACCCCAGGGTCGCCAGCTTGAGCACGGGCTCATCTGGCTTGAGCAAAGAGCTCACCAGCTTGGACCCAAGGTCACTGGCTCCAGCAGGGGGTTACTCGGTCTGCTGAAAGCCCGCGGTCAAGGCACATGTGAGAAAGCAATCAATGAACAACTAAGAAGTCGCAACGCGCAACGAGAAACTGATGATTGATGCTTCTCATCTCTCTCTCCACTCCTGTCTGTCTGTCCCTGTCTATCTCTGCCTCTGTAAAAAAAAAAAAAAAGAATAAAATGGCAATAAACAACTACATATTAATAATAATCTTACATGTAAATGGATTAAATGATCCGATCAAAAGACATAGGGTAGCTGCATGGATAAGAAAACAGGACCCATATATATGCTGTCTACAAGAGACATACCTTAAAACAAAAGATGCACATAAAGTGAAGGTAAATAGACTTTAAAACAAAGGCTATAGTAAGAGATAAAGAAGGCCACTACATAATGATAAGGGGAGCAATCCAACAGGAAGGTATAACCATTATAAATATCTACCCACCTAATATAGGAGCACCTAAATATATAAAGCAGACTTTGTTGGATATAAAGGGCGAAATCAACAGCAATACTATATAATAGTAGGGGATTTCAATACCCCACTAACATCACTAGATAGATCCTCAAGAAAGAAAATTAATAAAGAAACAGCAGACTTAAAGGACACACCAGATCAACTGGATAATATATAACTTCAGAACCTTTCACCCTAAAGCAGCAGAATATACATTCTTTTCAAGTGCTCATGGAACATTCTCTAGGATAGACCACATGTTAGGGTACAAAAGCAGTCTCAAAAATTTAAGAAGATTGAAATCATATCAAGCATTTTCTCTGTTCACAATGGCATGAAACTAGAAATCAATTACAACAGAAAAACTGAAAAATACTCAAACACTTGGAAAACAAATAGCATGTTATTAAATAACAAATGTGTTAACAATGAGATCAAAGAAGAAATTTTAAAAATTCCTATAAATGAATGATAATGAGCATACATCAACTCAAAATTTATGGGACATAGCAAAAGCAGTCCTGAGAGGGAAGTTCATAGCATTGCAGGCATACCTTAAAAAGCTAGAAAAAGCTCAAATAAATAACATGACCCTGCATCTGAAAGAACTAGAAAAAGAACAAGTAAAACCCAGAGGTAGTAGAAGGAAGGAAATAATAAAGATCAGAATGGAAATAAATAACATAAAGGCTAAAAAAAAAATACAAAGGATCAATGAAACCAGGAGCTCGATCTTTGCAAATGTAAACAAGATTGATGAACCTTTAACCAGACTAACCAAGAAAAAATGAGAGAAGACTCAAATAAATAAAATTAGAAAAAAGAGTGGAGAAATAACAACCAACACAACAGATACACAAAATATTGTAAGAAAATACTATGAAGAACTGTACGCCAAAAAACTAGACACCCTAGATGAAATGGACAAATTCCTTGAAACATATAATCTTCCAAAAATTAGTCTGGAAGAATCAGAAAACGTAAACAGACTGATTACAACAAATGAGATCGAAACAGTTATCAAAAAACTCCCAACAAAGAAAAGTCCTGGCCTGATGGCTTCACAGGTGAGTTCTACCAAATATTCAAAGAAGAATTAACTCCTATCCTTCTCAAGCTATTTTAAAAAATTCAAGAGGAAGGAAGACTTCCAAGCTCCTTTTATGAGGCGAGCATAATTCTGATTCCAAAACCAAGCAACGACAACACAAAGAAAGAAAATGATGGGCCAATATTCCTGATGAATTTAGATGCTAAAATCCTGAACAAAATATTAGCAAACCGGATCCAGCAATATATGAAGAAAATCATACATCATGATCAGGTGGGATTCATTCTGGAGAGGCAAGGCTGGTACAATATTTGCAAATCAATCAATGTGATTCATCACATAAACAAAAGGAAGGAGAAAAACCACATGATAATTTTGATGGATGCAAAAAGGCATTTGATAAAATCCAGCACCCATTCATGATCAAAACTCTCAGCAAGGTAGGAATATAGAGAACATACCTCAACATGATAAAGGCCATCTATGACAAACCCACAGCCAATATCATACTCAATGGGCAAAAATTGAAAGCAATCCCCTTAAGATCAGGAACAAGTCAGGGGCGCCCCCTTTTACCACTCTTATTCAACATAGTTCTGGAAGTCCTAGCCACAAATATCACACAAGAAGGAGAAATAAAAGGCATCAAAATTGGAAAAAAAAGAAGTAAAACTATCATTATTTGCAGATGATATGATATTGTATATATTATAGAAAACCCTAAAGTCTCAGTCAAAAAACTACTGGACCTGATAAATGAATATAAAATTAATACTTCAGAAATCAAAGGCATTTTTATACACCAACAATGAACTGTCGGAAAGATAAATTAAGGAAACAATCCCCTTCACTATTGCAATCAAAAAAGTAAAGTACCTAGAAGTAAATTTAACAAAGGAGATTAAAGACTTGTACTCAAAAAATTATAAAACATTGATAAAAGAAATCAAGGAAGATACAAACAAATAGAAGCTCATGGTTAGGAAGAATAAACATCATTAAAATGTCTATATTACCCAAAGCAATCTATAAATTCAATGCAATACCAATTAAAATACCAATGACATACTTCAAAGACATAGAAAAAATATTCAAAAAATTTATGTGGAACCAAAAAAGAACACGAATAGCCTCAGCAATCTTGAAAAGGAAGAATAAAGTGGAAGGTATTACACTTCCTGATACCAAGTTATACTACAAGGCCATTGTACTCAAAACAGCTTGGTGCTGGCATAAGAACAGGCATATAGATCAATAGAACAGAACAGAGAACCCAGAAATAAACCCATAGTTCTATGGACAACTGATATTTGACAAAGGAGGTAAGAGCATACAATGGAGTAAAGACAGCCTCTTTAACAAATATTGTTGGGAAAATTGGACATCTACCTGCAGAAAAAATGAAACTAGACCACCAACTTACACCAGTCACAAAAACCCAAAATGGATAAAAGACTTAAATGTAAGTCGTGAAACCATAAGCATCTTAGAAGAAAACATAGGCAATAAGCTCTCCAACATCTATCACAGCAATATATTTGCCGATTTATCTCTACAGGCAAGTGAAATAAAAGACAGGATAAACAAATGGGACTATATCAAACTAAAAAGCTTTTGCACAGCTAAAGACAATAAGAACAGAATAAAAAGACAAACTACACAATAGGAGAACATATTTGACAATATGTCTGATAAGGGGTTATTAACCAAAATTTATAAAGAACTTGTAAAACTCAACACCAGGAAGATAAATAATCCAATCAAAAAATGGGCAAAAGAAATGAATAGACACTTCTCCAAAGAGGACATACAGATATCCAATAGGCATACGAAAAAATGCTCAACATCACTAATCATTAGAGAAATGCAAATTAAAACCACAATGAGATATCACCTCACACCAGTCAGAATGGCGCTCATCAACAAAACAACACAGAATAAGTGCTGGCGAGGATGTGGAGAAAAGGGAACCCTCCTGCACTGCTGGTGGGAATGCAGACTGGCGCAGCCACTATAGAAAACAGTATGGAGATTCCTCAAAAAATTAAAAATTGAACTGCCTTTTGACCCAGCTATTCCACTTTTAGGAATATACCCCAAGAACACCATAGCACTGTTTCAAAAGGAGAAGTGCACCCCCATGTTTATGGCAGCATTGTTCCCAATAGCAAAGATGTGGAAACAGCCCAAGTGTCCATCAGTGGACAAGTGGATTAAAAAGCTTTGGTACATATATACTATGGAATACTACTCAGCCATAAGAAATGATGACATCAGATCATTTACAACAACATGGATGGACCTTGATAACATTATACTCAGTGAAATAAGTAAATCAGAAAAAACTAAGAACTATATTATTCCATACATAGGTGGGACATAAACATGAGACTCAGAGACATGGACAAGAGGGTGGTGGTTATGGGGAGGTGAAAAGAGAGGGGGAGGTGAGGGGCAAAAAGAAAACCAGATAGAAAGTGACAGAAGACAATTTGACTTTGGTTGATGGGTATACAACATAATCAAATGTCAGAATAACCTGGAGATGTTTTAACATACGTATCCTGATTTATCTATGTCACCCCATTAAAATTAATAATTAATTAATTAAAAACAAAAACATGTTAAAGTTAAAATGTAAGTAATGCAAAACATGGTTCAAGAAGTTAGCCAGGGCAGCTTTACACTAAACTGAAGTTCTTCTGCCAGTCTTCTTTGTGTTTAAGGGAAGAAGTCTAGGAAGTTTTTTTGACTTACACATGTCAAGAATAGACATTGAAGTTGGTGTTTACCCACTGAGATTATTAGAGTTTGGATAGGATTAACTACTTAAACTAGGCTGAGTTAGATGTTCATGTTGGACCTATGGCAGGAAATGAAGAGAGGTACCAATTATTAAGGTCATCTGTGCCACCCAAAGCAAAGTGCTTAATGGACATGCTTTCATCTGATCATCCAAAAACCATCCTAGGAATAGGTATGTATTGCTCTTGTCCCCGTTTGACAGAAGAAAGAACTGAGGCTCAGAAAGGATCACTCACCTTATAACTAGTACTGGCATGCTGTGAATTAAGTGTCTTGTCTGCCTCACTAGGGAGCACTCTTAACCTTGATAGCAATGTTATGGTCTCAACAGTTAAGAAGCTTCAAGCTTAGTGTCTGTATTCCTGACTTCAAGAAGTCCAGGGAAAACTAACAAACCAAAGCATCCTAAACCTCATTGTCATTTGAGAGCTGTATATTTGTATACTCTATTAGGAAATATGAGGGGAGAACATAATACAGGAAAGCACTGTTCTCTGTTCTGTTGGGAGGGATCTAGAGAAGACTAGGGTTTCTGCTGCCAACATATAGATGACATAGATAGAAAGATGGGCTTGTGTGCAAATAATAGAAGAGAAGGTGCCTAGCTCCAAGCCTGGAACACTGGTGGTCCAATGAAGGACGAATCCACTTTTCACATCCTGCTCCATGATGGTGCTCTATGTTTGACATTCCCCATAGATCTGAGAGTAGAAGAGCAAGACTGATAAAGAAATTTCTTTTAAACACTGTTCCTGGCATGGTAGAATATCTTTTGTTGCTGAACAATTATCTACTTAAAACCTCTATAAGTAGTGTAGAATTTGTTTTAACAAACCTGTTTATAATACCAAGTTCTCTAACTGCTCTTCTCCATGGCCCATGGGTTCTCCCTCACTCTTTTTGGTAGTGCTTGCAATAACAAAGCTGCTCATTATTATCTCATCTACTCTTCACCACAACTTTCTAGGGGAGATACAATTATGCTCCTTTATAGCTGACACTCAGAAAGGTGAAGCCGATTTGCTCAGAGTCACACAGCTAATAAGTAGCAGACTTGGGTTTCAAACCTACACCTTGGCTTCAAAGCCCGTGTTCTCAACTTCCATTCACTACTGAAAATAACCCTTCTGTGGGTGTGATGTAATCCAGTATCTGTACAAAACTCTTTGGTAGGTATTAGACAACATTACCAAGAAATTCCTGTCTGCATTGAGAAAGCCTTAACTTTTTGGTATTCATATGCAGGTCAAACTGATACCAAAAAATCAAGCATCTCTTTGATTTAAAAAAAATAAACAAGTTAATCATATTTTTCCATGAGCCACTTAAGTATAAATACTTATTCTCATTTATTTCTCTACCTCTACTTTTCATTCTAATTAAATGAACTCAGCATAGATGTTTCTATTGACTCCCTGTTTTATATGTCAGAATTTGAGGCCTGGAGTATGAAGTCCCCTTTCTGCTGCTCCTATTCGGGGGGATTTGCTAGAAAAGAGTTGAGAATGCAACAGGCCTCAAAAGGGGAACTGAGAAAGTCAAGGTTGGAAGGAGGAATCTGTGCCCATGCCCTTCTTCAGAAAAGCAATTAGGAGCCCGAAATACTAGTTCTTACAGATTTTTTGAGACTAAAGACCCTTCCTTTGATCTCTCAACTGTGACGCATGGGCAAGAACTCAAAGGTATGCCTGGCCTGTGGTGGCACAGTGGATAAAGTGTCGATGGATCTGGAATGCTGAGGTCGCCGGTTGAGACCCCGGGCTTGCCTGGTCACGGCACATATGGGAGTTGATGCTTCCTGCTCTTCCCCCTGTTCTCTCTCTTTAATCTCTCTTTCTCTCCTCTGTCTCTAAAAATGAATCAAAAAGAAAAATCTAAAAAGAGAGAAAAAAAGAACTCAAAGGTATAGTAAAGCCAAGTAGTGATGTCACTAACAAGACCTGTAAGGAAGTGGACTAGAGAATAACAAAAGGTTGACCCCTCCTAGAGATCTGGGAGCTTGGATGCCTGTGTTCCGGCTGTCCAAATGGCATGGAAGCACGTGTGGTCACCCTGATAGGCAGCATTCATGATCAGCTGACAGGCTCATCTCAAATATCTGGGCTCTGGAATGTTTCTTAGGCTATTTGGGCTTCCCAGATAAGAGGCACCATGTGGTACCTAGGATGATATTCACTGGTGACCATCCCTCTTTGGATCCTGGATACCTCTTAGTAGATATAATGGACGTTACTAAATAGTATTCAACAGCACTCTCTGGACTCCCTCACTTCCTGCTTCCTATCCCAAAGAAACTCAGTTTAGATTAGGACAAGTTTGAATCCTAATCCAATGATGCTGAGGTTCAGCCTTGGTTATTCTCCATGGGAAGTGTGCTACCAGAGGCCCTGGCTCCATGGAGGTGAGCTTTGACTCGTGCCTCACAGGCCACAGTGGCTGAGGCCACTTTCCATGAGGCATCTGTGGGCTGTGGGATACCAGCCAGGTGCATGATGTGCTCTGACTTACATGTGCATGTGCTATTCCTCCTAGTGGCATGTCACAGGGAGAGCCAGGCTCTTGGAGATGCTGCCCTGACCACTTGAAAACACTAGAGTGCCAAGTTCACGGTCTCACCAGGCCATTGCTGTCGGTGTCAAAACCCCTGTTCAGGCTGGTTTTCTTCAGTCTTCTCTGCCTTCTCTTTAGTGAGCAACACACACAGTTCCTTCCCTCAGGCGGGTATTGTCCCCTTGCCCTCCTTCCTCACTGTGCTTTGCATTGTTATGTCACCTGTTATTCAGCTTTTCACTACTTTTATTCCTTCTTTTCCACAATTTTCAGTCTATTTTTGATATGTGCTGTCCAGTTTTTGTCCCTCTGTACCATTCACCATCTAAGAAAGCCACTAAGAAACAATCTAGACATTGTCGTAGCAATAAGAATGTGTGAGTTATCCCAAATACGAACAGTTCCAGTTTCAACTGTGTAAAAATAAAATAAAGAATACAATTGTATTTCTATATACCTGGTTCCACAAGAGACAAGGTAAAGAATAATCACTTCTGCAGCAGTGGGATTAATACAGGAAAACAGGTATGTGCATACAAAGAGGTTGCATCTAAAAAAATTCATAAAAATGCAACAGTGCATCCTCACTGTGTAGAATATGCTTTGCATCCAACTTTGCAAACACAGAGCTACCCACGTTCTGTTTCCTGAGCAAACAATAGAAAACTCCAGCTGCTTATTCTAATGCTTAGCTTCAGGGAAGGAGTAAAGGTTACAAAAAAATTAGTTGGCTGATATAATCCATCAATTTACTGCAAGACTACACACACACACACACACACACACACACACATTATGTGTAAAGCCACCATGAGTGCATGTTTAATATTTATGAAGGTATTAAGATCATTAAATAATTCCAAACTTGCTTGACCAGGTGGTGGCACAGTGGATAAAGTATTGGACTGGGATGTGGAAGGACACAGATTCGAGACCCCGAGGTCACCAGCTTGAGAGCGGGCTCATCTGGCTTGAGCAAAAAGCTCACCAGCTTGGACCCAGGGTCGCTGGCTCCAGCAAAGGGTTACTCGGTCTGCTGAAGGCCCGCGGTCAAGGCACATATGAGAAAGCAATCAATGAACAACTAAGAAGTCGCAACGCACAATGAAAAACTAATGATTGATGCTTCTCATCTCTCCGTTCCTGTCTGTCTATCCCTCTCTCTGACTCTCTCTGTCTCTATAAAAAAAAAAAAAAGAATTCCAAACTTGTGCAATGTCATGTATGTAATAGACAATGGTTCTTAAAATACCAGAAAAAATTATATATTTCACTGAAGACAATCCCTAGAAGTAATTTGAAAAAAACTCTTTTGATTCACATGAAATTCAATTTTTTATTGAAGCATTTACCCCCTGTATCATGCATCTTACAAAATCCAGAATAGGTTGCTTTTCACAGAAACATAAAGATGAGGTGATTTTTCTCCCCAAAGCATAATTTCTTATTGATGTGTTGAAATAGCTTTTGGTAAAATTTTAGGCACATGGAAACTATATATATAACATACATATATTTATATATATTTGTATGATGTTTAATATAAAATAAAATAGAAGAGTATTTCTGTGTTTTAAGCTAGACTTTTTATCCAGAACACAAGACCCATTAATTATTGGTTGATTCATATGAGGATTTTCCATGGCTGCACAAGTTAATGAGCCATGGAAGCTTTCTGCAGAATCATAAGGATATCTCTTGAGTCTAATTAATTTCTTGAAGTTTACTGGGAAGTGTTATTACAAGAAAAAAAAATATTTCTTACCTGCTCACAATGTTGCTTTAAAACTCTGGAATTTTCAGATGAACAATAATATAAAGTTTCTATTTTAGAATTGAAGTAAAAAATCAAAACGGAAATGGTGCATCCCTCCTCCGCCTGCCCCCCACCACCACCCAAACTGCCACTCCCACAAACTGACTCAGATCAGCTGGTTTTCTGCCGTGGTTTGTATCACAGGGAGTCCTTCGGTGGTCTGCACACAGGAGGGACCGCTGGTCGCCTACTGCCTCCTGCAGTCCACAAGCAGCAGGTGTGGCCGCTTTGCCACCCCTGTGAGCCAGGTGGTCTTTCCTGGCTCTGTCCTTCCCTCTTCTTCCCAGCGCGCTCTGCACTTCTCACAGCTCCCCCACTAGGCGTCAACCAGGGGATTCAGTGTCTTCTGTCTAAAATGCTAGATAAGAATATAAAGGGAAGTCAAGAACCTGGTTTTTCATTTTTGGTTTTCCCAGGTAGCCTCCCTTAATCTCTAGGAAGTTGTTCCGTTGCAGAAGAGCTGTGACAGGAACTTCCGGGACTGCTTTTCCATGGCAAGGAACCCAGTGTTCACCAGCCTCGGTGGGCCTGGACATGGTCCTCGTGCAGCCCCTTCTCTTGAAGTATAACCTTTATAAAAATTATAGAAATAGGCTAGACCTGGTGTGAACTTAGCTTTGCCAACTATTCTGTGTCATCAGATGTTAAAATCATTGTGTCCTATTCTGTAATGCAGGGCACATCCTACTAGCAATGGAATAATATATTTTTAAGTGATTACTGAAAATGGGCCGTGAAAACTGTTTGCCACATGGCCCATGTTTGCACATCTCTATATAGTTACAATTGAGGAATTTGACAGTGTAACTCTGAATCTGATTAATTAAGAATGTGTAAAAACAAAGTTCTTGCATTACAGCTCGTTCCTTATCTTTGTGTCTTTTACTGTGATGTTGTAGAACTTGGATCATATGGAAAACTAAAATATTATGACACAATGACTGAAGAAGGTAAGAATGATTTTAGAATTGTATGCATTGGCTTTTTTTCATTTATGGTGTCTGTTGCTTGCCCATTTTTTTCCTCTTTGCATGACTTTCGTGACATTGTGTGATTTATTATTCGTTCTGCATTTTTGTCTAGTTTTTGCCATCGTGTTTCTTTGGTATTGGAGATGTGTAATACCATGGGTAATCATGTTATTCCATTCAAACGATCCAAACCATCTCAACTGTGTAACACACTCAGAGAAATGGTGTCAGCAATGTTAAAACAAGCACACACCCACGGTGTTAGCACTGGTTCCTCACAAGGATGTATACAAACACGTCCAACCAACACTCTTCTTATAATATGCCCTTAATTTCGGAGAGGGATATATATTCTGGTGCTATCCTAATCTATGCAAAGTAATATAGATCTAAAGCAACTCCTAGACCTCAAGCCAGCTAGAAACCTGTTTCTGACTCAGGAGCTGTAGGCTCCTGTCCTCAGCTCCCACAATTCCTGTTGACTCATCTGAGGGCATTACTCTGAGAGGCTGGTCACCATTCCAACCAGCAGAACTGTTTATGTTGAGATTCATCCTCTGTGAATATCACTTGGGCATAACATTTTAACCATTTCCCCTGGGTAACTGAAGTCTGACAGAGACCTATTTTTAAATGCATTTACTAATGAATTATAGGCACTATCCCACAGCACAGCCCTGCCCCAGTCAGAATTGCTGTTTTAGAATAAATTCACCATGGAACAGCAATTTAAAAAGTTTGCATCTTGCACAGGGAGTTTTCCTATTGTCCTATCCCCCATCTCACCCCACACAGGCCTCTGCCTTTTATACAATAAATATTACATAGAATTTATGAAACATTTGGGGGTTTTACATGAGTTTTACGCTGATATTGACAAGAAATCAAAATGTACCCTAGAAGAGGAATTAGCCATTTTTATCCTTCAACGTGGGAGAGACTCCCAAATGTGTTGCATATCTTGTTTAGCTTTTAGTATTTCTGAGTTGCCTTAGTTTGCCAGGTTGCTTTGCATGCAAGAAACAGAACATCTGACAGCCCTTGGTAAGAGGAAGCCTCTTCACAGTTCCTCTCCACCATGGCTTCTGCACAACAGCCAAGTCCTTCTCTGCTGCTATCCTTGTGCTTTCAAATAAGTACTGTGATATTTTCTAAAGCCACGGACTTCAGGATTAGGATCTCAGACTGGGCCCTATTCTACTCCAACAACTTGGGCAAATGCAGACGTTTGTTCAGTGAGAGCTCCAAGGGCAGAAACTACTTATGGGAAGTAATGTCTTGCTGCAGAGAGGATAGAAGTAGCCCACACCTTAAAGGAAGGCCCTGTCCCAGCAGTTCTTTTCATTCCATGCCTTCGGACCACTTTGGTTCTTAGTGGTGATTGGCTTGAGAAGCTTGGGTCTCACTGATTTTATAATTTGATCACTCCTGCAGCATCTCCCTAGCCCTCAGCCCGGGTCTTATGGCTCAGGTGGCAGAGAGGTTTGTTAGCTTCTACCTGACTTGTCGTGACCCTTCACTCTCTTTACTCCCTTCTGTCCTTTGCTTTCCACCCTTAGGTTCCCATGGTCAGGGCAGCTTCTGCCCCATTTCTCCCTTACCCTGTTTCACACGCGTGCATGCATGTGTGTGTATTTTTCCAAAGTTAGATGCAGGGAGGCAGTCAAACAGACATCCACCAGGCATGCCCACCAGGGGGCAATGCTTGGCCCCTCTGGGGCGTTGCCCCGCTGCAGTCGAAGCCATTCTAGTGCCTGAGGCGGAGGCCATGGAGCCATCCTCAGCACCTGGGCCAACTTTGCTCCAGTGGAGCCTTGGTTGTGGAAGGGGAAAAGAGAGAGAGAGGAAGGAGAGGGGGAAGGGTGGAGAAGCAGATGGGCACTTCTCATGTGTGCCCTGACCCTGAATCAAACCCGGGACTTCCACACACCAGGCCGATGCTCTACCGCTGAGCCAACCAGCTAGGTCCCCCTTGCCCTGTTTCTTTCCTTCCTCTTTCACATCCCATTTGAACCAGTGTTGCTCTCCAAATGCCCCTTTCTTTTCCTCCTTATACCAGATCACATGAAGATGCAAAACTGCTACTTCCAATTTGATGGCTCCACTTGATAATGGATGGGTTTTCTAGGCAGGAAAACAAAGTTGAAATAATGTCTGCAGCCCTAGCTCTGGCACAGCTGTGAATTGTGTTCGGGGCCCTCACTGGTCACCTTAAACATTTCTTATTCTTCTCTTGACTTTCCTATCCCTTCGGGCATGTCTCTTTGTGTTCTCCTCTTAGCTGAACACTTACCCCCATCACATGATACTAAGGCAGTATTTTAAAAGTATGTTCTCTGAAATACCAGTTTCATATGATGAAACAACTGATTTTGTAACAACCCAGAAAAAAAGGAAGCGAGATTGATTCCATAGTTAAGTAAATGGGAGTGTTTCTAAGTTAAGTTAAATGGGTTTCTTTACCATGCAGCTTGGAGCCTTCAGTGCTAACGTGCACTGCAGCATGTAGTAAATCGTGAAGAGCAATAAAGTTTTCAGGATTTCCCAGATTTCTTTGGCTAGAGAACCCATTCTCCCATGGGGCCTGTAGTGGGGCTGTTTTGGAAATGCTGACTAAGGTGTTATCTTTCCTCTAGCATGGGAACCTCTGAACGATTAGCCTTCTAAACACATAGAAAGGATACTTTGGACAGGAATCTTCCATCTAGACACATCAAACCATACCCTTTAACAGCTGCGTCCATGACAAGCCAGGCTTGGCTGAAACCTAATTTGGGGATTCTACCTAATAGACTCAGAACTAGCTCAATAACCTCAGACCTGGCAACTGCCACGCAGGACTTCTTCAAACTCTTAAGGGCTTCTCCCTCTCATTGAAAATAATAATAACTGTGGAGGTAAACACACAATACAGTGTATAGAGATGTGCTATAGAATTGGGCACCTGAAACCTGTATAATTATGTTAACCACTGTCACCCCAACACATTCAATTAAAGAATAAATAACAAAGCATTTAGCACTGGCAAAAAAGAAAATGATAATAACCGTGATTTATGTCACTTCCATGTTATACCTTTGAAGAAGTTATAATTAAGATGAAGATGTTTTGAGCAGTAGTGAACTGGCTAGCCTTCAGGAAATATCTCCCTCTGGTGAAGCATTTCTGTTCACAATTTTAAAAATGTAACTAACCCTTGGGCAGAACTTTATTATAACTGCCCATGTGACTAGTCATTATTTGTAACTATGTTCAGGCAATTCTCTGGATGTTGGGTGATGTCGTCTACTTGCAATGAGGTCTGGGTTTTTTTCCTCTAAAGTGGACAAAATGGAAAGATGGTTTATATGTGCCACCCCATCCTGACAGAAATTGATTTCCTAAATATGGAAAATTGTTCAGCGCATATTCAGTTCATTATTTTAGCACTTACTATATGCGAGTTACTCTGCTAGGTGCTTTGAGGAGACACAAGATTAAAAGGTGGGCAGGTGGCTCCCATGAAACTTGTAGGAATAAAGCATAGCAATCACTGAGCCACCAGGAAAAACATGGTAAGTACCACAGGGATTCAGAAGAAGAGGACAGACTACAAGGGGAGGAAAGATTGCTTTCATCTGGGGGAAATGTTTTGTGGAGAAAGTAGTCTTTGAACTGGACCTCAAAGGGTCAGTACATATGAGTTAAATTGGGGAAGGAGGAGTGGTAAGTTCTGACCCACCGGGCTGAGAGAGGGGCGAAAGGACAGGGCATGCTGCCCATCCCTGGTGCCTCCTACCTGCCAGGTGCAGTGCTGTGGGCTCTATGTATTTGATGGCAGTTAGTCCTTATAATGATCCCACAAGGTAGGTTTTATTGAAGATGAGAAAACCAAAGCTCAAAGAAGTACCTTATGAAGCTGAGAAAACTAAGACTCAGAGAAGCAAAGTAGTTTGCTCTGCAACTCAGAGGTAGTAGTTGTGGTGTGGGACTTGAACTCAGGACTGTGGCTTTCTCAGGCCCAGCCCTCTCGGCTCCCCTGTGGTTGTTCCTACAAAGTCCTATCAAGACAGCTCGATTGGGTACAGTATAAGAAGCGGGAAGAAAGGTAATGAAGACCATATTAAGGGCAAGGTTTGAACAGCCAACTGAGAATAAGAACATCATACAAGGAACAACAAGGAACTACTGAATAAAACATAAATCCCTACTTGAACACTTTACCATAGAAAGTTTCTTTTAATAAAACAATATTCTCACTCTTGGACAGTGAACAAAATCATGACATTTTCACAAAATTTGTTCTTGCCCTACACCCTTTCCCTCCCTTCCTCCTCTTCTAGGTGTTCTAGAACCTAAATAGGAGCAGCCCTGGGCCACACCCGACCTCATCTCCCACCCCAAGCCAATCAGCATTGTATCCAATGCATTCATTCCTTAACCACACTTAATGCTGACTGTCTGACAACACTCAGTATGCCCCAAGCACTGGCCTGAGTGCAGGGCTGTGCAGATTAAAGGCAGCTTTTCTCCTAAAGAACTCACACTCTAGTGGGGGACACAGGCAGAGAAGTGAGTAATAGGATGAGCAGGCCCAAGGTGCTAGGGAGCCTTAAAGGCATCTCCACTGCCTTAGCCCTGATTCCCAAGATAACAACGATCTCACCGCCACCTGACGCTAATATGTCCACTTAATATTAACCGAGCTCATGCTTGGTATGAGACATTTCACTAGACTTGCTAGGTTAGTGAGTTTCGCTCCTCCCAAGGACTATGTTCTCTTCTGCAGCAAGATGTTTTTAGAGACACAAACAAAATAACTAGAAATAGCGTTTTGGTGACCTCCGATCCCCCTACATCCTCATGGCGTACTGCTGCCTATTCTTGGAAGAGCAATGTTCAATTTTACTTAACGTTAATAATCCATAGTTTATTTCTCATCTGCAGGTACACAAATTTCATACCGTTGTCACTCTGCACAATTCTCAATTAAGTTACACTTGGCTTCCTTACTAAAATTACTCTAGATGCAAATGTAAAAAGTTAGTTGAAAAGACAACAAACTTATGCAACAGAACAAGATAAATTATAAAGAAGTACTATTGTTAGCTCTTCAGAGATAAATATTAATAGAAATATGTAGGTAGGTAGAGAGACAGAAATCCTGACTAATATCTTGCAAAGAAGTGATATATAGGGAAGCTTGCCTGCAATGCATTTTCCTAAACTTATTGCCACTTCATAGAAGCCATTCCAAAAAAATAATTTCTCCACTAGTTAAAAGGTCAATTTTGTTCACTTGTATCAGAAAAAAAATAGAAAAAGTTATATCAAAGGCAAAAATTGTAACGATCTGTTCCTTAATGAAGTTAACACTACTGTTTCATGGCAACCAACTGTCCCTTTATCAAGCTGAGACATTAATAATGTCTTACATGAATGAATCATGGGATCCTAATTAGGCTGGTGGCTGAGTTTTTAAAATCCCTATTATTTCAAAGAAACAAAAGCACTTTCAGGTCACTTGGTCTAGCCAGTCATTTGATATTCTTTTTTTTTTAAAGCAAGAAAGACAGAGAGAGGGACCTATAGGGACAGACAGACAGGAAAGGAGAGAAATGAGAAGCATCAGTTCTTTGGTGCGGCACTTTAGTTGTTCATTGATTGCTTTCTCATATGTGTCTTGACCAGGGGACTCCAGCTGAGCCAGTGATTTCCCCTACTCAAGCCAGTGACCTTGGGCTTCAAGCCAGTGACCTTTGGTCTCCAGCCAGCGACCATGGAGTCCTATGATCCCACACTCAAGCCAGCGACCCTGCACTCAAGCTGCTGAGCCCGCGCTCAAGGCAGCAACCTCAGGGTTTTGAACCTGGGTCCTCTGCATCCCAGTTTGATGCTCTATCCACTGCACTCCTGCCTGTCAGGCACATTTGATATTCTTAATTGCAGTGAAATAGTCCACACTTTTTCATAGAGAAATGAGTTTTGGAATACAACTCACCAGTGTTTTTCATTGCCCAAGATGTATTCTCTGAAAATGTAATCCTAAAACAGGTGTTATCTGAGCCCTTCATCTTATATCTTAATCCTTGCTTGAACAGATGAGATTCTGTTATATGCACGGATGTATCAGATGAGATAGATTCATCTGTATATAGCAGAAAAACCAGATTAAAAATGGCTTAAGTCAAAAAGAAGTTTCTCTCTCAAGTAAAAAAGGTCCAGAAGCAGGCTACCCGTGGTGGCTGTGGAGGCTCCTTCCAGCCTTCTGCTCCACCATCCTTGTATTTGACTTTCAGTCGCAAGGGCACCTCATGATTCAAGATGGCTGTTTTGAGAGCTCCAGCCATCACATCTATACTCCTTGAAGGAGGAAGAGTCAAAGTGATTTTCCCTAGCTATTTTGTTTTCTTTTTAAGGAGCATCCTTTTAGATCCTCTAGTAAAACTGCCTACAGTTACATGGCTATCCCTGGTTGCACAAAAGCTTGGAAATGTAGTTTGTTAAACTGTTCATTTGTATCAGAAAAATATAGAAAAAGTTGTAATGTCAAAGGCAAAATTATAATGATCTTTTTCTTAATGAAATTAACACTACTGTTTCATGGCAACCAACAGCCCATTTACCAAGCTGAGAAACTAATAATACCTTACATGAATGAATCATGGGGTCCTAATTAGGCAGTTAAACTGGATGATTTGCTCTCCCCATAATTCAGGTGGCATGTCATTAGGATGAAAAGGGAATAGATATTGGATAGGTAACATAAAATGTCTCTACAAAATACAAATATCACTTTTGTATAATTATCAGTTGATGGGGAAGACTGAGAAGAAAGCAAGCTATGTGAAGACTATTGAGAGCTTGCATTAACTTTGAGATGCCTGGGAGATATACAAATGCAGATGTGGAAAGAGCAATGCCTATAGAATCTGGAGCTTGGTAGAGAGGTCAGGGCTATGGATATAAATTTGAGAGTCACACAATGCAGGTGTTACTTAAAGCTACAGAAGTGGATAACAATACCTAGGTAATGAATGAGGAAGAGGAGTACAAGGTTTGACCCTGGGTACTCCAAAATTTAGTCTGGGAACAAGGGGGGAGGAAAGGTCTCATTAAAGGAGACTAAGGTGGGCAGCGATCCCAGAGAAAATGGCATCCTAGAAGCCAAGAGTATAACTCTTCCAAAGGAGGGCAATGAAAAGCTAATAACATCAATGAATTGACCCATGAGATTAAAGAATTGTGGTAGACAGATAAAAAGTGACGGACAAAAGGTGAGATGCTTCAAAGCAGGAGTTTGGGAGTAGTGCTATTATTATTAATGAAGAGGTCCAGGGTCTGACTGCAAGAGTGGATAAGGTAAGCTGCAGGCAAGGGTAGCTGAAAGCAAGTGGGTTACGACGGTGAGGATCCACGTGTGCAAAGCCCACCCACATAAAATTACCAAGAGAGGTGGCAAATAATGATAGGAAGAAAAAAGTGAATTGGGTTCTGATATCTTCAGGAACGTAGAAAGGGTGGCAGGGAAGTCAGCTGGAGTATAGGTGGTAGATGTCATTGGCTTGTGCTTCAAAGGAGGGAGAAAAAGGATCCAGATGTAGTAAAGAAGAGAGGATAGAATGTGGGGCATTTGGAGAGACAGGAATCTGTCACTTTCAAGGTCCACAGGAGAAAGGGGACCTTTAGGAAATAGACCAGTTTTAGTTGGAACAACAAGGGACTATTCAGAGAAGGAGTTAAGGAGACAGAGATAGATTGATGAGAGGGGTGGGAGATTGAGTCAGGTCAGAGATTTTCAGAGCCACGTGGAAATGAATGTCTGGATGGTGATGGATGACGACCCGGAGGCTCTGCTGAAGTAGAGAAGGCTGTAGCATGAATGAGGACAATCCAACACTGTGTTAGAATTTCTGACTTGGGATTGGTCCCGTAGACAGTTTACAGTGATAAAGTAGGATCTGTCTTTCCAGAAGACAGGACCTTTGGGGAGCCCCATAAGTCCAGCTGGGTGTAGAGAAGGGTGTGGAAGGAAATCAACCTTCCTCAGATCAGGGAGAGAAAAGTCAGCACAGCATAGCAAGACCTTTCCTACAGGTATGGCCAAAGATGCAATGATTTGATTCAGAAGGAAGTCCCCCTTATCTGACAAAAGAGTATTCAGATAAAGACACCTTGATGCCCTTCCCAGACCTGTGTCCAAGATTCTTTCCTGATGCCTTTTATTAAATGTGATGGCAGACATTGGTTTGCAGTCTACTTTTAAAATTAAACCTCTGAAAACTTGATCTTGCATTTTAGTTAAGCTGTCACCAAAATTGCAGTAGGTAGGTTCCTGGGCTACAGCTTCTGAAATAAAAGGTTTCTGTATTATTTGATCCAGTTCATAAATAAACTATTAATATGGTATATATATAGCAACTAGTCTGTTACATAATTCCTGTGAAATAAACCTTTAAAAGAAAAAACTATATTCCCTTTCAGTTATAAACACAAACTTTTAGCACAGTAGAAATTATAAATCACAAATTAATTTTAACTATTCATTTTATTATAAAAATATTACATACATACAGAGGTAGATAAAAAGCAAACAACACTACATAAGAAAAGACACAAAAAATGAGTTTCCCTTTTACCCCAGATTCCATTCATTCCTTAGAGTTAACCATTTTTATCAGTTTTTTTTAACATATTGTGTTTTCTTTCTATACAATGTTTTATACCTGGCTTTTGTTTATTAACATATCTAGGAGATATTTCCATATCAGCACTTTTAGAATCTTCTCATTCTTTTTAGCAGCTGCATAATAGTCCACTGCACGACTCTTCCATGGTAGGTTCAATCCGTTCCCTGTTGATGAACATTTAAGATATTTCCATTTTAGTTTATTCATCTAGCTAATACAACAGTGCTACATGAGCATCTTCATTGCCCATGAAGTAAAAAGTCTACTGAGTGGGAGATATGTAAAATAAATTCCTAGAAATAGAAATAACAGAGCAACAAATATACACATTTCACATTTTGAAAGATATTGACAAATTACCCTCCAAAGGAATTATACTGCCACAAATAGGGAATGAGCCTCAAATAAATTTAAATAAGTCCTTTGAATAGAGATTCAAACTGACTTTATTACAAAGCAGATTAGCCTTTGTAATGTAACTATCTTCTTATTTACTTGTTTTAGAAACTTGAATTTTTAGCAAAGTTGATTTAAAGCCAAGATGCATTTAGGATCGAAGTCTTTGTCCTCTCTACATTAAATGATGAGGCTGTATCTTCTTGACAGAATATCCAGTTTCCACAACAGCATGTGCCTTTTGTACCTCCCAACCATTCCCTGCAGAAGGTCTGAGCAGCACACTACAAGTTACCTTTCTAACCTTCCAGTTACCAAAGCAGGAGCCCTGCTGTGCACAGACACCATTTTCAGTACCATGCTGTTTCATTCATTCCAAATTTATGGTTTAACTCATCCAATCCAACTCTCCATAACCAGAGGTTTTTCTGAGTTCTTGGGAACAGATGCTCTTTGTAAGTCTGGGCCTTAACCAAAAAATATATGTATTTAACTCATCAGTTATTAATCACATTACTTTTTTTAGAGATGTATTCTTACAAGTATCTCCCTGGAGCTGGATCTTAGGAAGACAGCAGCCCAGTGTGTATGCATAACCAGACTAACCAGCTAGTAACCAGCTTCAAATCTAGCAGAAAGACCAAACCAGCTGTGTGGTCTTCCTGAGAACCAGGACCAAGGAAGTCTTCTAATTAGAATACATCCAGCTTTTCAAACTTCATTGCATCTTATTTTCATGATCTAAACTGTCAGCAGTAAAAGCAGAAAGATTGGACCTGGCAAGTAAAGGCAGATTTTGCCACACTGCATATGTAGAAGGTGTTAAGTGGCAGCAGAAGGCAAATGGTGGATGCTTCTTTTTGTCTATTTCTGACATCCCTAGAGCTGAAAATGTTGATGCCTTCATCAGTCAGACTTGAATACTGTTATTATATATATATTAATAATATAATTTCCCACCCCCATGAAGCTTTCTTTTTTTAAAAAAAAAAAGTGAGGATCTCTTTTACCAGGAAGTTAACATGTTCAATTAAGCATGGTATGTTTCTCTTTTGATTCAATCTGAAATGAAATGAATCATCTCATTTTAGTCATGGGCCACTGAGCCTTCAGTCATTTAGTTAAGAACTCTCAGCATGTGTTCACACTTCTGTTAAAAACCCACATTTCAAATGGATAGACAAGCATCAGTTTGTAATGTAAAGTTGAAGATTCAAAAAAAAAACCCAGAAAATAGAAATTTGGCTTAACTGATGATTCCTCAACACATGAAATCCAGGTGACAGGAGGTAATGTATGCACATAATATAGTGGCTATTACTGAATAAATGTTAGCCATGTCTAAAACCTCTCGCTTTGCATCATGCTAAACAATTCAGTAATACATAGACTCATATGAAAACTTTTTTTAAGTTTTGTTTTTTACATATAATGCAGATTTATTGAGCACCCACTATTTGCTGTGAACAAATCCAGACTCTGTCCAAATGAATAGATTAATATCACAACTCATTTGCAGAGAGATATATCCAAGAAATGGACTTTGACAAACTGACTCAGAAGAGATCTTTCCAGCCAAGTGGTAATGGGGCTTGATGTTGGCAAATCTTGAGATCTGAGTCCTGCCCTAGTAAAGTGATTCTTTATTCATTTTCCTGACAGATATCCACAGGGTGCCAGGCATGGGAACAAGAGGAGGACGTTCATTCAAACCTTTTATCTGAAAGCCCCTACCTGGCCTAGAACTCCTAAACTGAGATCAAACAAACCCCTTTGAGAATCTCTGTGTGTGAGCCATTTGTATCTGTATATATGAGATAGACTTGTTCAGAAAATTAAGTTCCTAAAATAACAAAGCAGGTGACCTAAAATGATAAAGAACATTAGCTCTCAAGCAGTGTCAGCCCCAGCTAAGGTCGGTAAATTGGCCCTTTTGCTGAAGCAGCGTCTGCTGCCATCTGATACCTGCTGTGAGTTTTCTGGTTTGTAAAATTTCAGTTTTGCCTGACCTTGATTGATTATCTGTTTAAAAAAAAAAAAAAACCAGAGTCTCAACAGGCAATTAACTGTAAACACTATTAGACTTTGAAAACTTAATCACAGCATTAACAAAGAAGGGAGTCCGGTGCGTTCTCTGCAGTGTGCTCTGGTCCTTCCCTCGTTTTCTGCCCCAGAAGGGATCAGAAACTCTGAATAGGTTTTCATCCAGCAAGCACTCCAAGCACCTGAAATACACACACACACACACACACACATACACACACACACACACACACACACACACATTTCCTTCTTTGTTTTTTGTGTTGTTATCTTTATAAATACTTGTTAAGGACCAGCCTAGGAAGTAAGCACTGAGGGGATGGATGAGAGAAAAACAGCATCCCTCTCCATGAGGGACCACCAGGGAGGGTCAGCCAAACTTCTCACGGCTCTGTGATAACTTCTATGGGAGGACAGGGCCGGGATGCTATGACAGAGAAGCGTGTTGAGGGGTCTGCCCGCCCAGGAAAAGGGCTGAGGGAAAGCTTCCTGAAAGATAAGATGCCTAAAGCAGAGTCTTAAAAAGGAATAAGACAAGCAGATAAGAAGTGTGGAGCATTCCAAGCCCTTGAAAGATAAATAGGAGGGATGCCAGCAATGTGATTTAACACTGGAATACCAACTAAGAGGCTATAACCAGAATCCAGTCTGGAGAGGTTGGCTCTAATGTGTACAAAGGTAGAGTCAAAAAGGACTTGGCAACTAGTTGGATGAGGGTGAGAGATGGCTAGAAATACTGGGCACATGGAAACCACCAAAAGAAAACACAAGCAGAAGAGCCTAGGAAGGAGGATGGCCTGTGGGTTTGAGGCATGTGGAGTTTAACCATCAGAGGGACTTCCAAGTGTAGATGTCCGGAAGTCCATTGGATAAGACGATCTGAGCCAGAGATCTGAATTTGGGAATCTCCAACACTCAGGTAGGGGTCCTTTGGGTTCTTTGGGAGAATGCAAGGAGTGAGGAAGACAGCAAGGAGGGGGCCCTGAGGAAAAATGCAATTGAAGGCACGTCCTAGGGAGTCCTTGAAAATCAAAGAAGAACTTGACCAGGCAGTGGCGCAGTGGATAGAGTGTTGGACTGGATGCAGAGGACCCAGGTTCGAAACCCCAAGGTCACTAGCTTGAGCAAGGGTTCACTTGGTCTGCTGTAGTCCCCAGTTAAGGCACATATGAGAAAGCAATCAGTGAACAACTAAGATGCCGCAACCAAAAATTGACGCTTCTCATCTCTCTTCCTTCCTGTCTGTCTGTCCCTATCTGTCTCTCTCTCTGACTCTTTCTCTCTGTCTCTGTAAAAGAAAGAAAGAAAGAAAGAAAGAAAGAAAGAAAGAAAGAAAGAAAGAAAGAAAGAAAGAAAGAAAGAAAGAAAGAGAAAGAAAGAAAGAAAATTAAAGAGGATTTCAAACAGAGGGGTGAGGAATATAAGATGCCACTGAGCCATCCAATCACAAGGATGCAAAAGTGGCCAAAGGTAGATTTAGTGGCATTGTGCTGACATATGCCATGTGCATGCAGAGTTAAGTAGTGGGAGAAAGGAGCAGTAGGACGCGGAGGCACTGGCACAGACCTATCTTTCCGGAGGCTTGACTGTGAAGGGAAGGAGAAAGGGGTAGCACCAGCAGAAACCTGTATTCAGGGGAAAGTGGAGAGAGACTTGACCATGATTTTGTGCTGATGGGGAAGGAATGGATTGAAATTTGAAGATGATGAATTAGGCAAAGTCCCCAGGGAGGAAAGAAGTGGGAAGGAAGGACAAAATATTGATCTTTAAGATGTCAGCTTTCAAAAACACTGGAAATCTTCCAAAATGTTTATGAAAGTACTCTGATATTTCCAATGATAAAGTGACCCCCACCAGAGGAGATCACAGAACCAATTCACACATTGACAGACCTGTTCTTTATACATGACTCCAAAGGTTATTATGAAAAATTATTTTTAAAATTCTTAATAAGGAAATCTGGCTGCTTCATTTTATCATATGTGTTTGGCCACCACTTGAGATACAATTATGTATATAGTCTCATTAATTATAGGAACTAGTCTTTTGATTATGTCTATAAATATAACTACAATTAAATTATGTTAATCATTTGTATTAGGTGGTACATTCATAAAACATTTACTAAAGACAGCTTATAAAATAGTTCATTACAATACTAGTTTAATTTATATTCTTATCATTGGAGTCCTATAATAAATGGTTTTACATGATGCTTTACAAAAATTAGAAAAAATAATTTAGAGGATGTTCTTCAAAAATAGATTTAAGGATAAATGAACTCTGTGTTCTAGGAGTTTTTTATTTAAGATGAAATTATTATATTTAATGTTTAGCTTTTAAAAATAATAATCAGACCAGATCCTATGAGGTGAATCGGCTGCCCTCTGAGGACAGTTTATAGAACGGAAAAGGAGTTTATCCCTTCAAGCTGCTAGGTAGTGTCTTCATTTGTGAACCTCTCACTATTCTGTGAGTTTCCGTACCCTCTTGAGAGGGCCCCACCATCAGAGCATGAATCTTAAGCCCTGTTTCTTGTCTGTCTCTGTCTGTAGACTGTAAACTCTACAAGGGCACCTCTGAATCTGCCTTACTCACCAAACACTGCCTGGTCCACCACACAGCTCTGGTTAATATTTGCAGAGTGGAAGACTGTGGTTTGTACTGACTTGAAAGAAAAGCTCAGACTGCCCAGGGGAGCTTCGCTGTAATTCAGTGGGTGTATATGATGTGCCAACATTATTCTAAGACATATCTTGAGGGTCTCAGAGAAGGCGGAGAAGGTCCCTTCTCCGGAGAAACCTGCCCTCTAGTGGGGAAATCAGACATGTAGGTAGCAAGCTGAAGTAAGGGCTATAGCAGGAATCCAGTCAAAGTGCCATGAGAATGATGGATTTCCACTTGGGAAGGAGGAATGTGGGGACGGGTAGAGAAAGCTTCAGGTTGGGTCTTCATTTAGGCCTTAGCAAATCAGCATCTTAATAAAGAAGGAGGGGCCAAAGCTTTCCTGCTCTGCCCTCTGCTGTGCTCAGTGCACCTCCCCCCTCCCCTCTCACTCAGAGGTTCCCTCCAGCCCTCACCTTGTAGCCCTGGCAATGTGCAGGCAGTGGGTGACTGGTGCGCCTCTCTGTCTCCCACCTCTGAAATATGAATATCTGGTCCACCCCACGTTCTCCTATTTACTTCCAGAAAGTTCCTGGGGTCATGTGGACTCTCAGGCACACTGGGCCCATGGGCTTGGGTAGACCTGAAAGGATTTACTTTGGGTCATTAGCCAACAAGAAGCATGTTAAAGAGTTATAATAACCTCACCCATTTGCCTGGAAACCACAACAAACACAAGATTTATTGAGCCCTACTGGGTGCTGGGGGTGCAACAGTTAACAAAACCTGTGGAAATCCCTGCCCTCCTGGAGCTTGGCTACTGATGAAAAGCAGCAGACAAACAAGAGTAATAATGATATAGTATATTAGAGGATGACAACTGCTTCAGAGAAAATATATGAGGACAGGAGATGCTGAGAGAAGCTGCAAATGGAAATAGGCTGCACAGAGAAGTCTCGATGAGATGGCATTTGAATAAACTCTGATAGACGTTGAGAGAGTGAGTCTAGTGGGTTTACGGAGGAAGAACATTTCAGGTGAGGGGAGCCAGCAAATGCCATGGCCCTGAAGTGGGAGAGTGTACAGTGTTTTCCAGAAATAGCCAAGAGGCCAATATGGCTGGAGCAGGGTGCCTGGGCAAGTGGAAGGAGACGCAGTAGGGTGGTCTGGGTGGGTTTCACCAGTCTTTGTGGAGACATTAGCTCTCACTTCAACCTGGGGAGCCACGGCGGGATTTTGCACAGAGACTGGTGGCATGATCTGAGTGACTGATTCCCAAGGGTGCTGGGATGAGATCAGCCTGGAGGATGCAGAGGTAAAGGTGGAAGGGGAGACTAGTTAGGAGACTAGCAGAATTATTCCTACCAGACCTGATTCTGGTTGGGTAGGAGTGGGGGGGGAGGGTCAGGTTCAGAAATATTGTTTAAAGTATAAACAGAGAAACAGCAGGTTTGCTAATGGTTTGCATCAGGGGTGCGAGAAAGGAGTCCGGAAGAGCCCAAGGTCAGTGTCGGCGGGCTGCCACATCAGTTCTGTTGCATGACTTCTCAGATACATGATGGAGGATCTGAGTAAAGTCTATGCTTCCAGAAAAAGGGGCGGGGGCAGGGAATAAACAGAAGGAAAGTTCAGGTGCACTTTTGCTTTTTAAACTGCTGCCAAGCCTTTAACTACAGAGACAGGCAGAAAAGGCAGAACTAAAAACACAAAAATAGATTCAAATACGCTATTTTCAAGTTTCCCCTTCTGTTTCATCTTTTTCTCTTCTTCTCCCCAACCAAGGTATGTTCGTGGGTGTGTACATGGGCATGCCCTTTGCATCTGTCTGTCCCTCTCGTCCCATCTCTCCTGTGCCCTGTGCTCCGATTGTTCTTTGTCAGTCGGGGGCTGATCTGATCACCATCCCACTGTGACACTGCCTATTACAGGCGTGGTGGAAAAGATGTAAAGGAATTTCCAGGGGTCATTTTAGCTCATTAACAGCAGAACAGAAGCAAAATTAATTTCCTTAGAGCGAACAGAGCCCCCAAAGGTTATTTTGCGAGGCTGCTTGGGGCTTCCGTCTGACGTCAGAGTGATTGAGTCAAAGATTTTGATTCCTGGTTGTTTTTCAAAATCTGTTCTTATTCCCATTCGGCCCTTAGGCTTTGATCTTTTCCTTCCACATTTTCCTCCATTCCCTTCAACACACACTCTCCTCTCTCCTGGGTGCACTCAGTTGGCATTCTTTTGCAAATTGCAGACCAAGGTAAACTGTATTAAAGTTGTGAACTAGGTTTAGACATAGGTGCTCATGAATTAAGCAGAATTTGCTATTCTGAGATTTTAAGTATACAAATATCTGTGGCTCAATAAAAATACAACGGCTTTAAGGGTTTACACTGAAACAAAGTATTTTTTTAAGGTTGCCTTAAACCCTGCTTTAAAAATCACTCATTCAATTTGAAAAGTACTCAAAGGCCCTGGCCAGCAGGCACAGTGGAGAGAGTGTCGGCCTGGCATCCGGATGTCCCAAGTTTGATCCCCACACATGAGGGCACACATGAGAAGTGACCATCTGCTTCTCCTTTCCTTCCTCTCCCCCTTCCTCATCTCCTCTCACAGCCAGTAGCTAGGTTGGTCTGAGCATCGGTCCTGGACACTGAGGATAGCTTAGTACTCGCACATCGGCCAGGTGGATCCTGATTGGGGCACATGCGGGAGTCTGTCTCACTATCTCCCCTCCTCTCACCTTAAAAAAAAACGTACTCAAATATATCTTGATTCTTTATCCCCCAGCACAAGGCTACAGTTGTTTCTTAGATCTCGCCCTCTGGGTTTGCATCAACCTTGACACCAACACAAAATCTGAGCATAAAATAACATATCACAGCAATCCCTTTACCACCTAGGTCTCCTGCACCTGAAGCTGCTAAGAAACAGTTCTATGTCGAATATCAATTTATTTTTGTTTTCAGTAATTTATGGGAAGAATGTCCTGTTGGTCACTCTCATAATAATAACCCTTTCTGAGTAAATGCTTGAACATTTGCTGTGTCAGTGACCATCTAAATCCCTGGTGTGTGTTAAGGCATTGAACCTTCCAACAACTGTGTGAAGCAGGTGTTCTTATGACCTCATTTTAAAAATCAGAGCCTGAGACACAAAGGAGTTAAAATTCTGGAAGTTAAAAGTCAAGAAGTTCTTTAGAGCCGACCCAAGTCCATGGTGCAACTGCAGTAGATCCCTGCCTGTGCTCTGCCCGCACAGGGGATGAGAAAAGGGCTGGTCACTATCTTTTCTTTTTAATATTGGAAATATATCAATGTTTAAAACACAGAAGGCCAGCTCCATCGCCTTGACTTTCTCCATTTCGGGAAGATATAAAGTGATCCTTTCCCTAATCAGTTTTGGAACTGACTTTGAAGGACTCACTGAAACCTCAACCCCAAGCCAAGAAGGCCCCCGGGATGCTGAAACTGTCCGTCAGGCCAGGACACGGCTAATTGCACAATCCTGCAAGTGCGGGTTGAGGAAAGGGAAGATGTCAAGAATTCTCCTAGAGCAACTCAAAGCCGTGTCGCCCTTGCCCCTGAGCTTTTTCTTAATTTATCTTTCTTTTTCCTTCTATTTACAGATTTCTTCCAATGCCAGGCATTGTGATAAGCTCCTTACACACATTTTCTCACTTAAACTGTGCGTTTGACTAATGAGCCAATGCCATTGGGATCCTTATTTAACGGGAAAACTGAAGCTTAGAAATACTCAAGAACTTACCAAAACTCACCCAGCAAAACAAGTAAAGGAGGCAGGGCTTCAACTCAGATCTACATGCCTCTACTGTCACATCTATTTGATCACAACATTGTGCTGTCCCCGCACACACACCCTGCTTGGTGTTCTCCCCAACTTGTGGCCTCAAGCTCCACAGGTCCTCAAGGTGCCATGCTTTCTGACCCCAAGGGTCACTTTGAGAATCACAGGTTCTGTGATGGCTTCTGTCCTGGGAACCTCATACTCACTCTTGTCCTATTGACCTCTTCCTCACAGCTTCTCTCAGAAGGTGCCCAGTGCCAATCCCAGGAGTATCTGTTGGTCTGGAATGGGCATGACTTGCTTGTCAGGTTCTACCCTACCACGCTCAGGGAGCACGCCTGCATGCTAAATTCTGAAGGTGGGCTTTCAACTGCTGCTTTTCTAGAAACCCATCTTTAAAAGAAACTCCTTTTAGGCTGCAGAACAGCTGTTGTCAGCATCGCAGAAGGCAGGGTTGTAATCAGGTCACACTAACTGGGACAAAGGTTGCATTAAAGTTGAAGAAGTGGGTGGAGGAGCTGGCTCCCAGACAGCCTCTACAGCTCTGCCTCATGGCAGGTCCCTCGGGTTAAACCCGATGAATAAACAAATAAGGCCGATCCCCACCACCTTTCAATTGCATAGAAAATCCAGGTGCAGTGGGAAAAGTGGTGATAGTCCGCCAAAGCCTTGATGTCCTGTCACAGTGTTTGAGAGCCTATGAAATCCCAATTCTGCAAATCATTTCCTACCCTATTCTCCCAGCCCTCCTTTAGAGAATTTGGGAAAGCCAGCCCATGCATGACAGTGACCATTGCTGTGATATTTCCGAGACTGTGCTTTTGGGTCTCTTTTGTAATCATTTTTTTTCTAATATATATCTAAGCTCTGAAAAAGTTCTTGAAACCACAAGCAATATGCAAGCAGCTAGTTTCTATCAAATATCTTTCTCTCCCATGATTCATGACTTTCGGGCATCATTTGGGTAATTTCAGGTTTTATTTCCACAGGCTTATTTGTTTTCTCTTTTGAATGCTTTCTTGCTTTATTATTATCTTATATATCATTTTAAAATAGCAATTATTTATCATCAGATTTCTCAGCAGAAACTCTACAAGCTAGAAGAGAGTGGACCCCAATATTTAAAGCCCTGAAAGAGAGGAACTTTCAGCCAAGAATACTATACCCATCAAAGCTATCCTTCAAATATGAAGGAGATATAAAAAACATTCACAAATACAGAAAAGATGAGAGAATTTATCAACAGAAAGCCCCCACTCCAGGAAATACTAAAGAGGGTTTTCCAACCAGATTCAAAGAACAAAAGAAAACAACACCACAAGTAACAGCTCCACCAAGAACACAATAAAACCAAACTTAAACTGTGACAACAAAGGAAAAAAAGGGGGGAGAGGATGGAGATTAACAGTAGCAAAGGATGATGGAGTGCAGAAATACTTATAAGATAGGGTACTACAATGAATATGGTAGGTACCTTTTTCATTACTTAATGGTAACCACCCTTAAAAAAACCACCACAAAAACACTTGACTTAAAAAAGGTAGCAACAGAGGAAAGAAGTATGGAACACAAACAAACAAAAACAAATGATAGAAAAACAAAAGAGAAGAATCAAACTAGATACAAAACTAAAAGAAAGCAATTTATAAAATGGCAGTAGGGAACCCACAAGTGTCAATAATTACACTAAATGTAAATGGATTAAACTTACCAATAAAAAGACACAGAGTAGCAGAATGGATTAAAAAAGAAAATCCAACTATATGCTGCCTACAAGAAACACATCTAAGCAACAAGGATAAAAACAAATTCAAAGTGAAAGGCTGGAAAACAATACTCCAAGCAAACAACACCCAAAAAAAAGCAGGCGTAGCAATACTCATATCTAATAATGCTGACTACAAGACAGAAAAAGTACTCAGAGACAAAAATGGTCATTTCATAATGATTAAGGGGAAGATGAATCAAGAAGACATAACAATCCTTAATATATATGCACCAAACCAAGGAGCCCCAAAATATATAAGACAGCTACTTATTGACCTTAAAACAAAAACTAACAAAAATACAATCATACTTGGAGACCTCAATACACCGCTGACGGCTCTAGATCGGTCATCCAAACAGAGAATCAATAAAGATATAGTGGCCTTAAACGAAATACTAGAACACCTGGATATGATAGACATCTACAGGACACTTCATCCCAAAGCGACAGAGTATACATTTTTCTCTAGTGTACATGGAACATTCTCAAGAATTGACCATATGTTGGGCCACAAAGACAATATCAGCAAATTTAGAAAAATTGAAATTGTACCAAGCATATTTTCTGATCATAAAGCCTTGAAACTAGAATTCAACTGCAAAAAAGAGGGGGAAAAACCCACAAAAATGTGGAAACTAAACAACATACTTCTAAAAAATGAATGGGTCAAAGAAGAAATAAACGCAGAAATCAAAAGATATATACAGACAAATGAAAATGAAAATACGACATATCAGAATCTCTGGGATGCAGCAAAAGCAGTAATAAGAGGAAAGTTCATATCACTTCAGGCCTATATGAACAAACAAGAGAGAGCCGAAGTAAACCACTTAACTTCACACCTTAAGGAACTAGAAAAAGAAGAACAAAGACAACCCAAAACCAGCCGAAGAAAGGGGATAATAAAAATCAGAGCAGAAATAAATGAAATAGAGAACAGAAAAACTATAGAAAAAATCAATAAAACAAGGAGCTGGTTCTTTGAAAAGATCAACAAAATTGACAAACCCTTGGCAAGACTCACCAAGGAAAAAAGACACAGGACTCAAATAAATAAAATCCAAAATGAAAGAGGAGAGATCACCACAGACATCATAGATATACAAAGAATTATTGTAGAATACTATGAAAAATTATATGCCACCAAATACAACAATCTAGAAGAAATGGATAAATTCCTAGAACAATACAACCTTCCTAGACTGAGTCATGAAGAAGCAGAAAGCCTAAACAGACCAATCAGCAGGGAGGAAATAGAAAAACTATTAAAAATCTCCCCAAAAATAAAAGTCCAGGCCCAGACGGTTATACTAGTGAATTCTATCAAACATTCAAAGAAGACTTGGTTCCTATTCTACTCAAAGTCTTCCAAAAAATTGAAGAAGAAGCAATACTTCCAAACACATTTTATGAGGCCAACATAACCCTCATACCAAAACCAGGCAAGGATGGCACAAAGAAAGAAAACTACAGACCAATATCTCTAATGAATACAGATGCTAAAATACTAAACAAAATACTGGCAAACCGAATACAACAACATATTAAAAAAATAATACATCATGATCAAGTGGGATTCATCCCAGAATCTCAAGAATGGTTCAACATACGCAAAACGGTTAATGTAATACACCATATCAACAAAACAAAGAACAAAAACCACATGATCTTATCAATAGATGCAGAAAAGGCTTTTGATAAAATACAACAAAATTTTATGTTTAAGACTCTCAACAAAATGGGTATAGAAGGAAAATATCTCAACATGATAAAGGCCATATATGATAAACCATCAGCCAACATCCTATTAAACGGCATAAAACTGAGGACTTTCTACCTTAAATCAGGAACAAGACAGGGTTGTCCACTCTCTCCACTCTTATTCAACGTGGTGCTAGAAGTTCTGGCCAGAGCAATCAGACAAGACAAAGAAATAAAAGGCATCCATATCGGAAAAGAAGAAGTAAAGCTATCACTTTTTGCTGATGATATGATCCTATACATCGAAAACCCGAAGGACTCCACAAAAAGATTATTAGAAACAATAAACGAATACAGTAAGGTCGCAGGATACAAAATTAACATACAAAAGTCCATAGCCTTTCTATATGCCAACAATAAAATATTAGAAAACAAACTCAAAAAAATAATCCCCTTCACGATTGCAACAAAAAAAATAAAATACCTAGGAATAAACATAACAAAGAACGTAAAGGACCTATATAATGAAAATTACAAAGCATTGTTAAGGGAAATCGAAAAAGATACAATGAGATGGAAAAATATTCCTTGTTCTTGGATAGGAAGAATAAATATAATCAAAATGGCCATATTACCCAAAGCAATATACAAATTTAATGCAATTCCCATCAAAATCCCTATGAGATTTTTTAAAGAAATGGAACAAAAAATCATCAGATTTATATGGAACTATAAAAAACCCCGAATAGCCAAAACAATCCTAAGGAAAAAGAATGAAGCTGGGGGCATTACAATACCTGACTTTAAACTATATTATAGGGCCACGATAATCAAAACAGCATGGTATTGGCAGAAAAATAGACACTCAGACCAATGGAACAGAATAGAAAGCCCAGAAATAAAACCACAGATATATGGTCAAATAATCTTTGATAAAGGGGCCAACAACACACAATGGAGAAAAGAAAGCCTCTTCAACAAATGGTGTTGGGAAAACTGGAAAGCCACATGCAAAAGAATGAAACTCGACTACAGCCTGTCCCCGTGTACTAAAATTAATTCAAAATGGATCAAAGACCTAAATATAAGACCTGAAACAATAAAGTACATAGAAGAAGACATAGGTACTAAAATCATGGACCTGGGTTTTAAAGAACATTTTATGAACTTGACTCCAATGGCAAGAGAAGTGAAGGCAAAGATAAATGAATGGGACTACATCAGAATTAAAAGTTTTTGCTCAGCAAGAGAAACTGATATCAAAATAAACAGACAGCCAACTATATGGGAACTGATATTTTCAAACGACAGCTCAGATAAGGGCCTAATATCCAAAATTTACAAAGAACTCATAAAACTCAACAACAAACAAACAAACAAACAATCCAATAAAAAAATGGGAAGAGGACATGAACAGACACTTCTCCCAGGAAGAGATACAAATGGCCAACAGATATATGAAAAGATGCTCAGCTTCATTAGTTATTAGAGAAATGCAAATCAAAACTACAATGAGATACCACCTCACTCCTGTTAGATTAGCTATTATCAACAAGACGGGTAATAGCAAATGTTGGAGAGGCTGTGGAGAAAAAGGAACCCTCATTCACTGTTGGTGGGACTGTAAAGTAGTACAACCATTATGGAGGAAAGTATGGTGGTTCCTCAAAAAACTGCAAATAGAACTACCTTATGACCCAGCAATCCCTCTACTGGGTATATACCCCAAAACCTCAGAAACATTGATACGTGAAGACACATGTAGCCCCATGTTCATTGCAGCACTGTTCACAGTGGCCAAGACATGGAAACAACCAAAAAGCCCTTCAATAGAAGACTGGATAAAGAAGATGTGGCACATATACACTATGGAATACTACTCAGCCATAAGAAATGATGACATCAGATCATTTACAGCAAAATGGTGGGATCTTGATAACATTATAAGGAGTGAAATAAGTAAATCAGAAAAAAACAAGAACTACATGATTCCATACATTGGTGGAACATAAAAATGAGACTAAGGGACATGGACAAGAGTGTGGTGGTTACCAAGGGTGGGGGGAGAGGGAGGACATGGGAGGGAGGGAGGGAGAGAGTTAGGGGGAGGGGGAGGGGCACAGAGAACTAGATAGAGGGTGATGGAGGATAATCTGACTTTGGGCGAGGGGTTTGCAACATAATTTGATGACAAAATAACCTAGACATGTTTTCTTTGAATATATGTACCCTGATTTATTAATGTCATCCCATTACCATTAATAAAAATTTATTTAAAAAAATAAATAAATAAATAAAAAATAAAATAGCAATTATTGATCACGTTTATTTCATAATGCTGCTGAATGTTCCAAGTTCAAAGAATGACCCTGAGGCCACTGAACAGTTTCAGTAGTGGAAGCATCATCTATAAAGTTTCAGAACTTCCTTCTTTCTCTTCCGGGCTTTTCAGAAGATGATTTGAGCATTTATTGGAGTGCCCTTCCATAAGAAGTACCTCTCTTTAGGCTTATTTAAGTCAGGAAGTGTCCCATCTATGCTCCCTGGGCAACCTCCAGACAATGACAGCCCGGCCTATCTACCTCTTCCTTCCTTCAATTCCTTTTTTTTCTCTCCTTGCTCTTTTCTTTCTTATTTTCTTTTATGTCCTCCTTTTCCTAGTCCCCAGGCTTTCTTTTGTTTCCCCCTTTCTTCCCAGAGTTTCCCTTGGAAAATAAATAGAAATAGCTATGTTCAGAATACTTTGCAACGTGATGGACCTTCAACATCCCTCAAGGACGGACATCATGCCCATCACTTCATCCTTCTTCTCATTCTTCATGAAGCTCAAGCCACATGCTGACCTTCTTTTCGCCCTGTAATGTTGTCTTTCCGACTTCCTCTGAGAGTGTGTCCTCTGGAGCACGTTCATTCCCTAGACTGAGGTTTGTCTTTGGGGGAGCAAGTCCTCTAGGAGTATGACTAGTGGAGCTTGTGAGCAGAAAGGCCTCGGTCCTGTGTCACTTTCTGCATTGGAAGCAACTGATTTCATTCTTCCTTACAGCTTCTGTCACTCCCAAACAGTCCTACAAGTCACCGCTGTGGCCACACCCCATGCCTTTCACCCGTGGGGGCTGGAATGGAGATCAACCTGCCATGCCCCATCCTGGAAGACTCTGCAACAAAACATTTTGGCTGTGGTTTGGTTTTAGTCTAACTAGAAAAGTAGAATAGGTGCTCTGTTAATAAGCTACTGGAGAGCCCAACCACCAGCAAGTACTTAGTTGGAAACCAGAGGGGTTATGGTGTTTTCAGAGACATATATTATGAATCTAGGCCATTATCAGTCAGTTTATGGGCCCAGCACGCTTCCGCTGCGCCACTCTGTTAGGCTATTATTAGTCAGTTCAAGTGAGGCTCTTTGGTACCTTGAATGTTCTTGGCAGGGGAGGGGCAAGAATCAAGGATTCAAGAAGACAGAAAAATGTATTATGGGTCACTAATCTATATACTTTTCTGCATGTTTTTTTTTTTCTCTGCTTGCTGCATGCACTTACCCATTAATTTTGTCAATAATGGAAAAGAAACAAAGCATTATACTTGTGGTCCCTGTTTAAAATGATTACTTTGAGAATAGTATGTTTTCCAGCACCCTTCTCTAAGCATCTTATTATCAACAGACATTACTTGCTGGGCTCAGCTGATCATTCTTTTCCCCAAATCTCCAAATGAAATCATTCACCTCCCTGATGCTGTAATTGCAGCTGACTCAGCTAATTTGATGCATGCTCCCGACTTGTTTAGATACTACATAGTTAATTATGATAAATATTTGAAACCAAAGTCAAATCAAAGGATCTGTGGGCATGTCTTTTCATTGTCAAGGCCAGTTCTGGGATGCACATTTAATTCCAGAGATATGGCTATGCCTCTGGAGCAGCTCTGTATCTTTGGACTTGTTCTGGATCTCAGCAATAGGGGGAGTTGTAGCAATGATTGGTGCTTTCAGTTATTTTGTAAGCAGTTGGGAAAGAGGGAAGAGGTCCAAGTCAAACCTTTCGTCTATGGTCTGGCAGCTTGAGATTTTCAAATAGAAAAGTGAGCTGGAGAAGCCGTAAAGGTAAGAAGTGCCCTTTGTGCAGGGCACGGGGCATCTGGCTTGGACAGGAAGGAGTGGTCGCTGCTGTACTGCCGCATAACTAAGGAAGCCACGGGCCTGCTCTGTCATTCCTTCACCATTTGCCACAGGCCTCTCTTCGTTTTCCTCCTCATCCTGTTTCCTTCTCACCACTTTCTCTCGCTTCAGGGAGGTTCAGAGAAAAGGCTTCAATTCTTCACAAGATTGCCAAGAAGAAATGCCAGGTGGATGAGAACGAGAGGCAGAATGGGGCTGCCAATCACGTGGGTGAGTCCAGGGAGACTTTGTCCAATGCCTGTCCTGGAGTGCGTGTGTGGAGGGGAGCAGAGGGCAGGACCCAGTGTAGGCACTCCTGACTCAGTGCAGACACAGAGCTCGCAGCTCAGACCTTTCCTGAGTGGCAGGAAGAGTCTACTTCCCCTGGTGGGGACAAGCCATGAGCAGACACTGTGTGTCACCTACCCTAATGGAACTCCAAGAAGAGTAAAATGATTCCACAAGGAACCTGAAATATAAAACCAGCTGCTAAACTAGACACCTCCCTTGAAGACTAGGAAATCATTTTACTTTAGGGATTGCACGTAAAGAGGACACACACACACACACACACACACACACACACAATTTACTGTTTAACAAAAGGTAAGAAAGTACCTCTTCTGAAATTCTTGCCTGGTAACCGTGTTTTATAACTATGACATTGCATATGACACATCCACTGAATTACTGGATGGTTCACTTGGTGACTCCTAAACTGAGTGACAGGGTCCCTACCAGATGACACAAGCCTCCCCTTTCTCATGAATTCAGCAATACTAGCCCAGGTCTTTTCTGGCTGACTTTTTCTGAGCTCCTATGTGACTAGATTGGGACATTCAGGCATCTTATTTTAACTTGAAACATGATTTCACTCCTCTCTGTAACTATAATATAGCTCTATAATTCTAAATTCAAACTAAATTTAACCAAATCTGGATCTATGCTATAAATAATGCTACTGCCCAAGATATTAAAATTATCTGCTGACTAAATTTGAATGCAAAATACATGCCGCTCCTTAGAAGAGTTTCTGCCTCTCCTGTTATCCTGACTTTCAGCTCAGGAAAATCTTTGGCCAAGAAAAAGTCAAGACTCTATTGGGTAAGAAAAAAAAAAAGAAAAAAATGGAGGGACATACACTAAAATATATGAATAATAGCTACTTCTTCAGGTTGGGATTATGAATTATATTTTTTTCTATGCTTCTGTGAATTTGGACTAATTTTTTAGAATGAACATATCTTGCTTTTACATTATAAAATTTCAAAGCCACACCACAAAAGTCTGATTTATAGGCTGAGTTTTGCTTGTAATATTTAAGTTCAGTTACACGTGCTATTTTTTCTGCACCACTTCACTTGCTGATTTTTGTGGAATTCTTGTGGAATGAGGCAGGTTGGAGTCCAGGACTTAGATGCCTGAGTTCTATCCTACTTCTTCCCTGATGACTGGCTAACCTCAGTCTTGGATTTAACCCTTCCTGAGGAAGTAGGACACATAACTCCCAGGATGTTTCCCATGCAGACTGAGTCTCTAAACAACTTTGTAACTAAAAAACAGTGTATGTTCAAGACCCATGTTTTTCAAATTGAGTCCAAGATTTATTGCCACATGTTCTTTGGTGATGAAACCTTACCCTGTCATGTGAAAACATGTCACAAGCAAAAGCAAGCAGACTTGGTTAGATAATATGCTTGGGAGGTTGTTTTTCTTATCTGTCCATGTCTTTTCTTGTCCGTCTTAACTCCATTTTATTACCCAGTATTCTGTTTTGCTACGGTCAAGTTTGGCCATTGCAGGCTGATCCTAAAGTTGTATTACTTCAGCCAACAAACACCCAACACAGAGGTTTTATATTCTTCCATACTTAGTACTTTTTAATTTAAATAAATGAAGCATGCTAGGATAAAGCAGCATAGCCACATACCTCAGGATATCATATATATATCACTGCCACTTCTAAAGACATGGAAAGGTAAAATAAATTTGATTTTTTTTATGGCTTTCCATATATAAATATTGTATGCCTCTCTATTGCACAACTAAATGTGTAAATAAATATTTCTTTATAATTTTCAAAATTTAACTATTTCAAATCCAACAATTCTTGTGTAACTCTCAAATATTACTTTGAGTGATTTTTACCAGTGAGAGAAATTTTTAATTCTTCTGAAGTTGCTAAAAAAAAAAAAAAAAAAAAAAAAAGCCAACCTATTTCGATACGCTGTGGGCAGCCTGACACTGCTCCTGTCTGATACTGAGGAGCATTCCAGTCCTCCTGGAGACCCTAAGACTGAACCACACAGCTTCGTATCTCCTGAGGTCCAAGACTTTCTCTGGCACAGCCAGAAGGTCTAGAAAACGTTTCATTCCCCTCCCACTGCAGTCACGGCAGACCTCAGTGGTGCCTGAACACTGTCACCCGGAGCCATTAAAGAGAGCAGGAGGGCTGGGATGCTAAACAGCATGGCAGAGAATGGTACAAACCTTTGCCATTGGTGCAACCCAGCCTATCGCCCCTCAGAGACCACGTCTTCTCCCTTGACCCAGTATTTTAGGATTTTTTTTCCCAGCATGGCTCTTACCCCTATCAACTCCATTTGCTTTATTTGTGTGTGTCCAAATTATGTCACAGAAAAAATCGAGCTCCCAAACAGCACCAGCACAGAAGCTGAAATGACACCATCCAGCGATGCTTCAGAACCTGTACAAAACGGAAATCTCTCCCACAGCATCGAAGCTGCAGAAGCCCAGGTAGGGTAATTTTATTGCTTTTCAGGACTGCTGGTTTGGGGGGACTTTTTATCCTAGGAAAGTAGCCCAGAGCCTACAGTCTCCTTGGGACCCACCATTTGGTGGTACAGCCAATAGATAGCTGTTTGACCTAAAAGTTATAATACTTAACATTTACATGTACTGTGTGCCACAGATTTGGTGTGAGGCACTTTATAAATCAATATGTTATCACCTTTAAACCTCACAGACGAAGCTATCGTCATTTAGCATCTCCATTTTATATTTGGTAGAACTAAAGCTCAGCAAGATGAGGTAGTTAATCAGGATTACCTGACTTGTAGGTCGTGGAGCTGAGATCTGCTCTGAGGACTGTTCGAATATAGCACCTCTACTGTTTCCACCACACAACTCTGCCTCTATAAAGGCAGAGTTGCTTGGAAAAGTAGGCAGAACAAAAAAAAAAATGGGTCATACATACTTGTTAGATTTCTAATCTCGTCCTGATCAAGTGAATCAATTTCTAAGGCACAGAGTCCCAAACTTGCATTTTAATCAGGCACCTTGGGTCAGTGTTTTTCAAACTTTAATATGCTTATTAATTTCCTAGGAGATCATGTTAAAATTCATATTTTTCATGTCTGGGGTGGGGCCCAGTGTCACAGTTCTGATGAGCTCCCAGGCGATTCTGATGTTGTGAGCTCAAGGACCACACTTTGAGTAGCACTACCCAAACGTTTCAGACCCACTTCTGTAGGCAGAATTTTCCCAATGAGCTGAGAAGTTGTACAGTGCCCTCCAGGAGAAGCCAGACTACAGTGAATCTAGCCCAGCACTAGCTTCTCTCCTTTATATCAGAATGCACTATGTAGCAGAGGGAGTCGGCACTTCCTAGGGAAAAAAATGCTAATGATTGCTGGTTGCCCTTACTTCTTGCAGGAATCCGTGAAAGGCGTTTCTTCACATAAAATAAAAAATAAAGATGTTGAGTACTTTTCATATATTTTGGTTGTTAACCTCTTAAAACATACAACTTGCAAATATTTTCTTCCATTTAATAGGTTGCCTTTTCTTTTTGTTGATTGTTTCCTTTGCTATGCTTTTCACAATGTATACTTATATCAAATCACCATGTTGTACATCTTACATATATAGGATTTTATTTGTCAGTTACACCTCAATAAAGTTGGAAAAATAAATAACTAAAGGAAAGGATAAAAAAATGGCAGCTATTTCTGCCCTTGTATCCTCTGCCTTCTGGGCTCTTGCCTCCTGCCCAGAACCCTGTGGTCCCTTCGCATTAGCTCAAGGGTGAGCTGGCAGAGTGGCTTATGTCCACATGGATAAGCAGCATGTGGCAGCAGGAGGCAGGGCTCCAAGGTTGCCCTTGGGGATGGCACAGTCTGGTTGCCCTTGGGGATGGCACAGTCACAGGTGTGTGGAGGGCAGCCTGGTTGCTCTGCCTCTCCATCTGGCTGGCAGAGCAACATCTGTGCCCCCTACAAGGGAGCACCTTGCTACATGGGAGGGAGAGTCCCAGCTGATCCCTCTCTGAGCAAAGCTGTGACCCCCAGTTCTCACACAGGGGACAGACAGATGTGTACCCCAACCTGATATGCTGAGAGCTCAAGGACAAACAGACCTTTGAGGAGCCGTCCCGCCTGCTGGCTGCAAAGCAGCCTGGTAGTAAATTCTAGATCCACCGGGGACAAGTGGTCTAACCTCACTTTAGTTTCCTCATCTGCAAAGTACAGATAATAATACTACCTGCCTGATTAGGGTTATTAGGAGAGTTATATAAGATAATGTAAATTGTATTATATGTTCATACTTACTATATAAACACCATGAAAGATGTCCCTGAACTAAAGGAGCTTGGTGTAGGGAAAATGAAAATTATATATATACACACACACACATACACATACATACACACACATATATAAAGTGCTGGGGGTGGTCAGGGAAATAATAAGGAAATAAGTGAACATTTGTGGTAGGTAAATTATTATGGCCCAGTGTTTGTACAAAGAACTCCAGGAGGAAAGTAAAAAAGCTTCTTAGAAGAGGTAGCATTTGAGCTGGGTACTGCTGGGTAGTAGAAGTTTATCTCTCAGAGAAAGAGGAGATGACCAAGATGACAATGTGTGCAAAGGTATAAAACCTTAAGAGGGAAATTCATGTATAGTGATTGGAGAGAAGGCCCACGGAACTGGAAACTGAAGTACAGGGTGAAGAGTGAGGAGGACCCACCAGGAAAGGTTATTTGGGTTGAAATCCTTCAACTGTTCAATCAGAAAATTTTTAATGTTCATCTGATACGTGTCAGAGGATGTGCTAGGCACGGAGATGCTCATGCTCTAGCAGAGCAGGGGACTGCAGTGACAAGCCAAGATATAATTACAGGTGGCCATAGGGCCATGGAGAAAAGAAAGCATGATAATGCAAGGGAGGACATGTGAAGAGTTCCCTTTAGGTCAGGAGAGGAGAGAAGGCTACACTAAGAACCTGGTATTTGAACTGAGGCTGAACTTCAAGGAGCCAGTCAAGGGAACAGCACCCACCGAGGCAGAAATGAGCTTAGCCAGTTTGAGTCAGTGTGTCTGGAGAGTACTAGCAGAGGGAGTGAGGATGGTGGCAACAAGGTTAGGCAGGAGGGCAAAGCAGAACTGGCCCGCCTCGCAGACTCTGATAAGGAAGTTAACTTCCTTCTAGGGCAGCAGCAAACTATTGGAGGCTCCCAGATTGATCTGCTCTTGCAAACGATCCCTGGGGCTAAGTTGTGGGATTGGATTTGGGAGCAAGGGGTTGGATAACAAAGAGGTCACTGCCGGACTTGAGCTGATGGTGGCACAGACCAGCACAGTGACGTGCGGTAAGATGTGGATTAGAAAGGGCACTGTAGGCACCACCAAGCAGTCTGAACTCCCCCCATTGGGAGAGGGGAACAGCAGCAATAGCAGATTTGGATGATAGGAAGCTAGCTCTTTCAGCATGGTGCAGAAGAGGCCAGGGTGGAAGAAGGTTGGATACAGGGTGGTAAAAAGAGCCTATTGGTTCAAAGGTCAGCAAATTATGGTCCACGGTCATATCTAGCCTGCAGTCTGTTTCTGTACAGCCCATGAGACGAGAATGATTTTACATCTTTGAAGGTTTTCTTTAATCAGCAGCATATATAACAGAGACCATATGGATCACAAAGTCTAAAATATTTACGACCTGGCCCTTTACAAGAAAGTTTGCCCATCCCTAGTTTAGACTATCTGCATTCTAAAAAAAAAAAAAAAAAAAAAAAAAAAAGAGGATTTTTGTTTTGTTTTGTTTTTCTTTTTTCAAGTGAGAGGAAGACAGATAGAGAGACAGACTCCTGCATGTGCCCTGACCAGGATCCACCCAGCAACCCCTTGACTGGGGCCAATGGTCTGTCCATCTGGGGCCATGCTTGCAACTTAGTGCCTGAGGCAGAGGCTCCATGGAGCCATCCCCAGTGCCATAGGGCCAATGCGCTCAAATCAATCAAGCAATGGCTGCAGGAGGGGAAGAGAGAGAGAAGGGGGAGGGGAAGAGATGGAGAAGCACATGGCCACTTCTCCTGTGTACCCTGACGGGGAATCGAACCCAGGACATCCATACACCAGGCTGACGCTCTACGACTGAGCCAACTGGCCAGGCGAGGATGCTTTTCCTGTACACATATGGAATTATCTTCAATATATGCTGTTAAGTGAAAAAGACAATATGCCAAATGATGTCCAGTATACTATATTCGTGTGGGAGGGGAAAAAGGAGGGAAATCACATAAGCATTTGCTGGGAATGCTACTGAAGAAACTGGTCAGGCTGATTACCTACAGAGCAGAGGCCTGGGTGATAAGACACTGGTGTGGGAGGGAGGCTTTTCAGTATGCAGCCTTCTGTAGCTTTTGAATTTTGAGCCAGTTAACTATATTAGTTATTTTTAAAAATACAACAACATAAACAATAGTGGGCTAAATTAAGACAGAAGCAATCTGCTTTAGTGATTTAAGAGTGGAGACTCTAGAGACAGACCACATAAATTCAAATTCCAGCTCTGCTGCTTACCAGCTGTGTGACTTTGGACAAGTTACTTAGCCTCTCTATTCTCTACTGTTCTTCTCTGTGAAACAGGGACAATAACAGCACCTACTTCATATCACTGTAGTGAGAATAAAATGCTCTTAATAACTCTTGGCACACAGTAAGTGTTGCATAGGTGTTTGCTATTATTAGAAGCACTGAGTAAAACATTTTTAAAATAGCTATTAAGGCCCAGATGACAATGGCTGTGGCATGGATGGCAGTGGCTGGATTTAGATCTGTTTCTGAAGCCAAATGAGAAGATTTGATAATAAATTGGTCATAGAGAGTGAGTAAGAAAAGGAGGTTGTAGATAATGCTGAGGTTTCTGAGCTGGGAAGATTGAGTGACAGGGTACATTAGGGCGATGACTCCAGAGTTAGAAAAAGGATATGAAGTCGGAATGCTCAGGCCACCTAAAGCATAGTTTCACAGTAATAGTTCAATGTGGTTCTATTGTGTTATTTTGTTTCTTTTCCAGTTGTGTTCTTGTCAAACTACATGAACAATGAGGTGTGCTCCTGACTTCATTAATGGGCGTGGTGAGCCCCATGCACCACATGCTCATCGCTGGCATTCTCCTGCGAGTCTGGTGTTGTGTAGTTAACCTGGTGTTTTAAAACCTTACGTATTTACAAGTGAACTAATTTTACATCAACACCTCATCTCTGAGAGCTTTCTTCAGTACAGACTTTACACTGGCAATAAAGAGCATTTTATTTATTTTTTGAGAAAGAAAGAAACATACAGGATAGGAGAGAGATAAGAAGCATCAACTCATAGTTGCAGTACCTTATTTGTTCACTGATTGCTTCTTTTTTTGTGACAGAGACAGAGAGAGAGACAGATAGGAACAGACAGGAAGGGAGAGAGATAAGAAGCATCAATTCTTTGTTGTAGCTCCTTAGTCTTCTTAATTGCTCATTAATTGCTTTCTCATATGTGCCTTGACCAGGGAACTACAACAGAGCAAGTGACCCCTTACTCAATCCAGCGACCTTGGTCTCAAGCCAGCGACCATGGGGTCATGTCTATGATCCCAATCTCAAGCCAGTGACCCCGTGCTCAAGCTGGATGAGCCCATGCTCAATCCAGTGACCTCAGAGTTTCGAACCTTGGTCCTCCGTGTTCCAGTCTGGTGTTCTATCCACTGTGCCATCTCCCAGTCAGGTCATTGATTGCTTCTCATATGTGCCTTGACCAGGGCAGTGACCCCTTGCTCAAACTAGTGAGCTTTAAGCTCAAGCCTGTGACCATGGGATAATGTAGATGATATCTACATCTACTTGCTCAAGCCAGTGACCCCACACTCAAGCTGTCAAGCCTGTGCTCAAGCTGGTGAGCCCACACTCAAGCCAGCGACCTCAGGGTTTTAAACCTGGGACCTCAGCTCTATTCACTTCTCTACCACTGGTCAGGCCAAGAAATCCTTTTAAAATATTCTCTCAGAGAGGCAGCCTCTTTGCAGGAGGTTTTTGCTTCATCTGTATATTCTGTGGAGCCAAGAAAATAATTTGACTTCTTAAACGGCTTAGTGCTAATTATCTTCTCCCAATGACTGCTGACAGTGTTGTTGATTCTAACATAGAGGGAGCTGATCTGAGCTGCTTCTGAGAATTTACCAACCTTCCAAATTTTCAGTCTTGGGAATTTATCCAGGTTTGAAAGACAATTCAAAGAAATATTCTCTCCCACTCAGAACCCAGCATATTCTTACATTTCAATTCTACCAATGGAGACAAGAACCAGGTGATTGCACATGCTGGCTTGCTCCACGGAGCTGCCGCCTGCTGCATCACAGTTCTTCATCCGGGTCATGGTCCTCGGCACCACGCCCATCAAACCCTGTAAAGGCACACTCACAGCAAGAGGGTTGAACCGTGAATGTCTTGCAAATCTTGTAGATTCTGAAATCTGAAAATCCAACTTGTTTTTAATTGTGTCCTACATTTTCGTGCATTGTGAGGTGGCCTTTTATATGTTGTGGCTTTTACTTCCTTTCATCCCTAAAATTTCTTTCTGACCTTAGGGAGATCAGAATTGTCCTGGCTTTGGTTAAGAGTTGACCAGATGCACCAGAGGGCAAACAGATTTATATAATAAAAGCACACTCTGAGGAAAAAAAGAAATATGTGTTTGTGTGTGTGTATACAAACATACATGATAAATAGGTAGATGGATGATAGAAAGAGATGTGAAAAATGCAGGCTTTTTCTTATTTCCTCATTTTACAATTTAAATATTACCGTACCATGTTAAGTGCTTCCTATATCCTTGTAAGAATTCATCCCTGACTTTTTCTCCTCAGTGCAGCATTAGTCTTTACCTAAACTCAGGAGAATTTTTAAGATCTACTTTCATGCCCTAGCTAGTTAGCTCAGTAAGTAAAGAGCATCATGCCGAAACGACAAGGTTGTGGGTACGATGTGCAGTCAGGGAACACACGGGAAGCAACCAAGGGATGCACTACAGAGTGGAATGAATGAATGCTTCCCTTTTCCTCCCTTCTCTCTCCCTTCCTCTCCCTGTCTCTCTAAAAATCAATAAAAATTAAGCCCTAGCCATATAGCTTGGTTGGTTGGAGCATCATTCCAGAGCATGAAGATTGCTGGTTCAATACATGCAGGAGCAGCTCGATGTTCCTGTCTCTTTCTCTCCATGCCTCTTAAAAAAAAATCTGCTTTCATAAAGCCTCATGGTGCTAATAGAAATGTGTGCATGTATGTAACTAAGTAAAGGATGAGTAGGGAAAGGTGATGGAAGTGATTGTGATTTTAGATTTGTCTTAAAAAAAAAAATTCAGAAAGAACTCTCTCTTCTATTAAATTTAGATTTCTCAGGGTAGTAAAAAAGCATTCTTGCCTGACCAGGTGGTGGCACAGTGGATAGAGCTTTGGACTGGGATGCAAAAGACCCAGGTTCAAAACCCTGAGGTCACCAGCTTGAGTGTGGGATCACCAGCTTGAGCACAGGATTGCTGGCTTGAGCATGGGATCATAGACATGACCCCATTGTTGCTGTCTTGAACCCAAAGGTTGCTGGCTCAAAGCCCAAGGTCTCTGGCTTGAACCCAAGGTCACTGGCTTGAGCAAGGGGTCACTCACTCTGCTGTAGCCCCCTGGTCAAGGCACATATGAGAAAGCAATCAGTGAACAACTAAGGTACCACAATGAAGAATTGATGCCTCTCATCTCTCTCCTTTCCTGTCTGTCTGTCCCTATCTGTCCCTGTCCCTGTCTCTCTCTGTCTCTGTCACAAAAAAAAAAAGCATCCTTCTCAAGGACAGTGGTTTGTTTTAGATTATTGTTTAAAGTTACAGCTATGATTTTAGAGCTCCTTAGAGAGACTTCATAATCAATGTCGGTCAAAAATGTTAGCCCTGATAGGGATTTCCAAGCTTATCTAAGCAGATGGTACCTAGAATCCATATGATTCTTTCTTTCTAAAATATTACCCTTTACTAGGAAATGTTTATGTTCCTACCAGCAGTGCGGTTTAACAGAGAGTTGGCTAACCTCAACCTCTCCTATTATTTGAAGAACAAGTATCTGTTCTAAATGATTAAGGTGTAATAACGAAGTCTACCATTTTGAAAGTTTAGAAACAGCAAAGGACCACATATCCCCCTATTAATGAGATTATTCAATCTCTTGAAACATCAGTGAAACATAATAAGAGAATCCTGGTACTCAATAAATAGAGGCTCTGGTGGGAAGTGGGGCTGAGTCTCCATGTCTGGCTTGTCCAGGGCCAGAGGCAGTGTCCAGAGAGAGAGTCCAAGGCCTAATGGTGAAAGAAAAGAAGACCCAAAGAGTCTTTGTCCCACTTAATTTTTCAAGGCCTAAGCCCTAGTAGATGCATGATTGCCTTAGGAAAAAAACTCATTAGTATCAGAGAAAACCCTATACAAACTATAAAACAAACAGAAACAGAAATTAATGTCTTACCTACCAAACATTAGCAGATAGGTTCCATTTCTAGAGGGGATAACATATTTTTCTTTCAATTTATAGTTTCAATATATACTTTTTAAGGGAAGTTAATATTTAGTTCCTATATCTGACAACCCAAACAGAATTTACCAACTGCTTAAGATGTATTTAAAGGCCTTGTGAACACTTTTTATTTTTATTATTATTTTTTTTATTCTTTTATTTCTGAAGCTGGAAACGGGGAGAGACAGTCAGACAGACTCCCGCATGCGCCCTACCGGGATCCACCCGGCACGCCCACCAGGGGCTAAGCTCTGCCCACCAGGGGACGATGCTCTGCCCCTCCAGGGCGTCGCTCTGCTGCAACCAGAGCCACTCTAGCGCCTGGGGCAGAGGCCAAGGAGCCATCCCCAGCGCCCGAGCCATCTTTGCTCCAACGGAGCCTTGGCTGCGGGAGGGGAAGAGAGAGACAGAGAGGAAGGAGGGGGCGTGGGGGTGGAGAAGCAAATGGGCGCTTCTCCTATGTGCCCTGGCTGGGAATCGAACCCAGGTCCCCCGCACGCCAGGCCGACGTTCTACCGCTGAGCCAACCGGCCAGGGCCTGAACACTTTTTAAAATGAAATTTAGATCTGACTCCTGATTTTCTGCCTAAATTTGAATATTGATGAAGAATTATGTATTCACGAAGAATCTTACTGTCTGAAAGTTTGGAAAATATCTATTAAGCATTCATACAAGATATATTAAAGGCTGACTAACTATTAATAAAAAGTAAAAAACTCCATTACCATCCTGAAAAAAAAGAACATTAATATTACTGTTTCGATAAGTAATTCTAATCCAATTGATAATAAAATGATGAGAATGATTTTTGAATTATTTTTTATAGTTATCCAGTTGCTTTTATGTTGGCTGATCTTTCATGATTTGTATCAGCAGGATTTACAAAGCCCATGAAAACTATGAGAAAACCAATTTGCAATAGCAACTAAGAAAGAAATCTATCTTGTCTGTAGGTTGCACCTTAGAATTATTTGGGTAAAATGCAAAGTGAAGGAAAGAAATTGCATTTCACCAGACTCTCCAAATGCCATCTTACATGATAATAAATGGTGTCTTGACTTCTGGGAAAACTGAAGTCCAGACAGCTTCATCAGTCACAGCAAAATATTTTGAGACCTTGATTTCAATTCAAAGTCATGTAGAAGCACATTAAATTTGTTCAGATTGCCAATGCTTAGTGAAACGTTATCATTTTGTGTTTAATATGCTAAATTCTTTATGTTAGATTTTTTTCCTACCTATATGTAAAACAAACCATATGATAATAATGTAAGAGAACAAATTATTTCCTGCCACTAGGCAAGCAGAGATTTATCACTTTTTAAAAATTCTGTTTGCTATTAAATATTAGCTCTGTTGGTTTAGCTTGTCCACACAGAAGGCAAGACAAATGTCTCAAATGGTGCTCTCTTCCAAAAAGAGATGCTTTTTGACTTATCTCTTAGGAAAAGATGAGTGAAAAAAACAGAAGATAAGAACAGAGTGGAGAGAATGAAGGGGTATTAGAAAAAATTACAAATGTGAAGAATTAAGAAACTAAGAGAACAAAATTAAGAGATTTTTCTAAGACTCAAAGTACGAGTGAAGGAGAAAGACATTTTAAAAATAAATTACAGCAAGTGAACTCAATAATTTATTTCAAAGTAAAAAATCTATTCAAGAATGAAATTTTTAAAAAAAGATAGAGATGGTATTTTGTTAGGGCATCCCAAGCAGATGGACACGCTAACCACATGGGTAATTATTTGTTTATCTTATTTTCTTTGTACTAAAGAACTGGTGTGTTTTAAGCTTCCAAAGGAAAGCACTCTGGAATGTTCCTTGGGAAGCACCTTCCACTTGCCAAAGAGCTGTTGATTTCAGAGCCTTTTGCTCAATTAAAGTGTGACTGTGCATTTTGAGTGATTTTACCTTTGAGAGTTCCAACTCTACTATTGTTTTTAGCTCTGCACAGAACACAGACTCAAGGTGTCACAATATTTTGAGTCTCGCCATCTGTTTGGAAGTCTTATTTCTGATAGAAAGTCTACTTAAAACCTACCTCCTGAAATAAAATAGCATTATCTCCTTAGGGCTGTGACATTTTCCCTTCAAGTTATTTATTCATCTTACCTAAGAGGAAAATAAATGAGATTGTTGGCATCACTGCAGTCAGTGAATGCTCAGTAAATGTTAGATGAATGACTAGATGGAAGAACAAAATTATTACTTTCTACTTCCACATGATATAACTGAATTATAGAATTGTATTGCTAGGAGTATCATAATTCACCTAGTCAAACTACTTTCTCATGGATATCTGTGAAGAAATTATTTCCCTGAATATTGATTAAAAATAATAATAACCAACACTTATTGAGTGTTTATCATGTGCCAAACACTGTTCTAAGTGCTTTTTATGGATTGTCTCAGTTAATATTGTAACAGAAATAATGTTGTAAAAGAACATTCTGGAGCAGAAGTGGGTGTTTGTCTATAAATCACTTCTCCAACAATCTCCTCATTAGCTAAGGCATTGTCAAGGTTTCTTCTCTCCCTGGGAGCCTCCTACACATGGACTATATAGGCACACACACCTTTTCACCAGTTCCCAAGGAAACCTAATTGGAAAAGTAAAACATGCCACTTCTGTCAAAGACAGTATTTTTAATGCTTCAATAATGAAAGAACAGAGGTAGGAGGAGAAGCAGAGAGTCCCTGTGTAAAGACAATGCTGTTTGTTGTGCATATTCTTCACTGGGGTTCTGTTGGCTTTTGAGCACTGAATGCTGGAGTCTGGAAATAACCCACCTCCTGTTTTGGTCCTTGCTAAAGTTAGCCTCAGGAAAGTTTATTGCTACAAAGGGCATAATCCATCTTCTACAGCGCCCCCCCCTGAGATTCATTGTAGATGTAGCCAGTGCAGGATTACCCACAGTTATGGGAATCAGGGGGACATCGAGCAATGAAACACACATAAAACCTCAAGGCCTCATTTTGGCCATTGTTATACTTGGTTGTCACTTCCTTCTAGATCAAGCTTAGGCTAAATTTCTGCACTTTTTCTTGGGCAGAGATGCTAAACACCAAGTCTTTCTTCTTTCCCTGTATTTGAAGTCTTGACATTCATTGTTATCTTATCAGCACTCACGCTGCATTTTTTAAATTTGTACCTGGCTCCTTGGAGATATCAGCCCAGGGGAAAGAGGAGGGCATCACAATACCCACTCCTATCCCCACAACCCTAAATCTGCTTTTCATTTCCTCTTCAAAGCTTCCCTGGATGTTATATGAAAAACACCATAGACTGCATAGTTTAGAAGCATCAGAGATTTTTTTCTCACAGTTCTGGAGACTGCGTGGTCCAAGATCAAGTTCCAGGTGACAGCCTGTTCCTTGGACCATAGATGACAGTGTTTTCACTGTGTTCTCAGGTGGCAGAAGGGTAAACTTAGAATCTAATGTTTCTTTTTATTTTTTTTTTAAGATTTTGTTTATTCATTTTAGAGAGAGGGAAGAGAGAAAGGGAGGGGGAGCAGAAAGCATCAACTCCCATAGGTACCTTGACCAGGCAAGCCTAGGGTTTTGAACCGGCAACCTCAGTATTCCAGGTCAATGCTTTATTCACTGTTCCACCACAGGTTAGGCAGAATCTGATGTTTCTGATCAGCTTTTTCAAGTAATGTGGACCATCCAAACCACCAGAATTAATCTAGGCTCAAGAAAAATCAAGAGAATTCTGTCTATTAAATGCTCAGTGTTTGTTATAGCTCGCATTCTTGGTTTAATAGGTCAAATTTATTATAAACTAAAGCTGGGAAGCCTGGTGTGATTGGGCATAAAGCACAGCTATACTTACATTTTAGGACTGAGGAATGGAGGTGTAATAGAATGGGGAAGAGCCTTGGGCTGGAAATGAAGGGCCCAACCTCACCATGGGAAATTCCCCAGCACACCATGACATCTCAGGGTCCTCATCTGTCAAATGGAGGGTGGGCTCAATGAGTCGGGGCTCTTCAGCTCTGAAATGCTGGTGCTCCTTCTCTTGGAGTCTAAAGCTCGTATTCCAAATGATTGCAGAGGTCTATGGTTGCAGCTTGCCTTTCCTGATCTATTGGTATCTATATAATTAATTGAATGATAAGTTCTTGGGCAGGGGAATAATCCTACATTATAGAAGTCTGAGGGACAAGGAAGTTCTGCCTCACAATAGCGTGCTTTTAAGGACTGTTGGAGCCTAAAAGGCAATGAGATACACCAGGACCAGGTGCCTACAGATCACTTGTAACATATGTTCTTTGACTATTCCAGCATTTCCGTTGATTTGTTTAAGGTCACACAGTTAGTTAGTCAGAGGTGAGATTAATGGCAGAAGAAAAGAGAATTAACATTTATTGATCCCCTGGTCTCTACCAGGTACTGTGCATCCTACAACTTGCTGAGTTACTACCCCCAGTCTGTAGATGAATGCCTCCCCCATAGTCTAGACTTGTGTTTTTCAACTGCTCGTCTGTGGACCGGTCTGCCAAAAATTTTGTGCTGGTCCGTAAAAGAGTTAACTTCTGTGGTGTATATGGATTATAGACCCAACCGTCTTGGTCAAATTCACTTATTCCTAGGGTGATTTCTGCCTTAGCAGTCCCTGAAATAATTCTTCTAATTTCACAGGTCGACAAGTGTAAAAAGGTTGAAAACCACTGATCTAGACAGTTTATGTGTTTATTAGTGCCTTTAAAAAAAAACTTTGTTGAGTATGACATTTTTAATAATTCCCAACCTCACTTCTTAGGCTCTCAAATGTTTTTTTGTTTTTGTTTTTTTTTGTTTGTTTGTTTGTTTTTTGTATTTTTCTGAAGCTGGAAACAGGGAGAGACAGTCAGACAGACTCCCGCATACGCCCGACCGGGATCCACCCGGCACGCCCACCAGGGGCGAAGCTCTGCCCACCAGGGGGCGATGCGCTGCCCCTCCGGGGCGTCGCTCTGCCGCGACCAGAGCCACTTTAGCGCCTGGGGCAGAGGCCAAGGAGCCATCCCCAGCGCCCAAGCCATCTTTGCTCCAATGGAGCCTTGGCTGCGGGAGGGGAAGAGAGAGACAGAGAGGAAGGGGGGGGGTGGAGAAGCAAATGGGTGCTTCTCCTATGTGCCCTGGCCGGGAATCGAACCCGGGTCCCCCGCACACCAGGCCGACGCTCTACCGCTGAGCCAATCGGCCAGGGCTCTCAAATGTTTTTAAGGTGCTCTGTTCCACTCTTAGCTCTCTGGCCTTGGTGGTGATCCCCAACATGCACACTACTCGGGCAGCTTTGCTGCCTTCGGTCATTCATGGGGGGCATCTTTGTGGCCAAACAACATGGATACATAAAATGATGTTTTTGTACAGATATAAGTTATAGAAATAGCAGCAACAAATATGTTAAGAATCATTTTCTTTAAGTAGAAATAAAAATCACATAAAATCTTCACCTTCATCTAACGTGATCCTACCCCATCGTTTTAGAGTAAATGAATTATATTTTTACTTGGCTATTTAAGTACTGGAATTTTATTTTATTCAGCATCATGCCAAACTGGAGCAGCTCCCCAATGATAGAGGGGGCACTTCTAAGTGCTGAAGTGTATGGTCCCTCTGTGCAGGGGTAGAGCAATGAGAACTTAACTTCCAGCCTGAATCAAACCCCAACTGAACTAAGAGCTAGGCAGGTCCAGGCTATCCTCTGAGATTGCTTCTCATTGACTGGAGATGAGATGTTATTACCCATCAATAAAACTGAAGTTGAAGGTGGCCTATTTTGAGATGCCTCTGGGTTTTCATTTTAATTCTCTGGTAGAAAAGATTGCATTAAGGTAGGCTCACCTTCACACTGCAGTCTTGCACAGTGCCCTTCACAGACAAGAATAAGAAATTGAGTTGCTTCCAAAAAATATTTTTCTGGCTGTAGAGGTAACCTCTGGACTGGTGAGTCTGGCTCAGACCCCTTCACTGGAAACCCAGTGTTTATCCTGGGGTAGACCATCCATACCAAGTATAGGCAGAGACAGTGGAAGATGCAAATACCAAAAAGCTGAACAGAGTCTCATGATGGCCGGATAGAGAGAGGCTGCTGCTGCTCCCACTCACTAGATAAAAAGGATCAAAATAAGTTGATTGCTTCAGAGACCTCCCTGTAGATGCTGACTGACCCCTAGAACTGTTCTCTTCTCTCTTTTGATGTTTTTTTGTTTTTGTTTTTTACAGAGACAGAGGGACAGATAGGGGCAGAAAGACAGGAAGGGAGAGAGATGAGAAGTATCAATTCTTCATTGCAGCACTTTAGTTGTTCATTGATTGCTTTCTCATATGTGCCTTGACCAGGGGACTACAGCAGAGCCAGTGACCCCTTGCTAAAGCCAGTGACCTTTGGACTGAAGCCAGTCACTATAGGGTCATGTCTATGATCCCATGCTCAAGCCAGCAACCCTGTGCTCAAGCTGGTGCCTCAGGGTTTTGAACCTGGGTCCTCTGCATTCCAGTCTGATGCTCTATCCACTGCGCCACCACCTAGTCAGGCTCTCTCTTGATGTTCTGTGGTCAGACCTCCAGATACCAACCTTCAGTATCAATAAGTGAATCCTAAAGGTGGTTATCCATTTGTCACAAGTTTTCACAAAATAACATCTCCTCCTGCCCCACTATCTTTGCTAAAGTTATTCCTCAAATTGCATCACAGCCCTGAGGAGCTTCCGTTTCAGGTCTGCCCCACCTAGTTTCACAAAGCTATGATGCTGCTTGCAAAAATGCATCTGATGAGGAAGGATAAAATGAATCGTTTTGAGAGAATTCAGCAAAGGATGCACAGGAAAGGAAAAGAGTAAAGCTGGACTGAGGCAAGCACAGACATCAGTGCTGGAATTGCTGGATGGGGGACCAATTTGACTGTGGAATCCCCAGTGTAAAACAAAGGAAAAAATAGTGTCACTTACCTGATTCACAGTATTTCTAAGATTTTTTTTCAGTTTCTCAAAAGAAGCATGACTTTTTTCTAGTGCTGATACATGACAGATATTTCTCCCTTGACTCCTCATAAAGAGGACACTGAATCCATTTGGATGAAATTCCATTGTGAGCAAGCAAAAGCCCAAAATAACTGTGGCTTGAGTAAACAGGATTTCAGTATAAGCACTAGAGGCAGCCCAGGGCTAGAATGGCTCTTGCTGGGTGTCAGGGGCTCAGATCCTCTTATAGTGTTTCTTACTTCATGGTTCAGGATGGCTGTTCAGACTCAGACTAAAATGTCCCCACTCCAGCCAGCAAGAATTGGGAAGAAGTGATAAAGGAGACACCTCCACCCTTTACAGATACATCCTGGATGTTGCAGAAGATACTTGTGATTATGTCCCAATTGGCCAGAGCCTAATCACACGGCCACATCTAGTTGTAATAGAGGCTGAAATTACAGTCTATATTCTAGGCATGCCTAAAAGTGGGCTTCCTATCACAAAAGCAGATAGGCAGTATGTTAATTTGCTAGGGCTGCTGTAAGAAAATAACTCAGACTAGGGTGCTTAAATAACAGAAACTTATTTCCTCGCCACTCTGGAGGCTGGAAGTCCAGGATCAAGTTTCTGGTCGGGCTGTTGTCCTCTGAGGCCTCTCTTCTTGCTGTGTCCTCACCTGGCCTGTCCCTCTGGCATGTAAATCCTTGATGTATTTCTGTGTGTCCTAATCTCTTCTTATGAGGACACCAGTCATTGCCTTAGGACCCACCCTAACAGCTTTGTTTTAACTTAATCACCTCTTTAAAAGGGCCCTGCCTCCAAATAGTCACATTCTGAGCGGCTGGGGAGTAGGGCTTCAATGTGTGAATTTGGAGAAGACACAGTTCAGTCCATACCAGGAAGAATAGATATTGAAGAGCAATCAGAAGCTCTTGCCACATATTCTGCCAGCATCCCTGTACCTGGGTAAGTGTTTTGGCGCTATTTGTTGTCTCTCCTTTTAAATCCAAGTCTCCTCAGAACCATGAGTCCTAAAACACAGCACACTGCTTTGCAGCTCAAAGCACTCTGTGCACACCTGCCTCTGCTGGTGGCTACTGCCCAGGGAACCACAGCAGGGGCAGACTGGCGCCAAGATTCCCGATTCTCCCACACACTCTCCCCACCCGCCGCACCGGCTCCTTTAGGGTCTGGCAGCCGGCAGGCTGCTTCGTGGGAACTTCGAGTCATGTGTTTCATTCTCAGATTTTCCTTATCAGAGATTGCAAATCCATAACGCAGTTATTGCTGGCCCTGGTTTGGCACAATTCTAGGCCTCCCCACAGAGGTCCCAAGAGGTATCAAACTATTTTAAACCCCTATATGAAAAGTCATTTGAATTTTTTGTTGGGTTACTTTGCATTGTTTTGTTTTCTACAAACACCACAGAAATTTTAGGAGATAAGGATGGGTTGTTGCCAGGTCAAAGCCAGGATGCCACAACTCCAGGAAAATCTGGGAACTCAGTACCCTAACTTTCCCAGGCTCTCCCGAGAGCTAACACTAGTAAACATGCCAGCAACCCCAGTTTGGGCAAATGGGTCCCAGACTTGGAGTGATATTTTCCCCCATTTTTCTAACCATTTTGCAAGCTGTCACACATTGAACCAAAGTGAGATTGCACTCAGAAAGAATACAAAGAGAATTTCCTTTAGAATGTACTGACAGCCTTGCTCCCAGGACACCTCTCTAATCCACCCCAGGTTCTGGGCTCTTGTACTTCTCTGTAGCAGGACTGGTCCCCCAAGAGGCTTTGAAGTCTCCATGAAGAGCACCATTTGTACAGCCTATGACACAGTCTCTCCTTGTCTATTTCTGCCCTAGCAACAGCCACCTCAAATGAAGATTTGGAAGCTGTACAATATAACTAATTGTTTGCATTGGATAGTAGTGTGTTTAGAGCTTATGCATCTAAACAGACAATTATTTTCTGCTATTTGCCAGTGGCACTGCCTGCCTGGTGATGTTGGCAGATGGAGAAAGGAGCTAATCCGTAGGTTATAAGCAGAAAGGTTATTGATGAAATGTCACCATCTGTTGGTGTCATTAAAATGATATGAGTCATAAAAAGTTGCTTCTGTGGGGGGGGGGTTGTTTTGTTTTGTTTTGGGGGGGGGTTTGTCACAAAAAGGTTAGCTAGATTGCAGATGGTAGTGGGAGACCGGACTGGCTTGTCAACCCTGAAGGGGGAGGAGCCTTGATGAGGGGGAGGAGCCTTGATGAGGGGGAGGAGCCGTGATGAACTCATCAGATCAACTTGATGAGTCTTCAGGGAATTGTTGGAATCCTCTGACTGAATAAAACCACCTCTCTCGTATGAGGCAGGGTACCTATTTGCAATGATGCAATGCTTCAATTCTCTCGTAGTCTTTTCCATTTCCGAGGCATCTGTCAGGTGAGGAAGGGAAAGTCACTTATTTGGGTTAAACAAAAAAGAGCATATCTGGGAAGGAACAGTTAAAATGCACCTGTCTCCCAAAACAGTACAGTGATTACCAGAGGGAAAGGGGCTGGGGGAAGGCAGAAGAGGGTAAAGGGGGATCTGTGGGATGAAGGGAGAGTTGACTTGGGGTGGTAAACACACAGTACAATACTGTATACAGATGATGTAGTGTAGAACTGTATACCTGAAACCTATATAATTTTATTAACCAGTGTCACCCCAATAAATTCAATAGAGAATTAAATTTAACTTTTTAAAAAAATGTTTATAAAGCACCTGTATCTTTAATCCTTATTGACCTCATTGCACAGTGATTATTCATGTAGCCACCTGACACCTTGGGAGGCTGGTGATCTCAATAGGGAATGATTTTCTCTACATCTGCTGTCTCTCTTGGGAGGAGACGGTGGCTCAGAGGGAAGCAGGGACAGCATGCCCATGCTTCCATCATGGATAGGAGCCCTCAGACTGCAGTGAATGGAGCAGTGGATGGACCACATCAAATTGCATAGCAAAGGAGCCAGCTTTTGGTTTTGTTGATTTTATTTTCTGGTTTCAATTTCACTGATTTCTGCTCTAATATTTTAAATCTTTTCTTCTGCTTACTTCGGATTTAATTAGATCTTCTTTTTCTAGTTACCTAAAGTAGAAATATAGATTATTGATTTTAGATATTTATTTTCTTTTGTGACAGAGACAGAGAGAGGGACAGACAGGGGCAGACATACCAGAAAGGAGAGAGGTAAGAAACATCAGTTCTTTGTTGCAGCATCTTAGTTGTTTGTTGATTGCTTTCTCATATGTGTCTTGACTGGGGGCTACAGCAGAGTGAATGACCCCTTGCTCAAGCCAGTGACCTTGGGCTTCAAGCCAGCAACCTTTGGGCTCAAGCCAGCGACCCCACACTCAAGCAGGATGAGCCTATGCTTAAGCCGGCAACCTTGGGGTTTCGAACCTGGGTCCTCTGCATGCCAGTCTGAAGCTCTATCCACTGCACCACCACCTGGTCAGGCTAGATCTTTCCTTTTTTCCAAAATATTGCATAGGAAAGGGATGGAGAGTGTGAGGAGTATATTTAATGAGGATCCAGACAACCAAAATAAACTGCGCCATCTTCCTAATTCTGCTTTATTACCTAATCCTCTTCATTCCCTCCTATTTGCTGCTTATAAACTATTTTACCCACTGCAAAGGACATATACCCAAAGAGAAAGAACCTGTTATTACCAACCTTGCCTATTATGACTTAAGATTCCTTTTTAATTATTGTTATTATTTTTTATTTTAATTCCTGGGGAGAGAGTGTGGGTGATTGTGCAAACCACTACAGATTCTTTTGTTGTACTAGGATTTAAATTATAAATAAACATAACACTGCAATGAGTCAGGCCTCACACCCAGCCCTGCCTCTAGTTGAGTCCTTATTCCCTATCCAGCTGGCCTGAACCTGCCCCACCTGCCAACTCCTTAGGGAGAGAGGTGCTGGTGGGAGTCAGTGCTATTGCTTGAAATAGTGCACAACGCTGAGAGCAAGAGCCACGGGGCCGGAGCTTTATGAAGCCTCTGTGGGTTATTTATATGGTCTCAAAAGGAAGCATCCTGGGAAAGTTCTTGTTGATATTTTTAGATCTGATGCTTGGTCCTGCTGCTGCGCTTTCATTTTCGAACAAGCAGAGATGGAAGTGATAGATGCTGTCTGCAGGGCTGCTCTGGAGGTCTGGAGGGCCCGCCTGACAGGCTAATGGTCAGCCTGCCAGGGCCCAGGCCCGCCTTCTGTCTCTTCTAGCTCTGGGACATCAGGAGCCGCTGACTCCAGCAGGTGATGAAAAAACCTTGGCTGTGGCGGCCAAGTCCAGAACTCCGACGTTTTCCCCTGGCTCTGAGTCCCTGTGCAGTTGGCACACACGGGTCTAGTGTCTTGCTTGACTTCTGTACTCTGTTTCTCTGAGAATGAGACATGTATTTGCATAATAAGCCCTTGGCTGGAAGGAAAATGGTTTAGAACTTAATGAGGTGGTTAACTGGTTAAAACTCACAAGCACACAATAATCCATGAGCTTAACTCTTTCAGAGTCAGTGAAGGGAGTTGAGTATTGTTACTAGATCATTGCTGTAAGCACTTTTATTTACCCGTTCAAAATCAGTGCTCTAAAAGAAAGTGTCAATAAATAAATAATTTTTAAAAACATTTTTTATTATCATTCCCAAGGATTTCTATGAATCCTGCAGCTTTGTCAAGAAAACAGGGGGAGAAGGAGAAGGTGGGCGTTGGGGTCGTTTGCTCTGCAGATATGATTTGTCATAAAAAGTTCATGGAGCCTGACCAGGCAGTGGATAAAGCATCGGACTGGGATGCCAAAGACCCAGGGTTGAGACCCCGAGGTCACCAGCTTGAGCGCGGGCTCATCTGGCTTGAGCAAAAAAAATAAAAATTAAAAAAATTAAAAAAATTAAAAAAAACCTCACCAGCTTGGACCCAAGGTCGCTGGCTCGAGCAAAGGGTTACTCGGTCTGCTGAAGGCCCGTGGTCAAGGCACATATGAGAAAGCAATCAATGAACAACTAAGGTGTCACAATGTGCAACGAAAAACTAATGATTGATGCTTCTCATCTTTCTGTTCCTGTCTGCCTGTCCCTATCTGTCCCTCTCTCTGACTCTCTCTCTGTCTCTGTAAAAAAACAAAAAAAAACAAAAAAAAAAAGTTCCTGGATCCTGGCTGTTGCCCACTCCAGCTGAATGATCAATTCATTTGAGGAGCTGAAGAGTGTTCAGGGATGAACAAAAAAAAGATCTTAGGCCATCATGGTTCAGCCTTGCGTGTTTGTCCCCGAGATCCAGACTGTGACAGGTGGTGTTCTCTCACACACACGAAACGTATAAGGATGAAGTTGCTGGGGTGACCCAGGAGGACGCCTGCGGAGGCCGCAGCTTCCGCCCTGCCTTTGTGGTCTTCTCTTGTGGCCTATGGACATTATTGTCATTTTTGTAATGTTATTTTATTTTTACCTCTTTATACAGCAGACCACAGAAACGGGTGACGACGAGGATGACCAGCCTCTCAGCCTGGCCTGGCCGGCCAACCCCCGCAAGCAAGTCACGTTCCTAATTGTTCTCCCCATAGTGTTTCCCCTCTGGATCACCTTGCCTGATGTCCGCAAACCTGTGAGTCAAGAGTTTTTACATCTATTCTTTGTTTAAGAGCATGATATATACCCGTATGCATAGTCTGCTTCCATTTATCTGAAAAGGAAAAGGGTTAACATATATACATGTGCATGCTCACCCATGCCTGAAATTTGTCTGGCTAGATACACAATAATAGAGACTGCTTGGGTTATTGATTCTACATAACAGACCACCCCAAAACTTAGTGCTGTTAAACAACCACCGTGCTGTGCTGCTCATGGAGCCTGGGGCCCAGGGATTGGACAGTTTATCTCTGCTCTACCATGTCTGGGGGCTCATCTAGGATCACGAAATGGCTGGAAATGACACACATGACTGGGGGCCTGGAATTATCTGGAGGCTTATCACTGACATTTCTGGCACCTGGCGGAGATGATCCAAAGGCTGGACTCAGCTGGAATTGTCTACTAGAAAACCTTGTCATGTTCTCTCCATGTGACGGGCTTCCTCACAGCACAGTTGGTGTCTTACATTAGAGGCCAGGGCTCTAAGAATGAGTACTTCAACCACCTGGTGGAAGCTGCAAGGTCTCTAATGACCTAGTCTCAGAAGTCACATAGAGTCACTCACTACAACTATACTTCATGGTCAAAGCAGTCATGATTTGTCTTGATTCAAGGTGAGGAGAAAAAAATTCATCTAAACTATATCAGGGTCATGTAGTATATGACACGCTCGGTAGGAGGAATATAAAAAAATTTGCAAACATGTTCTAAAACCACCACTATGTTATCCCTGAGAAGGGGAACTGAAGGTCTGAGCAGGAGGGTGATTCACATTTTGTTGAATATTCATGTGTATGGATTATTCGTTGATTTAAAAAAGAATTTAAAGAAATGCATTCATGTAGTACAAATGTCTGCATATCTGATCTCTTTATTTTTATCATTACTATAATCAATATTGTTTTCTACCATTATCATGTACTGGGTGTTTTAAACAAAATACCATCTTAGGATCAACAAAGCATAATCTGAATGTAGATCAAATCAAAAAAACATCCCCTCCCAGGGTTGTTAAACTGGATTCTAAGGCCATTGCCCCGAAGTGTGAAAGAACTAATAAAAGATAAGAAGAACAGGCTCTACTTGTTATTATGGCCCTACACACACATACTCATTCAAGAAGTGTGTGCCTATTATGTATTAGACTCTGCCCTAGGTATTATCAATCCAGTATATTGTGGAATCTCAGGAAACAACTAGTGTAAGAAAATATAGCCTGACCAAACAGTGGCACAGTGGATAGAGGATCAGCCTGAGATGCAGAGGACCCAGGTTCAAAACCTCAAGGTCGCTGGCTTGAACACACGGTTGCTGGCTTGAGCATGAGATCACAGACTCAGCCTGACCTGTGGTGGCGCAGTGGATAAAGAGTCGACCTGGAAATGCTGAGGTCGCCGGTTCGAAACCCTGGGCTTGCCTGGTCAAGGCATACATGGGAGTTGATGCTTCCAGCTCCTCCCTCCTTCTCTCTCTCTCTGTCTCTCTCTCTCTGTCCCTCTCTCTCTCCTCTCTAAAAATGAATAAAGAAAAAAAAAAAAAAGAGAGATCACAGACTTGACCCCATGGTTGCTGGCTTGAGCCTAAACATTGCTGGCTTGAAGCCCAAGGTTGCTGGCTTGAGCCCAGGGTTGCTGGCTTGAGCAAGGGGTCTGTGGCTCAGCTGGAGCCTTCTGGTCAAGGCACATATGAGAGCGCAACTACAGAACAACTAAGATGCTGTAGTGAAGAATTGATACTTCTCATCTCTCTCCCTTCCTGTCTGTCTCTCTCTTTCTCTTTCTCTCTCTCTCTCTCTCTCTCTCTCTCTGTCTCCCATAAAAAATTAAAAAATAAAATAAGAAAATGTATATGTTTATATATATATATATGAGAAAACATGCATAAATAATTGGTATAAGTAGAAAGAAACTTAAGTTCTCATGCCTAGTCACTTCCTAGAGCAGGGAGCTGAGATTTAGTTTCTGGTCTGAGCAGCCACAGAGCTCGGGCTTCTCATATTTTATGATGCCAGAAGGTGGAAATCTGGAAAGATTTCTAAAAGCATTTGCAATAGAATAGTATGGTAACATCCAACATACTTTAGCATCAAGTCTTAATAGTCCTATGATGATCCCACTTTCTTCACTTAAAGAAGACCCCCTCAGGTAAGGACTCCAGACATTGAAGCTTCCTAGTGAACTTAAAACAGTATTTAGAGTTCTTTATTTGAGACACAATAGCAGAGCACCTGCTCCTGTGCAAAGGCCTGGCCTCCTGGCAACCTGCCGCCAAATAGCTGGAATAGGTTCAGTTTCTTCTCGGCTCCCACCACATGGCATTTCCGAGATGTGCTTGCTCACATGAGCTTGCCCACTCACTTGCTTTCTCTCTCTGTTTCTGTTGCTGTGTTTAGATGCTTTTGCTCATCCCCTGAAGGAATGTCAGGGAGAGAGACATGGTTTTGTAAATCCCCATAGCAGGCCTCATGTAGTCAGTCCAGTGGAGAGAGGGCTGATTGACTAGTAAGAGGATGTCAGCACACAACTGCTGAAGCAACCAGGAAATCATGCAGGAGTGGGAGGAACTTGTCAATACCCGAAGGCTCAGGGCTCTCAGGGTCAGGAGGGGCTCCTAGAGAAAGGACTGACAAAGTGCTCATCCTCCCCATCATCTGAGCTGTCAGCACGAGGAAGCCTTCCGAGAAGATCAGATCTCTCAACCAGCTGCTCCTGGACAGCAACCAGGACTCCACCATGGCAACAATTACCTGGGTCACTACAACTGTGCTGGCTAAAGGGACAGTTCCCAAGGGTGCAAAGCAAGAGCACGCAGCTATACACAACACTGACCTCTGCAGTGCCATCCACAGGTCACTCACTGTGCGCACAGCTCGGGAGCCAGCCCCCACGGCCCGGGTCAGGCTAGCCCGTGGGGCCTGTGCTCCTTGCAGCCCCAAGTGCCATTCCTGGGACGCAGTGGGATTCTTCTGGCTTTTTCTGAGTATACTATATGCTGTCTCAAGCAGAAATGAGACTCTCAGACAGAATAGTTAGTTGTTTTTAGATTTCTTCAACAAATATTTATTGAGCACCCATTACATGCCAAGTAATATGTGCCATAAACGAGATCTAAAGACACAGAATTCAAATTCTTATATTTAAGCAGCTCTAAAGTTAGTAGAGGAAATTGAGCATGCCCGCCTGTAACTACCGAGCATGACTGCACAGCTGTGCCAGTGAGAGGAGCTGGGCTCCCATTCGAGCCTGCTGACGCCAGAGTGTTCTCTTTCTACAACATGATGGCGCTGGTTGTAAGACTCAGGAGCTCTGCAACCTTGAGAGAGTCACTTCTCAACTCCGGACCTCATTTTTCCTCTTCTGTGAAATACAGGGTGGAAGATCTCTAGATTCCCAGCAGCTGTGACATTCCACGGGTAAGGAAAGTGTACAGAGGATAACCATCAACACAGTACTGCAGATCTAAGGTGACCGTACAACCCAGTTTGCCCAGGATAGTTAAGTTTACTCTGGGTCTTGGTTTGGGAGATGAATGATTATCCTTTACACGCACGAAATGCCAAATGAAAGAATGCACGCGGCTTCCTCATGTACTGCCACAGGGGCCTCTTGAAAAATTATCCAGGAAGAGGAGAGAACAAGTCAAAAATTATTAATTAATAGACATTTGCTACTTCTCAGCGCCCAGCAGCTCTGCCTCCTCAGTATTTTTTGAATCACCCGTGGAGATGAACATCCCAAACCTTGACAATAATTACAAAGGAAACATGATTTTTTTTAAAAAAAAACATGTACATCCAGTTTCAGAGTAAATAGCACTCCCACTTGTTTTTATTTCTACTTCATTTATATGCAAATTATATGACAGTGTTTGTTGTATTATGCATACTTCCAGCTCAGATAATTAGCATGGGCTTCATTTTTATGGTTTTCTTAAATTAATGGCTTTGTTTTGAAAGTTAAAAAAAAAAACAACTAAAATGTAAACCTTAATGAGAAACATGTCTTTGATGAAAATTGAAAATAATAAAGGAAATAAAGACCCAAAAAGTTCTATTCCCTCATGTTCTAGGATGAGTGTTCTTGCAAATCAGGAACACAGCCAATGAGGTATCAAACGTGGCTCAAGAGAGCTAGGAAGGAACTTGAGAACCCAGCAAGGTTTTTGCAATTTTCATCATACACTGACTCATTCACCAAGTAGATTTATTATGTCTGCTATGTCCCGAGCACAGTTCTAGCAAGAATTAAGTGACCACTAAACCCAGAGAGGTTTAATGTCTCATCCAAGCACAGCCAGCTAATAAAAGGTAAAGCCAAAACTCTAGGCCAGGTCTCTAAAGTCACATGCTCCTTCCTGAATTCTAGTTTTGTCATCTCTTAAAAATCAAAACACATAATATCGCAGAATGACAACTGCCATTATTGTCTGAACACTTATTGTGTGTCAGACCCTTTGCTAGATGCTTTAGGGGGAAGAAATCCTCTGAATAACTAGATATTGCTATTCCCCCAGTTTACAGATGAAGTAATTGAAGCTTAGAGAGATAATTTGTCTTAGGGCATATCACTGGTCACTGGTGAGCAGGGATTTTTATACAAGTCCTATTAATCCAAAAACCACACTTTTAATTTTTAATAGGATTGTTTTAGAGAACTCTGTGAAATATGTATACCCCAGAATCATATACAGAGTAGATACTCAGTGAATATTTGTTGAGTTTAAATCGGTAAGGATATGGCTAATTTGTGCAATGAGCTAATGTTCAGCAACGTTTTGCAAGCCAAGAAAATATCACTCTGATGTACTAAAAGCTTCTAATGAGACCATTAGCTGTCAATTATACAAGTAAGCCATTATATTGGAACAAAATGGCCGGCACATGGACACAATTTGCGTTTTTGCTAATTAGTGGTAGGCCCACCCCAGCAGATGTCAGGATGAGCCACCATTACTAACCATAAATTGACATGTCAGACTTTGGCTGCAAGAGCTATTTTTTTCCTTCCACGGAGACTCATAACTAAATAACTGCACCGGTGCTACTAGGCAGTGATGTCTAGAATGAGACTGCAGAGTCCAAATAAGGGGAATAGCCCAGGAGAAAAAATGAAGAAGGAATAACCTGGGCTATGAGTCTGGAAATGGTAGCTTGACAGTTGGGAAACACTTAACTAAACTGCTGGTGCACGAGGAGTTGATGCTTCCAAAGCAGGAACAACAGGGGAGGCTGGGTGCGGCAGATGGCCACACAGCCAGAATGCTAGTCTCTGTTTCCCTGATGCTCTTTATATTTTCTGGCTTTCAGAGTATAAGCTAGTATTATAATGATGATAATGATGATGTATCCGTAGCCGGGTATATTTTGAGTGTTATTGGTTGTTTTTCTTTTGGAAAGAGTTGGTATAACCTAGATATTAGGAACACATGCTGTGTAATCAGACAGACCTAGGTTTGAATTTTATGTCTAGTTCAAGATCTGGGTACAGAATAGTTACCAGCCTTTACCTACCCTTAGTTAATGATGAAGACCTGAAAAGTTGAGAAGAAACATTATTTTTAAACTTTTTTTTTAATGAACCCCTAATATAACACTAGACCAAGGTACATTTGGATGTTCATTCGTTACTAATTGGCTTCTTGATTAAGAATCATAAGCATCATGAAAGGTGAAGTCATTAGCCAAAAAACATATACATATAACACAGAAATATAAACAATAGGGTGGCAGTAGCCAGAGGGAAGAGGGGTGGAGGTGGGGGAGGAGGCCAAGGGGGGTGGGGAATATGGGGACAGAAAGAAACTTTGCTTGGAGCAGAGGGATCACATTGCAGTGGGCAGATGGTTTTACATTGAGTTGTATACTTGAAACCTGTATGGTTTGGTGAACCATGTCATCCCAATAAATTAAAAATAAATTGATTAGTTAAAAAAAAGAATCATAAACATCAAATTTTGAATTAGAGAGGTCTTGACTAATACTGATTTGAACTTAGTTGTTTTAAATCTTTAATCTGATTCCTTTCTACCTTTTGACTGGGAATGTGCTGTGGTTCAGGCATGATAGTTTTTAGATGAGAAATATATTCAAATGATTTGATTCTGAGTTGTGATGTTATCTCAATGGACAGACATACAAAGGTACAAAAATTAAAATAATAACTACATCCTTTGTAAATGAGCTAGGCAGGAACGAGAGCCGTCTATGAAATGAGGCCTCCCCCGGGATATTCAGTACAGATGCCATTCCATGAAGTATGGAGACGGTGCTCCGTCCCCTCAACAGGATGCTCAGAATCAAGCTCCCTGGTCGCTGTTCAATCACATGTGTGCCCCACACAACCGGCAGGGCCCTTCTCTTAGCTGTGACAGAGAATGGCCGTGGGAGATGAAACCCTCATAGCACTTAGGATCCTAAAGCAGTGACCTGTGACCAGAGGAAAGGGATAAGGACTGGAATCAGCTACCTGCTTTGCTGGAGAAACTTGGGTGTTCTAGTCAATTCCAAGGTTCAGGGAACCTGGTCTCCAGAATCCAGCTGAACTCCTCATGTTAAAGGAATTTGCTTTCAAAAGTGAATGTCTCAACCTTCACACTTTGAAAAATTGATTAAATTTTCCCCCCATAACCTATTAAACTGCTCACATCCCCAGAAGGGGTCTGAATCTTTGGCCAAAATAATTTCCTTCTAAGGAAAGAGAGAGGTCGGGAGAAGCATTGGAGAATAAGGTTGTGACTCACTATGGCTGCTGCCTCCCCAATTTAATCAAGCCCTCTGGTCTTACAGATAGCCCAGCTAACAAATGACCCCCAAAAAAGCACCAATCATTAAAAGAGAGAACTGATTATTGTGAAATTTAACAGAACTGTGCAAATGATAATGAAAATATATTGAAAACTTAAAATTAGTAAAAAGAACATAAGTCTGGTTTGGAGCGATAGAGACTGTGTTCATCTTATGGATATTCAAAAGATTACCACGTACAAGTTTATCTTTTTCTTTTAATGGATTCCTCAGAAGCCTTAGCAAAAGTGTTTTATGTGATTGCCCACGGTCAGCCCTTCAGACAATTGAGATAGCTTTCATCCCAGTCAACTCCAAGATTCATTTCTCTGGACAAAATTGGATGGCATTATCAAAGCAAAAAATAGATTGTTTCTCAAAGTGGAAAGCTTTGAAATAAAAAGTGTTTGGCAATAATAGGTGACAGGCTCTCTGAGAACATTTTGTAAAAAGGGCCTCCACAGAAAACCACTAATGTTAGCACAAACCTGGATTTCCTCGTAGTGGGGTCAGGGAAGAAACTGCATTTTGAGTGTCTCATTCTGGCTGATGTTTGAAGGAAATTTTCAAAGTACTCACACTGTAAGCCTGAGATTGCACAAAGTCCAGTGGTAGAGGCAGACTTGGATATAACATAGTTAGGGGTGGAGAACAGGACAGAAAGCGTCCCCTAGAGTGCCTACCCTGCCACCCCCCACGGAAAGCAACATGGATGGCATCTGTCTACTCCTATCTGTATGTGTGGTTCCAATGTCCTGGACTGGCCATCATCAGGGATCTATAGAAATTGTGGTGACGGCTTTTTCTGTGTGGCTTTTCCTGACTATTAATAGGACTGTTATATGAGCCAATCTATTTTTTATTTTTCCTGCTTCTTGTAAAATGCAATTAATCCCCATAAATTTTCTGGCTTTTGAAATAATATGATACATGAGTTGAAGTGACAAAAACTGATTCTGATGAACCTGAGAAGAAGAAAGAAAAGGAAGCAGGAGAGGAAGGGAGGCTGTGGGGGAGTTGATAGACTGAAGGCGAGGCTGAGCATTCAGGCCTTGGAAGGGGCATCTGGCACCCAGCAGCAGGAACGGACATTCTCATCAAGAGATTCCCATCTCAGGCACCAGTTTTGCAATGATTTGGCTCTACCCAAGTTCACAGTCCCGGGAGAAAACCTTACTCTCCCTAACTGACCAGGGTGGGTAGGGCTTTTTGGTTGCCAGTGCTGCCGCCGCTGCAGGCTGCACAAGCAGATTGAGCTTTGGACGACAGGTCCGCCTCAGCTGGTAGCACTGACACTCTTGCCTCTTCCTGCTTCTCTTTCAGTCAGCGAGGAAGTTTTTTCCCATCACGTTCTTTGGCTCCATCACCTGGATCGCAGTCTTCTCTTACTTAATGGTCTGGTGGGCACACCAGGTAAGACCATGATAGCAATGCCAGCTGCCTGGTGTTGTTAAGTTCTTAATCAATGTGTTTGCTTCCTGAGACTGTCACAACAATATTGCATCTGATGAGGCAAGTTAAAAACTCCAGGACTAAAGGAATTTACTCCACTTAACTATCGGGGTCTCCGGGCCTTTCCCTGTAGCGTGATGTCAAACCTGCCTGGCCCCATCAGGCACGAGGAAGGAGGGCACGCCTACCTGCTTCTGCCCTCTGCAGCCTGAAACCAGGTTACTCAGGCCTGGGAGGCGTGTCCAGGGTTTGCCTGATTCGGTGGCACTGACTCTGTCTTGAGTACCTACTCACCTTCTAACCAACCTTTCTTTCTTTTGTTTTTTCAATTACGGTTTACATTCAATATTATTTTGTATTAGTTTCAGGTGTACAACTTAGGGGTTAGATAATCACGTACTTTACAAAGTGTGTCGTCCGGTATTTCCAGTACCTACTTGATACCATGCATGGTTATTACATTATTGATGCTATTCCCTATACTGTAATTTACATCTCTGTGACTATTCTGTAAATACCAATTTGTACTTCTTAATCCCTTCACCTTTTCCACCCAGTCCCCCAAACTCCCCACCCCCTGGCAACCATCAGTCTATTCTGTGTATCTATGAGTCTATTTCTGTTTTGTTTGTCCATTGGTATTGTGCTGTAGATTCCATAATATAGGTGGAGTCATGTGGTGTTTGTCTTTCTCTGACTGATTTATTTCACTAAGCATAATACCATCTAGATCCATCCATGCTGTCACAAATAGTAAAATTTTATTCTTTTTATTGTCGAGTAATATTCCATTATATACAGTGTGTCTGTAAAGTCATGGTGCACTTTTGACCGGTCACAGGAAAGCAACAAAAGATGATAGAAATGTGAAATCTGCACCAAATAAAAGGAAAACTCTCCCAGTTTCATACCTATTCAGTGCAGTTCAATGTGGGCTCACACACAGATTTTTTAAGGCTCCATAGGTAGCTATCCCGTATAGCCTCTACAGACTCGTCACTGACTGATGGCCTACCAGAACAGGGTTTCTCCACCAAACTGCCGGTTTCCTTCAACTGCTTATCCCACCGAGTAATGTTATTCCTGTGTGGTGGCGCTTTGTTATAAACGCGCCGATATTCACGTTGCACTTTGGTCATGGATTTGAATTTAGCGAGCCACAGAACACACTGAACTTTCCTCTGTACCATCCACATCTCTACTGGCATGGCCATGGGCTGCTTCGCTGTATACACGGTGTTATGTCATCATCTGCGCATGCACACATGCTGCCGCATCATCCTACAGAAACTGGGAGGGTTTTCCTTTTATTTGGTGCAGATTTCACATTTCTATCATCTTTTGTCGCTTTCCTGTGACCAGTCAAAAGTGCACCATGACTTTACGGACACACTGTATATGTATCACAGCTTTTTTGTACACTCATCCATTGATAGGTATGTGGGTTGCTTCCATATCTTGGCTGTTGTAAATAGGGGTGCATATATTCTTTTGAATATAGTATTTTGGGTTTCTTTGGATATATCCAGAATCAGTGGGTCATAAGACAGTTCCATTGGCTCTTAGGAAAAGACCTGTAAATAAAAATATTTTTTTCCTTGAGCAGTTTATAAAAATAGTGATTTTTTTTCACTTTTACCACTTTTATCTCAATACCAATCAAAATGCCCATCACAAGAATGAACTCTCAGAAACTGTTTAGCACATGAATGAAAGGATGAGATGTGAAGGTGTTATGTTCTCACATGGAATAGGGGTTACCATCATTAATTGTGCACTGCGTGCTGGGTGATTCACATGCCTTTGTTCTTGTAATCTTGACAATAACCTTTGACAGTTTGTACCTGGGTACAAATCATATGAGGGAGGTACTATTATTGTTCACAGTGTATAGACAAAAGAGTTAAGCTTAGAGCTAATAAGAAAATTGCTCGGGATTATATAGGTGGTAAATAGCCAAACAGAGATTCTAGCCCAGGACTCTGAGACTCCAAAACTCATGCTTTTAATCTCAACTATAAACTACCTGAGTTACAAACTGCTCACTTGTATCCTTTGATTCATATAAACTTAAAATTATTATACTCCTTAATATAAGTAAAATATAGTAATTTGAAGTAAGGAAATATATACCAAGAACATATATAGAAAGTCATCTCAACAAATGTTGCCAGAATAGATAGATTTTTGTATGCCAAAATAAATGAATTTAGATTAACCACCACCTCACACTGTTTTAGAGCAGTACCACAGTTCTAAAACATAAGAGCTATAACTATCAAACATCTGGAAGAAAACATAGAAAATCTATATGACTATGGGTTAGGCAATGAGTTCTATGATATAACACCCAAACATGATCCATAAAAGAAAAAACTGATTAATTAGACTTCATCAAAACTAAAACTTTTGCTTTTCAAAAAAATATTTTAAAATGAGAAAACAAACCACTGACTGAGAGAAAATATTTGCAAATCATATATATCTGATAAAGCATCGTATCCAGGATGTATAAAAATCTCTAAATTTCAAAGATAAGGCAAGCATCAACAAGCATCCTAACTTTTTAAGATGGATGAAAGATTTGAATAGATTTTTCACTAAAGTGGATATTCAAATGGCTAATAAACACAAGAAAAGATGCTCAACATCATTATTCATTAGAGAAATGCAAATCAAATCCACAGTGAGATACCACCTCATACCCACTAAGATGGACATAATCAAAAAGACAGCCAAATTCAAATGTTGGAGATGTGTAGAAATTGGAACACTTATATTCCTGGTAAGATGTAAAATAGTGCAGTCACCTTGGAAAACAGTTAGGCAGTTCCATAAAAAGTTAAGTATAGAGTTACCACGTGATCTAGTGATTCTACTCTTGATATATACTCAAGAGAAATGAGAACATCTACACAAAAATTTATGACATATATACACAGCAGTATTATTCAAAATAGCTGAAAAATGGAAAACACCTAAATGTCCATCCACTGACGAATGGATAAGTAAAACGTGGTCTATCTACTATATATAATGAAATCTTATTCCACAGTAAAAAGGAATGAATTACTGATACATGCCACAGTGTGAATAAACTTCTAAATTTTATGCTAAGTGAAAGAAAAACCAGTCACCAAAGATCACGTCGTATGATTCTGTTTATCCAAAATGTAAAAAATAGGCAAATCTATAGAGACAGAAAGTAGGTTAATAGTGCTTTGATTTGGCAAAGTAGAGGGAAATGAGGAGAGACTGCTAATGGGTATGGAGTTTCTTCTTGGCAATAAAAAGGAATATAGGAAAGCACTAACAAAATCAGTGGGAATAGCCTGACCAGGCAGTGGTGCAGTGGATAGAGCATCGGACTGGGATGCCGAAGACCCAGGTTCGAAACCCCGAGGTCGCCAGCTTGAGCGAGGGCTCATCTGGTTTGAGCAAAAAAGCTCACCAGCTTGAGCTCAACGTCACTGGCTCAAGCAAGGGGTTACTCAGTCTGCTGAAGGCCTGCGGTCAAGGCACATAAAAAAAAAAATCAGTGGGAATGTTGGCTGATATATTCAGAGTTATTCCTATAAGATATGTTATTACTATCATAATTATTTTAATGGCATTTGATTTCAGATTACTCTTCTTGAATATTTCCTCAAAACCCCTGGTCCCCTGAAGAAGTTCTCTTTGCCCAAAATCATTATTTTCCACATTAATTGAGAGACACCTGCTACCAATACCTGGCAAAAAATCATTGCAGAGGTGGGCTGCTTCTCAGCCTTCAGATTTCCAGGATAAAAGCACTGTTTTCCATTTATAACATGTAATAGCTTTTCCTAAGAATCATTTTTATTCTTTCATGTACTGATAATTAAAAAAAGGTGGTTTTTTGTTTTCACTTGCTGGAAGATGTGCTTTTATAGATACTTCTCTTTAGCCATCCTAGAAAACATCATTGTACAGAGTTCCATCATTCTCTTTTTAATGATTGTCTTAATTCCACAATCTTGTTTTCTTTTCATTCCCTTATAGAAAAACACAAACAAAATGCCTGGAACAATAACCATTACAAAAAGGCCCAGAAATATAAAGAGAAGCCTTGCTTTCCAATAATAGATGAGAAGTTTTTCTTTCCTCCCATAGAAGTTCTGTTCTCTTTTAAAACATCCACACAGCTGATCAAAATAGCAAATTCTGTTCTAAGAAGTCTAGCTCTAATTTCTTCTCTCGTTCGTGCTTTCTAACTATAAAAGCCATGAAGATAACAAGAACACCATTTAGTGCTCAACTATTTTGGTACCCACCGTTTACCAATAATGAATGCTATTTGATACAATTATTTGGCAAAAAATAAGTGCCATTCTCATAAAATGCTTTATTTATATTTTCCCTTTATTTTTCTTATTTTTATATAGTTTTTGCATCATGAATCTTTATCTCAGTAAATTTTATGGGTGATGAAAACCTGTGGTTGAAATCTATACCGCATCTAGTATGAGAAGTTAATTCTAAAAGTCAAATAGGACCCTGTGTCTCACTTAGCCAATAGTACATTTTTGCAAATCCTCCTTAAATCAAGGCAGGGAAGTACACCACAGAATATTATCAATAACACTGGATTTGGTTTCTGAGTGGTTTTATCGTTTGCTTCTATTAGAAATCGAGGAAATTCCTCCAGTAGATGACTGATGTCCTTTCTAGCTCTAACCCTCTCTGATGCTCCCCAAAGTGATCATGGATGCTGTCCCATCCATGCACCTATCATCTTGCCTCTGATTAGCCAGAAGTCACCTTCAGTGAAATATACTCAAAATGAGCTTATACAGAAGTTCTCCTTCAGCGAAAGTTTCTCTAGAGTCACACAGATCATCAGGGGTTTGGTGTACAATGAAAATTCTTCCTCATTCATTTGATTGCCCACATTGTACACTGACCCACCAAACCAGTTCTGTCTCTGCTGCCAGAGCCCGGATGGCTGCACGTGGATAGGTGAGAGAGGGGAGGGAGTAGTGGCTGAGTTATCACCGCTCATATTTATCAAACATTTGCTGTATGTCTGACAATGCACTATTTGCTTTATAAGCATCATCACATATAATTATAGCAACTCTAAGGGGGGATGTTATTATCCCCGTCTCACAGATGGGAAAAACTGAGCCTCAGGGAAGTCGGCTACTGACTAGGATTTGCCCACAGTGTTCTCTGTATCTTATGCCAGTGCTCTGCCTGTACCACCACACCACCCCTCTTTAATTCCTGTGTTCTTCTGTCTGTACTAGCATTTAAACTCCAAATATAAATGAGTTTTGAAAAGTGGCTGCTTTAGAACTTCCTCTAAGAATTTAAATTATTAAGAATGTATTCAATACATTAGAACTTATTGAGGGTGACAACCATTTAGTCAGCTTCTTTACAGTCTTTGAAAATGTTTCACTCCAAAGCTAACAAAAAAGACAAGTCACCAAGGAGAATATTTTCCTCAAATAGGGCACTCCTGTGCAAAACTTTTCTTTAACTTTTTTTCTAGGAGAATCATTGAAACACATGCTAGTAAAATAACTCACATATGCAGGTTGATTTGTTTATTCAGCAAGTAGGTATGGGAGGCGTACTGTGTGCCAGACTGCGTTCTGGGTAATAAGAAGGCCCCAGTGATCTAGGGGACAGTCCGTGAATGTGTGCAGCGAGGACAGGGTGAGCTAGTCCACCTGCCAGGCTCTGAGGAGGCATGATCATCACAATAAAAATAGCTCCCAACAATGCCTTTAAACTAGTAAGAACTAAGCTATCACTTACAGATTAAAAAAGGAATTTAAGGCCCTGGCCGGTTGGCTCAGCGGTAGAGCTTCGGCCTGGCGTGCGGGGGACCCGGGTTCGATTCCCGGCCAGGGCACATAGGAGAAGCGCCCATTTGCTTCTCCACCCCCCACCCCCTCCTTCCTCTCTGTCTCTCTCTTCCCCTCCCGCAGCCGAGGCTCCATTGGAGCAAAGATGGCCCCGGGCGCTGGGGATGGCTCCTTGGCCTCTGCCCCAGGCGCTAGAGTGGCTCTGGTCACAACAGAGTGACGCCCTGGAGGGGCAGAGCATCGCCCCCTGGTGGGCAGTGCGTCGCCCCTGGTGAGCATGCCGGGTGGATCCCGGTCGGGCGCATGCGGGAGTCTGTCTGACTGTCTCTCCCCGTTTCCGGCTTCAGAAAAAAAAAAAAAAAGAAAAGGAATTTAGACATGAGTTTATTCTATTCCCTGAAAACCTTTATCTTTACATGCTACTTCAGCCCTTTAAATTTTTTTCAAAAATGCTGGACATCATCAGGTAGGCTGTTGGAACCAAACTGAAAGCATTATCTTAAAGGTTTTTAGTTGACCAACTCCAAAAAAAATATAAAGCCTTCTAAAGTCCCAAGAAGACAAACAAATTCTTCAAGAGAATGGAGGAGCTTCCATCTGAGACTAGACCAACTGTGCACAATAGAACTCATCAATCTTGAAAAGCAAAGACCAAAAAAAATATATAATTTCCCCCACTTGCTTTTCAATACTGTGTATAATTTACTGTATTACCAGTTCTGTATTTACAGTTCTGTATCACCCAAAATCAAGTTTCCTATGGAAATTATAGTGATAAGTGTTTAAGAGTAGGTTGCAGACACCAGGATATGTTAAGGAACAATGGGGAGGCTGGGTGTAACTCCTTCACCTTCTATGGTAGATCCAAGGGCATCTGCCACAGGATTCGGTGCCATCGTCAGGCATTGGCTCCTGGAGCCTCTGGAAAATTGATTTTGACTAATTTTCTGCTTCCCCTGCCCAGTCTCAGGCACCACATCGAGGCCATCCTCTAGCCCTCTACAACTCTTTTTTGAGAAAATCAGTTAAATCCTTATGTGAACATTCCCAATCTCTTAGGTCTGAATATCATTAAAGTATAAACTCTATGGCGATGATTGCAGCTTGTTTCTCTTTATTGTTTCAGTACTTGGCACAGACCAGAGCAGAAACTCATTAAAAGAGAGTTACATTGAAACGTTTGTGATTTTGATGCTTTTGTGACTGTAGACACTCATATGTTTGTCCCTGTCATCACTTTTAGGTTGGAGAGACAATTGGCATTAGTGAGGAGATTATGGGTTTGACCATCTTGGCTGCTGGGACCTCCATCCCTGATCTTATCACCAGTGTCATAGTGGCCAGGAAGGGGCTTGGAGACATGGCTGTATCCAGCTCGGTTGGAAGCAACATTTTTGACATCACCGTAGGGTAAGTAGAGATAGCTCTATGAAGGTGCACACCAGTTGTGTCACTGACTTTGAAGCAGTGAAGACAGGACCAGGATCTCTGAGCCCAGAACTAACCAATATCAATAGAAAGTAAAGATTTGGAGTACCATTGGGTACATTTGGTTCACTTTCGGAGAACTTACTGACAAACGAGTTATCCTTAGACAGGCAGAAACACATACCTACATACAGAGCGGTGTAGAAAATAAGAGAATTTCACTTATATGATTGCATTGGCTACATGTTGTGATTATTCAGCATGTCTGAGATGATCTGGTAGTTTCACTATATTTTTTTCATATTCTAATTTTAATTAAAGTCCCTACCAGACTCAGGTAAGATTTGGATTGTAAAGCAGATTGGAGAAACATGGGCTCAGCAAAACTATCTTATCTCCTTCCTTGGAAAATGCTGGCAGGTTTGCATTATCATTTGTTTATCTGTGCTGGTGAAGATACTCTAGGATTTCTGAAAGTCAGAAGATACGTTCTGTTCTTACAGTTAAGCAAACTGGAGTTCCCTATGTGAATAATCTATAAAGTAGATCACATTGGGGAGGGGTGCTGTTACTTCTGTCATTTTAGCTAACTTGTCTAAAGTAAAATTAGTCTAATAAATAGCCTTAAATGGCAGCCCCCTGAGAAAATAAAACATAGGATATTATCCTATATTCCCAGAAGAAATAGGCTGTTGACACTTGAATTTGGAAATTCACTAAAATGGATCTGCTCTCTCATTGAACTTCTTAAATATTGCTCTCATACCTTTTCATTACCTAATATATATGATCATTTTTTTCATTCATTATCCACCATGTGCGTTGTACATACATTTTTATCTATTTAAACCACACAGACATCCACAAGATATTTTATCATCCCCATTTTTCAGACAAGAAAACTGAAGAACACAGAGTTCAAACAACTAGTAAAAGAGATAGTTGGGATTTGAACAGAGTCTGTGCTCTCAACTACAGTACAATCTGTGCATAAAATCCTGCTTTCAGCTTTCACTGTCTGAACTACCTTTAAGTTCCAAAGGTGTCCTCTCCTACCATACGTCCTTTCTTCACTGGCCTTTGTCATTCAAGATTTCTCCCTGCCTGAAAAACTCCAACTTATCCTCCCAAAGTTAACTAAAATGAGGGCTTCTCTAATTCTCTTGGGCCTGACCTGGGAGCTTTTGCTTCTGTATACTTTCTGAACATTGTACTCTTGTCGTGGTCATGTACATCAGTCTGTTTGCTAGCCTGTGAACTCCCCGAGAGCAAGAACTCACCAAAACCTAATACATTGCCTGATGAATGGTGGTGGCTTGACAAATGTTTGTGGATCGATGATGAATGGATGGATGGAAGGATGGGTGGAAAAATGGATGGATGGAAGGATGTATGGATGGAAGGGTGGAAAGAAAGAAAGAAAGAAAGAAAGAAAGAAAGAAAGAAAGAAAGAAAGAAAGAGAGAGAAAGAAAGAGAGAGAGAGGGGAAGGAAGGAAGGAAGGAAGGAAGGAAGGAAGGAAGGAAGGAAGGAAGGAAGGAAGGAAGGAAGGAAGGAAGGAAGGAAGGAAGATGAGTAGATGGATAAATGGATGGATGGGTGGATGGATAAATACCCTGAAAGGTGTATGTTTTAAAGGAAGCGGATCCTCACTATAAACAGTGTTTCTTAGTTCCACTGCCTACACATTTAGAGTCGTTTTCTTGGTCAAACTCTTGAAAAGAAAGAAAGAAAGAAAGAAAGAAAGAAAGAAAGAAAGAAAGAAAGAAAGAAAGAAAGAAAGAAAGAGAGAGAGAGAGAGAGAGAGAGAGAAAGAAAGAAAGAAAGACAGTGTTCTGTAGTATAAAAGAGAAAATCCTAAAAATTGGGGGAAACTACATGTGTTCTAAGTCATATTTGTCATGTTTTTGGAAAATAACTATTCTAGGAAATTGCAAGGTGATTTTTGTCCATTGTTCTTAAATTGTGTATTTAGTAGCAAATGAATGCTTAAAAAAAATCCTCTAATCCTACTACCAAGGAACAACTTTTAGCTTTTGTATGTTCTCTTCTAAATATTTCACAAAGTTTTCTTAGGGAATATTCAGTTTTGTCCTCATGAAGGGCTTTTTTTCTTTTTTTTTCCAAAATGAGAAGCAGCGGGGAGGCAGACAGACAGATTCCCGCATGTGCCGGACCAGGATCCAGCATGCCCACCAGGGGGCGATTCTTGGCCCCTCTGGGGCATTGCTTCACTGCAACCAGAGCCATTTTAGCACCTGAGGTGGAGGCCATGGAGTCATCCTCAGCTCCCAGGCCAATTTTGCTCCCATGGAGCCTTGGCTGTGGGAGGAGAAGAGAGAGACAGAGAAAGGATAGGGGGAAGGGTGGAAAAGCAGATGGGCACTTCTCCTGTGTGCCCTGGCCGGAAATTGAACCCAAGACTTCCACACGTGGGGACGATGCTGTACCGCTGAGCCAACCTGCCAGGGCTCACTCATGAAGGGCTTTTATTTTTCCATTTTAAAGGACTTTGTGCCTGGCACAAAGTAGGTAGGCATCTATCAGTAAAGTAGTAAATCACCCATTTTTCTAAGCTTCTTCATACCTTTCATAATTTAATATTTTATAGCTTTAAAACATCCAATCCTGTTGCTTATCAGTTTAGCCATTATCCTTTAGTAAGCACTTTTCATTTTTTCCAATTTTCTGCTATTGTGAGTGTTTCTATGGACAGTTTCATGCAGAAAAACTTTCTCATTTAATTATTGTAATTGGGATAAATTTCTTCAAGAAATATTAATGAATTAAAGATTATGAGCATTTTAATGGCTATTGATGTAAAAGGCTTTCCCAAGAGTTTGTACCAATTAAAGTATTTGGCAATATATTGAATGTAAAAGTTTTTTCATAGTCTTGCCTACATTTTTTTTTGCTTAAGATTAATACATATGGAAAAGGATTTATATATGAAGCATAAGTTAAAAATTACTAATAATCCATAACCCTTTTTAAATTCATATTATAAAAGTACATTGCTACTTTTTTTTTCTGAAGTGAGAAGCAGGGAGGCAGAGAGACAAACTCCTGCATGTGCTCAACCAGGATCCACCCGGCACGCCCACCAGGGGGCGATGCTCTGCCCATCCTGGGCGTCGCCATGTTGCGACCCTCCTGGGTGTCGCCATGTTGCGACCAGAGCCACTCTAGCACCTGGGGCAGAGGCCACAGAGCCATCCCCAGCGCCCGGGCCATCTTTGCTCCAATGGAGCCTTGGCTGCGGGAGGGGAAGAGAGAGACAGAGAGGAAGGTGCGGCGGAGGGGTGGAGAAGCAAATGGGCGCTTCTCCTATGTGCCCTGGCTGGGAATCGAACCCGGGTCCTCCGCACGCTAGGCCGACGCTCTACCGCTGAGCCAACCGGCCAGGGCCCTCTGCTTATGACTTTTAATAACTACAGCACATATGTCTGCTTAACAGTTCAGTATTTAACAATTTTCCTATTATTAGAGATTAAGGTGTGCCAAATTTTTCACTCAGAATAACACTGGAATTATTATTTTTCTGGATAAAATTATTCTGTATTTTGAATTATTTATTGTGCTTTGTCCCTGACAATAGAAGTGATAGGTCAAAGGTATGAAAAATGTCATTTTTCTCCAAAGGGTTTTTACCTATTTGTAGTGCCATTAACTACCTCTTTACCAGAAGTGTGTGTGTGTGTGTGTGTGTGTGTGTGTGTGTGTAGCTTAACAATCAGAGGGAAGTGTGGAGGAAGAGTTCCCCAGGACAAGTCCCAGGAGTGGTGTTTGTATCACCACGTCAGGCACTCCCCTCACCTTTTCTGGCTTTTCCTTGCCAGCAGCAGGGTGCCAGGGCTGCCCCCTCCTGCTGAGAGCTGGAATTGCACCTTATTCCCTGCCAGCCCTGTGGGACTCATCCCCACCTGACATCTTCACTGAAGTGAAGCCAGGCCCTTGTGAGCAAAATGCTTGTAAATGATCACCATGAGGCAGTTGCATCAATCACTTCCACTTGGCCCAGGTTAACATATGTACCTAGATTGGGGCCTGCTTGTGCCAGGCCCTGGGATTTCAAAGCTATGTAACATGTGGGCTCTACCTTCACATGCACTCTCTCCAACAGAGAAGACAGATGTGTAAGCTCACTGTCCCTTTCACCTAATTATTTCTCTCAAGCTATTTGCTTTTCCTTTGGAGAACTCTGTGTTTGGAATGGGCGCTTCCACTTTCACACCACGAAGGTGAAGCAAAAACTGAATCTCCTTTAGGCTTAGACTATGCAGGGGGCTCAGCCCACTGGGGGCTGGGTTCCTGTTTCCCTAGGCAGCCTTCCACTGTTGGGCTCCATGGGTAGAACTTGCCTGCGTCTCACTCAGCCACGTGGGGATGCACCCCCCACGGAGTCCCATCTTCAGCCACATGCCTCCCCCACAGAGTCCTCGCCCACTCGTAGTGCCCCGGCAGCCAGCTTCTCTGATGTCTTTCAGTCGCCACTCTGGCTAGGAAACAAAAGTGCTATCGTATTTTCAAAGTCGTGCAAAAGGAAAGATCAGTATAAAATACATAGTAAAATATGTAAGCTAGCGTCTTCCTGAAATCTATCTGAAAGGTCATTTTTTAGTGAGAGGGTTGTCCCACATTTTCCAATAGGAACTGCAGAGATCTATATTGTATTGGCCCCCACAATCATCATTCATTGTCACTTGCTTTTCAGATTGTTAAGTCATGGCTATTCACTCCCTCCATTTAAAAAATCATTTTTCCATTTTCACTGCAGATTTTTATCTTTTCTCCATGTCTTCTCCTTTCACCCACATCCCCCAGTTCACCTCTTTAGACCTGACAGTGACACATCTCAACCAGGGGGAAAAAAATTATTTCAAATAAAAAATATTTTAAATCCAGTTCAGAAATCACCTGCCACAGACAGATCTTTGATCTTATTCGAATAAAGGTTTTTAAAGTTCACCTGACTTCCTTATGTGATTGTCTGAGCCAGCCATGCCCCAGTCATAGTGAGCCTAACAAGACACCCTTTTCCAATTACAGAATCCGAGAAGCTAGTGTTGTTTCACATGCCTCCTTTGACATGTCTGCCTGCTCCCCTGCCAACCCTGTTCTCTCCCTCACAGGCTTCCCCTGCCCTGGCTCCTGTACACCATCATTCGCAGATTCCAGCCTGTGGCCGTCAGCAGCAATGGCCTCTTCTGTGCCATTGTCCTCCTCTTCATCATGCTGCTCTTCGTCATCCTCTCCATCGCCCTCTGCAAATGGCGGATGAACAAAGTGCTGGGCTTCATCATGTTCGGCCTGTACTTTGTGTTCCTTGTGGTCAGCGTCCTCCTAGAAGACAGAATTCTTATGTGCCCGATCTCCATCTAGCAGGAAAAGCCATATCTTGATGGTCCCTCCCTGCTCTGGGTTCTAGGCTCCTTGACCTCTGGGGAAGAGGCAGCTGGCCAGAGCTCAGATATGTGGAGTGTCCCTCCTTGGTGGATGTGAGGAGTGGGGACTCATACTTCACCCGCTCACTCACAGACTGCTTTCACCCTTGCCTCCTGAAATGGCTTCATGCAAGAGACAGCGAGACCTGTCCATCTGAGGCTTCCCTCCACTCACCACTGATAGGTACTCCTCGCTGGTTGGAGGTATATTTATTGTGATGATGCAAACAGTGACAGAGGCTGTGCATGTACATATAAGATATACATATTATAAATAGCTGCACATGAACACCCCATCTGTTCCTGAACAATACCTCTCCTTCCATGCCTTTAGGGTAATAACAGACCTGTATACAAACTCAAAGAAGGAAATATTATATATATTAAAATATATATATATATAAATACAAATGCATCTTTTCAGGGATAGCTCTAGTATATGTATAGTACCTATTTGAAGAGGGGCATCAACCTTCTGTCTGAGTTTTACTTCTTAAGTTCAAGAGGTAAAATTAATAAAATCATTGCTGTGACCTTCAGACTACCTTGGACTTACTAGGATCCTGCCTGGTAAGGTGGGTGTTTTAGTGAAATAGGTTTCAGGAGAGAGGGCTTGGTGGAGTGGTTATGTAGGGACCCTGAGTTGAGCCCTTCAAAACATTTTCACAAGCCAAACAGGGAAGACTCTGCCCATGCCCACCGGGGCACACTGACCAAACCCCACAGGGTTACTTGAGACAGACATAGGTAAAACCCAGACTGAGTCAATACTGGTTTGGGGGCAGAGGGAAGGTAACCAGGGTTGAGTTTTGGAGGATTTATAGATATATATTGCCCAGCATGCAAGTAGAAACTATGACTACAAACAAAATTAGCACTCTTCTAGGACAGCGAGACTATATAAACTGAACCTATATTATTCAATGCATGTCCCATTATCATCAAAAGAAGGGAGGCAAGTTTAGCTATGATTATCATTTAGCTATATTGTGATGCTAAGGGCTCATATAATCAAAATGCTGCCTAAAGAGCCTGGACATATAATAAGAGATTCCTTAAAGAAATTCCATCCAGTAGTGGTACTTAGTGAGACTTGCCACCTAATGGGAATGTAAGGGCATAGTTCTTTAAAGCATCTTCCAATGTGGTCATAAAGGGCTTCAGTGTCTAAAGAAATCATTATTCCTTAAATAAAACTAAATTGGCTCTGATCAATACTGCTTGGGTTGAGGCACCTTAAGAGATGTTTGAAAAGGCATTTGCAAACTAGAATGGTTTCTGAGTCTTATGTCTAGTGGTGCCAAGACCAGGATTTAGTTAAAGTTCATGCAACATCCACGTCTGTCCTGCCATAGGGACCCCATCTGGGACTCTTCCTAGCTTACAGAGTACACTGAAGACTACACCCGGCAGCTTCCCCACGCTGGCTTCAAGCCAGTCACACTAAGGTTTTGAATTTCCAGTTTTGCTCAGCATTTATGGGATATTTTCATTGCTTTCATTCAATTCCCCCAGGATCTGTTTGACACCTTGTATGATTTCTCAGATCTATGTGAATAGAAAATAAAACCGGCAAGGGACAAAAACAGGCAAACTAAATTGATGGAAAATGCACATTCTTTCATTTCCCCAAGTTACGCTTTCCTAAAATCAGTTGAAAAAGTCAGTAGAAGATGGTTCGTTGTTCGGTACTCATCCTCCACCTAAGTTGGCACACGCCGCATATGGGGAGCTATACCCTATGTGTTCTTGTCTCCAGTGTATTGTGTCACAGATGCTGCTATGATTTTGGTGTGAGCACATGCCTCCTAATATAGGGAGACAGATGCAGAAGTCACAGCTGAAAAACAGAGAAAGGAAGACCTGACAGCCCCAGATCAAGCTCAGTATTCCTTCCACAAAAACTCAGCTCACTCCACAGAGCATGGCAATAGTAGTCAATGCCCATCTTTGCTCCTCACCCACAAGCAAAAAGCACTTCTACGTGGAGGCCCACTAAGAAAGCAAGAAGTCAAAATGGCGCCACCCAGGAGGCTGGCTTTCAAGTCCCCTCAACTTTGCAAAGTCTGGTTTTCAGCTGTGTAAAAGACCCTGCATCAAAAAGGGCAGCATTTTGCATTGAGGCAAGAATTTGTGCTAGTTCCTTAGAGTGAAAGAGAATGAGCAAGTGAACTTTTAGTCAAAAACTCAGCTTGTTTTCCCTGTGCATGACCTGAAGAGGAGCAAATTTGGTTATGGCATAAATATGTATTATTGACTGGTTTGTTATTTGAAAGGTTTGAATAGGTGACTTTGACTCCACTACAAATAGACCATATCAAGCCAGGAAGGACGAGTGAGGTCTGGGGCAACCGTTCTTACTCCAGCACTTCCCACTGCTCCCCCTTGCCTCCTCCCTTCCCCCCATTAACTCCCAGATCACAGCCAAGACTCAAATAAGCAGCCGCAGAGCATTTTACTTTCCTGTGAACTTCATTTCATAGGGAGTGTTGTGGTCATTAATGAAAATTTGTACTGGAGAAGACACTATCTCAAGGTCCTGTTCCCACCTCAATGACCTGCTCTGAGCCTGATGTACAACTGCAGTGCCCCCCCTTCTCCCTGCCACTGCTAGACCATGCTGTCCCCCTGTTATGTGTCTGTGAGGTTGTGTGTGGCGCCGGGGTCAATCCAGAGAGAAGTGTGTGGGATACACCAGTAGATCTTTAAAAGCATTAGTCCATCAACATAAGAAACTTTCCACATCAGTTTCTTTCCTAAGTAGGTCTCTAAATGCACCCCTACTGCCTTTTCTGCATGTCTGTATATGTATATAGAGAAATATATATATCTTTATACCAGACCTATATGTACATGCTCAATGTCACTTACATCATCACCTTCTGACCCAATCACATTCAGGATTCAAAAGCAGGAAGCATCAGTCAAGTTTGCCATAGTGAAGGAGAGTTGTGCTCATCAACAACCAAAGGGAACATTTCTTCCAGATCTTGTAGGCTTTGTTCTGTGCACATGCACATACCAGCATACACATCTGTGCCCACTCCATAGATTCTCCCACCCCAAAGAATATACATTTACAGCCTTACAGAAATGGTCAGCCATATCCTCAATGCTGATGGAGACACAAAAAATACACAGCAGAAGAGCACAGGGGGGAAAATATGGAACACAGATACTCTCTTCACTTTCCTAGAGCAGGATATAAAATAATATCTAAAATTCAAGAGCCAACTTCTTACTATTCAATCTAAAACAAGCGAGCCACACCCAAATGGTTCCATTTACCCATAGCAAACCAAGCAGTTCTTGCTTGCTGTCACCTCCCCTGTCGCCAAGCCAGCCTCAGGACAGGAGAATGCCCAAACAGAACCTTCTAAATCGCATTTAGGGGTACCCACACTGAATCTATCTGCCCTCAGAAGCTGACTAGCTCCCGAGGAACTGAGCTGGAGGTTAGAAGATGCTGATGCAGCCTCTCAGGCAGTGAGCTGAGCCAGGCAGTGACAGAGCGGGAAAGCACGGTACATGTGCAGAGAATAAGAGGCAGGGTTGTTTATCAACTTGACAGATGCAGGAGATATCCTAAAGCCTTTTCAGAATATTATATAAAAAGAGGCAGGGACTATTTCATATTTGGGGAAAATGCTTTGTAAGGTTTCTAACAGGTGTCACCTGACAAGGGCCATTCTTATTTACTTTCTAGGGAAAACATGAGTCAGGTGGTTTGGAGCCTTTTCAGCCAAACACAGCTGCCTCACTGGAGAGACATTTGATTATATTAATGTACATCCATTCTTGGGCAGGGACAGAGCTGGCAGACCACCCACCATTGCTCATAGCCCTTAAACTGTCTCTCCTGTAACAGGGAGATAGGAGACGAGCTCTAAAGGGAAGTCCCACTCCCACACCACCACACCAGCTTTAACAGAAAGCTGGCCAGCGAATGACAACAGATAGAGCTGCTGGCCAGGCAGACAGTGGAGATGGGACTTCTGTTAACTGCTCTGCTGAAATTACTGGCTTGCCATATCTGACATGGGTAACATGACATATCTGAATACAAGCATTTCAAAAAACTTCAGTATGCTTTCTTCTTTATGTCTACCAACACACACACACACACACACACACACACACGATTATGAGGATGCCATACTCCCTTGCACCTGGGCAGATTGTTACTCAGTTAATTAAGTGGCCATATTATAAATAGGCAGCTCTGTTCCAAAAGTAATAAAGGGAAAATATTCTCAGGGTGATTTCTGGAGAAATCAACTGTCCCCTGAAAGCTCGTTATAGACGCTGATGCTCATTCTCGCTAAGCCAGATCTCATATGACCACCTGGCCTAATATTTTTAAAAGATATACTGTCAACTCTTATAGCTTCCTCAGCAATATTGTCTTCAATTAGGGCCTGTCATTGAAAGAGAGCTCATGGGAGAGCTGAGGTGGTGGGGGAGAGTAAGGAAAGGAAAGAAAACAGGATCTACTTTTAGTGGGATTCCCAAGAAAGCAATTGTCACATTGATATATATCCCTATGTAGTTTAAAGTAATTACAAAATTCAGGCTTTTTTTTACCAATTGTAAGAGCTTATATAGAGTCCCAAATTTAAAAAAAAAAAATGTCCCCTTTCAAGAAGGCCTTGGGAAAGATGGATAATTTACCCCTAGTTTGCTGTCTATTTAACTTTAGCCTCTTGCCTAAGAATCTTTGGGGTTTTTTTTCTTTTTTTAATCTCAAACTTCATATTCTTTAAAATGAATAGCAGACCAGAAAAGCAATAAAGGGTATACTCACAGCCAGCTAAACTTCATTACTTATTATTACATCATCACAATATTTTTTTACTTCCCTGGGTTATGGCAAATGGAGAATTTGGGCATTTGCAGAAATCATAAGCACGCTCATATTCGCTCTGGAAATAACACATGCTTTTCCCCGAGACCCTCACCCATAGCGTGTGCACTGTCATTTTACATGCCTTCCTGTGCACAGGGGGTCAGTCTTGCTCAAAACCACCTGAATTCCACAGTGGTCTTTAATCTGACTAGTAACAATTTTCTTTCAAAAGAGAAAGAGCTACACAGGGCAAACCAATCCACAAGTCAGCCAGTTTTCTCGACCCAAAAATGACCCTGTAATTATGACTGGGTAGACAACTATGTTCACATGTTCAAGAATCTATGTAACATCAAACTGTCTAAACCAAAGCATTTTTGCTAAATGATTGATGGACAGACAGGAAATCGTAAATAATTTTTATTTATTTATTTATTTATTTTGTATTTTTCTGAAGCTAGAAACGGGGAGAGACAGTCGGACAGACTCCCGCATGCACCCGACCGGGATCCACCCGGCACGCCCACCAGGGGGCAATGCTCTGCCCACCAGGGGGTGATGCTCTGCCCCTCCGGGGTGTCGCTCTGTTGCAACCAGAGCCAATCTAGCGCCTGGGGCAGAGGCCAAGGAGCCATCCCCAGCACCTGGGCCATCCTTGCTCCAATGGAGCCTCGGCTGCAGGAGGGGAAGAGAGAGACAGAGAGGAAGGAGAGGGGGAGGGGTGGAGAAGCAGATGGGCGCCTCTCCTGTGTGCCCTGGCCGGGAATCGAACCCGGGTCCCCCGCACGCCAGGCCGACGCTCCACCACTGAGCCAACCGGCCAGAGTGTAAATAATTTTTTTAAACAGTTAAATACCTAAGTCTGAAAGAGGGTCATGGGATTTGCATGGAGTTTGCGAAAGGTTTGATTCTGTTAAGAGAGTTCATCCAACTTATCACGCTACACTAAAGGACAACCCTTTTGTTGGAGAAGGGTCCTAGCAGATGTCCCAGGTATAACCCGGTTCCATCAACTACCAACATAACAACCATCAACATCAGAACAGTCTCCTTCCAGGTGAAGCCAAGCCCTTCAAGTCGATGACTTAACCTAGTTTTTTCTTTTTGGTGGAAAAGAACTGCGCGTGGGCACTCTGTCCTGTTTACCCTGACATGGTTCAGAGCCACCACTATGTGAACCTTTATTTTCATCAAAAGTATCTTTAGATTTTTATTTCTGCATCATTTTTCCTAAACTTCCTAATAATTTTTACAACTCTTCTCTACTATGCCTTTTTAAATGCTTTATGTTGTTCTTAAATTACGGAACCTATGACTAATTGTGACACTAGCATAACGTGTGAGCAGGGCTGACGTGCAGCCTCGAACCTCATGCCTGATCCTCATGCTTTACTCCCTTTTTATGCACCTTCCTGTTGCCCTTACCTTTTAGGAAGTCTTACTTCATTGCTAATTCCCATTCAATCTTGTGTTCCCTATGGCTCTTTTATCTTCTAAGGCACTTGGACAAAGCCAGTGCATTTCTCAGTTTGCCCCAGTGCATTTGAATAGGTGTCTTACCTACTATGGGCCACTGTCCACTTGACTTTATGGGATCTCAGTCTGTTTATTTCTAACACACGTCCAGTTTTCAAGTCCAGGTTGGACCCAGGGCTCACTCCCCTTAAAGTTCTCACCACCAACATCCCCAGTTAACTTGCACTTGGCCAGTTTTCTGAGCATTTTTCCATCTCATGGATGTGAATATTGAAAAACGCTAGCCTACAGCCCCCACCAACTTATGTTTTGTGAAACTGACTACTTCTTAGGGAGAAATACCTCCTAATAGCTACTAAACTGTGAATAGAATTCACAACCACAAGAGAGCAGAGCCGCAGAATACCCCAAGTGCACCAACAGACATTTATCCTCAGTGAAAAGGACTGCCATGAGGCCGTGGGAAGGCCAAGCTCATGAGCTTCATTATATATAAGGTTATAATCTCACACTCACAAAGAACTCAGAATGGGGGAGGCGCCACTGGAGGTCATTCAGAAACCCTGGACCTGCACTTACCTCCATTGATTTGCCAGAAGGAATTTATTTTTTTCACTTTAAATAGGAAACAGAAAATGGTTGCACTTCCTGCCGCTCAGTATTGCAATGCATTTCCTTCCTTGTGAGGTAGGTTAGATGAGAAATGTAAGGTTGCTGACTGGTGTCCGGGCCCAGGAAAATGGGTAATAGTTCACCAAAAGGGTGGGACCTTGTTCCTGCTTTCTCACATATTGGGTTGCATATTTCTTTATAATGGATCCATAAGTAACTAAGGCCTTGGGACTGACAGTGTTTTAAAACACTCCACTACCCAATAGAGAATATTTTTTAAATCATATCACAAACACAAAAAGAATGAAGTCTAAATCCCTGCATAAAATTATTTTAAAGATGAAATTCCATGCATAAATTAAGGATAGATAGTTCCTTGCCATTTAATTAAACAAATATTCAATTCTTCTCATCAGGATAAAACTGAAGGACAATGGATGCCTTTTGGGTTTTTTAATTTTTTTAATATTGCACTTTATAGTACTTCATAAAAGACAATTGTCTTAATTAAAGCCATAAAATACCAATAATACATATATTCAGGGCTTCTGAATATAGTCAGTTAATAAGCAGTCCATGAGTCATTCTTGTTTTGTATTGTTTGTTGTAAATTGGAATTTATCTGTCATTTTTTATTGCATAAAATTATTGTCCTAGACAAGCCTAATTCACATCAATTTTAGATGTGTATTTTAACAAAAGTCTGAAGATCAAAGAAGTTACACATTTCACAAAAGCATTCTTCATTTTCAAAATAGCTTATTACATAGATCCTTTAATAGCAAGTTCTGATAGTATATCAAAAGTCTTCCTTTTTTAAAATTATAGATTTACTACTTTTCAAGAATTCATTTGTTATGTAAAGCAAGGCTTACCCACACAAACAGTGAAATGGATAAATAGCAAATTATAAATGGGAAATTTAGGTTTGTTTCAATTTCTTATATAAATATAGGGTGGATCTAAGAGTTCCCTTATAAAAATGGCAATGAGAGATACACAATTTATCAATAATTTCTTATGCCTAAATTTAAAAACCTTCCATGGAAGGGTATATAAAACTGCAGTCTCCTAATGCATTGGGTTTTTGCTCTTTCTATTAAAGTACACAATTTCTGACCTAGTATGATAGACTTATGTGTATACACCGATGTTCCCACAACTAAAAGCTCTAATGTTTCCCTTTATCGTGACTGTTTGTTTAATTTGAGTGAAAACTAAAAGAATGACTAAAAGCCAGTTAACAGCCTAGCAATATTCACCACAACTGGGTGACTAAGTGACTCATAGAGAATAAACACGTGTATTAAATTGGATGACCCCATCGGTTTTCTGCTTAAAGGGCTATTTGCCCTAAAGAAAAAGTGTCTGGACCCAGAGCCACTGATGTTCCTTTTAGAGCTGTTTTGTGGTCTGAAGATTTTCTCCAAGGGCAGCGACTCTCCTCCAGAAGAGGGAGTCTGTCCGCGTGTCGCCTTGTTGAGCCCTGCGTACAAGTCCATACTTGTGCCCCGCAGCTAGCCTGGGTGTTCCCGGCTCAAGTTTGAGAAACTGTAGAAGCAATAGCTTCCAACTCCAAGCAATCTGCATTCTCAAAGAGCCATCAAAAATAAGAGCAAAAGTTACCTTCCTCGTATCATAGTTTTGCTAGCACTAAAGAAAGGTAAATTATACTTTTGTTCTTTGTATATTTTAAAAACAGACATGTCAGCATTGACCTCAACATAGACATTAGCCCTAAGACATGTAAACTGTTGTCTTGGACAGGTTCCATTAAAAATATCAGAATGCCATTTTTGTAAAGGACCTTTTTAGGGATGGATGTCATCTTTTGCTTTCCTTGTCTGCCACCATTGTCAAGAGGCATTTGAGCCTCTCTTTATCCCTACAAGAATCCAATTGAGGCTCTTCCAAATTATTTTTGTCATTTGATGTGTTTTGTTTATTATGAGCAGTTTTCAATGGATAATGAGATATATGGAGATTTTGCATCAGTTTATTCTCTGTGAATATGTGTGTACATAGACTAAATGCTATATTTATTTGTACATACACTGTCTGAAGTAGCGTGTTTCTGTCACATGGACTTCATTCTGATAAAGGGTGTTTTCTTACTGTGTTCATGTTATACTTTCCACACCTTTGTGCTTCTACTACTGGTAATCAATCCATAGAATATCACTTTATGTAACTAAGTCTTCTCCATGTGAAATATAATAGTAATAAAATTGACTCAAAAAAAAAGAGCTGATTTGTTTTTGGGATAATCTTTACCTTGGGCTAATCAGGACACTCAGGAACTCAGAGAGAAACACAGCTGTGGAAGCTTCACTGAAGGAGTTCAAAGTTACGAAAGGACAGGCGGGAGTTGCCGTTAATTATAACCACCATTTACTGCATGCTTACTCTTGTCATTTGAACTTTTAAAAGTCTGAGGGAAACTTGTGCACTCAAGGGACTTCTCTAACAACTGGATTTTAATTAATTATATTGAAATGGTTAATTCAAAGCTAGTGTTCCCTAAGCCTTACGCTCATTTTAGTAGTCTTGTTATAAATCTAATACTTTTATGCAAAAATAAGAATTCACAGCCACTTCTTCTTTGATTATATTCAATTCACTGATAAGGTTAAAAGATTAAATTCTAAATAATTAGCCCAATTTGTGAATTAAATTCGCCCAGGCACTTTTTAAATTTTACACATTTAACATACCTAATTCTCACAACCACTCTGAAAGCCAGGCTGGCTTACTGAAAAAACAAAATCTTTCTACACACTTAAGGAATTCCTTTTAATCAGTCAAACTAAAATAAAATATTGCAAACCTGATTATCTCAAACATTTAAATATCATTTACAAACTTAATAAAAGTAAACTACACCCTTAAAATATCATGAATAATAGAAATTACACATGTCAAATTATAATCAGATTAATATGCCAGATTTATTTCAAACATCTTAAACTACAATACATACAACCTATGCTAGTCATTATAAAACAAACCTGAACCACATCAAAGTACAGTATTAATACTATGAATTTGATTTACTTTATTATCTCTTTCTACAATGTCTTCTGAGGCTTTGAAAAGTCACTCAACTAATGAGCAGATTTACCATCTCTGACAGGAGAAGATGGTTGATCCTGAGTCACATTATCATTTAAAGAATCAACTGCAGAATGTGCCATGTGGTCCCTACATATTACCAAGATGGGCCTCCTGGAGCCAAACAGAATCATGGCTCTTGGGCTTTAGGTCAAACCTATCTCGTGTGCATGGACAGACCTCCCTCACCAAGCCCGTGCCTTTCAGCTATCTAATGGGCATTATTACCATTTCTCTTATTTATTTTTAATTGAAATCTCTTTCAAAGTTTTTTCTCCTTGTTTGAGTAGGTGAACTCTGTAGCCCCACCTGGGTGACTGCCGGTTGATCTATACCACTGGAGTAAGCAGCTAATCTCTTCACTGCTTGTCTGGATTCTTCATCCTGTTTATAATTTTCTTTTCTGTTCTGACCAGAATCCCAAACATTTCATTAACAGATATGGGTATACACTAATGCTAAATGCTTTGCTTGCATCATTTCATTTAATCTCCACAAAAACTCACTGGGTTTGTCTCCATTTTACAGATAGAAATAAAAGGCACAAAGTGGTTAAATAACATGCCCAAGGTCACACAGTGAGTGTCAGAATTTTAAATTGAACCTGAGCTTGTTACGCAAATTTGAAGGCACGCAGTCAAATTTAAGAAAGGTTTGAAATCCACACTCCTCACATCTCCCTTCCTTCCAAAATGAATCCCACTTCTCAGAGAAAAGGACCTACGAACTTCTTTATGTTTAGGGAAAAGGTACAAGACATCTTGACCCTGTGTTCAACCCAATGATGGTTAAAAACTATGAGGTTTGCACCTAATAGTACTTTCAATATTTGAGAATGCCAACATTTTCATGAGAATAGTATTAACACTTATCTCAGGTCACATTCATTAAGTTGATTAAAATCCTCAATCAGCCTGACCTGTGGTGGCGCAGTGGATAAAGCATTGACCTGGAAATGCTGAGGTCGCCGGTTCGAAACCCTGGGCTTGCCTGGTCAAGGCACATATGGGAGTTGATGCTTCCAGCTCCTCCCCCCTCTCTCTCTCCTCTCTCTCTGTCTCTCTCTCCCCCTCTCTCTCCTCTCTAAAATGAATAAATAAAATAAAATAAAATCCTCAATCAATTAACTATGGAGAACATTATTTTTTCCTCTTTATTTTATTGAAACATTCATAGACACATTGCTTTCTATATAAATTTAAAAATAAGAACTCAATTCATCAGCTTTGTTTTCATATTTATATCAAAATTTTTACTTTTTTTTTTTAATTACTTATTCATCTTAAAGAGAGGAGAGAGAGAGAAGGAGGAGGAGCAGGAAGCATCAACTCTCATATGTGTCTTGACCAGGCAAGGCTGGGGTTTTGAACTGGCGACCTCAGCGTTCCAGGTCGACACTTCATCCACTGTGCCACCACAGGGCAGGCTCAAAATTTTTACCAATCACAGTTGTTATTGGGAATCTTCATTATTTCTAGAGTCCAGTTTTTACTGGTACAATGTTACAGACCTAAACTTCACCTAGAAAATTTAAGTTTTCCATCAATATTTTATTCACAACTCTATAATACATTTCACTCTTTGGAGATTATACTGCTAAAGAAAAAGCTATAGTATATGCTGGAGTTGCTGTATTTTTCCTGAATGCTTTCATTTTTTTTGGAGGACTGGTTTTTAATTTTGACCACAGTGAAGATATACAGCAGTGATAACACCTGGTTTTCTAGAGCACAGAAGCCCTGATTGGGTTGTTGTTTTTTTCCTACTCCCAATATTTTAGAGTTCCATTTTCTAAACTTATTTCTGAGTATAGTCTCAGCTTGAAGTTCTGTATTACTAAAATAATAAAATCATGAGAACTCTCTACTTAAACAACAGCCAAAATAATCTGTTGTGGTATGCATTTGATTGACTTATAAAATGTTAAAGGAAAATATTTCACATAATTTTTATTACATGTTATTATGGCATAATTTATAAAAAGAAAAAATATATATTGAGTGGGACACTTGAATCCATGTTAACACAATAAACTAAAATTAATTAAAAATCATTGATAAAAAAAGAACATTAAAAAAGAAAAGATAAACACTCAGACAACTCTTCCTATTAGCAATTGGCCTACAAACATCTGTATAATTAATGGTTTTTTAAAAACACTCTCTGGTTGTCACAAATACCAAGATTCTGGATACAAATGCTTTGACAGTTTCCAAACATACAGAAGTCTTGATGTAATGTGTGCTATTATCAGAGCTCTTCCTATGCAGATGTGGTCGAGTGACTCAGTGACTGCATCAGCAGTTCCTTGTCTGTGAAATAATGGAAAGACTAAGTGACTTCTTTTTTTTTTTTTTAATTTATTCATTTTAGAGAGGAGAGGGAGAGACAGAGAGAGAGAAAGAGAGAGAGAAAGGGGGAGGAGCTGGAAGCATCAACTCCCATATGTGCCTTGACCAGGCAAGCCCAGGGTTTCGAACCGGCAACCTCAGCATTTCCAGGTCAACACTTTATCCACTGCGCCACCACAGGTCAGGCAGACTAAGTGACTTTTAACTCTATAAAGTGCCTGGCTCACAGTAAGCTTTTTGTATATGTTATTTTCCTCTTCCCTACTTTATGTGATCTTAAACAAGTAATGTAAGTTCTCTAAGACTGGGAAAATATCTTAAATGGATTCATTATTGGGATATCTGAACACTTTTCTAAACTTAAAGATTACAAGAATTGTATGTCTCGCCTGACCAGGCAGTGGCGCAGTGCATAGAGCGTCGGACTGGGATGCGGAGGACCCAGGTTTGAGACCCCGAGGTTGCCAGCTTGAGTGTAGGCTCATCTGGTTTGAGCAAAGCTCACCAGCTTGAACCCAAGGTTGCTGGCTCGAGCAAGGGGTTACTCGGTCTGCTGTAGCCCCACGGTCAAGGCACATATGAGAAAGCAATCAATGAACAACTAAGGTGTCACAACGAAAAACTGATGATTGATGCTTCTCATTTCTCTCCGTTCCTGTCTGTCTGTCCCTATCTATCCCTCTCTCTGACTCTCTCTCTATCTCTGTAAAAAAAATAAAAAAATAAAATAAAATAAAGAATTGTATGTCTCAGTATTCTAATACTACTAATACTACTCACATGAGAAAACTAAACATATCTTCCTGGGGTGCCACTGATCTCAGTCCCCCAACTACCCTCATCCAGCAACGTGCCAGGTGACCTGGGGATCTAAAAGCCCAGCTTGGTTAGTAACAACAAACCAAAAAGGACTCTGTGAGATCAGGTAGGTGTCAGGCTCATCCAGAACACAACAAATTCTGGGGTGCACCAAAGCCCCCAGGGTACCCACATCTTTTGGGGGCTTTGGTGATCTATGCCAATAAATAATATACTGAAATACTAAACTTTTGCTTAGTCAATCTTGCCTCTATGGCCAGCTCACACATTGAACACAGTCTGTATATTTCTACCGGGACAGACATAAGGCATCGCAAAGCCCAGAGTTGGCGAACACTTGGTAAATTATGCCACTCTTGCTCCTTCACACACAGCCGACATCAACAATTAATGACAGCACCCTTCCCTGTACTTTTTTAGCCTAGTATTCCAGGCAGCCATTACTGATCCGTCCCATTGGGGTGCAAGAGAAACCTAATTGCCACATTCCTAATCTATCATATAAATGAGGGAAACAAGGACTAATTAGGCAGCATGACTTTCCTGAGGTCGCACTAAGCAGTAGAACTGGCTATTAGCATCTGGCTTTTGTTTTGTGTATAGTCTTTGCTGCAATCACCAAAACACATCTGAGCCATTCCCCATGTTGCAATGGATGTTTTGCATGCCGTGATGCACAAGGTCATAGGGTTGAGGGTTTACTATGAGAACTTCTGGTTTAAAAGGCTTAAGTTAGGTCATTATTTACATTATAGCCAGACAGTGAATAAATTAGCTTCTAATTAGTGAAAGTTGTATAGAAAAAAAATTTTAAAAAGAAAGAAAACTCTGCTGCTAGGATTTGCTAAAAGAATTTTCAGTAAATAACAATCACCTCAGGGATAAAAAAAAAATAGAGTTATGCCCAAATTTGGTCACTAACTATGGAAAATTATGCATACTGTCTGCTGCCGGCAGCTAATGACCCGAGTCCTTGGAATAGAATCATCAGGGAAGGTTGTAAACATTCTCACTCTCCTGTCTCCTCTCTGAGTTCCCTCCCATGGGCAGTTAATTCCAGTAGCAACCCATCGGACATCAGGGAAAAGAAAAAGAAAATGTTTTCCATAAGGAAAGTCATGCTGTTCATTCTCAGCAGCCTGCTTCAGGGATAAGCTTTAGGAGAGTCTGGAAGGTGGAGGAAGACCCTGTCTCCAATGTCCCCAAACTCTCAGTCCATCTGGAGACTATTGTCTAGAATTTCACACTAGTGCTCCAGCTCAGTTATTCTCAGAAACACCTGTGGGCTTTTTCAAACTATTCGTGGGAAACCCACACCACCTCCAGACAGAGGAAGATTAAGGTCAGTTGAGGCCCCAGGGCAGAGAAGAAAATATTGGGCCCCTTAAAAAAAAGAAGAGAGACAGGGAAAATAAAAATACATGTTAACAAGGAGTGGGGTGGAGGGGTGGGGAGGGGGCGAGGAAGGAGAGGGAGGGAGTGGGGGGAGGGTAGGGGCACAAAGAAAACCAGATAGAAGGTGACGGAGGAGGATTTGACTTTGAGTGAGGTGTATGCAGCATAATCAAAGGTCAAAGTAATCTGGAGATGTTTTCTCAGAAGATCAATGTCACTGCATTAAAATTCATAAAAATAAGATTAAAAAAATACATGTTAACCATATTTTTAAATAAATAAAAAATATTATGTACTATTAATGTTAAAATTGCACATATGAAACCAAACTTGGTGTCATTAGAAAAAAGTGTAAAGTTGGAGTTTTGCGGGGCCCTTCAGAAGTCAGGGCCCAGGGCGCGCGCCCGGTGCTCCCGCCATTAAATCTGCCTCCGCCTCCAAATACCCCTCCAACTTCATGGAAGTGTGCTTTCCCAGGTGAGAGCCGTAGAGAGCCCTATAGCCAGGGAGTGCCTCCCACTCGGCAGCACTGTTAGGTGGGAAAAAGATTGAGAACCTGTTTAGACTAAGGCCCTGACCCCTGTGAGAATTATAACTGGATTTAGGAGGAGTTCATGACTTCTAGTTTCGCCAAATGACCAGGAAGAGTTCCTTGTGTTTGTTCCACAGGAAGGTGTTCAGGACCTGCACTGTGCCAGATAGCGCATTAGCATGAGAGACCGAGGAGCACAAGCTCGGCCTCCAGTTTCAAAGACCTCATGGTCTGCGACCCATATTTGACAAGTGCTGGACTTGTGCTAGAAAAAGCAGCCTGGAGGATGGTTAAGAAACCAGGCTTCTTAACCTGAGGAACCTCAACTTAGGAACTGGGTGACCTAAACCTCTCTGTGCCTCACTTTCCCTAGCCATAACCTCAGGAGAGTGGCGTTATGTGGGCTCAATAAGTTAATAGTGATTTGGAACCCCCCTAGAACAGGGCCTATCTTATAGTCAGTAATATATCCCTGTTGATAAATGCTGTAAATAAGTGTCTCTATGCCATGGGAGCCCAGAGCAGGGCCTGATTAACTCCATCTGAGAGTTCAGGGGGAGCTTCAGATAAAAGATGGCCCCTGAGCTGGGGTTGAAGGATGAAAAGTCTGACAAGAGGAAACACTTGTATCAAGTGACAGATTTTAAAAAAGGGACATTTTGGGGAACAATGTCCAGTGTGCCTGGAAGGGTAAGGTCTGCTGGGCAGTGGACGGGTAGAAGCCATAAAGGTGGATGGTACCAGATTGTGCAGGGCCGTGTCCCACCCCCCAAGCATCGTAGACTCTCTCATGCCACTGAGGGTTCTTCACCAGCACGTGACGTGGTCAGACTGTGGCTTAAGACAGCCCTCTGCACGTACTGAAAAGAACTAATGTCTTAGGTTGGATTTCCAAATGGTGAGTGGGGGTATAGAAGAAACTAGATTAGCAATAAGCTGATAAATATTGAGGCTGGGTGATGGACAGACAGGCATACCTCATTTTTTGCACCTTAAAGACGTTGTGTTTTTAAAAACTGAAGGCAACGGTAATACCAGTGGTTGAGGCCAGGCAGGTTCACGTTGAACTCGGCAGACAGTAGAAGAACTACAAAGCCAGAAAGTGTCAAGCCATTACCCATTTATTGGAGGCTCACAGAGCCAGGCAAGTGAATAAACAAAGAAAAACCACTTTCTCAGTGGAAGACAAGGGATCAGGAACACCACCCCTCAGGGTGGTACCTGAGGGAATCAGGGAACGCACCTCACAGTGCAGTGCCAGGAGCGTGATCTGGGAGGCCGCCGAGGGAAAGCACCCATCGCTTCTCATAGAGACACACGTGTGGATTCCTGCCACGTGCTCACGCACTAGTCGTGCAAAGTGCTTGCAGCCGGGAACCAGCAAGCAAGCCTAACACAGCTGTTTATCCCACAGTAAGACCCTCCACCAACAAAAAGGTTACAACTCACTTCATTGCAATACTCATTTAATGGCGGTCTGAAACCAAATATGCAACATCTCTGAGGTACACCTGTAGAGGGATTCATTGTACTATTGTTTCTCTATAATTTACATATTCGTTATACACAATTATCTTGAAAGGGTGGTGAGGAGAAAGCTGTTAGCCACTATCAGTCGTTTGCACCTCCATGTGAAAGGAGGAATGTTTTGATGAGAATGAAGGGGGTGGGGGTGTGCAAGGTGGGAGGGGTCCAGGAAAGTACATTGAGGAGAGAAAAGGCAGGCAACAGGGAGGCTGCCCTGCCAGGCTTCCTGGCCCTCCTGCTTCCTTCTGCCTCAGGACTGCCCTGAGCCCTTGTTAGCCTCCTGGGTTATGAGTTTTTCTGAGATGGGCTGTTGTCTGAGATCTGGAATCTAAGATGTGCCACATTTTGTGTCATAGCCTCAAGGACAAAGACTTCACCCCAGGGTGTTGGGTCATGGACAGGAATAGGGTTACAGCATAAGGGTCCAAACTGCATGAACTCCTGGCCCGGGACCCCTGCAGAGTGACCTCCAGGGGTTTAGAGAGAAGTTTGGCCCTTGTGAGCTCCGGGGGGCTGGAGTTGTCAGGAGTCCCCGATGAATGGCAGGTGCTGCCTGTTTCGCACAAAGAAGGTAAACTGAAGGGCTTGCGTGAGAGAAAGCAGAGGAGAGGGTGCCCGGGAAAGAGAGCACCAGGGAAAATCCCCCTTGGAAAAGCTGTGACTTCTAGAAAAATGCAGGCCAAGCCATGCGTGTTTCTCAAAGAAAGGAAAGTGTTCTTGCTCTAAAGCAGCGTTAATCCGGCGACTGTGAGCCCTTTCACCAGGCAGTGACAGCCTGAGGTTCCGAGCTGCTCTAACGGGGTTAGGCGGGCTCCTTCCTGCATCCTCTTCCTATTTCCACCGGACCGAGGATGGTTCAGCAGCTGCCCACACAGAGTCACCTCGCCTTCTCTGAGCTTTGTCTAAGCCTCTGCCTGATGGAGTGGGGGCAGGGGGAATTACCATCAGTCAGCTACTTGACATCTGCCATAGTTTGGCAGGAACTAACTTAAAGACAAGAGACTGATTCAGATTTTTCCTGGGAAGGAGCATTTGGAGGACAAGAAAGCAAGAGATGAACTGGGGACTTAAACCCACAAAAGAGCAAAGGGCACAGGCCTCCCAGCGCTGCCTCCTGCCACAGCCACCACCATCTCTGAGCACTCGGGTGCCCAGGCTGCGGGCAGAGGGCAGGTGCGTCCCCACCCCTCCAGAGGGAGCATCCTGGCCAACAGTGTCAGGCAGCAGAGGCACTTGGAGAACCTTGTCTAGGGGTGAGCACTGCCAAAAAGAAGGGCAAGCTGAAGAGGGAGGGAAGAGAGTCCAGGCTGGCCACTCATACCTAAAAGGCAGGCAGAGAGTTGTTGGCACTGCTGTCCTCTACCGGGGAAACCAGCAGACTAGAAAGATGGCCCCACCACCCGTCTGGAGATGGTCTCTCTCAGTCTCCTACTGGTAGCCTGGAAGTAATAAAAGAGAGAAGCAGAAATGGGGGAGGCCCCAGGGGCAGAGGCTGAGCTGACTTAAGGCAAACCTGAGAAGGAGCAGCTCTGACCGCCGCCCCAGGGGAATCTGACAGTGGTTTGGGGTTGCCCCACGAAGCCGGAGCACCATCTGGCATTCAATGGGCAAGGCCCAGCAATGCCAGAGGTCCTTCAAAGAGGGGCAAGTCCCTCTCTGCACAGAAAAGAATTATTCCACTCAAAATACCACAAGCCTTCCTCATGAGAAACGTGATGAGACCTTGCCCCACCACGGCCCCACCAGGCTACTATTTCTCACACACAGGGACTCCTGGACTCCTACGTGCATGGCCTACAACATCCACAGGACTCAGATTGAGAAACACCCACATCAAAAATTAAATGTTGCTTGACCAAGCAATGAGTCGAGAATTGGACTATTATATGGAGGACCCAGGTTCAAAACCCTGAGGTCGCCAGCTTGAGCCAGCTCACCAGCTTGAGCATGGGGTCACTGGCTTGAGTGTTAGATGATAGACATGACCCAATGGTCGCTGACTTGAGCCCAAGGTCTCTGGCTTGAACAAGGGGTCACTGTCTACAGTAGCCCCCTGGTCAAGGTACATATGAGAAAGCAATCGATGAACAACTAAGGTGCTGCGATGAAGAATTAATGGCTTCTCATCTCTCTAATTTTCTATCTGTCTGTCCCTATCTGTTCCTCTCCCTGACTCTCTCTGTCTCTGTCAAAAAGAAAAAAACAAAAAGTTAAATGTTGCCAGTTCTGGAAATCATTTGGTGATAATGTAATTGTAAATACGAGTGCAAAAAGCAGACACTAAAATCACATATGCAGTTGGTTTTGAGATGACCCAAAATAGGTGTTGATTCATTATTGTTAATTTTGAGAATGGCTCACATTGTTACTATGTTATAAGGAATGATCACACCCTGAGGAATGTGTCTGTAGACCTCCTCAGGGTAGCCCAAGGATACAGACAATTTAATCTTTGCAGGTGAAGGCGTCCCATGCAGGGCCACAACTCAAGCGCAGCTGCACAACACCTGGGACTCAAACGCACATTCTCAGAATCTCCGGAGGGGTTCCCAGCAATCCGTGTTTTAACAAGCCCTCCAGGTGACTCGGTTGCTCATTAAATTTGAGAACCACTGAGCTCTATAAGCTTTCACTTGAAACTTAGGTGTCTTATTTCAGTAAGAAACGTTGCTGATTGTGACCCACCCACTTGTTGCAGGCAATGACTGAAAGCATAGAGTCCTGTGTGCAGAAGAAGCCAAACCTGTCCCTTCCGTAGAAGTTCCCTCAGCCTGCTGGGGCAGGCAGCAGTCAGACTCAGGACATCACAGGCTCCTCTCGTCTACCTCTGAGGTGAGGGGATTCTCTTCACCCCAGGCCAACCTCAGTGCTCAGACCAGGTTCCCACTAATGCAGGTGAGAACAGTGCAGAGAAATAGGTAATTCTGGAAGGAGGAGCAGGAGAAAGCAGATAATGCTGGGTGAGGGTTCCAGGCACTCTCAGAAGGACCTTCTCTTTCAATCCTCTCAACTAAGCTGCCAGGCAGGGAGCACTGCCCCATTAACAGATGCCAAACCTGAGCCCTTCGGAGCGTCAAACGACTTGTCTAAAGTCACTCAGCTACTAAGCAGAAGTCAGATTTACTCAGGCCCATAAACTCAGCAAACCGTGTTCTTCTAAAGTCTACTGAGCCATGTCAGCACTATAAGAACTTTCTGTGATGCTGAAGTGTCCTTTCTCAGTAGCCACTAGCCACATGTGGCAGCTGAGCACTTGAAATGTGGCTGGTGTGACTGAGAAAGTAAATGTTTGTTTTATTTATTTAAATTTTAAAAAGCCACATGTGATTAGTGGCTGATCTGCTTGCACAGTGAAGGATCGTACAGTTTTGTCTAAAAACATTGTAAGAGTAGAAATCTTCACCCAATATAGTCCTCAGAGGGAAAAACACACAAGAGCGGTGGTACAACAGCAATTAATCATTATTACTCATTAATCTTCTCTTAATGGAAATGGTGACAGATTCTTAACATTGTCTGAGTTTAGGAAATAGAATGAATCCACAGGCTCTTTTAGTCAGATATAAAGAGGCCTGCCTTCTCCAAATGTCGCTGTCAGCCGAAGCCAGGGGTGGCAGCTGTGAGGTGCCCTGTGCCCCCAGCTAATGGACTGAACGAGGACGGTAAAGGCAAATGGAACCATTCCAACAGCTAATCTTTCCTTCACTGACAGACTTTAGAGACACCCTGACTTGTTTATTCTAATAACTGTTCTTCAAAATGCTAAAAGGACATAGTCAAATGATTACACCATGGCATTTGACACACAGCAATGACATTAGCAGGGATAACAGTGATTATAGCCATTACTAGGCACTTGGCAAAGCAGTCCTTTTTTTAAAGATTTTATTTATTTAGAGAGAGAAGAGGGGGGAGTGGAGGGGGGAGAAGCAGGAAGCATCAGCTCATAGTACTTGCTTCCTGTATGTGCCTTGACCAGGCAAGCCCTGGGTTTCGAACCAGCAACCGCAGCATTCCAGGTCAATGCTTTATCCACTGTACCACCACAGGTCAAGCAGTCTTTCAAGATGGCAGTCTTCAGTAGCCAGCCTTATGCAAAAAAAGAAAAAGATTAGAGGGCATGTCACCTGGTTAGCATAGTTGGCATATATCACTTAGCCTTTTAGTGCCTAGTTAGATGGGAGTCCCAGCCCAAGGAGCTCTTTAGTTGTTTCCAGAATAAATTAAAAACCCCAATTAATGGACCACTTGAATAAGAATTTGCTTCTCTTATCAGCATGCAGGATCCACTATTCAGTTCTACTCCAGATCTTATTATTTGCCTTTTGAACTAAGATCCTGGGCCCTTCTGAATGGAAGACACAAATCAGCAACAGCTGAGGTGGAGAAAAGCCTTATCAGGGGTACTCTGCAAAATCAGGGCTTGGTCAGTACCCTGAGCCAGAGGGAAGGTGGTGGAGAAGCAGAGGAGGACAGTGGGAATGGAGGGGTGAGACAAGCCTCAAAGCAACCAGAGGGATTGGAAGACACCCTGAAAGTTAGCTATTAGGGCAGTGCAGAGCAGTGTGAAAGAATGGAAGAAATAATATCACTGAAGGGAGAGAAATAAAAAGGCTACACAAAATAAGAACAGACTTTTCTTTCCAGAACATGGATCACAAAGCCAGTCTATGCCCATTCCAGTGCCTTTGCACGCAACTGAGCTACCTTTGCAGTCAAGGCCTGTCATATGCTTACTGGACATCTGCCAAGGAGTCCAGGACATTTCTGGGCATGGGAGAGATCCTTAAAATATTAAGCAGCTTGAAGTTATTGTGCTATATAGTGAGTTTTCTAAGCTGGTGCCTCTGAAACTCTCATGTACATATAAATCAACTGTATGATTTATGAACATACATTAAAGTTTGAATTGCTATTTCAGTCTGAGATGAAGCCTGAAGTTCACATTTCTAACCAGCTCTCAAGGAGGCCAACGTGCTGGTCCTCAGACCACACTTTGAGCAACAAGCTTTTATTGTTTCTGTTGGTCACGAGCTGGTACAGTTGGTTGAGAACTGTACCAGGAAAGTCAAGGACTTAGTTTGATCCCCATCAGAGAAGTCACTCTGTTCTATGGCTGCAAAGTGAACCTATAGCTCCAGCTGGTTATCTTGGGTCTTTATTACACACACACACACACACACAGACGCACAGGAAATATGATGGGAAGGGAGCCACATGCCCATCTGGAAGCCAGCATGTTGCACCTGGGCTGCTGCAGGGAACCCTTCAGAAGCCCTGACTCTGTGCCCTCCCTCCTCAAGGTCTTGTAAGCTCTACTCTCTGAATGTCAGCGTTAGAATAACTTTTGGACAGAATCACTCAGAAGCAGGATCGCAAGCAAGTTTCCTCTCTCATGCTGACTGGATGATCCAAAGTGGCTACCTGCAGAGCTATTTTGAGAAGGACTGTGCAACTAGGTTTCAGCTCTACTGAAATAACTGTCATAATGAATTAGTGCTGTCTACAGTGGGAGGGAGGTGGGAAAGTGGCATCGTAGCTGGCATGGGGCCGACTCTAAGCAGGTGTGAAGATCTTGTAGGGATTCCTGTCCTGGCGCCTCTCCTGAACCTGAAATAGAGAGGCCAGTGGCCAATGGCAGGTGACTCCCCACACAGCCCACAGCACGCTCAGCAGGAAGGCCTCAGAGGAAGTCTCCTGAGTCCTGTGGCGTCCTGCATGCTGGCCTCGGCTAGAGAACCAGCCCTGATCTGCTGGCTCCAGCCCTTCCGTCAGAAAGGGGCACTAAGAAAGTTCTCAGGGACGTCCTTCCTTCCACAACCAGGCTGCCTGTCTCACAAGAGAATGTGCCTCCAAAGGGCTTTCAGTAGACTGAGCACTGAAGACACTACATATTTTTATTTTTTTTAGAAAACTAGCAATTGTTGAAGAATCAAAAGAGCTGGGGTTTAGTTCAATCTCTGCTACTTTAGAGAAAACACCTCAGATTATTTATCCAAAAAATGAAGGAATTTAAACCACTGGCCTCCAATTCTCTGTGTACTCGTATGTTGTATAGATCTACAATCTGAGAGGAAATTCAGACAGTAGCACAATGGGCCCATCCACAAACCACAGCTGCAACCACTCCCCTTTGCAGCCACTGGGGTTTTTTGAGAAGCAATTTTGTCCTTGGTTTGTCACTTACCACTGTTTATATCTCCAGTTCTCCATAAGTTTGCTCCATGTGCGAAAACTCGGTTGACAAAGAGTTGGCTTTTTCTGACTGATAAGAGAAGATGACATGTTGTGGGTGGAGCCAGAGCACATTCCTAGCTGCTGTGGCTGATGCAATGCTGTGAGAATACTCCAGCACCTGAAACCCTCCTAGGCACACCCAGGAGGGAGCTCACCCGCTGTAAGGAAGTAACTCAGCACCAACCAGGCAGCTCCTTTATCTTTTTAGCCATTGGCTATGAAGAACACGCTGTAACACCCTATAGGCTGAACCTGTGTATATATAAACGAGCTTACTTCCTGAATAAAGCAAATCTGCGTCACTAAACCTGGTCTCTGGAGTCAGGTCTCTGTGTCTCCATCGTCCTCACCCCTAGGAGGCCTTGTCCACAACTGGTGCCTGGACAGGGACCCAACCAGCATCCAAGGGACAGGTGAGTGACCCTCTGCAATAGGAAACCTTCTCCATGCCCTATTGCAGAGTAGGCAAGTTAAAGTTAATGAAAAGGATCTTTGTACCTACTAGGAAATCCTCTCAGGTTTCAACGCTTGGCTTTGGAACATGCCTCTTTGGGACCCGAAGCTCTCCAGCACGTCCGTTCAGCAGAAGTACACAAAGGACAAACCTTCCCTCTTGGTCTCACTCCTGCCCTACTAGCCAACTCCCGCTAAGGACCCTCCCCCTATTCCAAAAGTATTACAGGCTACCCCTCTCCCTGAGGAGCCCCTCGTCCCCCTCCACTGAGGAGAAAAGTGGCTTAGCCTCCGAGTTTAACACACTCGCGGTTGAGCACGCAAAAACGAAACCAACCAAATTGCTAACTGCGCCGTCGGCTCCGCCAGTCAAAAAAGCAGAAGTTGCCACTCCCAAAAACCCTTTACCATTGAGACTCTGGAAGGACCCAGCCACAGCACAGTGGTGGGGTCCACAACCCCTTCTAATGCAAAGGAGAGGTTATGCTTGTGTCTTTCCAGAAAACAGCCCTCAGCCAATTTCTATCCCAGGACAAAACATAAGGCCAGTCCTGGTGTCCCAAGATGACCTCTCCAATGAACCCTCCAACCCAAGAAATGGTAAGTCTCCAGAAGAAGACCTCACGGCCAATGTGAGCACCCCATCACCTGGAGAGATATGAAGGCTTTAGCAGAGCAAAATCAGAGAATGGCCCCTGACAGGCCCCCAGGCCCTGGTACAATAACAACAAGCTGTCATTCATCAAGTCCAACTGGCCCTAATTAAAAGAGAAGGGGGAAATGTAGGTGGAGCACAGAGCACATTCCTAGCAGCTGTGGCTGATGCAATGCTGTGAGAATACTTCAGCACCTGAACCCTTCCTAGGCACACCCAGGAGGGAGCTTGCCCACTGTAAGGAAGTAACTCAGCACCAACCAGGCAGCTCCTTGATCTTTTTAGCCATTGGCTTTGAAGAACACACTGTAACACCCTATAGGCTGAACCTGTGTATATAAGCTAGCCTACTTCCTGAATAAAGTGAATCTACGTCACTGAACCTGGTCCCCAGAGTCGGGTCTCTGCATCTCCATCGTTCTCACCCTCAGTGGGCCTTGTCCACAACATGTGAAGGTCCTATTCATTTTAAAAAGCTTAGTTTCTGAAACTAAAACTTCTCATTCTGAGATAAAAGGCAGTGATTCTCAAAGAGCGATCCAGACCACCTGTGGAAAAATTACGTGGGAGAATTAGCAAAATGAAGGGTAGAGGGGAGAATAAAAGAAATTTCATTTTAACAAGAATTATGCCACCCCCCAATCCAGATAATTCTTAAACAGAAGTTTGAGAACCATGCACCTAGGGCTTTCCCCTCCCCTCAGAGATTCACCTGGCTCAGGGAGGGGGAGACTTGCCACACACAGCATGTTCTTGCACAACAAATACTTGGAATTGATTTAAACAGGTGCAACTGGTGTTGGCTCTGCCGTGCATACTCTTACAGGTGTTTACTCTCTGATGGAGTGAAAAACAGTTAAGATATCCTATTTTATGACTATGGCTTTATTTTCAATGATTGTGAACATCGTTCATTTTAACAAGATGAGTTTCTGTCCCCAGTTGAAGAAATTAATGCAGGTGTGTGTGCAGATCTTCAGTGTGCATCAACACAACCCAGGAACAGTTTGAAAGTTAATGACGTATTTTAAAGGCAGACATATAATTATATAATAAACTGCGCAATATGACCAACAGCTTGTTAATTGTGATATTTATGCACTGCTCCAACTACCTTTGAAATTAAAAAGTAGAAATGTACAATATCAGCATTGCACCAGACATGTGACTCATTGAAGTGTTTTCACTTGAGTTACTAGATTTTTGTGCGGCAAAATATAAAAATGTTATTAAGAAATAGAGAGGGCCCTGGCTGGTTCTCAGTGGATAGAGCATCAGCCAGGAGTAAGGATGTCCTGGGTTTGATTCCCAGGCAGGGCACACAGGAGAATTGACCATCTAATTCCCCTCCCTCCCCCTTCTTTCCCTCTTCCCCTCCAAGAGACAGTGGCTTGACTGGTCCAAATGTGGCCCCAGGCTCTAAGAATATCTCTGTTGGAGCATATCAGCCTCAGACACTAAAAATAGCTTGGTATTCAAGCATTGTCCCCAGATAGGGTTTTCACATGGATCCTAGTCAGGGTACATCTGGGAGTCTGCCTCATTATCTTCCTTCCTCTCACAGAAAGAAAGAAAGAAAGAAAGAAAGAAAGAAAGAAAGAAAGAAAGAAAGAAAGAAAGAAAGAAAGAAAGAAAGGAGGGAGGGAGGGAGGGAGGGAGGGAGGGAGGGAGGGAGGGAAGGAAGGAAGGAAGGAAGGAAGGAAGGAAGGAAGGAAGGAAGGAAGGAAGGAAGGAAAAGAAAGAGTCTGACCAGGTATTCAAGCATTGCCCCCAGATAGGGTTTTCACATGGATCCTAGTCAGGGTACATCTGGGAGTCTGCCTCATTATCTTCCTTCCTCTCACAGAAAGAAAGAAAGAAAGAAAGAAAGAAAGAAAGAAAGAAAGAAAGAAAGAAAGAAAGAAAGAAAGAAAGAAAGAAAGAAAGGAGGGAGGGAGGGAGGGAGGGAGGGAGGGAGGGAGGGAAGGAAGGAAGGAAGGAAGGAAGGAAGGAAGGAAGGAAGGAAGGAAGGAAGGAAGGAAGAAGGAAGGAAGGAAGGAAGGAAGGAAGGAAGGAAGGAAGGAAGGAAGGAAGGAAGGAAGGACAATGGTAAAGTATTGGCCTGGGATGCAGAGGACCTAGGTTCAAAACCCCAAGGTCGCCAGCTTGAGCACGGGCTCATCTGGCTTGAGCATGGACTCATCAGCTTGAGCACGGGGTTGCTAGCTTGAGCCCAAAGATCACTGGCTTGAAACCCAAGGTTTCTGACTTCATTCCAAGGTCATTGGCTTGTGCAAGGGTTCATTGGCTCAGCTGAAGTCCCTGGTCAAGGTACATATAAGAAAGCAATCAATGAACATCTATGGTGCTGCAAAGAAGAATCGATGCTTCTCATCTCTCTGCCTTGCTGTCTGTCTGTCCCTGTCTGTCCCTCTCTCTGTCTCTCTTACTCAAATAAGATAGAAAGAAAGAAAAAGGAAGGAAGGAAGGAAGGAAGGAAGGAAGGAAGGAAGGAAGGAAGGAAGGAAGGAAGGAAGGAGGGAGGGAAGGAAGGAAAGAAGGAAGGAAGGAAGGAAGGAAGGAAGGAAGGAAGGAAGGAAGGAAGGAAGGAAGGAAGGAAAGAAGGAAGGAAAGAATAGAGACAGAGGGAAGAAGAAAGAGAAGGAGACACCTTCTTAATAGTACTTATTACAAATTTTGACCTGTGGTGGCACAGTTGGATAAAGTGTCAACCTAGAATACTGAAGCTGCTGGTACATAACCCTGGGCTTGCACATACGAGAAGCAACTACTATGAGCTGATGCTTCCTGTTCATACACACACACACACACACACACACACACACACACACACCTTTCTCTCTCTCTAAAATCAATAAATAAAAATCTTTTTAAAAAATGTTTACAATTTTCTCTCTCTGACCAGACTATGAACTCCTAAAGGGCACTAAGCTAGTTCATTTGCAAAAATCAGCCACCATTAGTTTACTGCTTGTTTCCAGGTCTCTTTAGCCATGACTATAAAGAGATACTGACCCCTCCCTAGAATCTGGCCTGGCCTTGTGACTTGATTTGACCAATTAAATAGCTAAAGGGACATTATGTCAGTTCAGAGCCTAATCTTCAAGAGGCCTGGCAGCTTCCACACATTTATTCTCTGGAAACTAGCCTAGCCACACACAAAGAAGTCCAGGCTAGCCGGCTGAAGGGTGAAAGAGCAGGTGGAGCAGAAATGAAACATTCAGGATCAAAGCCTCCTGGGCCAACCAACCCAAATGACCTAGCAGCTGGCTACAGATACTACGTTCAGCCAAGACCAGGAGAACTGACCAGCTGAACCCCAGCCCAAATTGTAGACCCAGAGCATTGTAAACTAGCTCATAGGGTTTTTTTAAACCACAATGTGGTAGATATTATGCAGCCAGAGCTGACTTATACAAAGAGAAGTTGTATTTGAGTTTTATTTATTTGTTTGTTGTTTATTTTTGAGAGAGAGAGGGAGGGAGAGAGAGACAGGAAGGGGAAGAGATGAGAAGCATCAACACATAGTTGTGGCACTTTAGTCATTCATTGAATGCTTCTCATACATGCCTTGACCAGGGGACTCCAACCAAGTCAGTGACCCCTTGCTCAAGCCAGCAACCTTGGGCTTCAAGCCAGCAACTTTTGGGCTCAAGCTAGCAACCATGGGTCATGTCTCTGATCCCATGCTCAAGCCAACAATCTCACATTCAAGCCAATAAACCTGTGCTCAAGCCAACTGTGTCCACACTCAAGCCAGCAACTTAAGGGTTTTGAACCTGGGAGACCTCAGTGTCCTAGGTCAACACTCTATCGACTGCACCACCACCAGTCAGGTGAGTTTTATTTATCTTTTTATGTCCAACACCCAGCATAGTGTTTGCACAATGTGGCACTCAATGAAAAAATGTTGAATAAGCAAATGAAGAATTGAACAAATTAATGTGACTGAGCAATAATTAGCCTTTAAATTTCTCACTGTTCAGAGTACCATGGGATAAAACATCATTCTTTCTTGAGCTATAAAAATAGAATTGTCTCAGAACTCTACCTCTTTGACGGCAGCAATGTCTCTTATTAAGCAGCAGAGGAGAGACTGGGTACCTCTTGCTCTGAAGTCTGAGGCACATGCCTATAATTGTCTAAAGAACTCAAACCATTAAGTAATTACTTTTTGAAACTGCATTCTCTGGAAACCCATTTCTTTAACCTACCTGCAGGACAGCCCTGGAACGCAGACTCCCCACATCACAGAAAAGAACCCCCTGTTGTTTGTTCCCTTCTGCAGAATTAATGGCCACATCTGCTCAGGGACATAGTCGGGGGCTGTGAGAAATACAGTGAGGTCTCGGTGTGCTTGTCTGCCACCTCCAGACTCTGATGGTAACCCACCTTCTGTTTATAATAGACTAAGCCCATATATAAAGAGTGAAAATGCAGGGCTTCAGCCAGCAACCAGGCAGGTAGTATGTGGGCATCAAGATCCATGAAGAGACCTGTGGTGGCGCAGTGGATAAAGCGTCGACCTGGAAATGCTGAGGTCGCCGGTTCAAAATCCTGGGCTTGCCTGGTCAAGGCACTATGGGAGTTGATGCTTCCAGCTCCTCCCCACCTTCTCTCTCTCTGTCTCTCCTCTCTTTCTCTCTCTCTCTGTCTCTCCCTCTCCTCTGTAAAATGAATAAAAAATTTTAAAAAATTTAAAAAAAAGATCCATGAAGAAACCCAAAACAATATCAAAGAACATGATCTTAAGAAATGTCTTCACTGCATATTTGTTACTATACTTAAGGTTCATGAACTGTTGCTATGAGCAAGGGTGGAATTCATGTGATATAACTGTTCAGTATGTCAACAGGCTGTACTATTGTTTGCTAAGTGATAATTTAACTTAATTCTTTTTCCACTTGTTGGTAATTGCACTATTTGTGAAATCTTCACTTAGGTATTAGACCTATCATTTGGATATTAACATTTGTTGCTAGGATTCTTGTCGTTGACCTATAGCAAAGTAGTACACGTCTCAAAAACAAAAAAAATTATGAAAGAAGTCACAGAAAAAGCAACTAATCTTGAGAGCTTAATAATGCATATATCAGGACCTCTTGAGCCTGCCTGGTAAGGGAAGGTATGGCAAGGTCTTGAGCATCATTGCATATATACATATATGCACAGAGGTCCATGGTTCCCAAGGTAGCTTCTAGTCTTAGAAAAGCCTGGAGGAAATCAATCAATGTGATTCATCACATAAACAAAAAGAAGGAGAAAAACCATATGATAATTTCAATAGATGCAGAAAAAGCATTTGATAAAATCCAGCACCCATTCATGATCAAAACTCTCAGCAAAGTGGGAATACAGGGAACATACCTCAACATGATAAAAGCCATCTATGACAAACCCACAGCCAACATCATACTCAATGCGCAAAAATTAAAAGCAATACCCTTAAGATCAGGAACAAGGCAGGGGTGCCCCCTTTCACCACTCTTATTTAACATAGTCCTGGAAGTCCTAGCCACAGCAATCAGACAAGAAGAAGAAATAAAAGGCATTCAAGTTGGAAAAGAAGAAGTAAAATTATCATTATTTGCAGATGATATGATATTGTATATAGAAAACCCTAAAGTCTCAGTCAAAAAACTACTGGACCTGATAAATAAATTCAGCAAAGTGGCAGGATATAAAATCAATACTCAGAAATCAGAGGCATTTTTATACACCAACAATGAACAGTCAGAAAGAGAAATTAAGGAAACAATCCCCTTCACAATTACAACCAAAAAAATAAAGTACCTAGGAGTAAACTTAACCAAGGAGACTAAAGACTTGTACTCGGAAAATTACAAAGCATTGATAAAAGAAATCAAGGAAGATACAAACAAGTGGAAGCATATACCGTGCTCATGGTTAGGAAGAATAAACATCATTAAAATGTCTATATTACCCAAAGCAATCTATAAATTTAATGCAATACCAATTAAAATACCAATGACATACTTCAAAGATATAGAACACATATTCCAAAAATTTATATGGAACCAAAAGAGGACACGAATAGCCTCAGCAATCTTAAAAAAGAAGAATAAAGTGGGAGGTATCACACTTCCTGATATCAAGTTATACTACAAGGCCGTTGTACTCAAAACAGCCTGGTACTGGCATAAGAACAGGCATATAGATCAATGGAACAGAACAGAGAACCCAGAAATAAACCCACAGTTCTATGGACAACTGATATTTGACAAAGGAGGTAAGGAAATACAATGGAGTAAAGACAGCCTCTTTAACAAATGGTGTTGGGAAAATTGGACAGCTACCTGCAAAAAAATGAAACTAGATCACCAGCTTACACCACTCACAAAAATAAACTCAAAATGGATAAAAGACTTAAATGTAGGCCGTGAAACCATAAGCATCTTAGAAGAAAACATAGGCAGTAAGCTCTCCGACATCTCTCAGAGCAATATATTTGCTGATTTATCTCCACGGGGAAGTGAAATAAAAGACAGGATAAACAAATGGGACTATATCAAACTAAAAAGCTTTTGCACAGCTAAAGACAACAAGAACAGAATAAAAAGACAAACTACACAATGGGAGAATATATTTGACAATACGTCTGATAAGGGGTTAATAACCAAAATTTATAAAAAACTTGTAAAACTCAACACCAGGAAGACAAACAACCCAATCCAAAAATGGGCAAAAGAGATGAATAGACACTTCTCCAAAGAGGACATACAGATGGCCAATAGGCATATGAAAAAATGCTCAACATCACTAATCATTAGAGAAATGCAAATTAAAACCACAATGAGATATCACCTCACACCAGTCAGAATGGCGCTTATCAACAAAACAACACAGAATAAGTGCTGGCGAGGATGTGGAGAAAAGGGAACCCTCCTGCACTGCTGGTGGGAATGCAGACTGGTGCAGCCACTGTGGAAAACAGTATGGAGATTCCTCAAAAATCTGAAAATCAAACTGCCTTTTGACCCAGCTATCCCACTTTTAGGAATATACCCCAAGGACACCACAGAACGGCTCGAAAAGGAGAAATGCACCCGCATGTTTGTGGCAGCATTGTTCACAATAGCGAAGATCTGGAAACAGCCCAAGTGTCCGTCAGAGGACGAGTGGATTAAAAAGCTTTGGTACATATATACTATGGAATACTACTCAGCCATAAGAAATGATGACATCGGATCATTTACAATAACATGGATGGACCTTGACAACATTATACGGAGTGAAATAAGTAAATCAGAAAAAAAAAAAAAAACTAAGATGAATCCATACATAGAAGGGACATAAAAATGAGATTCAGAGACATGAATGAACAAGAATGTGATGGCAACAGGGGCGGGAGGTTGGGGGAGGGGGGAGGGGGTGAAGAAGGAGAGAGGGGTTAGGGGAGGGAAGGGGCACAAAGAAAACCAGATAGAAGATGACAGAAGACAATTTAACTTTGGGGGAGGGGTATACAGCACAATCAAATGTCAAAATAATCTAGAGATATTTTCTCTCAACATATGTACCCTGATTTATCAATGTCATTGCATTAAATTTAATAAAAAAAAAAAAACTGGGAAAAAAAAAAAAAAAAGAAAAGCCTGGAGGAACACTTGGTAACCAGAGACCCATCTTAGTTTAGGAAGAGCTTGTGCTTCAGGAAAATATCAAGGCTCAAATCTAACACTGAACCTAGAAATTACACTTCTAGGAATCTAGTCTGCACATATACAAAGAAGGATGTTCACTGCAGCATTATTTATAACAAAAACTAGAAACAACTTCAGTATTCACTGGTAGGAAATGTAGTTGACTAAAACATGGTACATTTATTCCATTGACTACTATGTAGCCATTGAAAGGAATGAAGCATCTTCTGGTTGTGCAGCTATGGAAAGAGCTCTTGGGTCCATTGGTAGGGAAAAGGATCAAGTATGGGATAGTGTATACACTTGGCTCCCATCCACGTACATGCACAAAAAAATTGTATCAAGATAGACAAGAGGGGGTTGCAGGGCTAGGTGAAAAGGGTGAAGGGATTAAGAAAAAAACAAAACAAAACTCATAGACACAGAAAACAGAATGCTGATTATCAGAATGAAAGAGGTGTGGGAGGTAGAGAGGGTATAGGAGGGAAAAATGGAGATGGAAGGAGACTCTACCTAGGGTGGCGAACACACAGTGCAGTACACAGATGATGTAATATAGAGCTGTACACCTGAAACCTATATAATTCTATCAACCAATGTCACGCCAATAAATTCAATAACAAAGAAAAAATTAATCAAAAATAAAAGATACAAGAAATTATTAATGGTGTTTTCAGGTGGCGAATAGGACTAGATTAGAATTTGTTTTCCTACCCCAGGGGTAAGAAGGAGACTTTCTCTTCCTTATTTTCACTTTTCTATACTGTTTGGATTTTTCTCACGTGAATATGCTATTTTCGTAACTGGAAACTAAAATCCTACCCCTGACACTTAACAGCTGCAGTTGATTGCAGAAGTGGACACGGGTCTCCATCCATCCCCACATGCATGCCCTTTGCTATGTTGGCTTCATAGCTCCTCCCATCAACAAATAGAGTCCATTTCACCTTTCCTTCAACCTGGGCAGGCCTCATGACATGCTTTGACTGATACAATAAAAATAAAGCAGAACCAGTCCAAAACCTAGGTACCAAAAGGCCTCGCATCCATCCAGGCTTCCTCTTTGAATTCTGCCACACAGCCATGTGAACTGCCCCCACTAGCTTCTGGAGGAAGAGAAGGATCATAGAACTGGTGCTGCCCTATTCCCAACACCCCAGCTGACAGCCAAACAGTCCCTAGAATTCTGAACTAAATAAATAGTTGTTATTTTAAGACGCTAATTTGAGGGATGGTTTGTAACATCAAAATCTATTCCAACCATGTGACCTTAGGAAGAATCTGTTTCCTATTTTGAAAGGTGAGGATAACTACACTGATTATAGGAGGATTTTTGTGAAAGTTAGAAGTGAGATAACGTGTAAAACACACTGTTAGGCAAAAATAATTCTGGTGCTTAACATGACAGACTTCATCTTACCAAGCAAACTGATCATACATTTAACCCAGGAAGAGTGGCCCCATGTCACCTGCAATAAATACTCTTACACAGATATGTGTGCCCATTAATTTGTTTACTGTTTTCAATTAGACGGCTCTTAACAAGCCTACGTCACATGGCTACAAGCCACCTGTGTTAGGACATGCCTCTTGGCTATTATATCACGCCTCTGTCCCCTTTTGGTGCAATCTACCACCCAAGACGCTGCTTCTGTCCATAAGTTCCCTTAATAAACTTTTGATGTGATGCTGGAGTTCTTAGCTTTCTTCCCGCCTCTTGGCCCTTTGGCAGTCGGTTACACCTCAGGGAATTTTCCCAGTGCACACTTTCCTCCTTCCCCGTGCCTAAGAAAATAGGAATCGTGAAGGATGGAGCAGAAAGGAGCTGTCACTGTGGGCCTGGATGAAATGCTGAATTTTCCAGTGGCTCAGGCCTGGAGCTAAAAGAGCTAAGAGAGGGGGTGGGGGAGGGAGGAAGGGAGAGACAGGGAGTAAGTCTCCCTGGTCAGCCCCTGCAGAAAGGGCTCTGTGGGCCCAGTGAGAGGACAGGCAAACCTCTACTGTAGGGGCCACCTCTGCGCAGGCCCAGAAATGTAGAGAAATCACTGAGACCTTTCCAAGCAGGGCCACTCTAGAGGTTAGCTCCAGACAAGGAAAGGGGTAGAAGATTTCTAACAGAAGTCCTTACTTCAGCCAGATTGGCCACAGCCGTGCCAGCCATCACAGCACGCAGCCCTCACCCGCCCTGTGAGGTGCCCACAGTGCAGGCACCATGGGGTCTCTTCTTTAAAGAATAGTCTTCAGGGGCTATCTATGGTCATAAAGTCATGTTACTCCCCAAGGCTGCCAACCCCATGGGATTTCATGTAGTGGCCACAGAAGATCCATCCACCAGGTCTCAGGCCATGCCAATTAGTGGGCTCTGAGCTGCCCTGATCCCTTCGATGATTCCAGAAGGAACGTTCTCTCCCTGCGAGGGGCCCTGGGGAGCAGGTGTGTGGGGTCCTGGCACAACAGAGCCAGTTGAGCGGAATAAAGAAAAGAAAGCCAGCCTGCGCCAGGGCAGCCTTCCACCAGAGGAAGGGAGGCCCACAGGAGAGCGGAGAGAGCTGCCCAGCCTTTCTGCGTAGAGAAGACCTTGGACTAATCACAACCCTCTGCAGGGTGCTGGAGGAATCCGGAAACTGACAGGACACCAGCCAGCTTCTTCCTCGGAGAGGTGGAGAGCAGGCTGCCAGTGAGCACTGGGCACCATCTGTTTTCAGGATCTGTATCTAGAATTCCACCCTGTTAGGCAGGCAAGTGGGAAAGCAGAGGGAGGGGGGCGGGAAAGGCATCCTGAGCAAGGGAAGGGTGTGGAGAAGGGCACAGAGACCCAGGAGGGCCTGGAGTGAATACAGGAGTTTGGAGTGGCAGGGGCTGCCCAGCGTGGGGGCAATGGTGTTGGCAGGTTGTAGGGCATGAGAGCAACAGAGGAGGCCAGATTGCCCTAAAGAACTTGAATTTCATCTTGAAGGCAATACGATCTTTTACTTTCAAACGGGGAGCAAGAATTTCTCACAGAGCCTAGTAAATGCTCAGTCATTGGCAGATGAGTGAATTAAAGAAGAAATGAATCTGGGTCCTATTAAAGCCTTCAATTTCAGCAGTCTATTAAGTTTGGGGAATTCTCACTCAATTTTTAATTATAGTAATAAAAGCAGCTACCATTCCTTGGGTGCTTATAATGAGTACTATCTCACTGGTTTCAAATTTGGCTGCACACTGGATTTACCTAGGGAGATTTTTAAACACTGATGGATAGCTCTCACAACCAGGAATGCTGATTTAATGAACCTGGGATTTTTACTTCTTCCAGCAATTGTGATGTGCAGCCAAGTTTGAGATGCAAGGCCTTATCTCATTTAATTGTCACAACGTCCCCATGCCATCGACTCTGTCATTACTCCCGATGTGCAAAATTATTGTGCAAATATCCCTGTTGGAACATTGGATGAACGGTGTGTTTGTGAAAGAGAGAGACTGGGGGTGTTTATGAGTCCAGGTAGAGTGTATCGATTGTCAGATTTGCAAAAGTCTTAGGGTTAAGAGTCATGCAGCTTCGACATAGAGGAAGGCTGGGGCTGGGGCATCTACCCAGAGCTACAGGCAGGGAAAGTGTGAGATGGAGAGAGAGATGGTGGCAATTCAGCTGAGGAAGGTACCAGAGCGAATGCTGACGAGCTCTTCTCATTTCCCTGCCGGTACAAGCCCCGGCTGCTCCTCTAATGATTCTTTGTCTTTACCAGAAGGACAGAATCACATTTGCATAGAGACGGTTCTTTGAGCAGCTGCAGTGGCTGGTTTCAAAGGCGGGGTGAGGGGTAGAAATTTTTTATGATTTTTTTCCCCTTAAACTTGTTGAGCTAATGTGATAAGGAAAAGATATATATTACTAAAGTATTACTAAATCAAATAGAACCTGGTCTCCACAGATTGGACACTATTAAACAGTACGTCCAATCACCCCAGTGGATAGGGCCAGCAAAGGGACAATGGGGGATATGAATGGGGATGTTCCTTTAGTTCCAGTGTTGCCTAAGATCTAACTCTACCCAGGGGTTCTTTTTTTTTCCCCCCTGTATTTTTCTGAAGCCGGAAATGGGGAGAGACAGTCAGACAGACTCCCGCATGCGCCAAACTGGGATCCACCCGGCACTCCCACCAGGGGGCGGCGCTCTGCCCACCAGGGGGCGATGCTCTGCCCCTCCGGGGCGTCGCTCTGTTGTGACCAGAGCCACTCTAGCGCCTGGAGCAGAGGCCAAGGAGCCTTCCCCAGCGCCCGGGCCATCTTTGCTCCAGTGGAGCCTCAGCTGCAGGAGGGGAAGAGAGAGACAGAGAGGAAGGAGAGAGGGAGGGGTGGAGAAGCAGATGGGCGCTTCTCCTGTGTGCCCTGGCCGGGAATCGAACCTGGGACTTCTGCACGCCAGGCCGATGCTCTACCACTGAGCCAACCGGCCAGGGCCTACTCGTGGGTTCTTATTACAAATTACTCCTGTGTTCATTAGGCCTCCTTTGGTTTTAAGTAACAGAATCCAGCTAAATGTAGGGTCAGCAAAATTTATTAAACTGGTGCTGCCGTGCCTAACCAGGTTGTGGCACAGTGGATAGAGCATCTACCTGGGATGCTGAGGACCCAGGTTTGAAACTGGCTAGTGTACAGGCTCACCAGTTTGAGTGTGGGATTATAGGCATGACCCCATAACAGTGGTGGGATTCAAATAATTTAAAAATCGGTTCTCTGCCCTAATGACAATATACCAAAAGGTGGTTTATTATTTCATGCATTTAATACCTAAATAAGAACAATAAAAGAGGTACATAAAACTAAATTATAAGAAAGAGTTTTAAAATATTAATGAAAAATATTAAATAATATCTGACAAAAAAACAATAAAATTGTTACTAAGATACTTCCATATTGCTTCTTGATTGGTGTCCTCACTTGCAATTTTTTTCACCTGTGGACGGAATAAACATTACTACTGGTGCTTAGAATATGCTGTTGCACAGATGAATGTTTAAGAAAAGAGTAAAGAATGTAAATTTGTGATTTTCACGTTGGGCGGCTGCCCAGGCACCAACATTAGAGAAAACCCTGATTACAAGTGCCATTTTAATAACTGGTTTGCAGCACTCAAAAAAAATTAGGTATCAATTCTGCCAAACCGGTGCAAACATGCTGAACCCCACCACTGCGCCATAGTCACTGGCTTGAGCCCAAAGGTCACTGGCTTAAATTCCATGGTCACTGGCTTGAGCAAGGGGTCACTGGCTCAGCTGGAGCCCCCAGTCAAGGCACACATGAGAAGCAATCGATGAACAACTAAAGTGCTGCAACTGCGACTTGATGCTCCTCATCTCCCTCCCTTTTTCTCTGTGTCTTTTGCTAAAAAAAATTTTTTTTAATAAAAAGTAAATAAACTGGTGCTGACATATCTTACCCCACAGGACCCAAAAAGTAGTAGAAGTGACAGTTTGCTGGCATAGTTTCCCAACTCTTGCTTCAAAATCACCTCAAGAACTTGAAAATGTTCATTTGCCCTGACCGATTAAGTCAGAATCTCCAGGGGTGGAAACAAAATGCCACCATGTTCTTTTGCAGCCTCCCCAAGTGTTCTAACATGCAGCTGCGTTAAGAACCATTGGGCTATCCCGACCAGGCTGTGGCACAGTAGATAGAGCGTTGGACTGGGATGCAGAAGACCCAGGTTCGAAACCCCAAGGCCCTTAGCTTGAGGACAGGCTCATCCGGCTTGAGCATGAGCTCACCAGCTTCAGTGCAGGGTCACTGGCTTAAGCATGGGGTCACTGGCTTGAGCCCAAAGGTCGCTGGCTTGAAGCCCAAGGTCACTGGCTTGAGCAAGGCTTCACTTGCTCTGCTGTAGCTGCTCCCCTGGCCCCGATCAAGGCACATATGAGAAAGCAGTCGATGAACAACTATAGTGCTGCAGTGAAGAACTGATGCTTTTCATCTCTTCCTTCCTGTCTGTCTGTCCCTCTCTCTGTCTCTGTCACACACACACACACACACACACACACACACACACACAAACATTGGGCTAGAGTAAGAATAAAAGCTCCAGTGTATTGGGGACTTGCTGTGTTAAGCCTTATTCTGGGTAGGAACTCATTTAAATTTCACAACTTGGTGATGTAGTAAGGTATTTGAAGAACTTCCTTGCTCTTTTAATAGGAGATAGAATTTCTATATTGCTTTCTTTCTCCCCCTCTTTGAATCCTAGGAATAGCATGTCCCTAGGCCCTTGATGGCGGACCTTTTTATAAAAACCACCCACTTTTGCAGTGCTGGTCAACCCTGTCCCTCCCGCCCACTAGTGGGCGTTCCAGCTTTCATGTTGGGCCAGTCGCAGCACCGTTTGGTTGCTCCCCTTCCACCCACCATGAAAGCTGGAATGCCCACTAGTGGGTGGGAGGGACCAGGTTGACCAGCACTGCAAAAGTGGGCGGTTTTTATCTTTTTATAAAACCGCCATCATGGCCCTAGGCAATGGAGGGAGGGGAGAGACATTGGAAGAATCTGTGAAATGTATGTCTTGTGAATCCCCACCTGTATGTAGTTGTAAGCTTGTGTCATGATGTTATGCCTCCCCCCACCTGTGTGTGGTCAAAGAGTATATAAGCAGCCTCTGAGAGGTAACCAAGGCTGCATGATTTGGGTAGGAAGATAGCCCCATGTATGCCACCAGCTTTTTCATAATTAAACTCCTCAAAATTCATACTGGACTTAGTGTCTCTACATGAACCCGCAGAAATGAGGTATAGTACTTTATAAAAGTGAGGTGGGTACAGTTCTCTTCATTTCACAAATGTGAAAGCTGAGGTACACAGTTAAGTCATCCAAGAAGGCTTTGTGTGACCTGATGTGGGTCTTGACAGATGTGGGCACTGGGGAATAGCTGGAGAAGCCCTGAAGGGCCATCAGCAGCATGGCAGGACAGTGGGCCAAAGGGAGTAATCACATGACCAAGCAACAGAGACTCTGGGAACAGGCTATCTGGAGGGATGACTGTACCCCTGGGGAGGCAACTGAGAATAGGGGCTGAAGAAGTGGTGCTATTTTTCTTTTGGGGGGGGTGATTTTGTTTGTTTCTTGAATGTGATCTGACCAGGAACTGAACCTGTAACCTTGGCGTATTAGGATGATGCTCTAATCAAGTGAGGTATCGGGCCAAGGCAGAAATACTGCTGTTTTTGCCTGACCAGTGGTAGTGCAGAGGATAGGTATTGACCTGGGTCACACCCCCAAGGTTGCCGGTTTAAGTACAGGTTCACCAGCTTAAGAGCAGGGTTGCCGGATCATGTTGATGAACTCATGGTTGCTCACTTGAGAACAAAGATTGCTGGTTTGAAGTCCAAGGTTGTTGGCTTGCACAAAGAATCACTGGTTCAGCTGGAGCCCACCCCCCATCAAGGCACATATGAAAAAGTAATCGATGAACAACTAAGAAGCCGCAATGAAGACTTGATGCTTCTCATCTCTCTCCCTTCCTGTCTCTCTCTCATGTGCTCTCTTTCTCTCACTTAAAAAAAAAAAGCCTGACCAGGTGGTGGCGCAGTGGATAGAGCATCGGACTGGGATGCGGAAGACCCAGGTTCGAGGTCACCAGCTTAAGCGGAGGCTTATCTGGTTTGAGCAAAGCTCACCAGCTTGGACTCGAGGTCGCTGGCTCGAGCAAGGGGCTACTCGGTCTGCTGAAGGCCCGTGGTCAAGGCACATATGAGAAAGCAATCAATGAACAACTAAGGTGTCGCAACAAAAAACTGATCATTGATGCTTCTCATCTCTCTTCATTCCTGCCTGTCTGTCCCTATCTATCCCTCTCTCTGACTCTCTCTGTGTCTCTGTAAAAAAAATAAAGAAAGAAAAAGAAGAAGTAGTGCTGTTTTTAACCAAAGCTGAAATGAAAGAACTTAAGTGGGTAGAACAGTGTGACTAAGACCAGAGTTGGACTCATATGGCAAAACTGACACCCTCTCTCATAGAGAACCACTCTGGAAAACTTTCTTTTTATTTTTTAAATTATTTCATTTTATTATTATTTATGTCAGTGTGTGTGTGTGTGTATGTGTGTGTGTGTGTGAAAGAGAGAGAGAGAGAGAGAGAGAGAGAGAGAGAAACGGAAAAAGATGAGAAGCATCAACTTGTAGTTGCAGCACTTTAGTTGTTTATTGATTGCTTCTCATACATGCCTTGACCAGGGGGTTCCAGCTGAGTCAGTGACCCCATGCTCAAACCAATAAACTTGGACTCAAAACAGTGACTTTGGGCTTCAAGCCAACAGCCTTTGGGCTTAAACCAGTGACCATGACCATGGGGCCATGTCTATGATCCCATGCTCAAGCTAGCAAGCCTGTGCTCAAACTGGTGAGCCTACTTTCATGCTGTCAACCTCAGTGTTTCAAATCTGGAACCTCAGTGAACCCAGGTCAAAACTCTATTCACTGTGCCACCACTGATCCGGCTCTGGGAAACTCTTAAGGTCAGTGAGGGCTAAAGGATTATGGGTGTATGGACCACTGACAGAGAGCAATTCTCACGTCTTTTCAATCTGCACTAGCTCTGCCCACGTTAGAACCAATGACCAAGCTACTAGCTGTGATCATCCCTAGATTAGGTCGTGAAATGCAATGTCTCACTAAAATAAATAAACAGAGAGAGAGAGAGAGAGAGGGAGAGAAACAAGATTTCTTCAAGTAATGGCTGAATCCAGGTCTGGGTATATACAAGATGACCCTGGAGCATATCTTACTGGCTAACAAGAAAACTACCAATTACTAGGATCATGTCAAAAACATTCAAGAACTAACTTGAAGAAACTCTCACTGGCCAAAGATGGAACAATTTGAGTACAAATGATAATAACTTATAAGGGCTTAAAACCCATCAAATATGTTGAAATTCATGAGTTCACAATTACATATATTTAATCCTTTTTGGAAGATCATAGGGAACCAAATTTTTTTAATCTTGAAAAGCACTAAATAAAGGGGGGAAAAATCAAAGATGTATCCTGCTCTCCCTATATGATCTTTATCACTGGGTAACCAATAGTAGGTAAAGGGTATTTTCTCTTTATAAAAGTACTCCAACTATTAAATTGAAAAAGAATGATAGGAATGAGAATATCACCATTTTGCAAATCACAGTGAATGACCAGGTGTAGGTGTTAAGTAAGCATGAATGACTATCATCACTTCCATTATAAAAAAAAGAGATGGCCAGACATTATATACCTCCTATAGTCTTGCCAAAGAAATCAAACCTGAGTCCAAGCCAGTCTCTAGGTCCAGCTACCCATCTGCAGAAGCTTTGTGAGATATTCATGAATGTGCAATAAACAAACCCACACTGTGTGAACTTCTACAGGTCAAACACACCTGGTTCTTCCACATATAGATTAAAAGAAAAATAAAGAGATGGAGGGGATCTCTAGATGATAAAATAAAAGACTGAAAGAGACTAGAAAGACATAGCAAAGCTTTTGAAATGTCCAAAACTATAGAGTCTGTGATGCACATTGGGATTAAAGAGAAAAACACTATAAAAATGAGATATTGATTACTGGTTGGGAAAGAAAGAAAAGAAACGCTGGTTGGAGTGCGGACCTAAATGGGTTTCTGGGATGGTGGCAAAGGTTTATTGCTGATCTAGTGGTGGTGACACAGGTGATTGCCTTGGAATAATTCACTAAGTCACTTTGTATGATTTTCTGTATGTGTGCTTTGTTTAAATTTTTTAAATGCTTTTCCAATAAGAAAGCAGAGTGATGCTGGTGGGTGGTAGCCGTGGGAGCAGAGCGCATTCTCTCCTCCAGGAGGACACACCGGGAGTCGGGGACTACAGGAGAGCGAGCCAGTTGGCGAAAGTGTGGTGAAGGACCACAGCAACCAAAGCACAGGTTCGTGGCCAACCCAGTTCTTGAAACCCCAGTGCCGAGGCCCTTGGGCTACCACAAAGAAATGTCAAAAATAAAGACGAGTATCTCTATTTCAGTTGATTCAGGGATGCTTCTAGCCCACTGGGATGTTTCCTCCATCACCGCCACTGTAACCTCTACTTCCTGTTCACTTATTATTTTTATAAATATTCATTGTAAACTTAACTATATGAAAGGCACTATGCTAAGCACTTTAGACCACAAAAGAGAAGGCAAACACACTCTCTGCCCCCTGAAGCTCATATCCTACTGAAAGAGACAAAATAAGGAGACTGATAAATATAAAATGACATATGTTGGTGGGTGCCAACAAGAAGACAAGCAGTGAGCTAAAGTGGGGAGAAATAGGGGTGGGGAGGGTCACTGTCGCTGGCTGCTGACCTTAGAAGTCATGTGTAATCTGGGACCTGAAGTATGAGTAGAGGTCACTCATGAGTAGAGCAGGTAGAAGAGCATTCCAGAAGGTGGAAGTAAAAAGGCCCTGAGATGAGGAAAGGGGTTAGCAGATTTGAAGAGTGGAAGGAAAATCACTGTGGCTACAATTAGTGAGAGGCAGGTTGCACAAGATGACAATGAAGAAGTGACAGGGACCTGGTTCTGGAGGCCACACTGAGGAGTTTGAATTTTATTAGGAACAGTGGGCAGCCGCATGAGGCCTGAAACAGGGGAGTAGCATGAGAGAAATTAAGTTTTAAGACCATACACTGCTGGCCCTGGCCAGTTGGCTCAGTGGTAGAGAATCCACCCAGCATGTGGATATCCTGTGTTCAAGTCCACATCAGGACACAGAGGAAAAGTGCCCATTTGCTTCTCCACTACTCTCCCTCTCACTTCTATCTATCTATCTATCTATCTATCTATCTATCTATCTATCTATCTATCTATCTCTCTTCTCCTCCTCTTCTGCAGCCATGACTCTAAGTTGGCCTCAAGTGCTGAGGATGGCTCCACGGCCTCCACTTCAGGTGCTAAAAAATGGTTCCGGTTGCAACGGAGCAAGGGCCGCAGGTGGATGGAGCATAGACCCCTAGTGGGCTTGCTGGGTGGATCCCAGTCGGAGAGAATGCGGGAGTCTGTCTCTGCCTCCCTTCCTGGCACTAAAATTAAAAAAAAGGGGGGGGAGGAGAATACCACACCACACACTGCCACACTGCTGCCCTGTAGAGAAGAGACCAGACAGGAGGGGAGGCAAAGAGACAGAGGGTGTCGTGGTGGCCCAGGCAAGAGAGGAGGCCGCTTGAGTGACAGCAATGGCAATGCTGATGGAGATCGAGATGTTACAACAGTAGAACCACCAAGAGCTGCCTACAGGCTGATGGGCAGCAGGGGGTCACAGGGTGGGAGTGGGCAGGGATTAGATGCCCAGGAGGAGGAGGACTGGCTATGTGAACATACAGATGACACTCACATCCTGGGACCAGATGGGACCGTGGAAAGGATTCCAGGATGTGCCATAACAAACATCACCATCCAGAACAGGTGCTGGCAAAGGTTTTGTAGAAAGAACCCCACAGTAACATCTTAGGCTTCATTTTAGGCTTCGTGGGCCAGAGCCCTCAGTCACAGCTAGCTAACTCTGCCACTACAGCCTGACAGCTGCCACAGACCCATGCAAACAAGTGATGAGGCTGCACTCCAATACCGTTTCATTTATGGGCAGTGAAAGGTGAATTTAAATATTCTTATCGTTTTGGGGTTTTTTCAACACATTTAAAAACGTAAAATCCCATTATTCGTTCACAGGCACAACAGGCAGCAGGCCAGATCAGCCCATGGGCCGCAGTTTACCAACCCCTGGTTTTGAAGTCAGAGGAGAAAGGGCAGCAGGCAAGACTAGAGGTGGCATGAAAAGGGTCCCTGTCTGAAAGTGCAACTGCAGCAGTGACCCAGGCCACCAGCAGGTAGACAGAGAGCACATAGAGCAGCTGCAGAAAACCTTTCATGATGCCTGACACACGTTCTCATGCCCAGGGGCAGTCATTCTTGTGCCCAGGGCAGTCATCCCACACCCTTCCTTCTTCTCAACGCAGCTGATGGGGAAAAGAGGAAATGGAATACACAAAATATTGTAAATCTGAGGCATGTATTTCTTACTATGGGGACATGAGAATCATAAAAGGAACCATTTAGTATTCATGGTGGTAATAATACTATGTAGTCCCTGGTTGGCAGAATTCTGTGATAGCACCTGTGATGGGTAGAACTGTGTCCCCAAAAATTCATATGTTGCAGTATTTACATCCAGTGCTTCAGAACATGACCTTATATTAAAAAGGGCCATGGTAGATGACTTCATTACAGTTTATTAACTGTAGTTAAAATGACTTAATTTTACCTAAAATGAGGTCATGCTGGATGGAGTAGAGTTGGCCCTTAATCCAATATGACTTGTGTTCTTATAGAAAGGGGAAATTTAGATGCAAACACACAAAGGAACAACCATGTAAAGAAAAACACAGAGGTTGACACTTCTACATGCCAAGAAATGTCAAAGATTGCCTGCAAACCACCAAGAGCTTGGGTAAAGGGATGGAATGAATCTTTCCTCACAGCCTCAGAGGGATCAAACCCTCACACACCTTGATCATTGACTTACAATCTTCAGAACTACAAGACAATCAATTCTGTTGTTTAAACCACCCAGTTTATGGTACTTGCTAGGGCAACCCTAGGAAGCAAATAGAGCACCCAAGATTCCGCTCCCAAGGGTCCATACTCTTTATGATTGAGCATGGGTGGGACTTGTGAATATACAAGATGACACTCCTATCATTAAGTTATATTATACGACAAAGGGATTTTGCAGATATGATTAAGGCCCCCAATCAGTTTACTTTAAATTAATCAGAAGGGATATTATTGTGGCTGGTCCTGATCTAGTCAAGGGAGCCTTTTAAAAGCACTTGGCACCCTGGCCAGATAGCTCAGTTGGTTAGAGCATCAACCCAATATGCCAGGGGTCGGGAACCTTTTTGGCTGAGAGAGCCATGAACGCCACATATTTTAAAATGTAATTCCGTGAGAGCCATACAATATATTTAACACTAAATACAAGTAAATGTGTGCATTTTATGTAAGACCAACACCTTTAAAGTACAATAAGTCTCTGAATTCTTTTTAGTAACATTGTTATGCTGTTGCTAACCGATGATGAATAAAGTACTTCTTACCATTAATACGACTTCTGGTGCTGCATGGTTTTGCTGATGGCTTTGTAGTCTGGTTGATATGTGGTGAGGTTAAGCTTCATGCAGGCATTGAGACTTCCATCCATTAAATGTGATCGTAGGTTGGTCTTAACATTCTTTAGATGTGAGAAAGACTGCTCACATGCATTCGTAGAGCCAAACATTGTCAGTACAGCAATACTCACACACTGCAGTGTGTGGTATGTGACGGGAAGCGTGTTCCAAGTTTTGACAATCAGCTGGTCCATGGGTTGAAGTTTTTTTTCATTTCTCCCCACTTTTGTTTGCTCGCCAACTCTGCTTGCTGTCATGCAAGTCTTTCTAAATCTTCATTCAATGACTTTAACTTATTTACCCACATGTCTGAGGCCTTCAGGTCAGCAGCTTGTAGCTCAAAATCTCTGACAGAGACACTGGGGATGTAACTCAGGTCGGCTCTGTCCACTGCACACTCATGTGGATGGGTGATGAACTTAAAAAGACGAGTGCGCTCATGAAATTCTCCAAAGCACACTTTGAACGACTGCAAGGGATTAGATGTGAAACCCACTAGCTGCTGGAGATCAAGATGTTGAGCAGGGTCACTTGCTGTGCATGCATCTTTAAACTCTCCCAGTTTTTCAAAGTATAGTAAACGACCTGTTCCAATGTCAACGATGAAGAGTTCCAGCTTGTTTTCAAATGCAAACACTGCTTGTTGAAGAGATAAGACTGTATTTCCAATGCCTTGCATTTTCACATTGAGCTGGTTCAGATATTCAGTCATGTCCACGAGATAGTAGAACTTCAAGAGCCACTCAGTGTTAGCTAACTCAGGATGCTCGACGTTTTTCATTTCAAGAAAAGTTGGTATTTTGCTCAGACAAGCCGCAAAACGGCTGAGCACCTTCCCTCTTGACAACCAACACACATTGCTGTGCAGAAGCAGACCAGGATAATTGTTGCCAACTTCATCCAGCAGTGTTTTAAACTGGCGATCATTTAAAGCTCGGGCAACAATAAAGTTGACCACCCAAATGACCAGCAACATCACCTCACCAAGCTGCTCGCCACACATCTGAGCACAAAGCGACTCCTGATGTAGGATGCAGTGAAAACTTAGAATGAGTCTCTTCATGTTCACAAAGAAGCGTTACGAATCCTCTGATTTTCCCCACCATGCACGGAGCACCATCAGTACACACCGAAATAAGTTTATCCATTGGTAGATTTTTTTTTCTTTAGTGAACTCAGTGAAAGACTTGAATAAATCTTCCCTTCTTGTTGTCTCTTTCATAGGCAAAACAGCAAGACTTTCCTCACGTAGTGTGTCACTGACAGCATACCTTGCAATCACACTGAACTGGGATAAATGGCTTACATCTGTTGACTCATCCAAAGCGAGAGAAAAGAATGGTGCTGCATTTATGTCCTTCACTTGTGTTGCCTTAATTTGATTTGCCATCATGATGGTATGATCATGAACAGTTCTTGCCACCAGAGGCATGTCTTTTATTTGTATGATTATCTTGTCTTTATCCGAAAAATTGTCAACAAGTTTATTGGCAACATCAATGGCTTTCCGTTTCTCACAATTGCTAAAGCACCAGCAAAGCTAGCCAAATTCCAGTCACTTTGTTGGGTCCAAACACAGAGTTGCTGCTGACTAGCTTGCAATCTGCACAGTAGCTCTTGACATACTTTCTTCCTGCTGTCCCCCGCTGGATATTTCGATGCAAATGTAGTATGGTGTGTGTCGAAGTGCCACTTTATATTTGACCGTTTCATCGATGCAATTTTATCATTGCATATTAGACACACTGCAGAACCACAAAGGCAAATTCTGCTGTTCATTCCTGCTAAAAAGTACGATACTCCTCATCTTTTTTTTCTTTTAGCCAACTTCTTCGTCAAAAGGGTTTCTGCAATTAGCTAGCTGACTACTTGATTAAAAGGAGGGAAGTTTACTTCTTGACCTCACAACGACCCGTATACATTAGACATTATCCAATAAAAATTTGGTGTTGTCCCGGAGGACAGCTGTGATTGGCTCCAGCCACCCGCAACCATGAACATGAGTGGTAGGAAATGAATGGATTGTAATACATGAGAATGTTTTATATTTTTAACATTATTATTTTTTATTAAAGATTTGTCTGCAAGCCAGAAGCGGCCATCAAAAGAGCCACATCTGGCTTGCGAGCCATAGCTTCCCAACCCCTGCAATACTCAAATGTTGCTGGCTCCATCCCCAGTCAGAGCACATACAGAAACAGATGAATATTTCTGTCTCTATCTCTCTCTCTCTTCCTCTCTCTAAAATCAATAAAGTAATTTTTTAAGGCATTGGGTCCTTGTCTAAGAGGGATGTTCAAAGCATGAGAGTATAAGATCCTATGGAGAGGGCCAGGTGGCATGGAGAGGGCCAGGTGGCAAAGGACTGAGGGTAGGCTCTAGGAGTTCAGAACATCCCCAGACTACAGCCAGCAAGAAAACAGGCTCCTCAGTCCTTGCTCTAAATTCCACCAACAACCTGCGTACACCTAGAAGGGAACACAGATCTCTAGATGAGAAAGCAGCCTGGTTGCCACCTTGATTCAATCTTGTGAGACCCTGAGCAGAGAATCCAGCTATACGAGGTCCAGATATCTGACCTACAGATCTGGGAGATAATAAATTGGTGTGTTTTGAACTGCTGAGCTTACAGTATTTTTTGTTATGCTGCAATAGAAACCTAATGCACAGAACAAGCTCTAAGCTGTGAGAATAATAAAGTATTTTTAAATGACCTAAATGCAGTAGTGTAAGTGGGACCTTTTTATTATAATGTTAATCATAAATAGGAAGAAAGTTCTCAGTAGCAAAGCACTTCAGATTTCCAAAGTGCAATAGGAAGATAAAGTTTTCAGATATGCTAAAAATAATTCTAATTGCTATCAATTGGTAAGAAACTCACAGTTGAAAAGAGTCTTCTGTAGCTAAAGAAGCATAACAAACCCACGCCCTCACCTTTCAGGCTCCAAATACACATGTGGCTTTAATAGAGACTACTGGGGGGGAGTACCTTCTTCCTCCCACTCTTGCCCACCCAGAAGCAATTAGTGGCAGAGAACAAAGAAAGCCACATGATTTCTTGTTCTAAGACTTGAGGGAATGGAGCTAGGTGGGGAAGGGAAGTATCCTAAGAAATGTCTGCATCACAGGAGATGTTTGACAGAAGCTAGCCATTCATTCACAGTGGGCAACATTAACAGACTACTGGCCGGTGAATTTCTAGGCCCAATTTCTCAGTGTTCTTCCTGTTTTTTGATGTCTAGTTAATGCTTAACCAAGAAAATTGGGAGGCCAGGTAACAAAGTAGCATGCATTGAGCTCCTACAAAGCGTTGGGTACTGTACCAGATACTTTCACATTGCAATTTTAGTTCATCCTCATAGCCATCTATATTAGGGTTCTCTAGATAGGATTGTGTGTGTGTGTGTGTGTGTGTGTGTATGTGTGTGAATATATATAATTTATGATAAGAAGTTGGCTCACATGATTAGATTATGGAGGATGTCAGGTCCAACATCTGCAGGGTAGACTGCAGCCTGAAGACCCAAGAGAGCCAATGTTTCGGTTCAACTTCAAAGGCCATCTGCTCTACACCAGGAAGAACCGATGTTGCAGAGGAAGTTTAAAGGCAGTCTGCTGAAACCTGACCAGGCGGTGGCGCAGTGGATAGAGCATCGAACTGGGATGAGGAGGACCCTGGTTCGAGACACTGAGGTTGCCAGCTTGAGTGCGGGCTCATCTGGTTTGAGAAAAGCTCACCAGCTTGGACCCAAGGTCACTGGATTGAGCAAGGGGTTACTTGGTCTGCTGTAGTCCCACGGTCAAGGCACATATGAGAAAGCAATCAATGAACAGCTAAAGTGCCACAACAAAAAACTGATGATTGATGCTTCTCATCTCTCTCTGTTCCTGTCTGTCTATCCCTCTCTCTGACTCTCTGACTCTCTCTCTCAAAAAAAAAAGGCAGTCTGCTGAAGAATTCTCTTTATTCTCTTTTGCTTGAGGGAAAGCCAGTATTTTGTTTTATTTAGGCCTTCAACTGATTGCATGAGGCCCACCCATATTATGGAGGGAATCTGCTTTACTCAAAGTTACAGATAAAAATTGTTCATCTCACTCAAAATACACTCACAGAAATACTCTGAATGTTTGACCATATATCTGGGTACCCCACTACCCAGCCAGAATGACGTATAATATTAACTATCACACCACCTGAAAGGTAGGTATTGCCCTCATTATGCATATGAGGAAACAGGCTCAGAATTAAGAGACATAGTCAAGTAGGTGCTTGGGATTCAGGCTGCAATCAAACCTAGTCTGTCTGACTCCAGAGAGTTGGGGTGGGATATCACTGAGTCTCTCACCTGGAGAGAAAATTTAGTCTCTCCCACCTACACTGATCACTCTCAAACTAGTATTCGATCAGCTAGCAAGATCGGAGCCCCTACTGTGCTGTCAGGAAACTAAACATCTCAAATTGGAAACAAAATCAAAGAGCCGCAAAAACGTGTGGCAGGTCTTATTTTCTCTCGGGTACAGGTGCTCACAGGGAGTGAGCCACTCCCTGGGTCATACAAAAGTGGGTGGCAGTGCTGGGACCAGGACCCTGGTCCATCCACCTTTCCTGCTGTGAGAACCTCTTGCTTCTCAGGTGACCACTGAGAAGAGTAAGCACTCAGACAGTGGAATGAGCGCTTAGATTAAAAAGTTTTATGATGGGGGATTGCTGCTGAGTTCATCGAGGTAAGAGAACAGGTATTCCAAAGCCTCTTAGGATGCAGGCAGAAAGTATTCCTTAGGACACTCAGACAAGGAGTATAGGAAAGTCATGTGGCAAAGTCTCAGTGCTGCATCCTGCTTCCTGGACACATTGCCTGCACTTCAACCCTCGATTTGTGCCTCTAGTATAGTTGTGAGTCCAAATTCCACCCTCTCAGGGAGTCGACTTCCTATCCTCTCCTTCCCCTGCCCCCGTATTTGTCTCTAGGTCTGCCACCCAGTGTCTGCCTCCTGTGTCTGGAGGTTGGCTGAGAAACCAATGGTGACACCTAGTGGCCAAGGCAACTGCAGCAGCGGAAGAGCCAGGCTTTCTGGTTTCAATCGCTACTGGCCATTGGAAAGAGAAAGGCCACAAGAGCCTGAGGTTTCCCAGGAGGAAGAACCCCTGTGCAAAGGAGAAAGAGAGGGCTCAGAACCATGAGGTTTGAATGTTAAAAGGAATGTGCCTTTAGCTGTTACTCAAAGCTGATCAAGGTGCACCTATGTAAGAAAGCACAGAAAAACCAGTGGCCTTTTCTTGATACAGGACCTCAGAAAAGGGCCAGTTGAACATTTCAAGGTCAACCCTCTGTTTAAGACCCTCTCCTGTCCCTTCTCTCCACTGTCCACAGTCCACGGTGGGCAGTCATTGGTCATATGTGGCTATTTAAATCAAAGTAATCAAACTAAAATGGAGAAACCTCTGTTCCTCAGTTGTACCAGCCACATTCCAAGCGCTCAGTGGCTGGTGGTGAAAATGCCGGATAGCGCAGATTATAGAACCTCTCCATCATCACAGAAAATGATAAGGATATGTGCTGGTCTACCAGGTAGGGATTTTTTCTACAGGTATCTTTTGCACTTTTTCATCAAAATTTTATTTGGAAAGAAGACAGAAACCTGGGTGGAACTGTCATCTCGTTATAGACTTCACTAGCAGGAGAGCACAGACTGACAGGGAAGGAGTTGACAGAAGTTTGGAGTGAGCTGGGTTTTTTCCAGATACCGCATTACTGTGTCCCTCTCCCAAGAACACGAACCATGTAAACGTGCATGTTTCAGGTTCCATTTGTTGCTAGGGCTCAAGACAGGGTGTTCTCTCTCTTCCTGCTTTCTCTTCAAGAGAAACAACTTTTTCTTCTAATGTATGACAAGAAAAGAATGCTTGGTGAAAAATGTTTGGGATCCTCTGGTTTGGGATGAAGGAAGGCTCTTTTGAGACATAGACTAACCAGGTTCTAAGGCAAAAAAGATGTCCTGAACTAAGGGCCATTGGACTGACCACCAAGATCCAACCATCCCTCGGGGTCTCTTGGTACTTCATCCACTTGCTCACTCAACCAACATTTGCTGAGCATTTATTATGTGCTATTCTAAGCTATGATGATACAACCATGAGCAACTTGGGTCTTCATCAATAGGGCTGACACAGAAGGGAGTAACAGCATGATGTAAATAATGATGCCTCATCAGTAGAATGGGTCCAGGTCAGCCATATGCGATAATAACAGTTGCTTTATTTGAATTCATATCCTCATCCCTTTTCTGAACAAAGCACTGAGCTCTCTGCTCACCAAAGGTTAACGAATTCTCACAGCAGCCATGATGGGTCTCAAGTCCTGTTATTGTCATTTTTCATATATGCAAAACACTCAGAAGTAAAGCACGGCACTGGTACAGGGAGAAGCCAGCATTCAAACCCTGATCTCACTGGGTTCACATGGTGGTAACAAAATGTGTGTTGTCAGGAAACCTGAGTTCCAGACTCAATCCTGCTACCAGGGAGTTGAGTGGTCTTCAGAATAATCACAAAATCTTTCTGGGCTCACCTAACCAGGCGGTGGTGCAGTGGATAGAGCATCAGATTGGGATGTGGAGGACCCAGGTTCGAAATCCCGAGGTCACCAGCTTGAGTGTGGGCTCATCTGGTTTGAGCAAAGCTCACCAGCTTGAGCTCAAGGTTGCTGACTTGAGCAAGCGGTCGCTCAGTCTGCTGTAGCCCCCCCCCCCAGTCAAGGCACATATGAGAAAGTAGCCAATGAACAACTAAGGTGCCACAACCAAGAATTAATGCTTCTCATCTCCCTTCCTGTCTGTCTGTCTCTATCTGTCCCTCTCTTTGTCTTTCTCTGTCTCTGTCACCAAAAAAAAATCTTTCTGGGCTCATTTTTCCCCTCTGTAAAATGAAGATGTAATACTGAGGAATATTTAAGATCCTTTCTGGTTTATATAGTCAGTGATAATGGAATGCTAGGAAGGACCTGTAGCTTTGCAGGTAGAAGAAATGAACATGTCAGAGACTCTTTCAGTGGTAAAGACAGATACAATTGCCTGACCAGGCAGTGGCGCAGTGGATGGAGTGTCAGGCTGGGACGTGGAGGACCCAGGTTCAAGACCCCAAGGTTGCCAGCTTAAGCACTGGCTCATCGGGTTTGAGCAAGGTTCACCAGCTTGACCCCAAGGTCGCTGGTTCAAGCTAAGGGTCACTCGGTCTGCTGTAGCCCCCCGGTCAAGGCATATATGAAAAATCAATCAATGAACAACTAAGGAACCGCAACAAAGAATTGATGTTTCTCATCTCTCTCCCTTCCTGTCTGTCTGTCCCTATCTGTCCCTCCCTCTGACTCTGTCTCTATCACAAAAAAGTAAAAATTAAAAAATAAATAAAAATAAGACAGATACAATGGGCTGCGCCCCATGCTAGGAAAACAGAAATTGCTATGGAAACACAGAGAAAGAGCACATAAATCAACCTGGGTGTGTGTGTGGGTGGGGGGGTGACAAGAAAGTAATCAGAGAGGACTTCCTGGAGGAGGTGATAAGTAAACAGAGTCCTGAAGGACAAGTAGACGTAAAGGTGCTAAAAATGTGGAGAGGTAAGGAAGACACGCTGGGCAAAGGGAATAGAGTACCAGAGTCTAGAGGGTGGGTATTCAGTGTGGTGGTGTACAGTTAGTTTGAAAGAAAAGAAATGTTCAGTGGACTCAGAAGGTGTTGTTGGGCAATCATTAAGCTATGCTGCAGATGAGAGGAGGTCCAAAAATGTTTCTCAGTATCCACATCAGCAAGGTCACTTGTCACCAGCTGAGATTGTCATCCACTGAAGAGCACCATGAATATTACCCCTATGCCTTCACACACAGCCCTTTGTAGTTTACAGAGCAATTTCCCCGGCCCAGGCTCACAAAGCTGCTCCCTGGCCGGCCAGGACTGCAAGCTCAAGAGGCAGAGCTGCAGGCCCTGCCGGCTGGCTCAGCGGTAGAGCAACGGCCCCGCGTGTGGAAGTCCCAGGTTCGATTCCCGGTCAGGGCACACAGGAAAAGTGCCCATCTGCTTCTCCACCCTCCCGCCTCTCCTTCCTCTCTATCTCTCTCTTCCCCTCCCGCAGCCAAGGCTCCTTTGGAGCCAAGTTGGCCTGGGCGCTGAGAATGACTCCAAGGCCTCCACCTCAGGCACTAGAATGGCTCTGATTGCAGCAGAGCAACACCCCAGAGGGGCCAAGCCTCGCTCCCTGGTGGGCATGCAGGGTGGATCCCAGTCAGGTGCATGTGGAATCTGTCTGACTCCCCCTCAACCAGGCTTCTCACTTCAGAAAAGAGGCAGAGCTGCGGCCGCTTGCCAAATCCAGTGGTAGGTGGGCTGGTCATCCTGGGAAAAGCTAAAAGCAAGGGAGCTTCTCTTCAGGATGGCTTTGAAAGAACTTGGGCATGCCATGCTCGAATCCAGGCTAGGGGGTGAAAGTCTGGAATCAGATACGGCTCTGGTGAACATTTCTTCTCCACCATTCTTCCAGATTAGGTAGGTTTCAGAACCATCTGTGATTTTCAGAAGGCATCCTGTGGGGCTTACCAGAATTTCCTGCATGGCTTTTTTCACACTTTACACAGCCTGCCTCTGGGATTCTGTGCACCCACCCCCCACGTGCTCAAGGCCTCCCCCCTCCTCTTGCTCATGATTCCTCTCCTTCAAGGAAACTAGTTTCTGTGGGTCTCTGTGACTTCCTGTAGGCTTGCTCTGAGAACCACTGCCTGGGTCGTAAGGTTGGCACCCTAGCAGTACCCACCTCAGGCTGAAGGACTGGATCAGCTAAGGCTTGAAGAGCACTTGAAAGGGCAGCCCTGCCCAGATGCCTGGCCCTAACATGGATATTTGCAACTTTTACCGAAAAGATTAATAAACATGGCCACTTAACACTTTCCAACATTTGCACATTAAATAACAATAGCAGTAAATAACTATATTCAAAGGGCTCACTTCCTTACCCAATTCAATTTAAAAAACCCACTGAAGTCCCACCATTGACTATGAGCAGAAACAGTCAGTGATCTGCGCATTTAATCTGTGTGCGTCACCTCATTTGTCCTCACACAGCCCAATGAACTACAAAATTACTGCCCCCGGTGATTAATAGTGACCATGACGCCTGACCAGGCGGTGGCGCAGTGGATAGAGCGTCGGACTAGGATGCAGAGGACCCGGGTTCAAGACCCCAAGGTCGCCAGCTTGAGTGCAGGCTCATCTGGTTTGAGCAAAAAAAGCTCACCAGCTTGAACCCAAGGTTGCTGGCTCCAGCAAGGGGTTACTCGGTCTGCTGAAGGCCCACAGTCAAGGCACATATGAGAAGGCAATCAATGAACAACTAAGGTGTTGCAACGCGCAATGAAAAACTAATGATTGATGCTTCTCATCTCTCTCCGTTCCTGTCTGTCTGTCCTTGTCTATCCCTCTCTCTGACTCACTCTCTGTCTCTGTAAAAAATAAATAAATAATAAAATTAAAAAATAGTGACCATGACAATGGGCTTTAGATGTTTGAATTTAACATTTCTACCTTACAGTTTAGAATGCACAATTTTCAAGTGAAGGATTTATATCTTCGTCCTCATTTCGTGATCTGTGGCATAATTCCTTCCCAGTGGCTCAGGTGGCTAAAGGAGCTGACATTTTTAATCCTGCAGCACCAGCAAAACTTCTCACGTCCATCGCTCTTTATGATGTCTATCTACTAAGTCCCAGCTAAACTCAGTGAAGTACGTCCATCGCTCTTTATGATGTCTATCTACTAAGTCCCAGCTAAACTCAATGAAGTACGTAGCTTAGAACTGCATAGAGGGACAGGTCCTGTCGGCCACCTGAGTATGAGTCACATCCTTCCCTTCACTGCACAAAGAAGCACTCAGAGCCGGGAGCCTCGGGGAACCCAAGACAAGGAAGGGCATGACATTGCCCAGGTGCCCAGTGTGGGGAATCAGTTAGTGGTGTGTCTTTCAGATTGTGCTCCTAAGAAACCTCAGGAGTCAGGCCCTGGCCGGTTGGCTCAGTGGTAGAGCGTCGGCCTGGCATGCAGAAGTCCCAGGTTCGATTCCCAGCCAGGGCACACAGGAGAGGCGCCCATCTGCTTCTCCACCCCTCCCCCTCTCCTTCCTCTCTGTCTCTCTCTTCCCCTCCCGCAGCTGAGGCTCCATTGGAGCAAAGATGGCCCCGGCGCTGGGGATGGCTCCTTGGCCTCTGCCCCAGGCGCTAGAGTGGCTCTGGTCGCAACGGAGCAACGCCCTGGAGGGGCAGAGCGTCGCCCCCTGGTGGGCAGAGCGTCGTCCCCTGGTGGGCGTGCCAGGTGGATCCCGGTCGGGCGCATGCGGGAGTCTGTCTGACTGTCTCTCCCCGTTTCCAGCTTCAGAAAAATACAAAAAAAAAAAAAAAAAGAAAGAAAGAAACCTCAGGAGTCACCCCAAGGCCATCTGGGGATGGAACCTTAGGGATTGGATAGGTCACAAGTTCTGTTCATATCTGTTTTATATTCGGTTTTTGTGTGAAAAACACTTTCTGCTGCTTAAAACAGTCTGAACGTTCCCAGGCTAGTCCAGCCTCTCTCCATTAAAGAAAACGAAGGGGAGCCTGAGAAAGAACTGAAGGGGTGCCCAGGCCTCCTGGGCCAGTGCTCCTGCTCCACCATCCTGCCCCCCTTACCCTCCACATGCAGGCTTTGAGATGTGGTTGTCAGTGAAAGGTTGGAATGGGGGCTGGTCCACTGGGGAAGGGGCACAGCCTCCTTTCAGCTTCTCTTGGCAACTGGCAGGTTGGTATAAACCCCCGATGAGGTCAGAGCTGGAGAGGACTCCAGCTGGACGGCTTTATCCTGTATGAGATGGCTGACAGGCTAAACCCCTTCCCAGGTCTATGGGTGGGCACCGGGGAGAGCTGAGCCAAAAGCACAAGGCTGGTATCTGCCAAAAGGAAAATTTATTTAAATCATTCGGGTGCAGGCTGGCCGAGGCAGACTAAGCCGTGTCGGCCTTGAGGGAGGGACGGAGCAGGGTTTATATAGGTTGGTCAGGGGTCTTGGAAAAAGCAGCTGACGTCACTGCCTCTATAGGTACAAGGTAATATTTCTTTGTATGTGGACTGGAGTGGTGCCACAGCTCCTCCAAATTGTTTACATCCTAGCTCAACTGTCTGTTATCAGCATCAGTTGTAGAAAGAAAGCCTGGGCTGGTTCAAAGGTCCCGGGCCAGAGCTTCAAGCAGGCCAGCCCCCTCCTCCCATGGGTTTGCACGGCTCTCAGGATGGTGGCTGATCGATCAGGCAGCTGTGACCCAAGCTTTGAATAATCAAGTCGCTTACCAGTGTGCTGGGCACCTCCAGATGCGTGCACTTGCCTAGAGTGTAATCAGGGAGTAGGGCAGCACACCTGCATGAGCCAGAAAACCTAAATACAGTTGCTTAAACAAGATAGAAGAATTTCACTGTCACCTAGGCAGTCTGAGGTTGATATGATCGCTCCACCAAACTTTCAGGAAACCAGGCTCCTTCCAGTGCACCCGTCCGTCATCCCTCTGTGTGGGGTGCTTGTCCTCACGCTCCAAGAGGTCAACCAGAGCCCCAGACACCATATCCACATTCCAGGAGGCAGGACAGAGGAAGGATAACTAACGAAAAGAAGAGATGGAAATGCCAGTTTTTTTTAAAGGAAGTGTATTAGTAAGGGTTCTCCAGAGAAAGAGAATGATGAGAGAGAGAGAGAAAGAGAATATGATTTACTACGAGAGATTGGCTCATGTGAACAAACTAGGAGCCCAGGAAAGCCAGTGGTGTAGTCCCAGTCTGCAGCCAAATGGAAGGTCTGAGAACCAGGAACAAATGCAAAAACCAGAGAACCAGCAGCACCGAAGTCCCAACACAAAGGAAGATGGGTGTCTGAGCTCAAGCAGAAAGAGAGCAAATCTGAGCTTCCTCCGCCTTTTTGTCCTTTCCAGGCCCTTCGCTGACTGAGTGATGCCCACCACATTGGCTAGGGCAAGTTCTTCACTCAGTCTACTGACTGAAATGCTAGCTTATTCCACTGACACCTCACAGAGGTCACGTTTTACCAGCTATCTGGTCATTCTCTAACCCAGGCAAGTTGACACATTAAAGTCAGTTCCCTGAAAGCTGTATCCCCTCAAACAGAACTGACTGGGGGGGGGGGGGATGGAAAAATTAGACTTTTATTTCAGACAGCCATCTGCACAGCTAAAAATTAGAGGTTTTATTATAAAAAAAAAGAAAGAAAGAAAAGAAGGGCCTAACTAGGCAGTGGCGCAGTGGATAGAGCATCGGACTGGAATGCAGAAGACCCAGGTCGCCGGCTTGAGTGCAGGCTCATTCGGCTTGAGCGCAGGCTCACCAGCTGGAGCGCAGGGTCGCTGGCTTGAGCATGGGATCATAGACATGACCACCTCATGGTCGCTGGCTTGAGCATGGGATCATAGACATGACCACCTCATGGTCACTGGCTTGAGCCCAAGGTAGCTGGCTTGAGCAACGGGTCACTAGCTTGGCTGGAGCCCCCTGGTCAAGATACATATGAGAAAACAATTAATGAACAATTAAGGAGCTGCAACAAAGAATTGATGCTTCTCATCTCTTTCCCTTTTTATCTGTCTCTCTCTATCTCTCTGTGTCTCTGTGTGTGTCTCTCTTGCAAAAATAATAGTAATAAAAGCTTGAAGAGATAAGTAAAAACTTCTAGTTCTTGGTAGGTACATAACATGTTAGTTCCCCTCCCCTTTTTTGTTCCTGTGGCCCACTGTGGTAGTCATCAGTGCTGGCCACCACCAAATTTTTTCATTCTTCTCCTAAACACATAGAAACTGCACTTTCTTCCTCCTTGAAGATAGATATGGCCATGCGATTTGCTTTACCAAATGAAATTTGAGCATCAGTAATGCATCACTTCCAAGCCGAAGCTTTAAAAACAAGTATAAGATTTGCCATGCAGGCCCTGGCTGGCTGGCTCAGTGGTAGAGCATCATCCCAGCATGTGGAAATCACAGGTACAATTCCAGGCCAGGGCACACAGGAGAAGCACCCATCTGCTCCTCCACGCCCCCCCTCTCCTTCCTCTCTGTCTTCTCTTCCCCTCCCACAGTCAAGGCTTCATTGGAGAAAAGTTGGCCCAGGCTCTGAGAATGGCTCCATGGCATGGTCTCCACCTCAGGTACTAGAATGGCTCCAGTTGCAATGGAGCAATGCTCCAGATGGACAGAGCATCGCCCCCTAGTGGGCTTGCTGGGTGGATCCCAGTCAGGCTCATGCAAGAGTCTGTCTCTCTGCCTCCCTGCTTCTCACTTCAGAAAAATACGAAAAAAAAAAATTAAAATGTTGCCATGCATCCTTTCTCTCTAGACAGCAACTGGCAATTTGGCAGATCATGACCAGCTTGAGGTCAGGAGTAAGGATGACACAGCAAAATTCACAAAGGACAGGCACTTTGAGTGAGAAACAAAAACCTCTGTTGTGTTTAGCCAATCTGATTTTTGAGCTCTTTGTTACAGCAGCATAACCGGCACCCTCCTATTGACTCACTGACCTTTAATAACTGCATGGGCAGCAACCTTGAATTCATTCCACAGATATGTGTTGACCAAATCTCAAGCACTGTGCTAGATGCTAGGAAATGCATGATACTGATTCCTGCCCTCAAGGAGCAGGAAAAAAAGAGAATCACTCTTAGAAATCTTAAAAATATCCCCTATTGGCCCTGGCCGGTTGGCTCAGCGGTAGAGCATCGGCCTGGTGTGTGGGGGACCCGGGTTCGATTCCCGGCCAGGGCACATAGGAGAAGCACCCATTTGCTTCTCCACCCCCCCTCCTTCCTCTCTGTCTCTCTCTTCCCCTCCCGCAGCAAGGGCTCCATTGGAGCAAAGATGGCCCGGGCGCTGGGGATGGCTCCTTGGCCTCTGCCCCAGGCACTAGAGTGGCTCTGGTTGCGGCAGAGCAACGCCCCGGAGGGGCAGAGCATCGCCCCCTGGTGGGCAGAGCGTTGCCCTGGTGGGCGTGCTGGGTGGATCCCGGGCGGGCGCATGCGGGAGTCTGTCTGACTGTCTCTCCCCCTTCCCAGCTTCGGAAAAATACAAAAAAAAAAAAATCCCCTATTGATTCTAATGTTTGATGAGAGTCAAGGTTGGGAACTACAGCTTTTGTGCACATCAGATCCTTCATATATGTCCTGACTGCCTGCAGAAATGATAACAGAGAAGCTGGAGATTGTAATTAAAGACTAGTAGCGTGTGGAGGGAGAATGAAAAAAGAGGTGCTTAAACTGACAAAGTAAAAGCTGAACACTTCATCAGTCCCTGGTTCCCTGCAACTTCACTGGACCAGCTGTCTCTCTTCCACCTGTACCTCATAAAAATTTACTAGAATTTTTGTTTCTTTTAGATTGAAAGTCAAGTCAAAACCATGTAAAATTGTTTATTATTATTATTATTATAACTCCAGAGCCATTAAGTTGGTTTTTTTTAATCAAAGATGTGAAAAGAAAGGCCAGAACAATGAACTTCTAATGGTAGAATTGTAGGCTCAGTGCCAATGGGGGGTGTCATTTTTGATGGGAAGACAGGGTGCAGGGCAGGAGGGAGGGTAGGGGACCTTCACAAATCCGTCTTAAACTATGTCATCCTGAGTTCCTGAATGAAAATGATATGGGTGCTTAATAAGTCATTAAAGAATATCCCTTTGACAGTTTTCATTAATTTTTCCCCTGAGGTTTTATCTCTTTTTATTTTCTGGTTTAGGACATATTCCTTTGTTTCTTCATTTTGTTTATGCATCAGATAAAACAGCCACCTCTTCAGTCTTGAAGGGGTGGCTTCGTGTAGGAGATGAACCTTATCATTCAAACCTGACATAGCTCTTGGTTGTCTCTCTAACCCAGGGGTAGTCAACCTTTTTATACCTACCGCCCACTTTTGTATCTCTGTTAGTAATAAAATTTTCTAACCACCCACCGGTTCCACAGTAATGATTATTTATAAAATAGGGGAGTAACTTTACTTTATAAAATTTATAAAGCAGAGTTACAGCAAGTTAAAGCATATAATAATAATTACTTACCAAGTACTTTATGTCAGATTTTTGCTAAGTTTGGCAGAATAAATATTTGTAAAACAACTTACTATAGTTAAATCTATTTTTTTATTTATACTTTGGTTGCTCTGCTACCACCCACCATGAAAGCTGGAACGCCCACTAGTGGGTGGTAGGGACCAGGTTGACTTCCACTGCTCTAACCTTTGCAATAAAATCTTTTTCTTTTCAATGGTTCCTAGTAGGTGAAGGTGTGCCAAGACCTACCAGTGTCCAGAAGGGGAGGACCCTCATCAGCGTCTAAATTCAGGCTAACTAGAAACCAGATCCTCAGGAAGCAGCTTTTAAAATATACAAATATGCCCTGTCCTGGGGGACCAAAGCATGAGCCCCATTGACCACAGTGTGAGCCAATCAAGAGGCATCCCTTGGGTGCAGTCCTCAAAACCAGGGCTCCACACATGTATAAACGCCTGTCTGAGAGATAGGGGAGCTGTAGGGAGGCAGAGTAACAGCGTAAAGATGTTGCACACTGGCCAATGTTCCCCGGGAGCACACACCCATCTCTAGGCCCCTAGTCGTGTGCCAAACCTGAAGCCTGCCCCTCCAAAGCTCCAGGGCAAGCAAACAGGCCTCTTCCACAGATTAGGATGTATGTCAGTTACTCTTTGTTCAGTGGCAGCCTGGGGTGGCAGCCTGCCAAGAACTTTCTCTCCCATTGTTTTAGTATCATGGGACTTAAGAATGCAACTATCTGGCCACCAGATCCATGTGATCAAGGGGCATCCCCTGGCGGGGTACCAGAGGTAAAAACTGTGGCACCAAAGGCATGTCAAAGCTTCCCTCTCGGAGATACTGACTCTCTGGAAGAGCAGAGGAAGAGCTGAGAAGCCATTATTAGCTTTTCTTCATCACTACGATGATGGCAGTTTTAGCCTCCTCTACTGTCCTGGAACTAGACCGCCAGGTTCAGCCGCCAAGTCTTCAGCTCGGCGTGGATCTCACTGGGACACTGTGGAACTCTGTCAGACACTGCTAGCTGACCACCCAACATTTGCTTCAACCTTCTATATCAGTGGTCCCCAACCCCCGGGCCATTTGGTACCAGTCCACAGAGAAAGAATAAATAACTTACATTATTTCCGTTTTATTTATATTTAAGTCTTAACGATGTTTTATTTTTAAAAAATGACCAGATTCCCTCTGTTACATCCATCTAAGACTTACTCTTAACACTTGTCTCGTAAGTTCGACAATTATATTTTAAAATACCACAGTTTTTACGCCAGTTGCATAATTTTATTTTGTGCATTTATCTGTCCCACCCTAAAGGCCAGTCCATGAAAATATTTTCTGACATTAAACCGGTCCGTGGCCCAAAAAAGGTTGGGGACCACTGTTCTGTATCACAAAGAGAACCCTGACTCTTTAATGGTGACTAATAGCCCAGTTAGAATATTCATTACACTCCCCTGCAGCTAAGTATGACCATGTGGCCCAGCTGCAGCTAATAAGATATAAGGCAAAACCTAGCAAGTAGGCCTTCTGCCTTTTATCCTTCATTCTTTCCCTTTTCTTGCCTGGGATACACATGCAATGCCTTAAAGAGGCAACTATTTTGTGGCTGTGAGGATAAAAACCATACATCAGGAAAACAGATCAAAGGATTTGGGGTGTGTGTGTGTGTGTGTGTGTGTGTGTGTGTGTGTAAGAGAGAGAAAGAGAGAGAGAGAGAGACAGGAACATTGAGCTGTCCCTGTGTGTGCCCTGACCAGGGATCAAACTGGCAAACACTGTGCTAAGGGACCATCTCCAAGCAACCAAGCTGTTCAGCCAGGGCTTTGATCTAAATTTCTTGATGGCATCATTGAGCTATTGAACATACCCTGGAAAGTCTGCATTCAGACTTCTTTATACATGAGGCAAATAAACTCTTGTTTGGTTAAATCAGTAGAGGTGAGTTTCTATTATATGCAGCCAAGAACAAACCCCAACCAATACAACCTGCAAACTGATTCTGTCTTCATCAGGACCTCATCTGGGCCTCATTCCCCTTCCCACCAGTGGAGACTCCACATCATTTCTGGGCTGTAGAAGGAGTTAGCTGGATAACATTTACATTTATAAAGATATTTTTAAAATATTTTTAAAATCTGGTCTCTATTCCAGCTGGGATTCCCTTTCAAATGACAGAAGTGGTATTTCAGATAAAAACAAGTGAAAGTATGTGAGCAGACACAATAAGGCACATGTTATAAGAGTCCATTTATAGAACACATCCAGAATAGGTAAAGGAGCAGAGAAACCAAGCAGGTGAGGAGTTGCCAGGTGGGAGGAGTGGGGAGTGAGTCCTTTTGGTGCAGGGTTTCCATGCAGGGTGATGGAACACTGTGCAACAAGATAGAAGTGATGCTTGCACAGCATCATGAAGAAAATTCACACTCAGGAATGGCACAAATTAAAATATAAACAGTCACTTTTATTTGTTACTTAAAATGAGTCACACTATGGAAAAACAAAAGACAGACAAAGAAGAAGAACAAAATAAAATAAAAGAATAAACAATTTCAAATAAGGGAAAAAAATGAATCACACCGTGGGAAAAAATAAAAACAATGTTCAATGAAAATAAAACTGTCAAAGAGAGATGATAAAACAAATTCTTTTGATGTGCTAGGGACAGCTGGCTGGAGAACAAGCAGGTCTCAAGTCCAGGGGCAGCTCCTCTCTTCTGGCCATACCCAGTGCAGCAGAGGGTTCTTGAGGCAGCAATAGGGGCCTCAGAAGCGCTGTGGTCCAGAAACGCTGCACAGGCCGGGCCTGGCTTCAGAACTGCAGCTGGAGGGGCCGCTGGAGTCGGGCGCCCCTCCAGGTCTGGGTCGGCCTCCAGGTGTGCCCGTGCAGCCGGCTCCTCCGGGTGTCCCACAGGTACAGCAGGAGCCGGCTCTGCCTCCTGGTCCCCTACCCCAAGCATCTCCTCAGACAAGAGCAGGGATATCACTACACAGTGACCTCACTACCTGACAGAGCCCAACAGAACTTGGAACCCTGGAAACCAGGCAACCACATTCTAAAACAGCTGCTACCCTGCTCACTTGCCCAGAGACTTCAGCAGATTCGACATCTTCTCATATTGTCTGCCCCTGTCCTGAGGCCGTAGCACCCCGAAAAAAGCTGTGATGATTTTTTTCACCTTGGCCGCTGCTGGGTCCAGACTCGGCCAAGACGTCTATGGCCCTTTTCACAGCAGAACCCAGAAGTAATACATGAACGCCCAGGGGCAGTTCTGTCTGGGCCAGGCCACCACTCTGATCACACCTGGGCAGGTCTCTGTGCCCTACATGTGTGTGTGAGTGTATGCGTATGCGTATGCGTATGTATGTGTGTGCATATGTGTGCGTGTGTATGTTTATGTATGCGTGTGTGTGTGCATATGTGTGCGTGTGTATGTGTATGTGTGTGTGTGTGTGCATGTGAGTGTATGTGTATATGTAAGGGTTTTTCACGTGGGAAAAGCCTGTGCTTAGGAGGAACAGGCTGAGGGGGTGGGTCAGAAGCCTTGTGAACTAGACACGTTCACACCCCAGGTTAAGGCTGGCTGGATGGGCAGGAAGTGTGGGCGGCATTGTCACCGAGGTTTATCCTGAGCCCTGGAGGTGAATCTCATTTCCCCTGGGTGGAGGTCTGTTCAGACACAGGACTGGGTCTGATTCCGGAGCAGAAGGTGCAGCGGGCAGAAGCAGCAGCGACTAGGGCCAGGCTGGGCTTGAGGCCTCCTGAGCAGTAGCTGGTCATGTCGTTTCAGGGTTCAATTGGAAACATGGAGGAGCAGCAGCTGGTAGAGGGGACTCCCACACCCTCTCCACCACTGTGGGCCAGGTGCACCCTGAGCAGGTCTGCAGTGAGAGTGGCCACCGGGATTCTGGCGAACCACGGCCCGAGGATGGTCTGAGGAGGCCGCTTCCCCAAAGTCACGCAGGGTCCAGAGGCTCCTCCCCTGAAGCCGCCCAGGGTCCATGCACACCTCACCATGTCTGAACTCCTGCCTGGAGCACCGGGCCCATGCTAATAGAACTGGACCATACAACCCAGAACCAAAGGAGGCAGAGCCTGAGGGTGAGAAGGTGGAGGAAGTAGGGGAATTGGAGGTACATGTGAGATTACTGGGAGGGGTTGGTGTCAGACACACTGGGAGCACCCCTAGAGGCTGGCCAGGAGCAAAGACCAGCCTCAGACCACCTACCCGCTGGACAGCCTGCAGGCAGGACGTCCTGTGGTGGGCCTTGGGCTGCAGCTGGGTTCTGTCTTAGGGGAAAACATGGAAATGCAGACGCATGGGTGATCTTTTCTCCTCTAGCAGCTCCAGCACCAGCCCAGGAGGCAGAGCCGGCTCCTGCTCCACCTGAGGGACATCTGGAGGAGCCAGCTGCACAGGCAGACCTGGAGGCCGACCCAGACCTGGACAGGCGCCCAAATTCAGAGGCTGAGCCACCTTCTGACACCCCTCCAGATGCAGCGATGGAGCCAGGGCGGCCACAGCAGCACCTCCTGACCACGCTGAGACCCGAAAACCGCTGCCTCAAGGACCCTCCGGAGAACCTGTCCTGACTCCGCCCAGACAAGGGGCGCTGCCCCTGAACCACACCTCAGGGCCAGCTCGGGAGCCTCTTGTTTTCCAGTCAGCTCTCTCTGACACATCAGAAGAATTTATTTTACCACCCCTCTTTGATAGTCTTCTTTCATTTTATTGTTATATTTTTATTTTCACCTTTGTATCATTCAGTTATTAATTGTGTTTGGAATTGTTCTGGTTTTCTTTGTTTTGTTCTTTGTCCTTTTCTTTTTTAATCTTTCTTTTCCTCCATAGTGTGATTTATTCTAAATAAGAAATAAGAGTGATTGTTTAGATTTTAAGTTGTGCCATTCCTGAGTATGAAATACCTTCACCGTGCTGTGCACACACCAGCACTATCTCGTTGCAGAATGTTCCATCACCCAGGCTGGAAACCCGGCACCGAAGGACTCCCTCCCCACCCCTCCCGCCCCTGGCAACCTCTCATCTGCGTTCAGTCTCTGCTCCTTTACCTATTCTGGATGCTTCTTATCAATGAAATATTATAATAGGTGCACTTTTGGGTGCACTCACATACTTTCCTTTTTGTTCTTATCTGAAATGCCATTCTTTTCTTTTGAAAGGGAAATCCCAAGTGAAATAGAGACCAGATTTGGGGGGGGTCCCTTTTAGTAAGTGTGTGCATCACCTCAGAGGAGAGAGCGCTGTGCTAAGTGTGCCTCTGCTAGCGCTGACATTTAGTCTGTCCCTGAAAGAGCCCCTGGTGGTACGTGAGTTGCACAAGAAGATTTTCAGTAACGTACCAGGCAAAAGCAAGTGCTATTCACCAGTGTGTTTACAGGTTTAAACTCGGCACACGTGCTGGGACTGAGGACACTCAGCAGAGGTCTCGTGGTACACCAAGGCCCGCCGCCAACTGCCAGCTTCCTGGGGCCCACTGGACTTTTTGGTGGGGCATGGTCTCATGGAATAATGACAGTGAGGCAAGTGGAGCACTCAGGTTACAACAGATTACGATTTGCTCATGTGAAGGGAGGGCTGTGCACAGGAATGGGGGTGTCAGGCATGTGAGGGGAACCTGGCCCGTGTCTGGAACCAACAACTCAGTCTCTCCCTGTGCATTTCTGACACCCCCTGAATTTTTCCAAACTAACTCAAGGGCCCCTTTGAGAATGTCTGCAGCACAGGCCCAGGGTGGATACTGGTGACAGACTGCTCCCCAGGGCTAGAGCATGGCATGATGGGGCTAAAGGAACAGGAGGGTGGCCTGGTGGAGATTCCCAGGCTGATGCCACAGGCAGGGGAGTGTTTGCACCAGGAAATACGGTATTTCAGGGCAGTGTGGGAAATGGTCACAGCACAGGGACCTGGCCGTTGTCCCTCCGGCCCTCTCTCTGTATGACTCCAGCCTGTTCTGGACTGCTGTCCTTCCTCTGGAGCTTCGGATGAGTGTTGGTGAACAAGATACTATGTGCAGATCCTTAAAGAGGGCACCTGGTTTTCTACCAGACCACCCCATCTCTCCCTGGCAGACAGAATCCCCCCTAATTTTCATAGCTAGATGTTAGGTGGATGCCTCTTCCCAGCTCAGGTGCCCCGGGGTGGAGAGTCCAGCATTAGATCAAGACCCTTCACTTCTCTGGGGGTACCTTTGCAGCTGAGCTATCTCTGTGGATTCCTTACCACCGCGTGAGAAGGTGGGCCAGGCCTTTTTACATCTCTTCCTACCAGTCTAGATGAGGCTTCTTTTGTAATCCTTGTGTATAAGACTTCTGTTCAGCCAGTCTTCCGCTGATTGTTCAGGGTGATTGCTCTCTCCCTTCCTTCATGCCCATTTAGCTCTCAAATCATCTCATCTCACTTACTGAATAGTGTAAGGGTATTATTGCATTCCCCTTTGCCCTTTGGGCCTTTATTCCCAAGAAAAGTTCCAGAAATTATGAATCTTTATAAGAATACATTTAAAACTTTTACATTGAGTTTAGGTTTGGTCCTGATTTTACTTTTCAAATTATAAAAATAAAGTTTATTAAGGAAAGGGAAGAATAAATTCTGGTTTACGACCTGGGAAAGATAGAGTGCAACCTCCATCTACTTCACCTCCATCTTGGATCTCCTGTCATCTCTGTGTCTATGGTGGTCAGGTGTCTGTCCAAAGCCGATGCTTATTTTAAAATTGAGTTGTTTGTCTCCTTATTGCTGAGCATTAAGAGTTTTTATTAAAGCCTGACCAGGTGGTGTAACAGTGGTTAGAGCATCGACCCACTCTGAGGACCCAGGTTATAAACCCTATTGAGTGCAGGCTCATCAGCTTGAGTGTGGGATCAGAGACAGGACCCTATGGTTGCTGGTTTGAGCCCAAAGATTGCTGGCTTGAGCAAGGGGTCACTGGCTCAGCTGGAGCCCCCTGGTCAAGGCACATATGAGAAAGCAATCCATGAACAATTAAGGTGCAACAACTATGAGTTGATGCTTCCCCTCTCTCCCATTCTGTCTGTCTCTCTCTCTCTCTCTCTCTCTCTCTCTCTAGCAAAAAGAAGAAGGAACTGATCTTGGGGTAAGCAACTCTACCACTCAAGAATCATTCCATTAATCTTCATGATAGCCCTATGAAGTAAGCTCTATTATCTTCATTTTTGCAAATGAGGAAACTGAGCCTTAGAGATTCTTTTTTTTTATTCAGTGAGAGGAGGGGAGGCAGAGACAGACTCCCACATGCACCTCAATTGGGATCCACCCAGCAAGCCCACTAGGGGGCGATGCTCTGCCCATCTGGGGTGTTGCTATGTTGCTCAGCAACCAAGCTCTTCTTAGGGCCTGAGGCAGAGGCCATGGAGCCATCCTCAAGTGTCTGGGGCCAACTCACTCCAATTGAACCATGGGTGCAGGAAAGGGATAGAGAGACAGTGAGAGACAGAGAAGCAAGAGGAAGAGGGGTGGAGAAACAGATGGGTGCTTTTTCTGTGTGCCCTGACCGGGAATCAAACCCAGACATCCACATGCCAGGCTGACAATCTATCCACTGAGCCAACCGATGTTGGCCAATAAAATCTTGAAAGAAAGAGAGAGAGGGAAGGAGGGAGGGAGGAAGGAAGGAAGGAAGGAAGGAAGGAAGGAAGGAAGGAAGGAAGGAAGGAAAAGAACTGTATTTAGTCTCAAAGACTTTAAGGCTTTACTGGCATTTGACTTGTGTAAGCAAAACTATTAACCCTAGAAGTTAAATTTAACTCAAGGATTAAGAAAAAAATCTCCTGTAGATCACATGTACATTAGGCTGGTTTTATAAGCAGCAAAATATTTGCTCTACGGTATTTGGTTTTTAAAACTCTAAAAATCAAAACCTAGGGGGTCAAGAACGAGTTGGTGAAGAGAGAAAAGGAAGATAAAGGCATAGAGATGCTTTTTAAAATCCAAGGAAACATACTTGAGCCCAGAAAGAGGTTATGTAACTTGTGAGATTTTTTGACACAATTATGTTGAGTTCTGGGATGAGTAGCAATTGGGATGGGCTTCATGTGTGCCACTGAGAGCAATACTTCAAAAAGCCACAAGATGGCGATATAACTCCAGGAGTCTCCACATCTCTCCAACCCAGGGGCTCTGGCTTTCTTTGTTCACAGGCATCCCTCTCCAGCTAATGTCATTAATGCTGCTGTGCATTTTCTGCTGCTTCATGCTCCTGGCCTTATCTTCAGCCACTTTCCCACCACCAATCCTAATACAAAAATAAACTCTACTGACTTTATTGCTATTTGTTACAGTTTAAAAATAGGTTTATGGTCTCTGCTCTTTCAATTGTAAAAGCAGCTTAAATCAAGTCTTGTTTTAATAAGAAATAATTTTTTTTTAATTCACATGGGGTTGACATTTCCCTTTCTGTAAATTACTACCCAGAGAGACTTCCCAGGTAAGCTGCATGTCACCAGGCCTGGAGGTGGTCAGAGACAGAAGCGCACACTAGAGGCAAAGATAACTTCTCAAACTGGGGAGAGGGGTTGTCAGCCCTGCTCCAGAGAGAGCAAAGAACAAAACCCAAATACTACACGTAAAAATGTTTTATTATGGAAAATTTCAGCAATGCAGAAGTACACAAAATGGTATGGCAGACCCAGATAGCATCTGTGTTTGCAACTATAACCCATGAAAGAGGATGTGAGGAAGATAAAAGCTCCCAGCTTGTTGAGGACACTTAAGATGTAAGTTCCCAGCCTCCTGTCTGTCCCCTGCTGGCCCCTCATAATGTAGTCTTTACAAGAAGAGGGTGTGGGACGTGCTGGTCTCTGAGGGCAGTCGCGAAAGTGGACCTGTGCAAAGGCCAGTTTCAGCACCAGCAAGGATCTGCACCCTGGTTAGTGTCCTGTCATGCAGGAAGTACTTTTTTTCAACTAAAATGTTTTTTGTTTATCTGAGAGAAAGAAGCGTCAATTTGTTGTTCCACTCATTTATGCATTCTTTGGTTGATTTTCTTGCATGTGCTCTGTCTGGTGATTGAACCCACAACCTTGGTGTATTGGAACCATGCTCTAACCAGCTAAGTTTTCCGGCCAGGGCTTCTGTTTTTTCTTTTGTTTGAAACCTGCCTTGTGGCCCTGGACAGTTGGCTCAGTGGTAGAGCCTAGGCCCGGTGTATGGATGTCCCAGGTTCGATCCTCAATCAGGGCGCACAGAAGTGACCATCTGTGCTTTTATTCCCCTCTCTCTCCCCCTTGTCTCTTCTACCCCCTTCTTCCCCACAGCCAGCTGCTCAATTAGTTCCAGCGCTGGCTCTGGGCACTGAGGATGTATCAGCTGGTCTGAACATGTCAGCCTCAGGCACTAAAAATATCTCCAGTGATTCGAGCCTCAGCCCTAGGCAAGGGTTGCCAGGCGCGTGCAGAAGACTGTTTCACTGTTTTCGCTACTCTCACTTTAAGATAAATAAATAAATAAATATTAAAAAAGCTGTGTTGCTTCTAGGGACATCTGAATGCCCAGAAAATTACCTGAATGGGCATTTTCATAGAAAGAAGATCCACTCTTCCAGCAGATTTTCAAAAGGCTCTGTGGCCATGTCTTGTCCCCTCATCCCTGCCAGAAAAAATATTCTTAAAAACCAATAATGATACTGATTATGCTAACCAGTCATTTCTTTTAACTTTTTAAAAGACTTTATTCATTTTAGAGAGAAGAGAGAGAAAGGAGGAAGAGCAGGAAGCATCAGCTTCCATAGGTGCCTTGACTGGGCAGGCCCAGGGTTTTGAACTTGCGACCTCAGAATTCCAGGTTGAAGCTTGATCCACTGCGCCACCACAGGCCAGGTCCAGTCATTCTTTTCTAATCGCCATATTACTCTTTAAAATATGATGGGCTTTGTGTGATTTAATAAAACTCTGTCACAAGAAATTAAGAAAAATAGGTAGATACAAAATTTTCCTTCTAAGGTCATTTACTATTTTAAAATGTCATATGATCTTCCTCCCAGTGATTGAATGAGATCCAGTATAGATGAATTATTTTTTATATTTGAAATTTATATCCATATGACATAATTATAGAACTTATAATAAAAGTAATCTACTTTTAGGTACTTTATACTGGAAGTGTTTAGATGTATTGATTTCATAGCTCTGAGTAGAAACTAACAATTAACTACACTAATTTTAAGTATGTGTAATAAAAATGATAACCTAAATTCATTCATTAATGTACTTTGTTCTAAAATCCATTTAATGTATTTTTTATACAGATATTTCAAAAAGTCATTATGGAATTAAACACAAACATACATACATATTTATCCACAGAAAATGCCATACAGCTTTAATATCAAACATAGGTGTCACAGTTCACAGAAAAAGCATAAAGTACAAAAGCTCCATTTCAAAAGGCCTTAAATTATTCCCAAAGCAATGGAGATTCAATGCTACCACAACCAGTGGGCACACCACCCTTATACAGCACACCTTCTATAAAGTACAAGGTACAGAAGAAGGAATATATCTGAAAATACTATATTTGCTCTAATTACCTATTGTGGTTATAAAATGCTCTTAAATCTGGTTTAACATATAGAGAAAGCTACAATTCAAACAGTAAATCCCTTGGAGTAGGGGCCATTAAAAAACATGTCCATAGGAGAATGATGTCTATAAAACCCACTGAGAATGTCAGCCTGGCCCAAGACTTCTCTCTGGCCAGCTGGAACGGCAGCACCCAGGCAAAGAGCAGGCGGCGGTAGGTTCCAAGTCCACTTGGAGAAAAGGAGCGCTGAAAGGCTCTGGCCAGGCCAGCTTCAGCCCTCACCTGTCCCTCAGAGGTGGTTCCGTGCCAGCCCCAAGTGAGGCAGAGCCAGTCCTGGCGCCTCCCAGACGGCACCGGCTCACCTGAGCGTGACGGACTGGCGAGAGATGCTCCTAACACCTGAGAAATCCCACAAGCAGACAGGCGACAGTGTTTTTACAAAGCCCTGTTTGATGACCATCCAGCTTAGTCCTCCAGTTGAATCTTGTTGATTCACAACAATGTTTTAGGCAGTCTTCTGAGGCACAGGCACAAAGGCCCCCAAAACATAGCTTGTTACCACACAGGCAGATTTCTGCTCCCCACACACCATAAATAGGTTCACCGAAGTGCTTGTTTGTTATAATATACTCAGAAATGGGGAGAAAATATTTCTTCTTAAAAACAACAATCAATCAAAGCAGTATTAAACAAAAACCACTGATTTAATCACATGGTAATATTGTTTTTTAATGTGCTAAATCCAGTTCCCTCTAGATGTTGATTTTGGGCAAATTCTAACCAAAATGACAATCTGATAGCCATTCTGAGCAACTGCTGTGACCTAACGCCTCAAGGTCAACTCTCCACTTCCTCCCTTAACAAGGGGAGAAGATTTTTGATTGCACATTTATTGATGAAATAAGCCCCTCCCTTATTTTGAATCAGAAACCATCAAAACCTGTAGAGCCATATATTTAACAACTAGTTCCTATTACGCATCAGTCGAAGTGCAGTAGGATATGAAAAAGCAGAATTCAGTCCATTACTGAGGGCCAGTCAAGTCAGGCGGTTACCAGGGAGGACTCAGTAGTCAGTCTCCGAATCCAGTGATGAGCTCTCGAGGGTCCAGCTAACTAGTGCACTTCAGAACCTGTTTTCGTGGAAAAATACACGACTGACATTTATATTCCATTGAAACTACAGGATAAAACGTCAGCTCTAAAAGACACTTATTTACAACTGTAGTAGGGAGGGGGAAAAGAAGGAAAGGAAATATACAAAAATATTAACAATGGTTGTCCTTGAGCTATAGAAATAGATTACTTCTTCAACATTTTTGTAGTGTCCCAATTTTCTTTAAAGAGCATGTAGTACTATGAAAGCATTATAAATATATGTAACTATTAACATGAACGATGCCCTAAACCTAGCTTGAAATAAGATCGGTACATTCTGACTCACTTGATTTACCACCCCAGTCTGGCAAGCCTTAGTGATTGCTGTTCAAAAGAAGAGTTATGTTTTGTCCTCCTCAACATAGCCCATTACACACTTCTTTCTCAGCACTCATCGCACTAAAACCGGCCTGTCAGAGGGCAGTGTCTTCTCCACATGCCAACATTCCTTCTGACATCTGAACTCAGTCATTTGTCTTTTGGGAGAGAGATAGAAATCCAGCCGTCACATTTTATCCCTGTTTCCAAAGGACACCCAGAAATTTCCAGGTCAAAGCCTTGGGAGCTGAAGGTAGTGTTCCCCAGGGAACAAGCCCCTGCATCTGACAGCGGCACATGGTCCATCCTTGACTGCTGGAACAGTGCTTCCCTCCATGAGGAGCCCTCAAGACAGAAGTTATACAAGAAAGTCTCCTGTTCTCCTCTTTGTTTCTCTTTTTTTATTTATTTTTTATTGATTTTTTAGAGAGAGAGGAGTGAGAGAGAGAGACAGAGAGAGAGAGAAGGGGGAGGAGCAGGAAGCATCAACTCCCATATGTGCCTTGACCAGGCAAGCCCAGGGTTTCGAACCAGTGACCTCAGTGTTCCAGGTCGATGCTTTATCCCACTGTGCCACCACAGGTCAGGCCTCTTTGTTTCTCTTTATCTGCGCTTACACACTAAGACAGCTGGGCTTAAAATACATCAAACCCTTACTTGAGAGCATTTCTGTTCTGCAGAGTCCATGCCCACTGAGTCAATCTGAAGTGAGGATAGTCTCATAGTCCCCTTTTAAAATTCTAGACTTGAAACCCAAAGGACTTAGCAGTTTTCAAATTCTGTTTCATGAACTACCTAGGCCTCATACAGGAGTATTAAAGGTTCCCAAAATATTTAATTCAAATATCACTTTTCAAATGTATTTTACACTATAATATAGCAGCATGTATAGTCATTCAATACCAAATTTTTCTATCTTGAAAACCACCAAATTGTAAATTTGCATTTTCACTGCCTGATAAAGAAATGCTATCAGTTTAACCTTAAAATAAATTTAAGCTAATAAAATACAACCTATTTCACACATTAGAGTTCCATAAAGATTTCTTACTGCAAATAGAGTTCTGCTGCTAAAATAATTTGAAAACCACAGAAGCAGGATCAAGTCATTCATTTTTAAACTCCGAATTCAGTTCTGTAATGGGCTTTTTACCTTAGCTCCTATGCAAACTCTAGCCAGAGTAAAAATTCCTGGACATGTCAAAAACTGCTCCTGCTCAACTCAGAGATACTAAGAACAGTGACACAACCCCGTTCATACAAGGACAATCTGTCCTGTCCCCTCTCATAATGGAATGTTGCAAAGCAGGAAATGCCTGAGTTGAAATGAGTATCCCTGAGGTCATGAATTCCCACCTCACACCTCGGAGGAAGTTCAGAATCCTCCATTCACTCCGATGAAGAGAAGATTTAGTTGTAGCCAGTGTCACTTTAGGTTTAAAAAAAAGTCAGAAGGCAACAGATTCTCCCTGCTACACCAACCAAAGACCCAAGCAACCTGCACTTAAGAATAGCGACCAAACGCTCAGAGAAACTCCAGGAAGCACCTCACACTGGGAGAGTATGGAGTGTAACTGCCACAGCAAAAAATTAGAGAAACGGTGAGGGAAATTCTTGAGGATAATTTGCAGACAGCATACAGGAGGTTTCCAATAAGAACAAGTTTCCAAAACTCCATGTTTGCTCCAAATTTTGAACCAGGACCCCTATCATCACAATTGTCACAAGCCCTTTGGCAATGTCACAGAGGTCCGAGCAGTATGGAGGGGTCTGTGTACGGACTCCAGCTACTCTTGTGTGCTGGAAGCTACTGGGCTAAAGGGGAGGGACAAACAATGTCAACGTTTTAAAACTGTCATCTTCAAGAATGGCTTCAAGTGGAGAGTACTTTTTGGCATTGAGGGGTTTTCTTGTTAGCTTTACCCTCATCTGAAGTCAAGTCTCCATCTCTCAGCAGAGGTAGAAGTGAAAGGATACACAAATGCATGTAAGACCTGGGTGATTTACAGCTGCAAGTGGAAAACCAGCTTCCTTAGCCACAAGCCTTGTGTGTCTTTCATTTGTTTGGCTTTTGTTTTAAGATGGTTTTTCCAAATTAAAGCCTGGCATCTTCCTCAGACAGTGGGAGAGTGTTTGTCGCAGGATCTGTTGGCCAGCAGGAATGGTGGGGTCTGGAGCCAGCAAACTCTCCAGTGAGCAAGGCACTGAGTCACCCATTGCCACAAAGGACGCGGCCCAACAAGTCACTGCATCTAAAGGTGACGCTGAGAAGATACACCTAGTGCCCTCCGCCCTCTTTCCATCTTTAGGTACAGTGGAGTCCTGGTGGTCCACAGACACACTAGTGAGAGCCCAAGATACAGAATTAAAAAAAAAAAAATAGACCCCACCCCCAGCTCTGAGGACCTCTGGGCTGTGTTTGCTGAAGCCCGGGGCAGGAGGACAGCTAAGCAGAGGAGCCGGCCCAGCTGCCTGTCACGTGATCTTGACTGGCGATTTCTTGTGGGCGCACAGCAGGGACACGTAGGGCACCCCGATGAAGGCCCATTTCTCGCTGGGCCAGAACTTGATGACCGGGCCTTGCTCAGGGATTTCGGAGGCAGCGTCGAAGTAGGCAAAGCACACGCAGCCCAGGTACGCGGCGAGGCAGATGAGGATGTGCCTGCAAAGGAACCGGGCTGAGAGCCTGCCCCGCGCGGCCCTCCCGCCGCCTGTCTGTCCCTCCTCCCGGCCTCGAATTAGCAGGGGGTGAAGGGGACCAACAGTCCCCAAAATCGCACAAGAATCATCAATCTGGGGCAAGTAGGGCCTGTTTTAGAAGGTTCTAAAATATTCTGGCTTGACAACCAGAACAAATACGCAAATGAACCAAGAAGACCGAGGCCCGAGGATTTAACACAGGCACTAAGGACAGAAATATAAAGCACTGGTACGGTGAAGTATTAGCCAGACACACACAAAAATTGAGATAATATATAGGTATTGGTCAGAAAAGCTGTCCCTGACCTAGTAGTTGGTTTAAAAAAGAAAAAAGACCAATTTGCATCATGATTTTCAATCTTTGTTCTCATGCACTCATAAACTAATTACTAAAGAAAAAGGGGCCCTGACCTCTTCTTCTTTAGTAACTAATTTTTGTGCCATGAGATGAAAATGGTTGTATTTATCCAGGGGCAATGATTTTAGTAATTAGTGTGTGTTTGTGCCATAAAAAAAAAGGTTGAAAATCACTTGTTTTTTAAAAGCAGAATTTTATATATATATATATGTGTGTGTGTATGTATATATATGTGTATATATATGTATATGTATGTATATGTATATATGTGTGTGTGTATATGTGTGTGTATATATATGTATATGTATTTATATGTATATAATCAGGAAGGATATATACCTCAGGTCATTAACAACCATTCTCTCTCTTTGGCAGATGGAATTGTGAGAGCTTCCCTGTTTCCATATTTCTATGTTGTTTAAGCTTATTTAAAAACAAACAAACATGCATCTCATAACTGGGATGAAAAGATGGTGCAATTTTGAAAAACAAGGCAAAAAGTACACTACATTTAGAAATAAATTAAGTTGAAGCAAGTCATTATAGTCTAGTCTTTGATTTTACTTAAATCGCTAGTGTGACCAGGGAACCTAAATTGATAAAAATGTACTACAATAATCTTGAATTAGGTCATATTTACACAGGTGGATACATATACCAAAACTCATCAAAATGCACACTTAAATCTGTGCATTTTATTATCTATAAATTATAATTCAACAAATATATAAAGTGTGTATAAATTCAGTAGTGTGAGTCAAGGTTGAACCTAAGAAATATCATGTTGGAATTCCAATTGGAGTTGTTTTATTTTATTTTTGTCTTTTGCCAAGAGTTCTGGAAGTCCCCAAGACTTTTTTTTTTTTTCAATTGTAGTTGAGATATAATTATGGAAGTCCCCAAGCCTTAAACTAAGAGCAAATATGGTGGATATATACAAGTTCACATATTCAAGGAAATTTAAGCAATTCCTTCAAACCATATATTTCTAGGCATCTCCTGATAGAAGTTAAGCTTCATCTGAATCTATATCTAATAAAGTGTTTCCAACTCTTTATCAACAGAATTCCTTCCTGGATGCTCTCAACTTGACAGGGGACATTCTAAACAGGTCATTCTCTTGGTGCTTGTTACTGTTTGCAAGCAGAAGTCCTGGAGGACAGCGAGGGAGGGGATGACGCTGGGTTGGGAGCTGAGGTGGTTCCTAGGAAGGAAGCCACTCAATTTCGCCCTCGGCTTTCTGAGTGTAGGATTCTGCATCCTTTGTAACCTGCTTCTTTTTACCTAACAGTGTATCCTGAGCATGCCATGGGATGCTCCAGTTCCCTCCTGTCAAACTCCTTGGTTGCTCTTATGTAACTAGCTGGTGTCATGAACAATTCACTTTACTTCTCTGGGCCTCTGTCTTCACTTGTGAAATGAATGTGTGAGGCTGTCCCTGGATGACCTGTAAAGGCCCATGCTTTCACCTGGTCACTCACACCCAAAAGGGAACTTGGCTTGACAAAAATGTACCATATCTTGAAAGAGGTCCTATTTATCTCACTGTGCGTCCTGTTTGGATGTCCCTGTCCTGGTCCCCTCATCATCCCAAGCCTTCTTCACCTCCCCCACCCTGGAGATGGAGCCAGAGCTCAGGTGACAGACTCAGTTTTCAAGCTCCATTATGCTTTAATAATGGAGCTAGAGGTCAGGGACCCAGACTTGAAGCACAAACAATTACGTCTTTTTGCTCTGGCTAAGCCAGCTCCCTGGAGCCCATTCTGCTTTTGACAGCAGTTTCTGTTGCTTCTGAAAAGTCTGACAGTTACCGTGAGGAGAGAGAGGCACTTGGGCTCTGCTCTGTCCCCTGGGCACATCTGCACGCCTGAAGGGGGAACAGAGCCCCAGGGAAGTGCAGAGCCCTGCTCTGCAGCCAGTCCCCACTGGTGGAGGCTTACCACACACAGTGCAGGTAAGGGAAGTGGAAGGACGACAGCAGCTCGCAGAAGGCTCGGTCGCTGATCCAGCAGAAGAGGGCGAGAGTCCACCAGAGGCCTGAGAAGAGGCCTAGCTTAAATACACGCACGTTGTCACACCTGCAGGGGGTCCAGAGAGTAGCTCTCCGTCAGTCCCGGTTTCTGCCCACCTCCCTGGCTGCTCACGTCTCCCCAGCCCCGTGGCACCGCAGTTCTGCCCCAGCACACCATCACTCCACGAGGCCGTGGACGCGAATCCCGTGTGTGCACAAGTACACAGGTGCCTCACAAAGCCATACCTCTCGCCCAGGCCTCTCCCTGACTATTCCCAAACCAAACTGCCTTCTTGACGTGTCCACCTGATGGCTAATATAGATGTGTTGATAAATTTAATTAAATATAATAATTTTTTTTTAGATTTTTAAAATTCATTTTAGGGAGAGGAGAAAAAGAAAGGGGGAAGAAGCAAGAAGCATCAACTCCCATATGTACCTTGACCAGGCAAGCCCGAGGTTTTGAACCAGTGACCTCAGCATTCCAGGTTGATGCTTTATCCGCTGTGCCACCACAGGTCAGGCAATTTAATAAATTTAACATGTCCATAATGAACTCTGAGTCTTTCCCCCACCCAAAACCTGCTTCTCCAGCCCTCTCAGGAAAAAGTCATTTCATGCTTTCAGAAGCTCAGTTCAAATACATGGATAATTTATTTTGCACTCTAAAAGGCAAAATTAAGCCAGTAGCCTCATCATTTTAAAAGGTAAGATGAAAACTGACATAACTACTAAATAGACAATTAGTCTGGTACAGGAGGCTCTATGCCCACTCAGGTAAACCCAGAAAGTGTGGTTTAAGGAACACTCGGCACAGACCACTGGAGCTGCGTGGAGGAAGTGCGGTGTCATGCGGGGCAGCCTGCACTGTGCCATCCTCGGTCTGTAGGTCTGTAAAGGGGCAGAGCCTGCCCTGTGCCACTGACCAGGCACTTGGGGCTTATCCAGCCTGACCTCCATTAGGTTTTATGTCTACTTTTCAGGGCTTGTATCAGAATGTCAATGTGAGATTAAGTGGAAAAGCAGGTCAAAAGCAGGACCCTATTTTAGGATAGAAAATCCAATAGGATATCTACTGTTTTTCCTCTTCTTGACCCTTTGTTGCATTCTCAAAGTTCTTCTTAACAATCAACTCACTCCTATAATCAGAAAAAAATGTCTATTTTAAAACTATTTTAGATACACCTGAGTCACTTGGTAATGTGTCACCACCACAAATTTCAGTAAATGTCAGATCATGACCCTGAGTCATAATAAATTTTATTTCCTCGTGGCCTGAGAGAAGGCTCAGAAAGAACAACAAAAATATGAAAAGAGGCCCTGGCCGTTTGGCTCAATGGTGGAGCATCGGCCTAGCGTGCAGGGGTCCCGGGTTCGATTCCCAGCCAGGGCACACAGGAGAAGTGCCCATCTGCTTCTCCACCCCTCCCCCTCTCCTTCCTCTCTCTCTTTTCCCCTCCCGCAGCCGAGGCTCCATTGGAGCAAAGATGGCCCGGGCGCTGGGGATGGCTCCTTGACCTCTGCCCCAGGCGCTAGAGTGGCTCTGGTTGCAACAGAGTGATGCCCCGGAGGGGCAGAGCATCGCCCCCTGGTGGGCAGAGTGTCGCCCCTGGTGGGCGTGCCGGGTGGATCCCCATCGGGTGCATGCGGGAGTCTGTCTGACTGTCTCTCCCCATTTCCGGCTTCAGAAAAATACAAAAAGAAAAAAAAAGAAAAGACTAGAAACAAGCTTGAGGAATGAGGCTAAGGAGAAAGAGAAAGCAGAGAAACGTCCCCATCTACTTCCCCAGAGCACAGGGCAGATGGATGAGAACATTTAGCTGACATACAGCAGATCATTCTGAGGACAAGCAGAGAAGGTCCTAGAAGGAAACGCAAAGAGCAGCAGGCACCCTGGTGGCTGGATCTTTATCAGAGCAGGCCAACCTCTCCTCAGTCCTCGCTGGGACTCGGGCGGACGCTGGGACATGGCCGTGAACACAGGGACCTCGTCCCTGCCGATGTGGAGTCTGCATTGAGCAGACAAGTCAGACATGGAACCAAACAATAGCACAGATACTATTTAACTTACAATCAGGATGAGTACCATCAAGGTGAAGGTTGGGGCGCTACGAGAGCATATAACCAGGCGAGCCCGGGCCTGAAGGATGAGCAGAGTGAACAACGCAGCGGGGTCAGAGAGAAGGGACAGCACGAACAAGGGCCTGGGGCTGGAAGGAGCCAGGCCAACCCGGGGACACGGGAGGTCAGGACAGCTGGAGGAGAGAATATAAGGGGAGCTCCCTGTGGGAGAGATCAGCAGGAAGGGGCCATGTTGAGGATTTTGAACTTTATTAAAATTACAACGTCAACCAATAGAAAAATGACTGTCAGCAGATGAGTTGTTCAGGGAAGGAGGAGGAAGCCAAGATTCTGGCTGGAGCAACTAGGTAAATGGTGTTCGATTTACTGTGGCTGGAAACATTAAGAGGATCAGAACTGGAAAAGGCAGATCAGGAATCTGGTTTCGGACAAGTGGACTTGGACTATCTGTGACATGTGGACTTGGAGAGGTCAGGCCGACTGCTAGGTACATCATGGTGGAGGCAAAAGGAAGGACTGAGCGGGAGACCTAAATTTGGGAGCCACTCATATATGTTTGATAACAAAAGCCATGGGAGTAGACGAGATATTGGGGGGTGCTATGGAGGGAGAAAAGCAGAGAGGTGAGACTGCACCTTAAGTGATCCGTATATCCAAAGGTGCATAAAAAAGAGGGAACGTACATGAGAAACTGAAAAGAAGCCAGCACCGAATGAGAACCCAGGAGACTATGGTGTCACAGGAGCCACAGGAAAGCACAGTTGATGAATGAGGGGGTGAACTCTGTACACAATTCAGAGTACAACACACAAGACCCAGAAGGCTGAAAAAACTGTCGTTGACTGTACAGCCAAGAGGGCTTTGGGTATTGAAGTGGGGGCAGAAGCCAGCCAGGAGTGGGTTGCAGAGTAAATGAGAAGTGAGGGTTGGAGACAACATTAAAAGAAGCTTGGCTGTGACAGACAAGAGAGAAAATGGCTGCTGGTGGAGATAGACATGGATGAGTCCAGGTTGAGTGTTACAGACAACGGCAAAGATAAATCTTCTTTTTTTTGTCTAACTTCAAGACAAACCTTTGTAAAGGCTAATGGGAGGGACATGTCAGAGAAGAAGGGATGACACAGTAGACAATTTACAGGAGTATAAAAGGTATAGAAGGATGGAGGGAGTAATCAACAGCTAGAAAGACTGACCCTGGATGGAAGGAGGGGTATTTCCCATAATGCTGCATTCGCTAATGCCATCATGAAGACCAATGAGCTACAGTGGTGACTAGCTTTTCAGGAACAAAGATTTTAAGCATAGAACAGAAACTATGTTCTTTATAATTACTTGCAAAGATTCCAGTATTAAAGGGAAATATACCTCCCTACTTAAAGATCACAATGGTGAAGCAGAATTTATTTAAACTATAAAATAATCTGCCCTAACCATGTCTTGCCCCCACCCCATGTGCTCTTGTTTAGGTATTATGAATTAAAAATATTTTCTTCTTCCTTAAGCTATTTTTAATTAAATTATAGGATAAAACATTATTAGACTCAAGAGTTAAAATGAAACTAAAATGCAGTGAAGTCTCAAGAAACATAGCTAAGTCTAGAATATTCTACTCACTTCAGGCCTAATCTAAACCAATGCTACTGGAGTGACTATTACAAATTCATTTCAGATGTCTTTATCAGCTGTTTAATTGTGTGTTTTCCAAAGAGCTTCAAGATCTGTTAGTGTTCTGAAGTAGATCTCTTAATTCCCCGTTCCCTGAAGGCTTCTCAAAGAAGCCAACAAGACAAGACCTGACAGCATCCTTCCAGGGCTAACCAGCTCGCTTAAATACCTCTTCACCCACCTCTTACCCTGCCTGGTGTTGCTGACAATCAAAGCAGAGCCCAGAGGCAGAGCAATGGAAAGAAATACACATATGTCTCCCCACAAAACAAAGGCTGAAAGAAAGCTGACTTAACACATTACACAGAGCAACATTCACAAAGGGGGGATAGCTACAAGACTTCAGTTAATACATGCCATGCCCATAACAATGAATTATGTATTTTTAAAAGTGGGCACAGAAAAAGAAGCATTTTCAAACAGGGTTAAAATAGATATATATTAGTTGGGGCTAGAAGAAGATAGTCTTGTACACACAAGAGCAAAGCTAAAATGTTTCTGGACATCAACCTGAAATCTAAGTATACAATTTCCCAAAAGAAAATGCTTACACAAACAGCAAAGGGTTTACCCCGATAGGCTGTAAATAAGAAACTAGGTCTCAGAAACAGTACCAGAAAGTAGCAGAGTCAACAGTATTATACCAGAAGTCTATGTTATCTTGTATATAGAAATTCATTTCTTTTCAGCTTTGTGTGTGAATGCAACAGCTCTTTAGGACTTTTCTCCTTATTCTTTTTTTTTTTTTAATGAGTTTATTTGAGCCAAATTGACAATATCTAGGGGAAGCAAGATCTCACATGTTCCCTTTTCTACTTATTCTTGTCATATAAACAAATCTACTCTGCTTTCCACAGAGTCCACTTGGTCTCGGGGCACACGGGTCCTTGAGACGTTCCTAAACTAGCCCTGGACCCTTAGGCTGTATCGCACCCATGAAACGGCTGCTTACCTCTTTCTGAAAGTGAAATCTTTAACATTTTGAACCAAACCACCAAACCTGCTTTCAATCCAACAGTCAGAAACTAACTCTTGATGAAGAGTCAAACTCCTCCACACTCGGGGCTGGTAAAGGAACCAGGAGTTGGTGTGCCCCTATCGCAGGGACAGCCCGCAGGGCAGGCAGAAGAACTGCACCCACCTCTTTAGCTCTGCAATGAGCAGCGCAGTGCAAGGCACCCCCAGCGTCATCAGAGAGATGTTGTTGATGGCGGGCTTGACAAATGCCAGGCACGTTGTAACTGCAGACAGGACACAAACCACCGCCTTGAATCTGCCCCTGAATTGGTGAAAGCAAACCAGGTCCATTAGCGAAGGAGGTCTTGTTTGTCGAATGTGGACAAGGTACAGGTGCTGCTAGTGGGTGTGGAAGCTAAAAAGAAATTGTGCACTGAGTACCCAGAGTCTAAGAACCATTCCCTCTCACTGACTCAATAATTCCACTTCTAAAAATGTATCCTTAGAAAATAATCACAAATTTTCTAACTATTTAGCCATGAGAACAATAAAATTAGAATCAACTTTGGTCCCTAAGGATGAGATATGGATACTTGTTTTCTTAGTGTTCCTATTCTGTATTCTTTCCACATGTTTATAGCAGGATTTTGCAAACATTTTCTGCAAAGGGTCAGATAGTGCATATTTTAGGTTTTGCAGGTCATCGGTCCTCTGCCACTGTAGACAATAAGTGATTTGCAAGGACAGGCAGTGGAAAAATTTGGTCCACAGAAGAGAGTTTATAACCCTGTTCTACAAGCTTCCTGGTTTAAAAGAAAAATGCCCTGTTTCTAGCACACAGAAGTAAAAGCCTTAAAACATCCTAATATTTACTGACAATCCATAGTCTAGTATGCATTAAGATTTTGTGTTGACAAGTTTTGGACATGACAAATCTTAGAAAAATAACTGATACTATCCTTCCACTCTTGAGTGGAGTTGCTTTCGGTAGGAAGAGCCAGAAAGGGCGACGTGATCCTGAACACGCTCCCTCTTCTCACCCTCGGACCCCATTTCCTTATCTGTAAAATGAAAAGTCCAAACTGGATTATCTCAAAGGCCTCATCTCCGACTGAAATTTAAGAGTTCATGATTTTCCTGAAGTCTCTGTTATGAGCACAATGTACTTTGGCCAAGAGCCCTGGAACAGGTTACAGTTAGGAAACTAATTTGAATGAAATTCCACTATAAAGAAGTCAAAGTACATTGAAACCTTAAAAAATACAAATGTATCTCTTAGAGGAAAACCATTTATCATCAAGGCACAGGATGTCATTGATCAAGCTGCCAACTTTCTGAGTGGAAGGAGCAGGAACTGTAGCCCTGAACTTTGACCAGAGGAAAAAATATATATACGGGAAAGGATCCCGGCAGCAAACCCCAGGAGAACCGTGTTTTTCTCCTGGTTTGGCTGGCATCCAGCAGCTACCGGATGAAAGGCTGCCTGCTTCGGCCACCCCCACCATGTGCACAACCCTTGGGGACCCACAATAACTCTCTCCCTGGGTTTGAGGTTCTGTGATACATGCCAAGGCTTTTGGCTTTTTAGACTGGATAAACACATAACTAAAAACTTCTTTGCACCACCTCCCTGTACCCAACGGTTTAGGATTCAGACACAAGTTAGAGAGAGCCGCAGTGATTCAGGGCACGGGTGTTCCAGTGTGGCACATGTGTATTCAGGCTCTGCCTCCCCCATTCAGTAGCTGTGGGATCTCTGGCAAGCCACTGAACTCTCCCCAAGTGTCAGGTTTCCCATGTGGAAATGAAGACACCTGCCTTATAGTGTTCTTACAAGCATTAGAGCACTTCACACAGTGCCTGGTACACGGTGTGCGCTAATAAAACCCACTACTACTATCACTGTTACCATCATTTGAGAATAAATGCTATTTAAAATATTATTATTGTTAATACTACCACACTCTCAGGAAGAATCTGAGTGAGCTGGAATTGCAATCACCAAAGACTCTATATTCTATCACCAAAGAGTTCAAAGGCAGCAAGCTTGACAAAACATGTTTTTTAAGGAGAATATGGGCAGACACCTCCGCATCAGTCAGTGGGTGTGGAGGAATGTGCTCTGTTTGGGAAGGCAGCTTAGCCTCCGAGGACGTCCTGTGAATTTGTGATTTTGCAACCAGCAGAAGCCAACAGAGATCACATGGCCAGGCCAGCTGACCCAAGAGTCAGCTGAGGCCTTCCCTTGCACAAGAGAGCAAGAAATGTCCAGGAACCAGGGCCCCCGTACGCTGTTTTCTAAACAATGACAGGCAACCCCTAGAGCAACCTCTGGTGCTGTTTTCAACTTTCCAGCCCATATGGGTTCAAACTGGAACACAAGGTCAGGGAACTCTTAGCACTCCTTCTTCCCGGATTTCCCCAGAATCTAGCAACCCGGTACGGTCCTTCTCACCACGTTACTATAACAAAGCTATCATACTATCGTTTGCTACCCTTTAAAGTGGTGGTTTTCAATTCTGTCAGACCCTGTGCCCGTTTTTTAAATCAAATATTTGCTAATGTCCCTTTTATTCTTCTAAATTAAAATACAATTTATTGATTATAAAACTTGCCATCGGCCCTGGCCAGTTGGCTCAGCGGTAGAGCATCGGCCTGGCGTGCAGGGGACCCAGGTTCGATTCCCGGCCAGGGCACATAGGAGAGGCGCCCATTTGCTTCTCCACCCCCCCCCTTCCTCTCTGTCTCTCTCTTCCCCTCCCGCAGCCAAGGCTCCATTGGAGCAAAGATGGCCCTGGCGCTGGGGATGGCTCCTTGGCCTCTGCCCCAGGCACTAGAGTGGCTCTGGTCATGGCAGAGCGACCCCCCGGAGGGGCAGAGCATCGCCCCCTGGTGGGCAGAGCATAGCCCCTGGTGGGCGTGCCGGGTGGATCCCGGTCAGGCACATGCGGGAGTCTGTCTGACTGTCTCTCCTTGTTTCCAGCTTCAGAAAAATACAAAAACAAAACAAAACAAAAAAAAAACTTGCCATCATTGTGACCACCATAAACTTCCCAGATGTCCCATAAGAGACAGAAATGTCTGAGGTTAAGATCTACTGTTTCACAGTACCCTGCAGATTAAAACATAACCGACTTAGAACAAGCCTCTTATTGTCACAGGACCACAGCATTCGGTCCTGGAAGACCCATCCCTGTACCTCACTGATAAAGCCTCAAGAGTCTAAGATGGTCATCCAAGTCAGTGGGAGAACAGGACAGGCAGCCCCCAGCTTGAAACCTTGCAATTCAGGCGTCAAAAAATGAACTGGATTATACAGTGAGATCTGTCCCTAGATTTTGTAGAGGCAAAATCTTAAAAATCACAGCAGGATAAATTCTTTAAGGAACGGATACAATTAGCCTATAACACTTCTTTGTTCTTAGTTTTTTGCTCAAAACAAAAATGTCTAAAAATTATTAATAACCCCATTGCAGAGTGTATGTCCTGACAATTCTTAGAACATTCTAGGCAAGGTGAAAAAAAGCCCTTTTTTTTTTTAACCCACCAGTTATTCCTATTTACATAATAAGCTTTTTTTGCGTACTGCTCGAGGCATCTTTATCTTCAAAACACTTATCCACATTAGCCATTCATAGTAACTGCTAGTACTCAGTGAGTTCTCACTCTAGATGAGATACTGTACTATATGCATTATACGATTTTATCGTATATTTCTAACCCCATGAAGTAGATACATTTATTATCTGCACTTCACAGGTGAGCAAAATTAGGTATTAGAGCTTTAAAAAAAAAGTAGACTGTTATTCAAATATATATCTGTCAGATCAAAAGTCACTTAGCCTCCATACTGTCCCTTTCTGGAAATCTCACACTAGAACTACTTACTCTTAATATGTTTTCAGAAATATCCCAGCCTGACCAGGCAGTGGCACAGTGGATAGAGTGTCAGACTGGAATGCAGAAAACCTAGGTTCGAAACCCTGAGGTTGCCAGCTTGAGTGCAGGCTCACCGGCTTGAGCACCAGCTCACTGGCTTGAGCAAGGGGTCACTTGCTCTGCTGTAGCCCCCCAGTCAAGGCACATATGAGAAAGCAATCAATGAACAACTAAGAAGCCGCAATAAAGATGAAGGTGACTGGTGGACCCACCTTCTGAAACACAGGAAAAGCCAAAAGAAAATGATGTTTATCAGACAGAGTCAAAAAGTCCCTGCCTGGAAAGTCACCTTATGACCCTGCCTAGTGCCATCCACCTCCATCCCTACTCTGACCCCTTTCCCCACCTCATGAGGCTCTCTGATCACCTTCTGTCATTCTCTTGAAGCTGAACAAGGAAACAAGACAAGACTAGAAACCTGAGGCAGCCTAAACCAACCTGCTGCAGTTTAAAGTATACTTCCTCCAGCGAGGAGAGACCTTAGCAAGATGGGGACCGTATTTCATCTAAGACCAGGAACAGCTTCTACTTCCTGGTTCTCCCCCTCTCTCTCCCAATTATGATAAGTAACCTTTTTTTATTGATTTCAATGAGAGAGGAAGAGAGAGAGAGAAAGACAGGAACATGGATTTGTTCCTGTATGTGCCTTGACCAGGGATTGAACCAGCAACCTCTGCGCTTCGGAACGATGCTCTAACCCAGGGATAGTCAACCTTTTTATACCTACCGCCCATTTTTGTATCACTGTTAGTAGTAAAATTTTCTAATCGCCCACCGGTTCCACAGTAATGGTGATTTATAAAGTAGGGGAGTAACTATACTTTATAAAATTTATAAAGCAGAGTTACAGCAAGTTAAAGTATATAATAATAATTACTTACCAAGTACTTTATGTCAGATTTTTGCTAAATTTGGCAGAATAAATCTTTATAAAACAACTTACTATAGTTAAATCTATCTTTTTATTTATACTTTGGTTGCTCCGCTATCACCCACCATGAAAGCTGGAATGCCCACTAGTGGACGGTAGGAACCAGATTGACTATCACTGCTCTAACCAGTGGTCGGCAAACTCATTAGTCAACAGAGCCAAATATCAACAGTACAACGACTGAAATTTCTTTTGAGAGCCAAATTTTTTAAACTTAAACTATATAGGTAGGTACATTCCTTATCGAGGTAGCGCCCACATGTGGTATTTTGTGGAAGAGCCACACTCAAGGGGCCAAAGAGCCGCATGTGGCTCGCGAGTCGCAGCTTGCTGACCAGGGCTCTAACCGACTGAGCTATGGCCAGGGTGATAAGTAACCTTCTTGAGTATACTTCATTCTACTCAATGATACTTAGAGATAACGCTATTTAATTCAAATCCTGCTAACCAGGATGAAGAGTCTACAGCTAATCCATTTAAAGTATGTTTTCTCCCAAACTCGTTTAAAAATACATTTTCATATTAAAAATTAGCACCTGCTCTGGAAAACAGTACAGATTAAAAATAAAATGGAAGTTCTCTCTCTGCCCCAATGCCTAAGAATGGTAGTTGTTACTGTCCTCACCCTAAGGCATTTTTGAACATGTACAAAGACATAAACTCCAAAAGGTTGTTTCATTTATTGTAAAATCAGAGTACTACACACAGCTCTACAGAGCACCTTGGCAGTCACTGTATTTCATGGACACTCCTCCACTCAGTCCACACACAACAGACTTTGTCTTTAATAGCTGTAGCTCCTGTTCCTGTACCAGTTTGCTGAATTGAACCCGTATTTTTAGACTATTTATCCATATATATCTTGACAAATCACAGTGCCCTACAGAGAAACATGGGTAATATGATCGGAGAACACATCTCTTATCTTTATGAGGCTAACTCTCTTCTGTCCCTTCAAGTATTAACAACCTTATACAGCTTCTCAGGAAGACTCTCCCTGACCAAACTCTAAATCAGCACCCCAAGTTATTACCACCCCTAACCAGCTTCATTATTCATCATAGTTTATCACTCCCTAATTTCAGTTATGTGTTTGTTTGTTGATTCGCAATCTCCCCAACCTCAGGGTAAGCTTATCAAGGCCAGAGATTCTATTGTTTAATTTATTGCTATAACCCATTGGCTAGAAGCCTAGAAAAAAACATAGTAAATAGTAAGTATTCAAATTATTTAGTAGATGAATAATCAAACAAGCATGACACAATAGACATTAAAATGCATTTCTTCCTGAAATTCTGAGTTTCAAGTTTGGAGAGGTGTGTGTGTGTGTGTGTGTGTGTGTGTGTGTGTGTGTGTGTGTGTGTGTGTTGCTCTCATCAGAAACAAAAACATCATAATTTGATAGCTACAGTGTCTATGGCTCAAAGAATGAATTGATTAGTGGATTCTACTGTAAATTTATAAAATGGTGAAGTAGACTGGACTAAAGGAAATATTCTAACAGGAAATTATAATTCAGTAATTTCTCCCCTACCGAAAAGCTTTCTAATTTCTCTCATATCAAATATTGGAGACATTTGACTTTTTTATCCTTAATGTTATATAAGTTTTCCTCCAAACATATTAGAATTCCCCCTTTTATCTCTCAGTATATTTGTATTGTCAGACTCTAAACAATCAATGGATTTTTTTTTTTTTTTTTTACAGAGACAGAGAGAGTCAGAGAGAGGGATAGATAGGGACAGACAGACAGGAACAAAGAGAGATGAGAAGCATCAATCATTAGTTATTTGTTGCGACACCTTAGTTGTTCATTGACTGCTTTCTCATATGTGCCTTGACTGTGGGCCTTCAGCAGACCTTCAGCAGACCGAGTAACCCCTTGCTCGAGCCAGTGACCTTGGGTCCAAACTGGTGAGCTTTACTCAAACCAGATGAGCCCGCGCTCAAGCTGGCGACCTCAGGGTCTTGAACCTGGGTCCTTCCACATCCCAGTCCGATGCTCTATCCACTGCGCCACCGCCTGGTCAGGCCAATGGATTATTAAACAGGTACATGGTAAGTTAATCACTAGGCTAGGCTTCACTGTGTGCTATTTTTCTTGATATACTTATCGTTTTGGATATTGTATCTAGTAATTGCAAAAATACTTAGCACTAGCTTACCTGTCGTTCCGAAAAATCTTTGGTAAATACCTTCTAGGGAACCACATGGCCAGAGCACACATCAGAACCCAAAGGATTGCAAGTTCGTCAAGCATCTGACCCAGGAAACTCAGAGTTGCATGGAAGTAGACGGATCCAATTCCTAGAATCAATTACAACCAATAAAAGGGTCACCAAAGAACAGACTCACAAATTCAGTACACTGCCTAAGGATATCACCAACCACTATCACTATGACCAGATCACTCTCTCTTTTGAAAAAGAAACTGAAGGAAGAAACTCACACCACCTAGGCATGCAGACTTCAGGTCTAGAAAGAGGATTTCAAATAGGGCCTAAATATGCGCACACCAGAACTTTAAGGATTCCACAGTTAAACACATTCTGTCTTCATACACTAGCCTGCATGGAAACAGGCAGTTAACAGAAGTCAACATTCTCTCGCTGTTAAGAATTCCAAATCTGCTTGTGGAAGGAACTAGAAATTACACAAGTATTTCCCAGAACAATGAAGGATCAAACAACTAGATTTTTTTTTTTTTTACCTTTAGTCCATTAGAAACCACAGTATCAGAGTTCATTATTTCATGTGACTTTCTTCAGAAGTTCTCAGAAAAATTGGACTGGCACAACACCAATAGCAATTACATAAATGAACTCTCAGAAACAATTAAGTTATCATTAGAGCCAACCTTGTTATCAAGCCCTAATTCAAAAGCATCCTTTTGGCATCAAGCAAGCAAAATAAAAGTTATGCTAAGACGTCAGAGTGGCTTTGGTTTATAAAACACAATGTTCAAAGGGGACAGGCAGAGTCGGAATTTCCATTTCCTCCCTTTCAGTCCATGCTCCCAAACAAACCCACTTACCCACTACAACTAACAGAGTCCATATTAAGTAGATGCCACTGTTGAAGCATGTCGCGTATTGACGGAACAGGCACATGCAGATGGGCGGCAAAACGAAAAACAAGACGTTGCTGATCTGGGGGCAGAATGTAAAATGACAAGATATTAGGTAAAAGGGCAAAAAACAAAGCAGCCTGAAAAAGCAAACCAAAACAAGACAACAACAAGAAAGAAAAAGCAGCAGCTTCTTCCAAGAGTGTCCTTTGCAAACTGAGATGAATGTGGCCGTACATTTTGTTCAAGCACACACACTGTTCTTCGCGGCGAACACAGGCCAGGAGAGCAGAAAGCAAGCGTCTAGGGCTCCGTCCCACCGCAGGTGACGGGAGCAGCCCCAACACTGCATCCGCGGAAGCTCCTCAGCTCCCTTGGTTCAGAGTCAGTGGCTCATTCTTTTTCCGCACACATGAACTAAAGTGCATTCTAATTTACTTGCTGTACCATATTTCCCCATGTATAAGACGCTCTCATGTATAAGATGCACCTTAATTTGGGGGCCTGAAATTTGAAAAAAAAAAATGTATTACATAAAGTTACTGAGCTCAAGTTTTATTCATGAAAAAATTCATACAACTCCCTGTCTGTGCGAAAAAGTGGGAAATGCAAGTAAAAAAATCGACAACCACTGTATAAGACACACCTAGTTTTTAGACCCCAAATTTTTCAAAGGGTACGTCTTATACATGAGGAAATATGGTAGATTTTTACATGTGAGGCCTGTACTAAATAATGGTCAAAATACAGTTTAATAAAGAGGTGAGAAGGACTAGACAAGTGCGAGCCCCCAGTCACTTCCCGCCAGCACAGCGAGCCTTTTCTCCTGGGCCCCAGGAAGGCGGGACTCTTCCCAGTCTCCCATGTCAAACTTAGGTTGCTTTCTTACCCTATTAAAACCTACTTTTTGGCCCTGGCCAGTTGGCTCAGTGGTAGAGCGTCGGCCTGGCGTGCAGAAGTCCCGGGTTCGATTCCCAGCCAGGGCACACAGGAGAAGCGCCCATCTGCTTCTCCACCCCTCCCCCTCTCCTTCCTCTCTGTCTCTCTCTTCCCCTCCCGCAGCGGGGCTCCATTGGAGCAAAGATGGCCCTGGGCACTGGGGATGGCTCCTTGGCCTCTGCCCCAGGCGCTAGAGTGGCTCTGGTTGCAACAGAGCGACCCCCCAGAGGGGCAGAGCATCGCCCCCTGGTGGGCAGAGTGTCGCCCCCTGGTGGGTGTGCCTAGTGGATCCCCGTCGGGCGCATGTGGGAGTCTGTCTGACTGTCTCTCCCCGTTTCCAGCTTCAGAAAAATACAAAAAAAAAAAACAAACAAAAAACCCTACTTTTAGGTATAGGTCAAAATTGTAGGTTCTTCCCCAGCTTTAAAATGATACCATTTTATCTTTCAGACTTTAGTATGGATTTAAGCCCCTCTTACCTCTCCAGAAGTCATCTGGCTTTTTAAAAAATATAATCTATCTAATGTAATATCAAAATACAGTCATTTCGCCTGACCAGTGGTGGCAAATTGGATTGAGTGTCTGCTGGGACATTGAGGGCCCTTATTCAAAACCCCAAGGTCACTGGCCAAAGCACTGGCTTGGCAGCTTGAGCGTGGAGTTACCAGTTTGAGCACAGGATCATTGACATGATTCCAAAGGCTGCTGGCTTGAGCAAGGGGTCACTGGCTCACCTTGAACTCCCCCACCCCAAGGCACATATAAGAAAGCAATCAATAAACAACTAAAGTGCTGTAAACTACAAATAGATGCTTCTCATCTCTCTTCCCCCATAAGTCTCTCTCTCTCTTTAAAAAAAAATGTATCATTTCACCATGTAATCACTAATTAAATACCATTAATGAGGCATTTTCCATTCATTTTGTTCATACCAAGGCTTTGAAGCCAGTGTCAGCTCCACACTGAAGCCACATCACCTCCGGGACCAGCACATTCCACAGGCTCAACAGCTGCACGTGGCTGTGAGTGCCACACTGGACAGAGTTGGTCTCAGGGGTCTCAAACTCGCGGCCCGAGTTTTGTGCGGCCCGCAGACTGGCCCGCAGACTAATCCACGAAGTTTGATTAGTCTGCGGGCCGCACAAAATTGGTGGGCGGGCCGCGAGTTTGAGACCCCTGCTCTAGACCCTCACCTCTTACTTTTTTTAATTTATTTTTTGCTTGTCTGTCTTTAGAGGCATAGTCAGTTCTTTTTTTTCCCAAAAAATTTTTTGTTGAAGTAATATTCACATAACATAAAATTAACTATTTTAAAGTGTGTAATGCAGTGTTATTTTAACACATTCATAATGTGCAACCATCTCCTCCATCTAGTTCTAAAACATTTTCATCACTTCCCCCAAAGAAAACCCTATGTCCATTAAGGCACTCACTTCCCATTTCCCACTCTCCCTGCCCCTGACAAGCACTAATCTGCTTTTTGTCTTTATGAATTTATTCTTGATATTTCATAAAATTGAAAGTATACAATATATGACCTTTAGTCTGGCTTCTTTGACTTAGCATAATGTTTCTGAGGTTCATTCATGTTACTGAGAGTATCAGTCCTTTCTTTTTATGGATGAGTAACATTCCATGGTATGGATACCACATTTTGTTTATCCAGTCCTGCACTCACAGACTGTTGTGAATAGTGCTGCTATGAACATTTGCATACAAGTTTTTGAGTAGCTGTTGCCAATTATTTGGGTATATGGTTGGTATTGTGGGGTACTATTGAGGCAGTTTAGTGAGAAGCTAAGAAAATCCCTTTACAAGTGGAATGAGGAAACTGAGACAAATAGTTGAACAAACAGATGAGCAATTAGCAGCCAGCTAATGAATCACAAGACCCTATCTTCACACCTAGGAGCAGATGGCTTAAGTCTGTCCTTCCTAACTAAAGAGCTGGTGGCTTAAATGCTTAAATCACCCTAGTCAGGAAGACAGATATAACAGAGACACAGTTTGTGCCAGATTAACCCAAGAATGAATGAAGTCAGGGGAATGAATGACAATGAAAACAAAACAAAAAACAGAACCACACAAATCCAAGATAGAGGTGAAAGAGACCAGAGAATGATCCCAGACCCTACTGTACTGGAGGCTCATTTTGAACCATCAGCATATCAAAGGACACACCTGAAAAGCTGATGAATATTCTGTCAAGATCTCTCCTAAAATTTCCACCTGCAGAAAACAGATAAAACCCTCAAGCATGCACTTGCCCTGGAGCACCCCCACACACCCCCTTTCTCAGGTGTGTACTTTCGCTTTCTTTCTCCAAAGCTCTGAGGGATCCAGAGAGACTGCAGACAGCAGAGCAGTGGGCAACAGCAGCTCGCCCCAGGCTAGCCCGCATCCTGTCTCCAAGGGCACTCTTTTTGCTCTGTGACTCTTCTCTGAGTTGGTGCAGCACTACCTCAGCTAACTCCTGTTGCTGTTGTCTTTTTCTATCCTAAGCCCTTCCTTTGTTTCACCATCTGTAAGGCCAGGAGCTGCCATCGTGGCCATTCACATGCAGGTTCTCATTGAATTCAGGCAGAGTCGGAGGATGGTGGGCCATTCTGTTTATTGGTGTCTCACCAAGACAGGCAAGCCACAAGAAAAGCCAAGGGAAAAGTAGAAAACCCACTTTTCCCATGGACGGCAAGGTGTCAGGGAGCGGAGAAAAAAGGAGTCCTCCTGCACCTCTCAGTGGTGGGGCAGGATCTCTCTTCCAGTAAATATGAGCAAGACAATGGCCCCTCCCAAGCAGGAAGGCAACTTGCAACCTCACAGACCACTATATCTGGTGCTGCCTAGCCCCCAATGCAAACTATAAGCGAGCAAACAAAAATCATATTTACAAACTTATTTGACCAACACCATCCCAAGCTCTGATCAAATTACTTTCATAATCAGCTGGACTCGTGTCTTAAAATCTTTTCCTGCATAAAATCAAGAACCTGCACATTCCAGGCCCTGGCCGGCTGGCTCAGTGGTAGAGCGTCGGCCCAGTGTGTAGAGGTCCTGGGTTAGATTCCCAGTCAGGGCACACAGGAGAGGCATCCATCTGCTTCTCCACCCCTCCCCCTCTCCTTTCGATCTCTCTTTTCCCCTCCCACAGCCAAGGCTCCATTAGAGCAAAGTTGGCCAAGGCATTGAGGACAGCGCCAAGGCACTGAGGATGGCTCCATGGCCTCCACCTCAAGTGCTAGAATGGCTCCAGTTACAGCGGAGAAACACCCCAAATGGGCCGAGCATCGCCCCCTGGTGGGTATACTGGGTGGATCCCAGTCAGGAGCATGCGGGAGTCTGTCTGACTGCCTCCCTGCTTCAAACTTTGGAAAAATACAAAAAAAAAAAAAAAAGAACCTGCACATCCCAAACTGTGCAGAGGCAAAGGGGCAAACCCATCTCATCTAGCCCCTTTCCAGCGATTATACATTTAACTTATCGAGAAACCACCAAATTGTTTTTCTGCAGTAGCTGAACCATTTTACATACCTACAGGCAATGTACAAGGGTTCTAAGTTTTCCACATCCTTGCCAACACTTATTTTTGGGGGGTTGTTTTGTTTTGTCTAATGAAGGCCATCCTAGAATGTATGAAGCAGTAGGGACATTCAGCTTTTTAAGTTCCATCTCTTATTGAAGGGCTCCTCGTAAAGGACTATGCACACAGAGGAAGTGTACAGAAGGTGACAATGACAACAAAATCAAAATGAGCAGCAGCAATGGGCTGGGGTGGGAGGGGTACACTGAAAAAGACTAAAGAAAAGTATGTCAGAGATAGGATGGGACAGATGAAGTCTGGAAAGCCAAGGGCATGGGGGCTTTCAAAAGATACGACTTGTCCCGCATGTTGGTTGATACAGAAAGGGTTCAAAGGGAATGAAGGAGCGAGGCAGGGTGGAAGGGCTTTTCCAGACATACAAAATGCCACTGGTGCCTGACCTGTGGTGGCGCAGTGGATAAAGCGTCGACCTGGAAATACTGAGGTCGTCGGTTCAAAACCCTGGGCTTGCCTGGTCAAGGCACATATGGGAGTTGATGCTTCCAGCTCCTCCTCCCTTCTCTCTCTCCTCTCTCTCCCTGTCTCTCTCTCTCTTTCCTCTCTAAAAAAAATAATAATAATAATAAATAAAAATAAATAAAAAAATGCCACTGGTGCACAACTAAACAAAATGCATCAGCAAACCCCAGAACTTGAGGTATAATACAGGTAAGGACTGGCAATATCTATAGCCAACATAGGCCTCCGCCACCATTTAGGAACAAGAGAGATTAGGAATGACACCATTTTCAAAAAGAGGAGAAAGATAGGGTAGGAGAGAAATAACACAAGAGAGATAATAAGATGGGGCAAGACAGGAGAGGACTGCAGCATCTGGTTAAAATCCCAGACTGAAACATCTGGGGGGCTGCATCATTATGGAGAACAGGGTGCCCTTTGTCTAGGGGGTCCTCCCAAGTCAGAGACCCCTGAGCTACTGGCGACCCTGGGGGAGAATATGGTTAAATTGTATCAGATGTCCCAGGTGGTATACAGTCTCCAGTTCTGGAAAGACAGCCAATACTCATTTACAAAGAAGTAGATATGAAGAAGGCTATTCTGTTCAGTGTTACTATCACAGCCTTTAACTGTCCATGAACTCATTTAAAGAATCAAAGAACCTGCTGCTTCTAACTTTGGAAAAATACAAAAAAAAAAAAAAAAAAAAGAACCTGCACATCCCAAACTGTGCAGAGGCAAAGGGGCAAACCCGTCTCACCTAGCCCCTTTCCAGCGATTCCTTGACCGTCCCTTGTTTTACAAGGGATATAATTGAGGGCCCAGAAAGGCTCCTGGGTTGGCCAAGGTCGGAGAGAGGCAATCACCCCACAGCTGGGGCCAGCATCAGTCACTGCTTAGAGCTCTTCCCACTGCCACCCCACCACCACCACTGACTTTCACTTCCAAGTCACTCAGTCACATTCTGACCTCCTTGGCTTAACTCTTCCACTGGTATCAAAAATTCTGAATTGCCTCACACACTGCATATATGACTTGTTCCATGATTGAAAGGTGGCTTTTGTTAAACATAGAAGTAGAAGAAAAGAAGGCAAAGGGGGAGGAGAAGAAAAATAAAATTGTTACCTGTGTTCTCCACATTAGAAAAAAGAATACTTTACAAAGCTAAAATCTCCCTTCTTCTTCCACCCTAGAGATAACCATGTTCTCAGATTCATGGGCTTCTACTTATTTTCTTTGTATTTACATAAATACACACCTATGACATATTATAACATTATTATTCTTCAACTTTCTTTTCTCATCCAACAACATGCCTTAAAACGTTCTCTCCTTAGTTCATATAGATTTACCTTACTTGCTCTAGGTGCTGCAGATGACAGGCATTGTTTTAGCCATTCCCCAGGGGGAGGACACCAATGCACAGCCCTGCCCACAATGTGGAGAGATGTAACTCATTTGGTTTCAACCCCAGCCCATCTCTATTGCCTCAAGTCCTCTGACTCTGCCTTGCTGCAGCCAAGTGCAGCTAACTGCCTCTTGGCAGCCCCCAAGTGGCTCCAACAATTTGGATTACCACTAGCAGGGTACGCATCAGTCACTTTTAAGTGTATTTACACACTATTTATGAAAGCATGAAGTCATTTATTATACCTGCAGTCAAATTATCATACTTCAAAACATTTTTATGCACTATTTCGGGAGTTCAATTTAGGAGCACCACTTTAACAGATACGCCCACATAACATGAAGTCACATCATGGCTTCTGCACAGCCCGTCAATCCACATCTGCTGGCCTCCACCAGGCATTTTTAAAGTCAATTTATGAAAAGGAAAAGACCAAATTAGAGGGAGATGCTCCCCAAGACAAAAAGAGGAAGGAACATCTAAAGAAATATGGAAAAGCAAATGAGTTGTGGTTAAAAGGCAGATTCAATGGCTCCCTAATGACTAAAGAGTGACACTTGCCCTCATAATCGTGTGGGTCACTAAAGTTAAATAACAGTTCAGCCAAAGGGTATTTTTTAAAGTCTATTGTTGGATTATTCTTTGGGGAATTGGATTATTTAATGCCTGCAGAACAGATTGTTTTAATTGAAAGGAAACCACAATTTTAAAATGTATTATTTCCTTAAAAAGTTCCTCATTCTATGAATTCCCACGTAACACACCAACATAGTCTCAAAGACACACTGCAATCTCATCCTGATGCATGTGAATGTGCACTTTCCCAAACAAGGTAAATACTGACAAAGCAACAGGCTGTAAGTTTTTGTGAACAACAAGTTCATAAACAGATAGGGGTCATCACCCTGGCTAAGAAAACTGTTTGTGTGTCTTAATTGTATGCACATTCCTAACTATCCGTCCCATTGCTCCCCTCCTGCCTCTAAGATGACAGACTGTCCAGTTTGCCTGGGACTGTGAAGGGTTGCCAGGACATGAAACTTTCAGTTTTAAAATCAGGAAAGTCTAATATTGTCCTTGGCAAACCAGGACAAGTTGCTCACTCTACACAGAAGTCTTCTTGCAAAATCCCCCCATCCCACCTCCCACAATGCAAAAACCCCATGCTGAGTTCTAATAACACTGGGGTGATCTGTACACACCTCTATCATGGCCCTCACCACTCAGATGGCTCTGAGCCTGGTCTCTGTGATAGGCACACAGTAGTTGCCCTGTGACTGCCTGGCTGCCTGGCTGCCTGGCTGGCTGGCTGGATGGATAGCTGGATGGATGGATGGCTGGATAGCTGCCTGGCTGCCTGGCTGCCTGGCTGCCTGGCTGCCTGGATGGATGGATGGATGGATGGATGGATGGATGGATGGATGGCTGCCTGGATAGATGGCTGGATGGATGGATGGATGGATGGATGGATGGATGGATGGATGGATGGATGGATGGATGGATGGATGCCTGGATGGATGGATGGATGGATGGATGGATGGATGGATGGATGGATGGATGGATGGATGGATGGCTGTCTGGCTGGCTGGCTGGCTGGATGGATGGATGGCTGATTGGATGGCTGGCTGGCTGGCTGGCTGGATGGATGGATGGATGGCTAATTATGCCCTACAGATAATCGGGGGCTTTGACATATAAAAGTAACTCCACTGTCCTTATTTGATGGTTGGGGGCAGAGCTTATTGGGAAGGTGACAGATCATGGACTGTTTTTATGCATGTTTTGCTCCAAGACTTCTTTTTTCATCACCAGTTAATTTCCTTTTGTCCCCCTGAGTCACTGCCCAGCAACAGAGTCTCAAAAGGCTAAGCCCAGTGCTTAAAAGGAAGATTCCACTTTTCTCCAAAGCAACTATGTCTGGAGTCTTTCTCTTTAGTGTGACTGGGGCCTTGAAACTTAAAACAGAAGAAGAAATTCCATTCGATAAAACTTGTATATAGAAGAAATGGTACAAAATGTGCTCAAGCAAAAGGCTGTGTTCTTAGAAGAGATATCTGGGGTTGGCCAAAGCAAAGGTTGATAAGATTTGGGGCAATAGAGATTTGCAGGGCCTCAAAACAAAATGTGTTCTTGGAAGATATATTTGGGCTTGGCTGAAGCAAAGGATGATAAGGTTTGGGCCAAGACAAAACAGGCGTTGAGGGGATGGGTGAAAAGATGAAGGGATTAAGAAGTACAGATTGGTTTTTACAGAATAGTCATGGAGGTGTAAAGTATAGCAGAGGGAATATAGTCAAGAATATTTTAATAACTAAGTATGGTGTCAGATGGGTGCAAGATTTATCGGGATGATTATTTAGCAAGTTATACAATATCTAATCACTACGGTATACATCTGACACTAACATGATAATGTATGTCAACTGTAATTGAAAATAAAAAATGAGTTTAAAAAAAGATTTCAGGCAATAAAGATTTGCGGGACCCAAAAAAGAAAACGCTTTGTATACCCAAACACTGTCAATAGGAGCATAAACCATGGTGCTCTATCTGATGGGCCACTTAGCAATAATTATCAGCCTTTAAAATGAATATGCCCCTTAACACAGCAATTCCTCACCTAGGACTAGCACTTGCAAAAGTACATCCAGATGCATATATGAGGATATTCACTGCATCACTGTTCAGAAACAAAAATGAAAACAGTGAAACAAATACAAATTGCCCTAAATATCCATCAATAAGGAATTGACTAGTTAAATAAATTATGGCCAATCCATTCAATGGAACACTCGCATAGACATTGTAAAGAGGATGCTAACTCTATATGAGCCAATATAGGGCTATCTACAAGACATACAGGGTGAAACAAAAGAAGGTTTATAGTTGTGAGTATGTGAAACACAGAGTTTATTCTTATATTATTATTTATTATTTTATTATTTTCCATATGCACAACTGTAAACCTGTGGAAAAAACAAGGTGCAGAAGAGTTTGTGTAGTAGTTATCTCAATTGAGTTAAAAATAAAACAACTTAAGATGGTGGTGTGTATGCACTATACATACATATTTTATATGCTCACACAAATAATACAAGTGCTTTTTACATGCCTAGAAAATGTCTGAAAAGATACAGAAGGGTATTTCTCACTTTCTAACATGCATACTCTGAATTTTTTACAATGATCATATTATTACTTTTATAATAAACAACATCAACAAAAACAATAAACTACTTCAAAGAAACTTTTCTTTTCATATCAAACATCATGATTAACCAATAGATCAAATGGTCTCAATGCAGGAGTTTTAAAGAACTGAATAATAAATACGTGTATTGTACCACATAAATAAATCTAAGGTGCTACAACGGCACTTGTATATTCATGGTTGGCATCATATTAGACTCCGAAGGACCAAGTTCTAACTCTAGTCTGTCATTTTGTTGACCTCAGCAAGTTGCATGCTCCATGTAGGCCCCAGTGTCCTTCTTCACCAAATGGATATAGAAAATAGCACCCACTGCTTAGGGGGACCCAGCAGAGTTTCAATACACAGCAAATCATCAGTGGTAACCAGTAGTATCTGAAGTTGTAGCAGTGATGTGTTACCCCAAAGACCCATTAAGAAGATTCTGGATCCATCTCCTAGGTTCCTTATTTTACACCTTCAATTTCTTAAACCTCATCTCCAAATTAGTAATAATTATTATTTTCTTTATATAATGGTTAATGAGACTGCTGCCTTACTATGCGGACTTAATGAGATGTTAATTACCAAGTGATATTTCACTCTCTTCCTCAGTATAGGAGTTGGAGGTTTGTCCTGTGCCATATAAGCATCCACCAATAACTAGGGCATGGGAACAGAGAAGCAGCTATGGGCTTTAAACTCTCTGGACTTACACTCAACAAAGTTCAGTGACCAACCACTCCTCTTACATTTAACCTCTCTCTTTGCTAAAGCAAGTTTTGTGGTTTACAAGTATTCCAAAGAATAAGGTTTGTCAGACTAGCTTGCCTAATCAGCCAGAGACATTGCAGCTAAAGATCAACAGTTTATTTCTGAAAAAGATTTTGGCACTCACTACATAACTGCTTCATTGGAACCAATTGAACTAGACTAAAAGTAAAGACAATAAATTCTTCCTTCATCCAGCACTCTGGAGCTTTTCAAGGCAGGCTCAGAGCAGTTCTACATTTTTTTGGCCAAATAACCAGGCCTGACTTTCTGCTGGCCTCAGAGTCCACAAATAATTACTTTGTAGAGTATGAAAACCTGTCCCCAAGTTGTCATTTTTTCTTTAACTCTGATGAAATCCTTAGTAGTATTCTCCACTTTCAAACAGAACCTGAGTTACGGCTGTTGAAAGTACCCAGCCCTGCTCCAGCCCATCCCCTGTAGGCACCCATCTACACCTGACAGTATTCACTGAAAACAGTTGAACAATAGGTGAGGTGTGGTCATCTCCACTAACTGTATCTATGAAGAGCAGAAGACCAGGTTTTTATGAGAAACTAACCTCCTCATATAAAACAAGCAGCAGTTTTGTATAGAGGGCAGCCATGGATTTCAGCAATAAGGGGAGGGAGAGTGCAGACTTCTGAATTGTGGCCCCTGCCACACCAGAAATGTAAGCATGACAGCTCCCTTCTCAAGAGCTCAGTTTTCCTCATCAGTGACTAGAAGGACAGGGTCTAGCTCAACAGAGATCCCTCCAAGCAGTAAGTACCTGAGACCAACATTCTCTCCAGCAAATCTAAGGAAAATTAAATTTAAAAATCTTAAAAAAAAAAAAAAGGCCTGACCTGTGGTGGTGCAGTGGATAAAGCGTCAACCTGGAAACGCTGAGGTTGCCAGTTCAAAACCCTGGGCTTGCCTAGTTAAGGCACATATGGGAGTTGATGCTTCCTGCTCCTCCCCCCCTTCTCTCTCTCTCTCTCTCTCTCTCTCTCTCTCTCTCTCCTCTCTATAATGAATAAAAAAATCTTTAAAAAAAATCTAAGGAAAAAATCCTAAAGAATAACTGCAAATTCACAATGAACTTTAAACCAGGAGTTCCTGTTCTCTTTGTTAGGGCAGCGAAAAGACAAGCCACAGAAATGACCATGCAAAGTTTTACATTTGGTACTGGAATCCTGAGCCATGGGCACAGCAAGAAGAAGAGGTATTTCCCTCCCAGCTGCAAGCTCTCCCTCCCACAAAGACTAAAAGCACACAGGCTTCTACAGTGGGGACATTTTCATATCTAAAGACCTAGGCAAGTCCACAAAACACGCACACAATTGCTCCCAAATTTCTCTATCACTCCCGAGGCTTAATATCTGGAGCGTGCACAGGTCTGGGGGGAGCTGAATTTAGACCTGTTATTAGCCTGGGTACTGAGTAAGGCAAGGAAATAAGAACTAATAGCAATTACCTTGATTCTGGCCAAAAGTAACTCGACCTATTATTGATGTATTTGTGGGGTGGGGCAAGCAGCATGGTTGGAGTGAGCGAGGCCCGAGATTTGCCGGGGTGTAGCCCCCTTTCCTAGGACTCCTGGAGCAGGTATTTAGAGCAAAAACGCACAATGCGACCCAAGTGCGTCACGTCACAGAGACCCTAGGGTAGGAACGGAATTGTCACAGCCCGCAACTAACCTAAACTGGGAGATGGGCTGACACGGATCACCATCGGGTGGGGACCGAACACAACAGAACCATCAGCAATGACAAGAGGAGGAAGCTGAGACCAGAAGACAGGGGTACGGACAGGAGAGAAGGACTGGTGGAGAACTGGAAATAGTGCGCAGGGGAGGGGGGCGTGGATAGACTGATCCGGGAAAGAGAATGTCCCAGATACTCTCAGAGAGCCACGTCCAGGTTCCAGGTACCGCTGCGCTTGGGAACAGCCCCCTCCCGCCAGCCCGCCTGCCAACCCACTCCCGCGCCCCGCACCGTGTTGTAGAACTCGGCAATGGCAGGCACGATGGTGTAGTTGTCCTCGCACCAGTCCACCTCCGAGCTGCCAGCCCGCAGCTGGTCCCACCAGTGCGGTGCGCTCATGGCAGCTCTGGGGCATTGGAGCAGCTGCTCCTGCAGCCGAGAGGAGTCCAGAGCTGCTGCTACACGCCGAGGCGGCGGAGGCAGCGGTGGCTTTATGTACAACCGGGTAGCGGCCGGATGTGGCTCTTCCTGAGCCGGCCTACCCAGCGCTTCGCTCCGCCTGTTGAGCGAGACTCGTCCACAGACCCCGCCCCCTGCTCCGCCCCTGTGGGAGCCCACAGGCAGCGAGCCGGCCACGCCCCACCCCAGGGTCGGGGTGTGCTTTGAAAGAGGGCGTGGGGAGGTGGAACCGGCTTCGGAAGCCTGCAGGCTTCCTACTCTCTGCAGGTGTTAGAGACCTGGACCGTCCTATCTACGCCTGCCCACGCCACCTCCCTGGTTCTGACTCACAGGCGCCCCTTCCACCACCACCCCACCCCTGATTGTGCAAAGGGCGCCAGAGCGCACCCTGGCAAAACTTAAACTTAAGGAAAACTCAGGAGTGGATTATCCAGACTCCTACAGAGTCTTGGGAAGTTTGCGCCTTCTCAGTGCGTGGACACCCGCGCTCATAGCTGAGAAAGGCCCTGGATCCCTCCGAAACAGATAAGGACTGGCTCAGTACCGTGAGATGGGTCCAGCAGACCTGAAGGCTGGAGTTGCAGGCTCCACGAAGCCTCTACCTCCCACTGCATTATAGAGCATTAATACAATTTCGAATGTGTTCCTGTCCTCGGTTCTGTGGATTCGGAGTTAGACTTTAATATTGTCTTCTGTTAGACATGAGGTCAAACTTCAGCCATCCGAACCCTCAAAGGATGTAGTGTGGCAGATAGGACATCCCCAGAACATTCAAAGTACAAAAGATGATGACACATATATAGCACTTATATGTGTCAGGTGCTGCTTGAAGAGCTTCCATGTATCACTTGTTTGATGCTCCCAGCAGGATCCTATGAGTGGGTTCTATGAGCAATGCCATTCCAGACAGTAAGTGGCAGAGCTAGAAATCAAAGTCAGGGTGATCTAAGATTTGCTCATAAGTACTTTGCTTTGCAGCTATAACCATTCTGTACTTTCTAAATCAAAGCTAATCTGGTCTCAGCAATTCTCTCTCTCTCTCTCTCTCTCTCTCTCTCTCTCTCTCTCTCGTTCTTGCCTCTGGTCCTCCTTTCTTGGGAAGTTTTAAGATTTTAGGCCAGGCAGTGGCAGTGGCAGAGGCAGAGGCAGGCAGGAGAGGCCCTGCTCAACAATCCATGGTGGCTGTCACTAGGATCTCCTTGCTCAAGCCTGTTATGGTACCCTTAAGATTAAAATCTTGACAACATGGAAAGCTATTGTTGGATGGTTGGTCTAGCACTAAGACACTGGGTATCCTGACCTTAGGAGAAGGTACCAGTGGACCTAGTAGAAATGACTGTCTAGGAGGAGGTCTCCAGGCCATGAACGCCCCACACTGGTGGGACCAGCTGCAGGCTAGCAGCTTGAAGGTGGACTGGTGTGAGGACAGCTACACCATTGCTCCTGTCTCTGGTTTGACTGACTGTCCAATGGGGGCCTGGCTGGTACTCCAATGCCTTTGTACCCAGTGTCCATCTTCTATAGACATTTGCATGTCTCCCCAAATCTCCGTCATTGGCAGGAACTGCAAGGCCCAACTCTCCTCCTAGTCTCCAGAAAATCCAGCTTTCTTCCTTGGGTGCCAAACACACTCCTTTCATCTTTGTCCCAATTTATATCCAGACCTCCTCCTAGACAGTCATTTCTACTAGGTCCACTGGTACCTTCTCCTCAGGTCAGAATTCCCAGACCTGCAGGATACCCAGTGTCTTAGTGCTAGACCAACTGTCCAACAATAGCTTTCCATGTTGTCAAGATTTTAATCCTTCCAGTATTTTAGGCGGAAATATACCTATATTCATGAACTCTAACAGTGTGAAACACACCATTCATCTAAATGCCAGTGGCTCCCAAAGCAAGGTCCCCCTTTCAGGGGATCCACAAGGTCAAAACTCTTTTCCTATTCAACACAAAAACATTATTTGCCCCTTTTGCTCCCATTTTCTCACCAGTGGATATTGATTGGAGTTCTCCAGAGACTGTGTGTCATTACCTGTCTTACAGAAAATGGAATGTGTGCTCCTGTATTCTTCAGTATTCAAAATCTGTTTAAATTTCTAATATAAATATTGATGGATAGTACTACATAAACAAAAGTTCTTCATGGTCCTCAATAGTTTTTAAGACTATAAAAGGAGTCCTCAGCCCTGGCTAATAGTTCCATTGGTTGGAACATTGTCCCAAATTGCAGAGTTTGCCAGTTCAATCCCTGATCAGGGCACATACAGGAACAGCTCAATGTTCCTGTCTGTCTGTCTCTCTCTCTCTCTCTCTCTTTTCCTCTCTCACTGAAATCAATAAATAAAAATTAAAAACAAAAAAAAAACCCTTTAAAATAGAAATTTAAAACAAAAAAAACCACCTTTAAAAAGGAGTCCTCAGATCAAAAAGTTGAGAGCTGCTGATAAAAAGAAAGATATTCCCAGTTAAATTATTTGTAATGCTTTTTTATTATCTAGAATTTTAAAAATATTGATTGGGTGTGAGTTTCTAGACTTAGATATTCATTGTTTTCATACATCATTCTTTTTTTAAAATTTTTTTATTTATTCATTTTTAGAGAGGAGGGAGGGAGAGAAGAGAGAGAGAGAGAGAGAGAGAGAAAGGGGGGAGGAGCAGGAAGCATCAACTCCCATATATGCCTTGACCAGACAAGTGCAGGGTTTTGAACCGGCAACCTCAGTGCTCCTTGGTCGACGCTTTATCCACTGCGCCACCAGAGGTCAGGTTCATACATCATTCTTGTGCAAACATAAAAAGGAAACTATAAGCAAAATAAATTCGAGGAATTACTATCATTTCTTCACACTGACAATCTCTATTCTTCTGAATCATTTTTGACTCCGTCATTGGCAATTTTAATTGCCAGGTGCTGGATGCAGCATTTCTCAAGAGTACTCCACGGTTTGCTTTCAAGCCACTCACAGCTAGTGTTCAGGTTTTGATTCTGGCACATTCTCCTTCTTCTTTTTTTTTTAATATTTTTTATATTGATTTTAGTGAGAGAGGTAAGGGGAAAGAGAGAGAGAGAGAGAGAGAGAGAGAGAGAGAGAGAGAGATGTGCCCTGACTGGGAATCAAACGGGCAACTTCTGCACTTCAGGCAATGTTCTAACCAATCAAGCTCTCTGGCCAGGGTCTTGGCATGTTCTTGAACTTACATTAAGGTATCAGTGGAAGGTTTGCAGACAACAAGTAGCATGTTTTTTTTTTTCAGGTGGTCCTTATATGATTTGTTGACAGAAACATGGAGATTAGTGTTGCCATGTTATCCCACCAGGAATTACCACTGAATGTGTGCATGTTCATGCAGTGACAGTACATCTCAAGCTCCATCTGGCCAACCATGATTATAAAATGCCTCCCATTGTAAGATGCATCTGGACTCCAGGGATGTTACAATGCAAAACGATGTGGACTGTAGCACCAATGAAACACGGAATGAATTCACTGGAGAAAATTCATCCTTCTCTCCAAGTCCTGCTGAAAGAACAATAGGGAGTATTCCTCATACATAGAAACTCTTACTGTCCATGAGAATTCTGTTTCAAAATCAAAACCAACCACTTGGGTTCTGTCTAATTACAACTGCAAGGAGGGTGCTCAAGCCAAAAGCTATTGCTGAGCAAAGGATGTAAGTAAGTTTCATTCCCCCAAAGACACTTGTGTTTGGCTGGCAACTATGTTAAAATTTTTCTGCTATTTTTTATTTACTCCATTATTAACATTTTTTCAATGACTGTATGTAACCTTAGTAATTTAACTCTAGGACCCATCATCAAGTAATTACTTTTTAAATTGATTTATATTAATAGTATGATACCTTAGTGACTATGCTTAATATTTAATACAAAATGTGATATCACCAGCTTAAAAAGCCTTCCAGGTGATTCTGATATCTGGTGAAACAGAGAGTTTGGGGAGAGTGGGGCAGGAGTGGGTGACAGGAGAGAACAGGGCACTGCTCAGTTCTGACAGGGAGTTTGCTTGTGGTACTTTTGGTCTAAATATGAGTCAGTGCTACAGACCCACGAGAGAGCAGGTTTCAGAGAGCCGCCCTTGCAGGGAAGTCAGGATGCCGGCATCTTCTATTTTTACAGAGTTTATAACAATGTTTATTTGGTCTAAGTAAACATCCTATGATAAATATCCAGCTCAACTGGTTCCACAAGTGGAAATAATCAAGTCGCAAAGTCTTCCTTAGGAAAAAATACAGGCACCTGTGTAAATGAAGCAAGGTGAAGAAGCATCAGCATCACCTAGGAACTTTTTATTGATTTTTTTAATTCAGTTATAGATTTTAGAGAGAGAATGGGAAAGAGAGAGAGAAACAGCCAGTTTGTTTTTCCGCTATTTCTCTATTCAGTGTTTAATTCAGTGTTTGATCCCCTGATCGGGGATCCAACCCACAACCTTGGCACATGGGGATGATGCTGAGACCAATTGAGCGTCTAGAATTGGCCAGGGCCTCACCTAGAAACCTTAAAAATGCATATTTTGTGGTCCATACCCCAGACCTATTAAGTCAGTAACTCTGGGGATGGAATTCAACAGTCTCTGGCTTAAAAAGCCCTCCAGGTGATTCTGACCCACGCTCCAGTTTGAGAACCACTGTTGTAGCCAGTGTGCGGTGGGGCAGAAGATCACTGTGGATTGTGCACGTGGCTTCCCTGAAAACCAGACCCAAGCCAAGACTGCTGCCGCCGTCAAAAAAAAAAGAGGGAGAAAAGAGAAGCCCAACAGGGGAAGTCATCCCTCCATCAGCCTTATCACCAGGAAACCAGGGGACTGCCCGCCCTTCAACTAAGAAGTAAACAAAAGAAGTAAGTTTTGTTTTTTTAATCAAGGACAAAGTCTCCAGGCTTAGGAGTGTGGGAGAGGGCTGTAGGAAGCGGGGCCTCACCAGGGAAACAGAACTGGAGCCGCTCCGAGAAGATGGCCACATGTGCGGCTTGCGAGCTGGTTACTGACAGGCCCTTGAGGCCACTTCCTGCTGTTGCTGTGTCACTAGGCCTCTCTTTAGAAGTGCCTGTCTGCTTTTTTTAATCTGCACTGGAAAACCACAATGTTAGAACTGGGTGTAGCCTGACCTGTGGTGGCGCAGTGGATAAAGCGTCGACCTGGAAATGCTGAGGTTGCCGGTTCGAAAACCTGGGCTTGCCTGGTCAAGGCACATATGGGAGTTTATGCTTCCAGCTCCTCTCCCCTTATCCCTCTCTGTTTCTCTCTCTCTCTCCTCTCTAAAAATGAATAAATAAAATTAAAAAAAAAATTAGAACTGGGTGTATATAAAAGTTGGTTGATTCTGATTGGAAGTCGGAGGCTTTGCCTGTGCCTGAAGTGCATGGAATTTATAAACGTGTTCTGACTCCTGCATCCGGATAGAGAAGGCATTTCTTTGCTAGAGAACTGTAGCTGGCAAAGGTGTAGGAAATTTTGAACACCTGCTCTGTGCAAGGTTCCACATGACATGCTGGGTAATAGAGAGACAAAGGATTGTTCTTGGCCTCATGAAGCTGAGGTTAGTAGAGGCAAACTATTAGCTTGCCGCACAAGAACTGTTAAAATGGAGCTACGTAAGTAGAATGTGAAAGAAGAGGGGTGGGGCCCAGCAGAGGAGGCAGCCTCAGGACTGAGTGAGATGCACAAGATGAGTAGGATTTTAACAGGCAGAGCACTGAGGAGAGGGAGTTCTCCAAAAAGAACAGCATGTGCAAAAAAATGGTGGTCAGAGAAAGGGTAATAATTCAGGAAACTTTGAATACTAGCTGTCGGCCAGAAAAGTGACAGAAAAGGAGGCTGAATTAAAAGACGAATAGATGATATGAAAAGAGTAGGTTTTTAGGAAGGAAACCTCTATAGCAGAAGAATAAAATAAATGCCAGAAACTATAGGTACAGCCTTTCAGCCATCCGGGTGAGGGATAATAGGTGTGTGACTAAGGCATGCACTCACTCATTTACATGTAATTCTTGAATGCTTGCTATGTGCCGAGACAGTTTTCTGGATGCCAAGGATGAGCTTAAGTGATGCTCTCTCTACCCTCATGAATCTTGCAGTCTCTGGGGGGGAAAGTCAGACATTAAATATGGCATAAATAATTTACTACAGTTGTGCTCCATGCCATGAAAAAGCACCGGGACCATGACAGTAGAGAGCAGTGGGTGTGACCTTGTTTGAGGCTATCAGAAAAGGCTTTCTAGAGCAAGTAAATTCTAAGCTGAGGGGTGATGTTTAAGGCAGGGGTGCAGGGAACTTAAATAAAATTTGCGATTGAGATATAAAATAGGAGGTGTGATAAATTGTACTATTGAATCCAGATGTTTGAACACACTTTCCCAACCCACTGACATGGGACTTGACGTTGTCATTGGCTGTGACCAGTGGAGTGTGCATGGAGGTGACTATGCCCTGACTGAACAGAGGCTTTGAAAGCGATTCCTAGTTCTGCCATTCCTCTTTTCCCTCCACCACATCCCCAAAGGGACTGTTTCTTCAGCCTGCATCCTGGAATGAAGAAGACACGCAGAGCAGAGTGGCGGTCAACCCCCCAGCCCACTTACAGCGTGAGCAGTGAATAAAACTTTGGATTGTCAACCACTGGGATTTGGGGAAGGGGTTTACTCCAGCACAACCAAAAGAAGGTGACAAATACAGAAGAATTAAAAGAGGTTATAACTACTCATTAGAGGTAGGACATGGTAGAGTGGAAAAAAACAGAAGACAACTTCAAATAGTCTAGCCTGAATGATCAGAAGGTGGCTAAATTACTAACTCAAAAGGGAAGATAGAAAAAAAAAATAGCAATCTAGGCTTTGATCTGTGGAGTTAAAGGGGCAGGCTGAACATCCAGGAAGATATATTTTCTCAGCGACTGAAAAGGCAAGTTAGGAGACCAAGGACAGGTCAGGGTAAGATTTGTAAATCAGGCCTGACCTGTGGTGGCGCAGTGGATAAAGCATCAACCTGGAACGCTGAGGTCGCCGGTTCGAAACCCTGGGCTTGCCCAGTCAAGGCACATATGGGAGTTGATGCTTCTTGCTTCTCCCCCCCCTTCTCTAAAAAATGAATAAATAAAACCTTTAAAACAACAACAACAACAAAAAAAAAACTGTTTTCAATTCTTTAAAAAAAAAAAAAAAGATTTGTAAATCACAACAATGAAGTGATACTTGAAAGCCCTGGGCGTAGATGAGCTCACTAAGACACAGTCGGGAAAGAGCACAGAGGCAGGTGAAGGGCAGACCTTTGGGTGGCCTTCCATTTACAGAAGCCTAGGTGATGAGAACACATGTCCCGACAGACATGAGCAGTCAGGGAAGAGAGAGAAATAGAGATATAATAAGGATGTGACATCACCTATGAAGAGGTCTTGCCAAAAAACATAGCACCTACACTGGTTCAAAACTTTAGCTCTCATTACCAATTCACAGCAGCTGAATCTCCTGGGGATATTTTTAAAAATGCAAATTCTGCCCTGGCCCTTTGGCTCAGCGGTAGAGCATCGGCCTGGCGTGTGGGGGACCCAGGTTCGATTCCCGGCCAGGGCACATAGGAGAAGCGCCCATTTGCTTCTCTACCCCCCCCCCCACCTCCTTCCTCTCTGTCTCTCTCTTCCCCTCCCGCAGCCAAGGCTCCATTGGAGCAAAGATGGCCCGGGCGCTGGGGATGGCTCCTTGGCCTCTGCCCCAGGCGCTAGAGTGGCTCCGGTCGTGGCAGAGCATCACCCCCTGGTGGGCGTGCCGGGTGGATCCCGGTCGGGCGCATGCGGGAGTCTGTCTGACTGTCTCTCCCCGTTTCCAGCTTCAAAAAAAAAAAAAAAAATGCAAATTCTGCCTGAAGGGTGGTGATGCAGTGGCTAGAGGGACTTCCCTGGTTCAAAACCCCAAGGTTGCTGGCTTGAGTGTGGGATCATCAACATGGTCCCAAGGTTGCTAGCTTGAGCCCAAAGGTCACTGGCTTGGGCAAGGGGTCGCTGGCTTGGCTTGAGCCTTCCAGTCAAGGCACATGTGAGATCAATGAACAACTAAAGTGAAGCAACTACAAGTTGATGCTTCTCATCTCTTTCCTCCCTCCCTCTCTCTCTCCCTATCTCTCTCTCTCAAAAAAAAAAAATTAATAATATTTTTTAATGCAGTTTCTGATTCCGTAAGACTTGAGTGGAGTCCAAGATTCTGCATTTCTAACAAACTCTCCCCCAGGTTGTGCAGATGCTGCTGGCCCATAGGCCACATTTTAATAGCAAGACTGGAGGAACCAGAACACATACAGATATAATCAATAAATCCAGAATAAGGGAAACGCTTCATGACACTCAATTTCTTAACAGAAAATATGGAGAGGAAATCTGTAGATTTCCTATAAAGAGATAATAACCAATTGCAATGTGGAGACTTTGTTTAGCTTCTAAATCAGAGTGTCAACAAATACTTTTTAGGACAATTGTGGAAATGTAAACACTAGATATTTGATGAAATTGGAGAATTTTTTGATTGGGTAAGATGCAGATATTGGTATGATGATTGTTTTAAAACATAAGTCTTGACTGGTGGCTCAGTGGACAGAGTGTTGGTCCAGTGTATGGAAGTTCTGGGTTCAATACCCAGTCAGGGCACACAGGAAAAACAACAATCTACTTCTCCCCCCACCTCCCTCTCCATCTTCTCTCCCTCTTTCCCTCCCACAACCAGTGACGTTATTGGTTCGAGCATGGCCCTGGGTTACTGAGAATAGCTCTGTTGGAGTGCATCAGCCTCAGGCACTAAAAATAGCTCAGTTCTCAGGCATTGGCCCTAGCTGGGGTTGCTGGGTAAATCCCAGTTGGGGTGTATGCAAGAGTCTGCCTCACTATCTCCCCTCCTCTCACTTAAAAAAATGTCTTCAAAAGGCTACTTACTTTATGATTCCATTTTTATGACATCCTAGAAAAAGTAAAACTAAAGAATAGAAAATAGATTTGTGGTTATGATATAGCAGGCAGTTAGACACACATGAGCTGAGTCAGAATGATAGGCCACGTACAGAAGGTCACCAGGGCAGAAAGCCCCAAATGCCCAGCAATGGGCAAAACTGGGAACACAAGTATTATAGGGTGGGTCCTTGTCCCTAGGGTGGCCTTTCCTCTCCCAGTATACCATGTGGTTTATGCCCCCTGACCTTTCATATCACTGATCATGCAGTTCAGACCCTCCCCTGACTTTTCCTTTCCTGGCATGTTATTAGTCATGTGGTAGATGCCCTTAGAGGAGGAATAAGGGGACGTGGAGAATAGCCTAATGTGACTCCCTTGCACGACCACTCCCTTAAGAATTAAGCCTTCAAGACAATAAAGTTATGACCCACATCAAATAATCTTAAGAACAAAGCCTCAGGTCTGTTGATCACAGAGCCACCGTTTTGGTCAAACTAGAGATAACATCTAGGCCCCAGCTGTGTTTCAGCTCCAAGCCCAGAAAAGCAGCAAGGTCAGGCGGGGTGACACCATGACTGATATCAGGACCAGCTTTGATGATTAATGATCCCCTGCCCTGGCCACGACCAATCACTGGAGACTGCAGCCCTGAGGAAGCACACCTGGAAATGCTAAAGATATTCTACTGAGATCCTCCCGAGACCTCCCCTAGAATCCCTGCCTTTAGAGAAGCAGATAAACTCCTAAGACAAAAACCCAGTGCCACCCTGGCCAGTTGGCTCAGTGGTAGAACGTCAGCCTGGTGTGCAGAAGTCCCGGGTTCGATTCCCGGCCAGGGCACACAGGAGAAGCCCCCATCTGCTTCTCCACCCCTCCCCCTCTCCTTCCTCTCTGTCTCTCTCTTCCCCTCCCGCAGCCAAGGCTCCATTGGAGCAAAGATGGCCCGGGCGCTGGGGATGGCTCTGTGGCCTCTGCCTCAGGCGCTAGAGTGGCTCTGGTCGCAACAAAGCGACGCCCAGGATGGGCAGAGCATCACCCCCTGGTGGGCAGAGCGTCGCCCCCTGGAGGGCGTGCCGGGTGGATCCCGGTCGGGCGCATGTGGGAGTCTGTCTGACTGTCTCTCCCTGTTTCCAGCTTCAGAAAAATACAAAAAAAAAAAAAAACCCAGTGCCCGCCCTCATTCTCTCTCTCTCTCTCTCTCTCTCTCTCTCTCTCTCTCTCTTTCTCTCCCTCTCCCTTCCCCTCTTCCTCCCTCTTTCCCCACCCCCTTCTTCCCTCAGGCATGCACCTTCCTTCCCTCTTTCTCCCTTCAAGGCTCATACCTTTTGCTTTCTTTCTCCTAAGTCCTTAGGCCCTTCTGTTTCCTCTGTAACTTGCTTTCTGAGTCCACATAGCTGAGCTGTCCTACTTTCTCTACCTCCGTGACTTTCTAAATTAACTTTTGCATGTATCTGAGTTTCTTGGCTCTGGATTCTTTCGTTAGCCAAACTCAAGGACCAAGGTCTAACATCTGGTGCTGTTTGCTGTCTGGAGGTGGGAGAAGGGAAATTTTGAGGGGTGACAGAACTGTTCCATATCCTGATTGTGATGGTTATACAGTGTGTCCGTAAAGTCATGGTGCACTTTTGACTGGTCACAGGAAAGCAACAAAAGACACTAGAAATGTGAAATCTGCACCAAATAAAAGGAAAACCCTCCTAGTTTCTATAGGATGATGTGGCAGCATGTGTGCACGCACAGATGACGATGTAACACTGTGTATACAGCGGAGCAGCCCATGGCCATGCCAGTCGAGATGTGGATGGTACAGAGGAAAGTTCAGTGTGTTCTGTGGCTTGCTAAATTCAAATCCATGACCAAAGTGCAATGTGAATATCGGCACGTTTATAACGAAGCGCCACCACATAGGAATAACATTACTCGGTGGGATAAGCAGTTGAAGGCAGTTTGATGGAGAAACCCCGTTCTGGTAGGCCATCAGTCAGTGATGAGTCTGTAGAGGCTATACAGGATAGCTACCTAAGGAGCCCTAAAAAATCTGTGCATGATCCCACATCGAACTGCACTGAATAGGTATGAAACTGGGAGAGTTTTCCTTTTATTTGGTGAGATTTCACATTTCTATCATCTTTTGTTGCTTTCCTGTGACCGGTCAAAAGTGCACCGTGACTTTACAAACACACTGTATTACTAAATGATCTTATAAAACCTCAGGCCTGTACTTTAAATAGGTAAATTTTATTGCATGTAAAGTATAAACCTGATCAAAACCAAAAATAAACCAAAAAAGGAGCATTGTTGTTTAGAAATATATACTGAAATCTTTTTTTTGTTGTTTTTTTTTCTTTTTTTTGTTTTTTTCTTTGTGTGTGTGTGTGTGTGTGTGTGTGTGTGTGTGTATTTTTCTGAAGCTGGAAACGGGGAGAGACAGTCAGACAGACTCCTGCATGCGCCCAACCGGGGGATCCACCCGGCACGCCCACCAGGGGCGATGCTCTGCCCAGCAGGGGGCGATGCTCTGCCCCTCCAGAGCGTTGCTCTGCCACGACCAGAGCCACTCTAGCGCCTGGAGCAGAGGCCAAGGAGCCATCCCCAGCACCTGGGCCATCTTTGCTCCAATGGAGCCTTGGCTGCAGGAGGGGAAGAGAGAGACAGAGAGGAAGGAGGGGGGGAGGTGGAGAAGCAAATGGGCGCTTCTTCTATGTGCCCTGGCCGGGAATCGAACCCGGGTCCCCTGCACGCCAGTCCGACGCTCTACCGCTGAGCCAACCGGCCAGGGCCAATATACTGAAATCTTTACAGACAAAATATATATCTAAATTTTCTGTCAAAAAATAGGGAAGGGTGTTGTTTTAGATAGAACAACACTGTCCTTAAATGGATAACTGTTGAAATGGGGTGGTAGACACATTAAATTAGTCCTTCTACTTTGTATGTATTTCAATTTTTCATAATGAATTTTTTAAAAAAGTAAATAAATAAAGAAGCAAAATGCTTCATTAAATAAGGTGTCCCCACAAGCAACCATGTAGCCAAGAAAACCAGAAGGTAGGTTGGCTCAGCCTTAAGAAACGGGTAAACTTAAAGCAGCAGATCTGGTCAAACCTGTGGTACTTACCTGTCCCCTTCATTCCCAAGGTCATGGGACTGGCAGGAGTTTATCCTCACCCGAGAAAGCAAATGGCAAATGGTGTGAGAGGGCACGCTCCCAGGCCTCTCGTGAGAAGGCCTTTGCACCAAGGGAGGCTTTGGTAAACAAGCTGACTATCAGCAGCCTGGGTGGTGTGCAGGTAGGGCTGTGGCCACAGACTCACTGGAACCAGGAAGCTAGAAAGGTCAAAACAGGTCAGTGCCATGCCTCACAATATGGGAGTGGGTGGGGGGCTTAAGACGGGGCTCTGTAACTCCTGAGATGGACTGAGGGATTCAGCCCTCGTGCATCTGAGACATCATATCCATTGGAAGGGCTGCATCACAATGGACTATAAACCTCATGCTTTCTTTGCTCTGCCTTTACTTCAGCCTTTCAGAGACCAAGAAACAACTTAGGGAAATAGAGGCAGGGGAATTCAAGGGGAGGAAGCCAGGTTGGGGTGAAGTGTGAGTAAGGGGCAGAGGAAATTTATTTCGTGGAGAAGAAATGTACATAGATTAGGCAGGAGCTAGTAGGATTATGAAACATTCTCTAGTGTAGGTTTGAAGCTAGTTGCTGCGGCCAGCATCATAGCCACCTGGCCCATGCAGGTTCGCATTGGATTCGGACAGTAAGTAAAGAAACAACAGAGCCAAAAACTAGTGGGCCATCATCTTTAATCCTACCGTGCACCCAGCGGGCAAGTAAAACACACACTGGGCTCCAAAACCCACTCATTCAGTGCTCGAGTTTCCTAGAATCAAAAGTTTCTAGCTCACCAGACTTATTCACCTCTGTTCCTCATCTCCTTCTCTCTACACAAACTCTGCACTAACTGCTTCTCTTTCAGCACTCCGCCATCTTGGCTGCCTCTCCTCTCCTCCACATGGCCTTGCTTTGCTCTCTCCTCTAATGCTAATCTCAGGAACCGAGAGAGCAAGCTCCCGGTCTGCCCCACTTTATAGTACAGAAATCAAAACCTTTAATTCAATATACAAAATAGGGAAGTCTCTAATACAAAGTCACTTAGCTGAGGCATGATGGGATTGCCCCACCCCACATCAAAAAGGGTGGGAAAGGCTTAGTCCTAAAACCAAGCCCCAGGCTACAAGGATCCTGCCTGCTTACAGCCTGTCCCCCCACACTCAATACAAACTATAAGCGAGCAAACATATATATCATATTTAAAAACTTATTTGACCACCCTGGCCCGTTGGCTCAGTGGTAGAGCGTCGGCCTGGTGTGCAGGAGTCCCAGGTTCGATTTCCGGCCAGGGCACATAGGAGAAGCACCCATCTGCTTCTCCACCTCTCCCCCTCTCCTTCCTCTCTGTCTCTCTCTTTCCCTCCCGCAGCCAAGGCTCCATTGGAGCAAAGTTGGCCCGGGCACTAAGGATGGCTCTGTGGCCTCTGCCTCAGGTGCTAGAATGGCTCTGATTGTGGCAGAGCGACGCCCCAGATGGGCAGAGCATCGCCCCCTGGTGGGCATGCCAGGTGGATCCCAGCCGGGCGCATGCGGGAGTCTGTCTGACTGCCTCCCCATTTCCAGCTTCAGAAAAATACAAAAAAGAAAAAAAATTAAAAACTTATTTGACCAATAGTAGGAGAGTCTTGAAAAAATTCAAGACTAAAGAAAAGGCACTCAGATAGAGAAATATTTCTTAAAAAGGTAAAGATCCTGAAGGAGATGAGAAGAAATAGAACTGAAAACTCAAGATCTGCCCTAGCCAGTTGGCTCAGTGGATAGAGGGTCGGCCCAGTGTGTGGACGTCCCAGATTTAATTCCCGGTCAGGGCACACAAGAGAAGCAAACATCTGCTTCTCTCCCCCTCCATCTTCCCCTTCTCTCCATCTGTCCTTCCAATAGCTAGTGCTCAATTGGTTCAAGGGTCAGCCCTGGGCACTGAGGATAGCTCGGTTAGTCCAAGCATGTTGTCCTCAGGCACTAAAAATAGCTTGGTTGATTCAAGCATCGGCACTCCAGTGGCATTCGGGTCAGGGCACATGTGGGAATTTGTCTCACTATTTCCCCACCACTCACAAAAAGAAAAAGAGAAAAGAACAGAGACAATTCAAAAACTTACAATTTGCCTGGAGAGAAGGGATGGTGTAGAGTAGAAACATTGTTTTGTCTGTCACTTTTTTTCTGGGACCTTCTGCTAATTTTTTGATGTGGGCTGCCCATCTCCTACCCTTCCTTGCCCCCCAACTCCATTCAGATGGCTACCATAGAAAAAGTCATGGTAATACACTATTACCCAAATCTGTGGCTAGAGTTCATTGGTCCAGGAGCAGGTGTTGACCCAAGCTGGCTAATCAGCATGCATCAGTGGGAATCTGGAATCAGAATTGAGCTGCTCCAGCTCCATCTGGCAGGCTGGCTGATAGAATAGAGATGTCAACCTGAGCACTATTGGTGACCTGTTCGACCAGAAGAGTGGAAAAGCAAAACTGATCAAAAGTTCAAGATAATATTGAAGCAGTCCCAGAGAGGGTAATAAAGACAAGAGACAGTCCAACGGTTAGAGAAGTCCCTGGCTCCAGCTATGCCCAGGCATCTGGCCACATGTAGATGTTCCCAATACCCAGGACCTTTATAGTAGAGTCACATTTTTGCTTAAGCCAATTTGAGTTGAGTTTCTGTGACTTAAAACCTAGTGTACTAACAATTCTATGCTAAGAAAGAGGGGGATGTGGAGAGTAAGTATGAACATCTAGACACATTTTTGAAATGAGAGATTGAAGTAGTTCAGACTTCTGAGCAAAATGGGAGAAAAAGTTTTCTACTGAAATTGAGGGGTCCATGCATAAAGTTGTTCATTGATTGCTTCTCATATATGCCTGATTGGGGAGAGGGGGGGCTGCAGCCAAGCTGATGACCCCTTGCTTAAGTCAGCGACCTTAGGGTTCAAACCAGTGTCCCAGCACTCAAGCTGGTGAGCCTGCACTCAAGCCGGTGACCTTGGGGTTTTGAACTTGGAACCTCAGTGTTCCAGGTTGATGTTCTATCCACTGTGTCACCACCTGGTCAATCTTAGCTATTATTTCTTCACATACTTTTTCAGACTTGCTTTCTGTCTCCTCTCCTTCTAGGACTCTGATGACATGAATATTAGGTGTGTTTTTTTTTAGTTCCCAATTCCCTTAGGCTGTGTTCATTATTTTAAAATCTTTTTAAAATATTTTCTCCACTGTTCAGATGAGGTAATTTTTATTGTTCTATCACCCAGTTCATTGATTCTCACATCTATCTTCTTCATTCTGCTTTTGAGTCTATCCACTGAGCTTTTTATTTTGGTTATTATACTTTTCAGTTCTAAAATTTCTGTTTAGTTATTATTTATAGCTTGAATTACTTTGCTGAGGTTTGCTATTTCTTTGCTAAGTCTTTTTATTTTTTATATATTTCAAGCAAAATGTTAATTGCTCATGAAAGCCTTTTATCGTGGTTGCTTTAAAAGCATTGCCAGATGATGTTAACATCTCTGTCATCTCCGTGTTTGCATCTATTTCCTTTTTTCAGTCAGTTTGAGATCTTTCTTTCTTGGTCTTTCTCATTTCTATTGCAACCTTGACATTTTAGTATTATGTTAGGTAACTCTGGATCTTATTTAAACCTTCTGTTTTAGCTGGCTTTCCCTGATGCTGCTCGGGTAGGGGAGGGAGCAGATACTTCCTCACTTCTGCCAGGTGGAGATAGATGTCCGGATTGCTTAGTTGATACCTGAGAGAGGACTCCTCTTTACTGATTGTGGGAGTGGAAGTCCAGTCTCCACTGACAACACATTAGATAGGAGAGTCTCACCATTGGCCAGCTGGGAACTCCCACTTGACTTCCTCTGACACCACCTAGCAGGATTATTGGGAAGCATCATACAACCTTATAAGGGTGGAAGTCTAGGTTTACATTCAACCTTTGTTTGTGTGGTTGGGATGTAGTTTTTTGCCTGTTTGTTTTCCTGTGGTGTTTAGCTAGTGTAAAAATGTTATTACCTTAAATGTCTGTCTTGCTAAGCTGCCCCTTTCCTGGTCTTCTGACTAGAGAAAGCACACTATTGTTGAGGATTTTTTAGTCCATGCATGTTGGCACTTTTGAGTTGCTGGCTTCTTCAGTTCCAAGTCTGGGATGTATGAGGCAAAAAGAATACCCAGACAATTCATCACCATGCCATTGCTCAGGTCCTGAGTCTCTAGCCAGTCTGCCTTCTTCTTTCCACATTTCAGATGCTTGTTTTATATATAATGTCCAGGGATTTTAGCTGTACTTAAAAGGAGGAATAAGGAAAGTATGTCTAATTCAATGTTCCTGGTAGCAGAAATCTATGGGAGCAGATTCTTATTGAAAGCTCATGGTCTCTCCAATATAAGGGGCCAGGCTCTGGCCGATTGGCTCAGTGGTAGAGCATCGGCCTGGCATGCAGGAGTCCCAGGTTCAGGGCACACAGGAGAAGCGCCCATCTGCTTCTCCACCCTCCCCCTCTTCTTCCTTTCTGTCTCTCTCTTCCCCTCCTGCAGCCAAGGCTCCACTGGAGCAAATTTGGCCCAGGCGCTGAGGATGGCTCCATGGGCTCTGCCTCAGGCACTAGAATGGCTCTGGTTGCAACAGAGCGACGCCCGGGAGGGGCAGAGCACCACCCCCTGGTGGGCATGCCGGGTGGATCCTGGTCGGGCACATGTGGGAGTCTGTCTGACTGCCTCCCAGTTTCCAACTTCAGAAAAATACAAAAAAAAGGTGGGCAGATGAGTAGCTGAGAAGGGGTGCAGATAAAAAAGAGGAGCAAGAACTGAGTCCTGAAGACTCCCATGCCTGGAGGGAAGAGGAGGAGGAACTAGAAAGGAAGCTAAAAAGACACAGCTTATGAGGTCAGAGGAAAAACAAAAGAGCAAGATGACTATTGTTAATTACCTTTTCCAAAGTTTAAGTGGGGACATAATCCTGACTAGCTCAGGTTTAAAAAAGAATGAAAACAGAGTAAAAGAAGCAAGTTACCAAAGTCACATATTGTGTGATTCCGTTTACATGAAATATCCAGAATAGGCCAATCTATAGAGACAAAAGGAGGTTTGTGGTTGCCTAGGGCTGAGGGGGTTGCAGTAGTTTGGGGGAATATGGATGGGGAATGATTCTTAATGAGTATGAGTTGTCTTTGTGGGGGGCATATGATGAAAGTCATTTTTTTTTTTACTTTTTTAAAAATTGTTTTTTATTTATTAATTTGAGAGAGAGAGAAAGAGAAACACCAGTTTTTTGTTCCTTTTATTTATGCATCCCTTGGTTGATTCTTGTACGTGCCCCAAACGGAGATGGAACCTGCAACCTTGGTGTATGAGGGCAACACTAATCAACTGAGCTACCCAGCCAGGGCTAAAAGTTAACTTTTATTTTATTTCATTTCAATGATTGTTTATCCTCTAAAAATAAAAAAGGCATAAGATTATTGAAAATCTAAAATTTTATGCTCAAAATTGTTTCATAATACCTAATATCACCATGGAAAACTAAAATTTGAGGTAAAAAACAAGAACTATTAACCCACGGTATGATGATTGGGGATTGACAAAAGTAATATATATTGATCCCTAGCACCTTGTGCTTTATGAAAATGTTTTTATATTAGGTTGTGGTGATTGTTGCACAACTCTAAGGTAAAAATTATACAGTTTAAATGGATAAATTTTACAGTACATGAATTATATTTCAATAAAGCTGTTAAGTAAGGAAGGAAGGAAGGAAGGAAGGAAGGAAGGAAGGAAGGAAGGAAGGAAGGAAGGAAGGAAGGAAGGAAGGAAGGAAGGAGAAAATGACACACACTGGCAAAAAAAAAGTGTGGAACTTTTATGCAGGACTAGTTTTCTTTATATAGACAGTATTAACATCTCAAGAAAAAGAATGGTAAAAGATAAAACAAAAATACATAAAAAGATGCTACTCATAGTAATAGAGCTATAAATATAACATTTATTTTATCTATCAGACTGACAAAATCCCAAAGTCTGATAACATTTGATAAGATCTTAGAGAAACAGATACTCTCATACATTGCTAGTGGGAATGTAAATTGGAACCACCCCCTATGGAGAGCAATTTAGAGGTATCTGTCAATCAAAATTACAAAGGTATATACACTTAGACCAGGCATTCCTACTTCTAGTAATTATCTTACATTCTGACTTCCAGACATGGGAAATGATTCATATGAAGGATTGTTCATGTAACTGCAGCTTTCTTTGTAACAGTAAATTAGTGGAAACATGTCCATTAGGAGGACACCAGTAAAAGGTAATGAGAAAGCTCTTTATGTATTAAAAGAGAAAGTTCACCATGATGCATTGTTAAGGAAAGAATACAAGGGGCAGCATGACATATATAATATATTGCCATTTGTATATAAAAAGAAGATAGAATATAGTTGTAGCAACCAAAAAAAACTCCCTGGAATTATAAACAAAGAAACTAATAATTCTAAATAACTGAACAGGCTGAAAGGGGAAAACTGGAAGGTAGAGTGAGAAAATTTTATAACTTTTCACAATTTTTTTTGTTTTTTTGTTTTTGGTTTTGTTTTGTTTTTTGTATTTTTCTGAAGCTGGAAATGGGGAGAGACAGTCAGACAGACTCCCGCATGCACCCCACCGGGATCCACCCGGCACGCCCACCAGGGGCGAGGCTCTGCCCACCAGGGGGCGATGCTCTGCCCCTCCGGGTGGTCGCTCTGCCGAGACCAGAGCCACTCTAGCGCCTGGGGCAGAGGCCAAGGAGCCATCCCCAGCGCCAGGGCCATCTTTGCTCCAATGGAGCCTTGGCTGCGGGAGGGGAAGAGAGAGACAGAGAGGAAGGAGGGGGGAGGGTGTGGAGAAGCAAATGGGCGCCTCTCCTATGTGCCCTGGCCGGGAATCGAACCCAGGTCCTCCGCACGCCAGGCCGACGCTCTACCGCTGAGCCAACCGGCCAGGGCCAACTTTTCACAATTTATTAAATTTTAAGCATTTTTTAAAAAGTGAGTTTATTAGCAAAGCAGTGAGATAGACAGTAGCTACTCCACAGACAAAGCAGCTCCTTTAAGCAGTGTTTTTTTTTTCAGAAAGGAAGAGAAAATATGTGGTGAAAAGGAAAAATAATAAGTATGGCAATTTATCTTAGTCAGTTTGGACCACTATAAAAATATCATAGACTAGGAAGCTTATAAACAACACAAATTTATTTTGTACACTTTTGGTGGTCATGAAGTCCAAGATCCCAAGCTCCAACAGATTCAGGGTCTGGTGAGAGCCCACGTCCTCATAGATGGCCGTCTTCTCCCTATGTCCTTACATGGCAAAAATGGCAAGGGAATTTTGGGGCCTCTTATATAACAACCCTAATACTATTCATGAGACTTCACTCTCATGACCTAATCACCTCCCAAAGGCCCGCTTCCTTATACCATTAACTTTGGGGTAGGATTTCAACATATGAGTTTTGGGAGGACAGCCTTGGCCAGGTAGCTCAGTTGGGTAGAGCACTGTCCTGATGTCATGGTTGCAGGTTTGATCCCTGGTCAGAGCACATACAAAAATCAACCAATGAATGTATTTATTTAAATAAGTGAAACAACAAATCAATGTTTCTCTCTCTTTTCCTCCTTTTTCTCTCTCTAAAATCAATAAATAAATTTTAAAAAAATTCGGGTGGACACAAAAATTCATTCTATAGCACAATTATTACAGCTTTGCAATAAGAAAGAGGGTGGGGATTTTCAATTAAGTGGTGGCCACTGCAAAGAGGAGGTTGTGGGATTTTTTTTAAAGATGGGAGATATTTCAGTATGTTTTTAGGCTGATGGAAATAATCCCAACATTTAGGTTTTTCCTTCCTCTTAGTATATTACTGAACCTTTTAAGTTCCTCCTTATATCTCTATTTGTTTGCTTATATGTGTCTTCTTCAACTAAATAAAAAATTCTCTGACAGCAAGGACCATCCTGTTTCATCCCCTGCCCCTAGCCTGGGGCTGACATACAATAGGTGCTCAGCACGTTTGTTGGATGATGTTGTTGGAGATCCTCCCCATGGCTGTCCACCATCTGAATCAATCCTGAATGCCTCAGTACCAAGTTTAGGCTTTGGTCTCCTCCTGTAGTGGGGTCAGCTTGGATTAGAATCCTGTGGAAAGACTCCCCTCAGCAGCACAACTTAAGCAGATGGAGAGGAGAAAGAAAGGCATTGCTGACAGTGAGAACAACAGGAGCAGAGCGAGAGGGACACGGATAACGAGTGATGATGACATAGTGGCAGGGAGGATGAGAATGGCTAATGTTCACTGAAAGTCCGCTGTGTACCAAGAACTGTTTAACTTTTTTTTACATATTAGTTCATGTATCCATGACAAGAACTCTCGGAGGAAGGTACTGTCACCATTTTATAGATGGAGAAATTAAGGCACAGAGAGAACAAGTTGTCCAAGGTCACAGAGCTATTAAGGACACTACTCATTTATGGATTCTTGCTGTATTGGCCAAGAGTTTGCTTAAAGGCTTTTAATCACTGTAAAAAAAAATAGAGGACTAGATGAAGAAGATGGGGCACATATACACCATGGTATATTATTCAGCTAGGAGAAATGGTGACATTGGATCACTTATAGCGGAATGGTGGAGTCTTGGTAGCATTGTGCGGAGTGAAATAAGCGAATCAGAAAAAAACAGGAACTGCAGGATTCCATACATTAGTGGGACATAAAAGCGAGACTGAGAGGCATGAACAGGAGTGTGGTGGCTATGGGGGGTGGGGGGAGGGAAGGAGGGAGAGGGGGAGGGGAGGGGGAGGGGTACAGAGAGAACTGGATGGAGGGTGGCAGAGGACGATCTCTCTTTGGGTGATGGGTATGCAACATAACTAAATGACAAGATAACCTGGAAATGTTTTCTTTGAATGTATGTACCCTGATTTATTGATGTCACCCCATTAAAATAAAAATTTATTTATATATATAAAAAAAAAAGTGAGCATACTACATTTTATCCACCCAACAAGTGCATCTTGTGGTTCACAACAAAATTCAGTGTCCTAAGGTGTCCCAGAGTCTTTATATCTAGCAGACAGTCCAAGGGAGTTCCAAGTGGCTTGCGTGATCCCTGTGATGTTCATTCTTCAGTCTGTGATCTGGAAGTCCAGCAAAAGGCCAGGATAGGTATGTCTCATCCAGATTTGTGTCAGAGACACTTCTGAACACTAGCATATAAGTTCATGTCACTGAGGTAGTTGAGTGTTGTTGTAGTAATATACGGTTACAGTGTAGTAAGGTACCAAAAGGCTGCAAAATTAATATTGATATTCTAGGAGGAAACATCAGAATTTCCTGTCCCATCCTTCTTTTAGCGAGGTGAGGGAGAAAAATGTAGAAGTTTCTGGTTTGCAAGGACAGTGGGTCATTTAGTTTTAAAACTAAAATAAAGGTTAACTGAGAAACTTCTTTTTCAATGGGAGAAAGAATTTACATACCACCTTGCATTGACTATAGTTCCTCCCCCTTCCTGTAATATTGAGGGTAAAATACCTCTACGCAAATGAGGAAAGATGAACCCTGAAAGATTGTAAATATATTTGATTGTGTTGCCTTCAAAGTCTTAATGTTTCTGTGTGTCCCCTAAACAAAGGTTGTAAGCTTATGCCATGATGCCATGCTCACCTCAGCCCATGTGTGGCACACAAGTATTGTTGGGCAGATAAAATATATTATGCTCACTTTGTTAAAGATGGCACTGCCCATGTGAAAGCTGTCGCCCAGGTGATATTAATGTGTGTCTCTGTGGGCTGTGGGCAGGCAGAATCCTTGTATCCTGGGGCTTGGTTTTAGAATTAAGCCTTTCCCACCTTTTTTGATGTGGGGTGATACAATCCCATCATGCCCCAGATAAGTGACTTTGTATTAGAGACTTTCCTATTTTGTATATTGGATTAAAGGTTTTGAATCTAAAAAAAAAAAAAAAAAGAAATGAACATACATGGGACAAAAAGAAGATTGTCTTGAAATAGTGACTTGATCTGATTAAAACACACACACACACACACACACACACACACACACGCCTGACCAGGTGGTGGTGCAGTGGATAGAGCGTCAGTCTGGGATGCGGAAGGACCCAGGTTCCAGACCCCGAGGTCTCCAGCTTGAGCGCGGGCTCATCTGGTTTGAGCAAAGCTCACCAGCTTGGACCCAAGGTCACTGGCTCAAGCAAGGGGTTACTTGGTCTGCTGAAGGCCATGGTCAAGGCACATATGAGAAAGCAATCAATGAACAACTAAGATGTCGCAACAAAAAACTGATCATTGATGCTTCTCATCTCTCTTTATTCCTGTCTGTCTGTCCCTATCTATCCCTCTCTCTGACTCTCTCTCTGTCTCTGTAAAAAAATAAAATAAAAAAATAAAACACACACACACAGGTTTATTTTTGCACTTGTTCTGTCATTCTCTTTCCTTCCTGCCCACCACCAATTATTTCATAAATACATACCAGAGCTTATTTTCCACTACTCTGCAAAACCAGCCCTTAGTCCCCAACTCGGGGTAAGAAATCCATTGCGATTCTTGCTCCTGAATATAATTACAGAAAAAATGCCAAGGAGTTTTCCTAGCTTTGTTTTTTAATTTAACTTTCTATCCCAAACACAGTGTGGCATGTTTTAAAATTAGTTTCCCCTTGAAATTTACTTTTTATGTATCTAAAATTATCTTTTTTTTTGTTTCCTTGACTGCAGTCAAATATGAAACAGCTTACTAAAATACACAAAGGTACTTCCTCCCTTACTGCTTCTCTTTCTTTCTGTATTTATACCTCCCTTCGGAAAATAGTACTTTTCTCAAACACACTTGAAAAGCTCACTTACAAAAAAAAAAAAAAAAAGAAAGAAAGAAAAACTTACCAATGAGTTAGGGGAAGTTTTACCTTTACTGACTCCTTCTAGGATTACTTTGATTTAATGTTATTTTTTTTCTTTTTTAATACACTTTATTTTGTATGATAGACTTTGAAACCATAAAAATTTTTAATTTTAAATAAATTCATAAAAACCACCACCAAATGAAACAAATAAATGTATGCATTAAGTTAGTGACAGAACCCCAAACACAAGAACTGTTCCAAACCACTTCCAAGCAAAGTTACTTAAAGAAACACAAGCCAACCACAATGTGTGCACCTTATTTGTGTTCTGATTCAAACAAACCTGATGTAGAAATAATAATAATAACAATTATGCCGTCAGTGAGGCAATCAAGGAAATGTGAGCACAGACTACACATTTGATATTAGCTGGGATAATGACACACATTTTAGGTGAAATAATATTGAATATTTATGAATGAAATGATATGACAGTCTAGATTTGCTTCCAAAAAATCTGGTCATTGTGGGGGAGTTGATGAAACAAGAGAAGCCACAGGGGTAATTGCTGAAGCCTACTCACTGGTGGGCAGAGCCACAGCTCCCCCAATCACTGCCCCCTTCAGTGTGGGGCCCTAGGGGAGACAGTTCCTTTCCTAGAAGACCAGTAACACTAACCCCAAGAGTCTCCAGATTGGGGGAAACCCAGACTTCTTCTTCTTCTTCTTCTTTTTAATTCAGTGAGAGAAGGGGAAGCAGAGAAACAGACTCCCGCATGCACCCTGACCAGGATACACCCAGCAAGCCCGCCAGGGAGCGATGCTCTGCCCATCTGGAACATTGCTCCATTGCTCAGCAACCAAGCTTTTTTTAGTGCCTGAAGCTCAGGCCATGGAGCCATTCTCAGCACTTGGGGCCAGCTCACTTCAATAGAGCCATGGCTACAGGAAGGGAAGAGAGAAAGAGAAAGAGAGAATCAAGAAGGGGAGGGGTGGAGAAGCAGATGGGCGCTTCTTCTGTGTTTGATTCCTGACCAGGAATCAAACCCGAGACGTCCACATGCGAGGCAGCGCTGTAGCACCAACCAACCCGCCAGGGCCTCATTCTTGTGGTTCTCAAGCTTGACAACCTCCCCAGTTTGCTGAGCCTTAATATATCGTAGTTTCTTTAATTTTATTTTATTTATTCATTTTAGAGAGGAGAGAGAGAGAGAGAGAGAGGAGAGAGAGAGAGACGGGGGAGGAGCTGGAAGCATCAACTCCCATATGTGCCTTGACCAGGCAAGCCCAGGGTTTCAAACCGGCGACCTCAGCATTTCCAGATCAACACTTTATCTACTGCGCCACCACAGGTCAGACTATCGTAGTTTCTTTAAGATGAAGCTACTGAGGAGGTAAACGGGTTTTAACTGTAGCTAAATATGTGGAGCAAGGAGGGATAGGTGGGTTCAAAGTTGTGAGGGGAAGACCCAGATGTGCCAGCTGAGAGAGGTATCGGGTTAAAAAAAGGTTAAGAAAACTTCTCAAGAAAAGCTTTCTAAATGACCCAGTAGCGCCTGACCTGTGGTGGAGCAGTGGATAAAGCATCAACCTGGAAACACAGAGGTCGCCAGTTTGGATCCCTGGACCTGCCTGGTCAAGGCACATATGGGAGCTGATGCTTCCTGCCCCTCCCCCCTCCTCTCTCTCTCCTCTCTAAAATAAATAAATAAATAAATAAATAAATAAATAAATATTTAAATGACCCAGTAGCGTGATTCAATGTCGTTGAAGGGCTGTAGGGGACGCTAGAAGAACGTGTTTGTGGCCCGCTCAAGGGAAGACTCAAGCCCTCAGAAACTTTCCGAACACTGTCTTCCCTGGGTGTGTGTGGCATTTCACTTGTAAAAGCCAAAAGGACGTCATACCTGCTTCCCACAATTATTAGAAAGATCAAGTGTGATCACATAGGTGAAATAGGACTGACGGTTATGTGCAAAAGGATGCCTAAAGCCACGACAACCAAATGGCAGTGGGTTATTAGACATGTACTGTCTAAGCTGTTCTTGCCATGTAGTAGAAGGAGTACTTGGAGTCGGAGATCTCTGATTTTTTTGTTTGTTTGTTTGTTTGGGGTTTTTTTAAATAACTTTAATGGGGTGACATTGATAAATCAGGGTACATATGTTCAGAGAAAACATCTCTAGGTTATTTTGCCATTTGCTTATGCTGCATTCCCATCACCCAAAGTCCAATTGTCTTTCATCACCTTCTAACTGGTTTTCTTTGTGCCTCTCCCCTCCCCTAACCCCTCCCTCTCCTCCCCCACACCCTGTAACCCCCACACTCTCACACTCTTGTCCATGTCTCTGAGTCTCATTTTTATGTCCCACCTATGTATGGAATCATATAGTTCTTAGTTTTTTCTGATTTACTTATTTTGCTCAGTATAATGTTATCAAGGTCCATCCATGTTGTTGTAAATGATCCGATGTCATCATTTCTTATGTCTGAGTAGTATTCCATAGTATATATGTACCAAAGTTTTTTAATGCACTCGTCCTCTGACGGACACTTGGACTATTTCCAGATCTTCGCTATTGTGAACAATGCTGCCATAAACATGAGGGTGCATTTCTTCTTTTCATACAGTACTATGGTGTTTTGGGGATGTATTCCTAACAATGGGATAGCTGGGTCAAAAGACAGTTCGATTTTTAATTTTTTGAGGAATCTCCATACTGTTTTCCACAGTGGCTGCACCAGTCTGCATTCCCACCAGCAGTACAAGAGGGTTCCCTTTTCTCCACATCCTCACCAGCACTTATTCTCTGTTGTTTTGTTGATGAGCGCCATTCTGACTGGTATGAGGTGATATCTCATTGTGGTTTTAATTCGCATTTCTCTAATGATTAGTGATGTTGAGCATTTTTTCATATGCCTATTGGCCATCTGTATGTCCTCTTTGGAGAAGTGTCTATTCATTTCTTTTGCCCATTTTTGGATTCGATTGTTTGTCTTCCTGGTGTTAAGTTTTACAAGTTCTTTATAAATTTTGGTTATTAACCCCTTATCAGATGCATTGTCAAATATATTCTCCCATTGTGTAGTTTGTCTTTTTATTCTGTTCTTATTGTCTTTAGCTGTGCAGAAGCTTTTTAGTTTGATATAGTCCCATTTGTTTATCCAGTCTTTTATTTCACTTGCCTGTGGAGACAAATCTGCAAATATATTGCTGCGAGAAATGTCAGAGAGCTTACTGCCTATATTTTCTTCTAAGATGCTTATGGTTTCACAGCTTACATTTAAGTCTTTTATCCATTTTGAGTTTATTTTTGTGAATGGTGTAAGTTGGTGGTCTAGTTTCATTTTTTTGCAGGTAGCTTTCCAATTTTCCCAACACCATTTGTTGAAGAGGCTGTCTTTACTCCAATGTATGCTCTTACCTCCTTTGTCAAATATCAGTTGTCCATAAGGTGTGGGTTTATTTCTGGGTTCTCAGTTCTGTTCCATTGATCTATATGCCTGTTCTTATGCCAGTACCAGGCTGTTTTGAGTACAATGGCCTTATACTGTAACTTGATATCCGGAAGTGTGATACCTCCCACTTTATTCTTCCTTTTCAGGATTGCTAAGGCTATTCGTGTTCTCTTTTGGTTCCATATAAATTTTTGGAAAATGTGTTCTATATCTTTGAAGTAAGTTATTGGTATTTTAATCGGTATTGCATTGAATTTATAAATTGCTTTGGGTAATATAGACATTTTAATGATGTTTATTCTTCCTAACCATGAGCACGGTATATGCTTCCACTTGTTTGTATCTTCCCTGATTTCTTTTATCAATGTTTTATAATTTTCTGAGTACAAATCTTTAATCTCCCTGGTTAAATTTATTCCTAGGTACTTTATTTTTTTGGTTGCAATGGTGAAGGGAATTGCTTCCTTAATTTCTCTTTCTGATAGTTCATTGTTACTGTATAAAAATGCCTCTGATTTCTGAGTATTAATTTTATATCCTGCCACTTTGCCGAATTCATTTATCAGGTCTAGTAGTTTTTTGACTGAGACTTTAGGGTTTTCTATATAAAATATCATATCATCTGCAAATAATGATAGTTTTACTTCTTTTCCAATTTGGATGCCTTTTATTTCTTTTTCTTGTCTGATTGCTGTGGCTAGGACTTCCAGAACTATGTTGAATAGAAGTGGTGAAAGGAGGCAACCCTGCCTTGTTCCTGATCTTAAGGGGATTGCTTTTAATTTTTGCCCATTGAGTATGATGTTGGCTGTGGGTTTGTCATAGATGGCCTTTATCATGTTGAAGTATGTTCCCTGTATTCTCACTTTGCTGAGAGTTTTGATCATGAATGGGTGCTGGATTTTATCAAATACTTTTTCTGCACCTATTGAAATTATCATGTGGTTTTTCTCCTTCCTTTTGTTTATGTGATGAAACACATTGATTGATTTGCAAATATTGTACCAGCCTTGCCTCCCAAGAATAAATCCCACTTGATCCTGGTGTATGGTCTACGGCCATACCACCCTGAACGCGCCTGATCTCGTCTGATCCTGGTGTATGATTTTTTTCATATATTGCTGGATCCGGTTTGCTAATATTTTGTTGAGGATTTTAGCATCTAAATTCATCAGGGATATTGGCCTATAATTTTCTTTCTTTGTGTTGTCTTTGCCTGGTTTTGGAATCAGAATTATGCTCGCCTCATAAAAGGAGCTTGGAAGTTTTCCTTCCTCTTAAATTTTTTGAAATAGCTTGAGAAGGATAGGAGTTAGTTCTTCTTTGAATCTTTGGTAGAGTTTACTTGTGAAGCCATTAGGCCCAGGACTTCTTTTTGGGGAGCTTTTTGATAACTGTTTCAATCTCATTTGTTGTAATTGGTCTGTTTAGGTTTTCTGATTCTTCCAGATTAATTTTTGGAAGATTATATGTTTCAAGGAATTTATCCATTTCATCTAGGTTGTCTAGTTCTTCATAGTATTTTCTTACAATATTTTTTATTTCTGTTGTGTCAGTTGTTATTTCTCTACTCTCGTTTCTAATTTTATTTCTTTGAGTCCTCTCTCTTTTTTTCTTGGTGAGTCTGGTTAAAGGTTCATCGATCTTGTTTACCTTTTCAAAGAACCAGCTCCTGGTTTCATTGATCCTCTGTATTGTTTCTTTAGCCTCTATGTCATTTATTTCTGCTCTAATCTTTATTATTTCCTTTCTTCTACTAGCTCTGGGCTTTACTTGCTGTTCTTTTTCTAGTTCTTTTAGATGTAGGGTCAAGTTGTTTATTTGAGCTTTTTCTTGCTTCTTAAGGTATGCCTGTAATGCTATGAACTTCCCTATCAAGACTGCTTTTGCTGTGTCCCATAAATTTTGAGTTGATGTATGCTCATTATCATTTGTTTCTAGTAATTTTTTAATTTATTCTTTGATCTCATTGTTTACCCATTCGTTATTTAATAACATGGTATTTAGTTTCCAAGTGTTTGAGTATTTTTCAGTTTTTCTGTTGTGGTTGCTTTCTAGTTTCATGCCATAGTGATCAGAGAAAGTGCTTGATATGATTTCAATCTTCTTAAATTTGTTGAGACCGCTTTTGTGCCCTAACATGTGGTCTATTCTAGAGAATGTACCATGAGCTCTTGAAAAGAATGTATATTCTGCTGTTTTAGGGTGAAAGGTTCTGAAGATATCTATTAAATCTAGTTGATCTAATATGTCCTTTAGCCTGACCTGTGGTGGCACAGTGGATAAAGCGTCAACCTGGAAATGCTGAGGCTGCCGGTTTGAAACCCTGGGCTTGCCTGGTCAAGGCACATATGGGAGTTGATGCTTCCAGCTCCTCCCCCCCTTCTCTCTCTGTCTCTCTCTCCAATCTCTCTCCCTGTCTGTCTCTCTCTCTCCCTTTCTCTCTCCTCTCTAAAATGAATAAATAAAATTAAAAAAAAAAAATAATATGTCCTTTAAGTCTGCTGTTTCTTTGTTAATTTTCTTTCTTGAGGATCTATCTAATGATGTTAATGGGGTATTGAAATCCCCTACTATTATAGTATTGCTGTTGATCTCGCCCTTTAAATCCATCAAAGTCTGCTTTATATATTTAGGTGCTCCTATATTAGGTGCGTAGATATTTATAATGGTTATATCTTCCTTTGGGATTGCTCCCTTTATCATTATGTAGTGACCTTCTTTATCTCTAACTGTAGCCTTTGTTTTAAAGTCCATTTTGTCTGATATAAGTATTGCTACCCCAGCTTTTTTTTTTTTCATTTCCATTTGCGTGAAGTATTTTTTTTCCATCCCTTTATCTTCAGTCTATGTGCATCTTTTGATTTAAGGTGTGTCTCTTGTAGACAGCATATGTATGGGTCCTGTTTTCTTATCCATGCAGCTACCATATGCCTTTTGATTGGATCATTTAATCCATTTACATTTAAGGTTATTACTGATATGTAATTGTTTATTGCCATTTTATTTTTTAAAACTGTATTCCTCTTTTGCTATATTCTTTTTCTTCTTTGATCTGTTTACACAAGGCCCCTTAGCATTTCTTGCAGCCTTAGTTTTGTTGTAGTGAATTTCTTGAGTTTTTTTTTGTCTGGAAAGCTTTTTATTTCTCCTTCAATTTTAAACAATAGCCTTGCTGGATAAAGTAGTCTTGGTTGTAGGCTCTTGTTCTGCATTACTTTGAATATTTCTTGCCATTCCCTTCTGGCTTCAAGTGTTTCTGTTGAGAAGTCGGAATTCATCCTTATAGGGGCTCTTTTGTAGGTGATAATCTTTTTTTCCCTAGCAGCTTTTAATATTTTCTCTTTATCACTTAGCTTTGGTATTTTAATTATGATGTTTCTTGGTGTTGATTTCTTTGGGTTTCTCTGTAATGGAATCCTCTGTGCTTCCTGAATATGTGACATGTTTTCCTGCCTTAATTGAGGGAAGTTTTCAGTTATGATATGCTTGAACAAAGTCTCTATCCCTTGTTCTTTCTCTTCTTCTTCAGGAACCCCTATGATGTAGATATTATTTCTCTTCATGTTGTCACAGAGCTCTCTTAGAGTTTCCTCAGACTTTTTGAGTCTCTTTTCTTTTTTCTGCTCTGCTTCCATGCCTTTATTTATCGTGTCCTCTAACTCACTGATTCGATTCTCAGCTTCCTTCATCCTGCTTTTAATTCCTTCCACTGTGTTCTTCATTTTTGATATTGTATTTTTTATTTCTGACTGATTCTTTTTTATTATTTCAATGTCCATTTTTATATTGCTATCTCTTTATTTAGGTGTTCATAATGACCATCTATTGTTGTTCTAATATCTTTGAGCATCCTAATAATCGTTATTTTAAACTCTGCATCTGGTAATTTGGTTATATCTGCTTCATTCAGGTCCTTTTCTGGGGATTTCTCTTGACTCATTTGTGTTGCATTTCTCTATTTCTCTGCCTTCTCATCTTCTCTGTGTAAAATAAGGTCTCAGCCACTGGAGTCCACTGGGTATGGCCTCTGTTCCCTAGGTTTGGTCTGTCTGCAGGCCCGCCACCCCCTCTGCTGTTCCTGCGTAGGGCGTTTGGGTATGGGCGTTGCCGGTGCCTTCCCAATGGGGCTGTTGCTGTGGTTTCTGCCTTTCTTTAATAGGGTGGCTGTGATCACGTGCTTGGGTGTACAAGCCTTGGTGGCCTTGGCCTTTGCCCCTCCCCCGTAGGTGGCATTATGCTTGGCCCTGAGGTCAGTGGCAGCACCTTTGCTCAGTAGTGGAACTCCGCCTGTTCTGGGCTTTTGGCTCCACCCCTGTGGGAGGAGCCAGCTCCCAAGTCAGGCCACAAGCCTGGGTTCCACGGGCGGGGCAAGACTGTGCTTCTGCGCGCCCTTGCTCAAGGGCCAGTTTCCACCCCTTCCAGGGTTCCCGTCCTTCTCCCACAGGCTGGATTACAGGCGGCCTGCAGCTGGGCTTGACCACTTTTGCACGCCTACTCCTCCCCAGCCAGGCAAGACTAAACTTACACCTGGGCCTCAGTGGTGGCCAGCTGGCTTCCGCCAGGCAAGACTGAGCTCACACCTGGGCTTCAGTGGTGGCCAGCTGGCTTCTGCCCCTGCCGACAGAACCGCATTTCCATGTCCTGCCGCAGCCCACCCTCTGGCAAGCCCTCAGCCGTGTGGGTGAGAGCGCTGCAGCTCAGACCCTAACACTCACTACTGTAGCCTCAAAAGCTCCCTCCTTCTAAGTGACTCTGCTCTGAGTGCCACAGGAGAGCTTGTTTGGCTGGTGTCCTGCTTCCTTTTGTTGGTATTGCTGTTTCCAGGGGAAATATTCACTTCAGATTTGGGGAGTGACTCGTCCCAGGGGTTAGGGTGGCTGTCTCCCAAAATGTTTCTCCCTGTGCCTCCTAGATTACACTCTCTTCCTGCTACTCCGGTCCTCTCCTCTCTCCCTGTTCCCCAGAGCCCCAGGTGAGTGGTTGTGAGAGAGGTTTTCTGCGCGGTTCCTTTAAGAAGAATCCTGGGTCTGAGAAATCAGTCTCTTTCTCACAAACAGTATCCTGTCTTGTTTCCAGCTAAATACTGTCCATACGCCTCTTCTAGGCTCTGGGGCTGCAGGCTGGGGCTTTGTTCTTGGGACTCAGGACCCTCCCCTTTCTGCTAAACTCACTTCCCACCATGCGAGTCTCTCCCGGCTGCTGTTCGCTCCGGGGACATGGGCAGCCCTCTCCGCATTTCTGCTTTTCCTTCCATTCTCGGTGTGGCTTCTTCAGAGTTCCTTGGTTGAAGAGTCCTCTTAGTTTAGTCCAAAGTTGGTTTTTCCAGATGATAGTTCTTAAAATTAGTTTGTAATCCACTTTGGTTCTGGGAGATGGGAGTTGGTATGTCCGCCTACTCCAGTGCCATCTTGTCTTCCCTGATTTAATGTTGTTGAATACAAAAATGTGTTCTGTTTAGTCAGTATCCTTGTAGTTGAGCGACTCTACCTTCGGGTCCTGTTATGGGATGAATTGTCCTCCTCCTTCTCCAATTCTTATACTGAAGTCCTAACCTCTGGTATCAATATTTAAGAATGTGACTGTATTTGTATTTCCAGGTGGGAAGAAGTAATTCAGATAAAGTGAGGACGGGCCTCAATCCAGTCTGACTGATGTCCTTGTAAGAATTAAGACAGAAAGACACAGAAGATTGACACCTAGAAACCAAGAAGAGGCCTCTAGAAACCAATCCTGCCAACATCTTGGTCTCAGACCTCCAGCTCCACCAGTGTGAGAAAATAAGCCTGACCTGTGGTGGCACTGTGGATAAAGCGTTGACCTGGACTGCTGAGGTCACTGATTCGAAACCCTGGGCTTGCCTGGTCAAGGCACATAATAGAAGCAACTACTATGCTTCTGATTGATTCAGATTCACCTCCAGAATCAGATAATTCCTGCTCCTTTCCATGCCTTTCTCTCTCTATTTCTCTCTCTTTCTCACTCTCCTCACTCTAATATCAATAAATAAGATCATTTTAAAAATTGTGAGGAAATAAATTTCTTTTGTTTACCCAGTTTTTGGCATTTTGTTATGGGATCCCTCTCAAATTAATATAGGCCCCCACTCAAAACCCCCCTCCTTCACTGTGTCAAATAGCCTCCAAGCCTGCATACCCAGCATCCTTTTGGATGTCTCCACTTGTACATCTCGTGGATACTTCACACTCAGTGTGTCCAAAACACCTCCCCATTTCCTCCACTCCCCATTCCACGCCCTGTTCTTGGCAACCACTATTCTAATCTGTGTCTATGAGTTCGGATATTTTTTTAGACTCCACATATAAGTGAGATCATACAGTATTTGTATTTGTCTGTCTGACTTATTTCACTTAGCATAATGCCCTTGAGGTCCATTCATACTGTGGCAAGTGGTAGAATTTCCTTCCTTTTATGGTGGATTAATGTTCCATTGTGTTTGTACACATTTTCTTTTTTGCTTTCTTTGTGTGTGTGTTTTTAAGTGAGAGGAGGGGATAAAGAGATATAGACTCCCACATGCGCCCTGGCCAGGATCCACCTGACAACCCCTGGTCTGGGACCAATGCTCAAATCAACTGAGCTATTCTCAGCACCAGGGGCTGATGCTTGGACCAATCGAGCCACTGGCTGCAGGAGGGGAAGAGAGAAGAGGGAGAGGGAGGGGAAGAGAAGCAGATGGTAGCTTCTCATGTGTGCCCTCACTAGGAATTGAACCTAGGACTCCATATGCCAGGCTGACGCTTTATCCACAGAGCCAACCAGCCAGGGCCTCACATTTTCTTCATGCATTCATACGTTGATTGGACACTTAGGTTGTTTCCATGTCTTACTTTTATGAATAATACTGCAATGAACATGGGAGTGCAGATATTTCTTCAAGGTTCTGTTAGTTCCCAGGCTGATGAGATCACCTCCAGAATCACAGTCTTGTTAGGTTGGAGCCAGTAATGAGGATATTGCTGGGTTTTCAGTGGAGTCTATGGCTGACCAGCTTGTTATCAGGGACTGAGGCAGTGCGGAACCTGTCTGGCCCCTCATAGTATGGGACTGCCCTCAGTACCTTGTTCAGTAGGGTGGTGCTGGCACAAGGTTTTGCTTCAGGCTTCACACACGGTCCTCAGACAGCAAGCCTATTACCAGGTGTGTGGATGTAGTTCCCACCAAGTCTGTGGGAGGGCCTGGTAATTGGATGCATCCCTGAGTGGGCAGGACTGGATTTGGACTCTGGCTAACAAGAGCTGAAACCAAGGCCCAGGCCTATTTCAGGTTTCACAGGTAACAATGAGGTCTGCAGATGTGGCTCTGGAGGTGTGGATTGTGGGTCTCCTGCCAGGTTCCTAAGGGGACTGGACTATTTCATGACCATGGCTAAGGGGGCCTGAACCAAGTATAGGGCCCTTTCAGGATCTCTGGGGGTGCGGACAGGAGTACTTCCTGCTGGGTCCTTCTGCCAGCAGGACTGTTTGCAGACAGTACCTAGGATGGGCTGGAACCCAGTTACAGGGCTATTTCAAAATCTACCATTTGACCAAGTTTGGAAGGCTTCACAGCAGAAAGACTGGAGCTAGTTAACGGGCCACTTTGGGGTCCACAGCCAGGACCGAGGTCTGTAATAATTACTCAGTGACTCCTCCTCCTGGTTGCCCTAGCATAAGGTGCTGGTGACAGAACTAAAGCTATATTGGGCTGCGGCTAAGACCTCAGGGGTACAGAGCTCTTTCTGGGTCTGCAGCCTCAGCCATGGTCAGTGAATTGGCTGCCTGGATGTGAGGCTGCCTTGTGAAAATGGCTTCCTCAGTCTTACCCTGCACAAGGGTTTCACAATCTGCTTGGGTCCTAAAGTTCCCACAAAGGCACTTTTGTCCCTGGATGGATGCCAAGTTGGTGCTGGTGGTGGAGGGGATATAAGCAAGGGTCATCCTAACCCAGCCATCTCATTGATGTTACTACTTCGAGTATCCCTTTTATACAATTTTGACTTCTATGTCAATATTGTAAAATTTTTAAAATAAATTAAAAGAATTAAAAAGAAAACAAAATTTTTACTTATTCCTTTTTTAGAGAGAGAAGAAAGAGAAAGTGAGAAGGGGGGAGGAGCAGGAAGCATCAACTCTCATATGTGCCTTGACCAGGTAAGCCCAGGATTTTGAACCAGCAACCTCAGCATTACAGGTCAATGCTTTATTCACTGCGCCACCATAGGTCAGGCACAAAACTTAATATAAAATCAGTCCTTGGTATCTGTGAATTCTGCATCCATGAATTCAACTAATTATAGATGAAAAATATTTGAAAAAATGTGTTAAGTTGTTGCTGGCCTGTGCCTTATACTTAGGCCTATGATGGTTGATTCTGCACTGAACATGTACAGATTTTTTTCCTGTAGTTATTCCCTTAAAAATATAGTATAACAACTATTTACATAATATTTACATTGTATTAGCTCTACCTGCAGAACTTCTTTCAAAATGGAAGTCAATCTTCTCAAACCTTGTTGCTGCTTTAACAAGTAAGTTTATGTCATATTCTAAATCTTTTGTTGTCATTTCATCAGTTTTCACAGCATCTTCACCAAGAGTAGAGTTCACTCAAGAATCCACTTTCTTTGCTCATCCATAAGCAGTAACTCCTCGTTGTGAAAGTTTTACCACGAGACTGCAGCAATCCAGTCCCATCTTTCAACTCTACCTCTACTTCTCTTGCTATTTCCACCACATCTTTGATTACTTCCTCCACTGAAGTCTTGGACTCCTGAAACCATCCATGAGGGTTAGAATCAACTTCTTCCAAACATCTTTTATTATTGATATTTTTATTTCTTCTCATGAATCACAAATGTCCTTAATGGCATCTAGAAAGGTGAATCCTTTCCAGAAGGTTTTCAGTTTATTTTGCCCAGATAACATCAGAGGAATCACTACCTATGGCAGCTATAGTCTTATAAAATGCATGTCTTAAATAGTAAAAATTGAAAAGTTTAAATTACTCCTTCATCCATGGGCTGCAGAATGGATGTTGTGTTAGCAGGAATAGAAATAACTTTAATTTCATTGTACATCTCCCATCAGGGCTCCTAGGTGACCAGCTGCATTGTCAATGGGCAGTAATTTTCTGAAATCTTTATTCTGAGCCAGGGGTCCCCAAACTTTTTACACAGGGGGCCAGTTCACTGTCCCTCACCGTTGGAGGGCTGGACTAGAAAAAAAACTATGAACAAATTCCTATCCACACTGCACATATCTTATTTTAAAGTAGAAAAACAAAACAGGAACAAATACAATATTTAAAATAAAGAACAAGTAAATTTATTTATTTATTTATTTATTTATTTGTATTTTTCTGAAGCTGGAAACGGGGAGAGACAGTCAGACAGACTCCCGCATGCGCCCGACCGGGATCCACCCGGCACGCTCACCAGGGGCGACGCTCTGCCCACCAGGGGGCGATGCTCTGCCCCTCCGGGGCGTCGCTCTGCCGCGACCAGAGCCACTCTAGCGCCTGGGGCAGAGGCCAAGGAGCCATCTGCAGCGCCCGGGCCATTTTTGCTCCAGTGGAGCCTCAGCTGCGGGAGGGGAAGAGAGAGACAGAGAGGTAGGAGGGGGGAGGTGGAGAAGCAAATGGGCGCTTCTCCTATCTGCCCTGGCCGGAAATCGAACCCGGGTCCCCCGCACACCAGGCCAATGCTCTACTGCTGAGCCAACCGGCCAGGGCCAGAACAAGTAAATTTAAATCAACAAACTGACCAGTATTTCAATGGGAACTATGGGCGTGCTTTTGGCTAATGAGATGGTCAATATCCGCTTCCCTATTTGTCACTGCTAGCCCTAACAAGTGATATGACGCACTTCCGGAGCCGTGACGCGTGTGTCCTGCGTCACTGGAAGTAGTACTGTACGTGAGCGACACTGTGCTTTGTGGTGCCGCCACATACAGTACTCTAGGATCATCCGCATCCTGTGCTTCTCTCACTGACCACCAATGAAAGAGGTGCCCCTTCCAGAAATGCGGTGGGGGCCGGATAAATGGCCTCAGGGGGCCGCATGCAGCCCGCAGGTCGGGCCATAGTTTGGGGACCGCTGCTCTGAGCAGTAAGTCTCAACAGTGGGTTTAAAATATTCAGTAAACCACGATGTATTAGATGTATTGTCATCCAGGCTTTGTTGTTCCATTTATAGAGCACAGGCAGAGTAGATTTAGCATAGTTCTTAAGAGCCTTAGGATTTTCAGAATGGTAAACGGGCATTAGCTTCAACTTAAATTCACCAGCTGCATCAGCCTCTCATAAGAGTCAGCCTGCCCTTTGAACCCTTAAAGATAGGCACTGACTTCTTCTCCGTAGGTATGAAAGTCCTACATGGCATCTTCCTCCAATATAAGGCTGTTTTGTCTACACTGAAAATCTGTTGTTTAGCATAGCCATGTTCCTTGAAGATCTTTGCTAGAACTTCTGGATAACATGCTACAACTTCTACGTCAGCACCTGCTGCTTCACCTTGCAGTTTTATGGTATGGCGATGGCTTCTTCCTTAAACCTCAGGAACCAACCTCAGCTAGCTTCAAATTTATCTGCAGCTACCTCACCTCTCTCAGCCTCCATAGAATTGAAGAAAATTGGGCCTTGCTCTGGTTTAAGCTGTTGCAGCTTGTTTGGTCTTCTATTTGGATCACTGAATCTTTCCTTATCAGCAATACAACTGTCTCATTTTCTTATTGTTTGTATGTTCACTGAAGTAGGGCTTTTAATTTACTGAAAAGCTTTTCCTTTGCAGTCACAGCTTGGCTAACTGGCACAAGAGGCCTAGCTGTCAGCCTATCTCAGCTTTGGACATCCCTTCCTCACTAAGTTTAATCATTTCTAGCTTTTGGATTAGACAGGCTCTCTTTCTTTCACTTGAACATTTAGAGATCACTGTAGGGTTATTAATTGGCCTAATTTTAATATTATTGTGTCTCAGGGAATAGGGAGGCTCAAGTAGAGAGAGAGAGATGGAGAAAGGCTGGTTATAGAGCAATCAGGACACACACATTGATCAATTAACTTTGCCATCTTATGTGGGCACAGTTTGTGGCATCCCAAAATAATTACAATGGTAATATAAGAATCACTGATCACAGATCACCAGAACAAATATAATATGAAAAGTTTTGAAATATTGTGATAATTGTCGATATGTGACAGACACAAAGTGAAGAAATGCTGTTGGAAAAAATGGCCCAATAAACTTGCTGGATGCTGAAGGTTTGTAGCAACAAACCAGTTGTAAAAACCGAATCTGTGAAGATCTATAAAATGAGGTATGGCTATATGTGGAAGGATGTATATACCATGTTTCCCCATGTATAGATGCACACTTTTTCAAAAATTTTGGGGTCTAAAAACTGGATGCATCTTATACAGTGGTTGTCAAGTCATTTAAGAAGTGTGGCATTTCAAATGCCATAGATGGAACTGAGGACAAGGCAATATATGAAGACAGTGATTTGTCATCAGACACAGATGAGGACAGGCTAATTGATGGGAGTTTTGACAGTAATGAGGATTTGTATGAATTTTATGATGAATAAAACTTGAGTTCAATAACTTTATGTAGGCCCTGGCCGGTTGGCTCAGCGGTAGAGCATCGGCCTGGCATGCAGGAGTCCCAGGTTCAATTCCTGGCCAGGGCACACAGGAGAGGTGCCCATTTGCTTCTCCACCCCTCCCCCTCTCCTTCCTCTCTGTCTCTCTCTTCCCCTCCCGCAGCCAAGGCTCCATTGGAGCAAAGATGGCCCGGGCTCTGGGGATGGCTCTGTGGCCTCTGCCTCAGGCAGGCGCTAGAATGGCTCTGGATACAACAGAGCGAGGCCCCAGAGGGGCAAAGCATTGCCCCCTGGTGGGCATGCCGGGTGGATCCCGGTCGGGCGCATGCGGGAGTCTGTCTGACTGCCTCCCCGTTTCCAGCTTTGGAAAAATGAAAAAAAAAACCACACACAATAACTTTATATAATACTTTTTTTTCAAATTTCAGGCCCCAAAATTAAGGTGCATCTCATACATGGGAGCATCTTATACATGGGGTAATATGGTAGATTATATCCAAATACTACCCCATTTTATATTAGTGACTTGAGCACCTGTGGATTTTGGTATCTGAGGTGGGTTCTGGAATCAATCCCCTGTATAGCAAAAGACAATTGTAAACAGAAACTAATTAATCTAACAATATATATCAAATTGAAATATAATCAGATAAAAAATGATTTTAAGTCACTTTTAAGAATTATGATTACATTCCCATTGGGGGATATAGTCTCTAAGGACTGAAAGAACTGCAAAGAGATCTTAAATATTACTTATTATGTTTGCTAATTATAGTTCTATTAATCTTACAATCTTGAAATTATTTTGTATACATTGTAGGGTATAGAGCAAATAAATCCACTGATGTCTTTGATAATCAGGGTTTTCACTATGAAACATGAAAATGTAAAAAAATATAAAAGGATCTTATGAAGTTAGATTTGAATTGGAATATCAATATGTTCTAATTTAAAATATATATTTATACATATTAGCTTGTCCAATAAAATGGCCTAGTAGCAATGACACCCAGAAACAATGAGCACATCTAACACCCAGATCTTGGTTTCCAAATACCATGCCCTACTCAATGGAAATAGAGTTCCTGAGAAAACTAGTTGATTCAGAATCTGTGGCAATCTAAGAACAAGTGAATCTAGGATATCTGTGACAATAAGAAATAAATGTCTCAAAGACTAATGTATTTATGTCAAAAGGATAAAAAGGTAGTTTAAAGATATTTTTAATCTAAATCTGAGGAAACCATCAGACATCTCCAGAATGTGGGTTATTCTCCAAGACAACTGACTTGGAATCTTTAAATTAATGTCATAAGAAGTAAAGAAAATAAAGGTGGTGGTGCTGGGAGAAATTGCTCTCAACTAATAGACTCTAAAGAGAGTAAATAATCATATTCAGTTGTGAACTTTAGTTCCTGGACAGTGTGAGGATGGGGAAGGGAAAGCTAAAGAAGATATTGGGGTGATTGGTAAAATTTATATATGGTACCTAAATAAAATTAAGTTTTAGGTGTGATTATGATATTGAGGGTATGGGGCAGAGTACCTTATTCTTAGGAGATGCACTCTGAAATATTCAGAGGTGACATATCATGATATTTGAAATTTACTTTTATGTGGCTCAGAAAAAATGTGTGTGCATGTGTAATACAGTGTGTCCGTAAAGTCATGGTGCACTTTTGACCGGTCACAGAAAAGCAACAAAAGACGATAGAAATGTGGAATCTGCATCAAATAAAAGGAAAACTGTCCCAGTTTCATACCTATTCAGTGCAGTTCAATATGAGTTCATGCACAGATTTTTTAGGGATCCTTAAGTAGCTATCCCAGATAGCCTCTACAGACTCGTCACTGACTGATGGCCTACCAGAACGGGGTTTCTCCACCAAACTGCCAGTTTCCTTCAACTGCTTATCCCACTGAGTAATGTTATTCCTATGTGGTGGCACTTCGTTATAAACACGCCGATATTCACGTTGCACTTTGGTCACAGATTCGAATTTAGCGAGCCACAGAACACACTGAACTTTCCTCTGTACCATCTTGACTGGCATGGCCGTGGGCTGCTCCGCTGTATACACGGTGTTATGTCATCATCTGCGCATGCGCACATGCTGCCACACTGTCCTACAGAAGCTGGGAGGGTTTTCCTTTTATTTGGTGCAGCTTTCACATTTCTGTCATCTTTTGTTGCTTTCCTGTGACCACTCAAAAGTGCTCCATGACTTTACGGACACACTGTAGATACAACTTTGTAACTAGTAGGAATTGCTGAGTCAGAAATGACACCTAGATTTGTCTTGTCACAGGTGCCATCACTTAGATGGGAAACTCTGAAAGAAAAGCAGGCATATAGAGAGTGATGAGACCAAATAGAAAATGGAGCTGAAATCCTAACTATTACTTCCATTCTTCAAAAGTTTTCAGGTAATTCTAAAACTTACAACCAAGATTGCATACCTAGGATACCTGCTTTCAACACTGCTAGTTGACATTTTACTGAAAGACCTTGCCAGAGCAATTAGTCAAGAAAAATGAATAGAAAGTACTCAAATTGGAAACAAAGAAGCAGAACTACCTCTATTCACAGATGGCATAATCACACATATGGACAATCCCAAAGAACCCATAAGAATGCTATCAGAGCTAATAACTAAATTCAGGGAATTTAGGAAATAAGATGAACACAATAAAATATGCTGTGTTTCTATATAGCAGTCATGACAATATAAAAAGTAAATTAAGCCTGACCAGGCGGTGGCGCAGTGGATAGAGAGTCGGACTGGGATGCAGAAGACCCAGGTTTGAGACCCTGAGGTTGCTAACTTTAGCATGGGCTCATCTGGTTTGAGCAAAAGCTCACCAGCTTGGACCCAAGGTTGCTGGCTCGAGCAAGGGGTTACTTGGTCGCTGTAGCCCCACCGTCAAGGCACATATGAGAAAGCAATCAATGAACAACTAAAGTGCCGCAATATGCAACGAAAAACTAATGATTGATGCTTCTCATCTCTCTGTTCCTGTCTGTCTGTCCCTGTCTATCCTTCTCACTGTCTCTGTAAATAATAATAATAATAATAAAAAGTAAATTAAGAAAATAATCCAAAGAAAGCATTGACCTGGAATGCTGAGGTTGCTGGTTCAAAATCCTGGGCTTGCCCAGTCAAGGCACATATGGGAGTTGCTGCTTCCTGCTCCTCTCCCTTCTTGTTCTCTCTCTCTCTCTCCCTTCTCTAAAATAAATAAAGTCTTAAAAAAACCTTTTTTAATAATAATAATAAATTTCAAAAAAAGAAAGTAATCCAAATAATAAAATTAGTCAAGGAGCTTAAAGACTTGCACACTGAAAACCATAAAACATTGCTGAAATAAATTCAGACCTAAATACATAGAATACATAAAATACATAGAATACATAAAATACATCCTATGTTCATGAATTGGAAAATTTAATATTATATATATAGTTGGCAATGCTTCCCAAATTGATCTACAGATTAAATGTAATCCTTATCAAACTTCCAAGAGCACAATTTGCATAAATGGTCATAAAATTCATATAGAATTTCAAGGAATCTCAAAGAATTAAAACAATCTTGAAAAAGAACAAAGTTAAGCCTTCACACTTACTTTTAAACTTACTTCAAAGTTAAAAATAAAAACAGTGTGGTACTGACATAAGGATAAATATAGACAAATGGAATAGAATTGACAGCAAGTAAACTCATACATGTATGGCCAATTTTCTAAAAGGATGACAAAATTTATTAATGAGGGAAAAAAATAGCTTCTTTAGCAAGTGGTGGTAGGACAGCTGAGTATACACCTGCAAAAGAATGAAGTTAGACTCTTTACCTCACACCATATTAACAACTTAACTCAAAATGGGTCAACAACCATTTTTAAATTGAATTTATTGGGGTGACAGTGGTTAACATAATTATATAGGTTTCAGGTGCCCAATTCTACAACACATCTCTATACACCATATTTTGTTTACCCCCCCCCCCCAGATCAACAACCATTTTGAACTGAAACCATAAAATTCTTGGAAGAAAACATACAGGTAAATCATCACGACTTTGGATTTGGCAATAGATTTGTCTCAGATACGACATCAAAAGCATAATCAACTATAGAAAAAATAATTGACCTCATCTAAGGTGATCAACTTTTTTTTTTTAATTTTATTTATTTATTTATTTTTTACAAAGACAGAGAGTGAGTCAGAGAGAGGGATAGACAGGGACAGAAAGAGATGAGAAGCATCAATCATTAGTTTTTCATTGCACATTACAACACCCTAGTTGTTCATTGATTGCTTTCTCATATGTGCCTTGACCGCGGGCCTTCAGCAGACCAAGTAACCCCTTGCTGGAGCCAGCAACCTTGGGGTTCAAGCTGGTGGGCTTTTGCTCAAACCAGATGAGCCCGCGCTCAAGCTGGTGACCTCGGGTCTCAAACCTGGGTCCTCTGCATCCCAGTCTAACGCTCTATCCACTGCGCCACTGCCTAGTCAGGCTAAGGTGATCAACTTTTTTACAATGAAAAGGAGAACAAAAATAAATTGAAAAAAACAATATCATAAATAAAAGAAACATTTTATTCATTGCAACCATAATACACTATATGATATATGCATAATAAAAACATTTGTAATATTTTATATTGTAATTATGCTTACATAATTATTAATTTTTAATAATTGTAAGAAAAAAGTACTCATTTGGTAAAACTAAATATTAAACAAAAGCACTAATTTGAAGTGATATTTGGGTGTATTTATCATTTTCTAATTTAAAACCGTCTGTTTTGTGCAACTATTTAATCAGAATGCATTATTAATAGATATGGTTTGAGGTTAGATTTCCACTTTAAAACTCGAGTTTTGGGAAAATGTTTGTAAATAAAATTATACGTATTTGGAAATTGTTAAATAGATAATGAATTAATAAAATGTGAATAGTGCTTACCTGTATATGATTGAATATTCACTGAGAAAGAAATAATTGTGAGTCTACAATGTCATATGTGCCATGTCGTGTTTCAGTAAGAAGTACACAAAGCCATTTGCATGCTCGGTATATCGCGTGCTCTCTCAAGGTCTCCTATGCAGAGCGCATGTATCTCATAATCGTGTCTCGCAGCACTGTACTGATCATTGACAAATTGTCATGTCAATTACAAATATGTCACATCACACGCAATGGATTGACTCTGCATTGATCGAATATGGACATTTACAGATTAGTCTTCCAATATCAAAAAGGAAGACATGTAGGAGGACACTTTTTGAGGGAGGACGGATCTTACAAAAGGACTCTCCTCCCTAAAGGAGGATGATTGGTCACCTTACTTCATCAAAATTTAAAATGATTGTTTATCAAAGGTAATCACCAAGGAAGTAAAAACACCTACAGAATGAGAGAAAATATTTGCACCTCATTTATTTAATAAGGGTGAAGTATTTAGAATATATGATTTAAAGAACTCTTACAGCTCAACAAGACAAGCCAATTCAAAAATGGGCAAAGACACCTGGCCTGTGGTGGTGGTGTAGTGTAAAAAATATTAACCTGGAATGCTGAGGTCACTGGTTTGAAACTCTGGGCTTGCCGATCAAGGCACATACAGGAAGCAACTACTACTGTAGTAACAGTTGATGCTTCCCACTTCTCCTCTCTCTCTCTCTCTCCTCTCTGTAAACATCAATAAATAATAATAATAATAAACACTTTTAAAATGGGCAAAGAGCCCTTGTGCACTGTGGTGAGATTATAAAATGGTGCAACTACTATGGAAAAACAGTACGAAGGTTCCTCAAAAAAATTAAAAATAGAACTACCATGTGATCCAGCACTCCTGCTTCTGGGTATACTGCCAAAAGAACTGAAAGTAAGGTCTTGAAGAGATATATGTACACCTATGAACACAGCAGCATTAGTCACAATAGCTGAGCGTTGGAAGCAACACAAAGTTCAACAATAGATGAATAAATAAAATGTGGTATATAGATACAATAATGACATATTATTCACCCTGGCAAAGGAAGGAAATCCTGTCAAACACTACAACATGGATGAATCTTGAGGACATTATGTTAAGAGAAATAAGCCAATCAAAAAAACAACTACTGTATGATTTCACTTACAGGCAGTATTTTTTTTTTTTCCCCTCCCCACACTGCCAGTATTTTTTATTTTATTATTTTATTTTTTTTATTTTACTTATTTTATTTTATTATTTTATTTTATTTTTAGCGTGTGCACACACACGTGCTCCCAAGAGGGAGAGAGAGACAGAAAGACAGAAAGGGAGAGAGATGAGTAGCATCAGTTCTTCATTGCAGCACCTTAGTTCATCGATTATTTTCTCATATGTTCCTTGACTGGGACTCCCCTTGGTTAAGCCAGAAACGTTGGGCTCAAGCCAGAAAACTTGGGATTCAAGCCAGCAACCATGTCTATGATCCCACGCTCAAGCTGGTGACCCCATGCTCAAGCTGGTGAGCCCACACTCAAGCCAGTGACCTCGGGGTTTCACACCTCAGTCCTCTGCATCCCAGTTGGATGGATGCTTTATCCACTGCACCACTGCCTGGTCAAGCTAGGTAGTATTTAAAGTAGTAAAATTCATAGAAAGAGAAAGCATGGTGGTTACTGGAGTCTGGGAGGTCAGGGAGAAGGAAGTTGTTGTTTAATGGGTATAGAGGTCTAGTTTTGCAAAATAAAAAAGTTCTGAAGATCTGTTTCACCACAGTGTGAATATGCTTAATACCATTGAATTGTATACTTAAAAATGGTTAAGATGGCAAATGTGTTTTTAACCATCACGAAAAAAAAAAGCATAAATAAAGAAACCTGGGTAATAGTCCTGAACTTTACTGTTTGCCTCACGTGAACTCACTACCACTACTTCAATAAAAATAAACAGAACTAAAAGAAATGTACAAAGGACTTGAATAGACATTTCTCCAAAGAAGACAAATGGTCAACAAGTACTTTAAAAGATGCTCAACATCATTAGGAAAATAAAAATCAAAACCACAGTCAGGTACCACTTCGCATTCACAAGGATGGCTATATTTTTTTTTTAAAAAAGAAAGAATAAACTAACAACTGTTGGGTAGAATGTGGAGAAATTTAAAAAATTATTCATTGCTGGTGGAAATGTAATGTAGTTCAGCTACTGTGAAAATAGTTCCTCCAGGAGTTAAACACAGAATTACCAAATGACTCAGTGACTCCACTCCTAGGTATATACTTCAAAGAATTGAAAACAGGTACTCAGACATACCAGAACTATTCACAATAGCCAAAGGTTGGAAACAGCCCAAAAATCCATTATAGATAAATGGATTAAAAATTGTGATCCATATGTAGTGAATTTTATTGTCATAAAAAGAATGAAGTATTGATACATGCTACAACATGGATGAACTTCAAACACATTGGAAGCCACACATAAAGATCACATATTGAATAACTCCATTTAAAAGAAATACCTGTATACAGAATAAGTAAATCATAAAGACAGAACACAGATTGTGGTTGCCAGTAGTTGATGAAAGACAGAAATGGGAAGCAACTGTTTAATGGTGCAGGGTTTCCTTTGGGGATGATGAAAATGTTTGGAACTATATAGAGGTGGTGATCACACACATTGTGAATATACTAAATGCATTCCACTGAATTGTTCAATTAAAAATTATTTTTATGCCTGACCAGGCGGTGGCGCAGTGGATAGAGCGTCGGACTGGGATGCAGAAGACCAAGGTTCGAAACCCTGAGGTCACCAGCTTGAGCGCGGGCTCATCTGGTTTGAGCAAAAAGCTCACCAGCTTGAGCCCAAGGTCGCTGGCTCAAGCAAGGGGTTACTCGGTCTGCTGAAGGCCCGCGGCCAAGGCACATATGAGAAAGCAATCAATGAACGACTAGGAAGTGGCAACACACAACGAAAAACTAATGATTGATGCTTCTCATCTCTCCGTTCCTGTCTGTCCCTGTCTATCCCTCTCTCTGTCTCTGTAAAGGAAAAAAAAAATTATTTTTATGTCAATTTTACCTCAACAAAAAATTATACCGAGATTTTAAGTGTGTCATTTCACCAGCACTTTATATATTTACATCAGATGAACAGGATTTAGAATTTTTCAACTTTGAATGTGAAGCAGGCCTAAATGCAAAACTTTGTGATAACACAGTGAAAAATGGGATACAATAATCTTGAAAAGTAAAAATTTTGTTAACTTGAAATGCATGAGTTTTCCTGAAGAAAAACATGTAAGAGACAATAAATATTCCTTCCTTTGGGTACACCTTCAATGTGGGCTTCAGAGTTAGATCACCTGGGTTCTCATTCCCCTTCTCCCAGGAATGTTCAGGAGTACTATCAAATGCACTGTACCTTTCTCATATCTTTCTATACTATAAAGAGCTGCACCATTAATGATTCAAGAATTATTGTAATCACTTATTCTCCCTCTGATGGCTGGCACTATAACACACTATAATAAACTAATATTCACCAGAGCTAGGTTTATACTCTCTAAAAATACTTACTGAGCACTTATGTGCCATGCATTTTGCTGCCTCCTGGTATGCATACCATGGTAAAACTGAGACATGAATCCTTCCTTAACTTTTCATCTAGTAGACGAGATAGACCATAACTCATTTACGTATAATGACTAAGTTCTATTAAGGAAATGAGAGGTATACTATTTGAGACAGTGTGGTCAGGAAAGGGTTCTCTTTAGGGACCTCTTATGTGAAAGCTCTGCATGGTGTTGTTAACCAATGGCAATAAGTGAGTTTGGGACTGTGGAGAGGTTGTAACGCCAGAATAGGAGTTTGAAAAGTTTTTGACTTCATTGAAAAATATATGGTGCATTCCCAGCAAATGAGTCATATAATTTTGCGGGCTTTAAAAAAAAAATCGCAGAGGCAAGACATAAAGCAAGGAGACGAAGAGGTACCGATGATGGCCTGGACTTTGGCTAATTGTGATTGGCTAGCGCGACAGGGTGACGGAAAATGTCATTTTGTGATAGAACAACGATTACAGAGCTGTTGGAGGACAAGCAAATGATCACGTATTTAAAAGAAAAACAATCAAGGCTGTCGGGTGTCTTGCTGTGAACCACCGGACCGGAACAAGACACATTCTCAAACCGTAAATCTTCCCACGGAGTCCGAGGTACAGAAGAACCAGAGAGCTGAACTGCGGTCCCGCCCTCCTTCTTTGGCAGCATCAGATGCAGACTGTCCGAGACAGAGCTAGGGCTCCGCACTAGCCAAGGGTAACGGGGAAAGGTGAGGCAGGGGTCTAACCATCAGAACTAAACTAGCAACCAGGATAAAACTCGGGCACATGTGTGACTAGAACTCCCAAGTCAATTTCCCTACTGAGTATTAGTCCCACCCCGGAAGTGACGACTACTACAGTCACTTCCGCCATCCCAGTGTTTTGTCCGTCTCGCGAGAACTGGAAGTGACTATGTGATATAGGCTAAGCGGAAGTCGGGCCTCTTTTTCGTGGCGCCTCCAAGGCGGCTTGTGCTTCAGCATGAAGGTAGGAAGAGAGGGCGGGTTTGGGGTTAGGGTTGGTGAACGTTTATCGGTCCCCAGAACACGGCATTGCCTCGATCGCGACTCTTCAAAAGCTTGGTTGTAGGTAGAGAAGGGTCTGGTGTAAGAGAAAGGTCACTCTTACGGGGCTGGAGCTCTCTGGGAGAGCGGATGGCGAGCGATTGCCGCTGGGGCTGCGTTTGCCTGGGAACATAATGGTGGCGACGTCCTTGGGCCTACCGGGACAGATACGGACCTGTCTTTGGTTGGGCTTCTTACTCCGTGAGGGTGAACGACTGCGGAAAACCGCTCGCCCTTGCAGCCATTCCTCAGGGCTTGGTAAAAGCTGTCCTGTTTTTTAGCGCGGTGCTTCTTGCGTTTTGTTGTGAATAAGGTCGGTATCAAGTCCTCTGTTGATTGTGTGGGAATGGCGTGGGTTTTAGCAGTGAAATAAACCTTAGTGGGTGGTTCTCTGCTAATAATAAAGCTCTCCCCTCCTCCCTTTCCCAATCCTTTAGCTGAACATCTCTTTCCCAGCCACTGGCTGCCAGAAAGTCATCGAAGTGGACGATGAACGCAAACTTAGAACATTTTATGAGAAGCGTATGGCCACAGAAGTTGCTGCTGATGCTCTGGGTGAAGAGTGGAAGGTAAGAGCGGGAAACGGAATTGAATTGTTGCATCTAGAGTATTTGAGAGCGGTAGTAACGCAGGCCTTGGGTTATTTACTTCCAGACATCATCTTGGAAAGTTAGAGCTGTCACTTTACTTTTTGGAAGGGGTTTATAGAGCAAACGAGAAAACATAATTACGAAATTGCGCTGCAAGCTAATGGTCCCCAAGGGTGTATTTAAAAGTGCCAGGAAGGGCTGTTTCTGGTTTGCCACCACCTCAGGTAAAACAGGTGAGCAGTAAGGCTTGATTGAAAGGAATTTGCTTATTGAACTTGGCAAATTGTAAATGTAGGCAAAACTGAGTGACCAGGGAAGTTTATTAAGTTTCGAAAAGTACTTAATGGGCTGCACTTAGAATTGAGAACGTAACGTGTCCTTGTGTTCTCCTGCAGGGTTACGTGGTGCGGATCAGCGGTGGGAATGACAAACAAGGTTTCCCCATGAAGCAGGGCGTCCTGACCCATGGCCGCGTCCGCCTGCTGCTGAGTAAGGGGCATTCCTGCTACAGGCCCCGGAGGACTGGGGAGCGGAAGCGCAAGTCTGTCCGGGGTTGCATTGTGGATGCCAATCTCAGTGTTCTCAACTTGGTCATTGTGAAGAAAGGTGAGGCTTGTGTTCTTGAATTCAGTTACTGTTGACGTTATTTATAGCTGATTGTCCAAATGCTTTGCCATTTCGTTTGGCCAGTGGGGTTTTGTTTTGTTTTATTACCAATGTGTAAACAGTTACTCAGGGTTCTTTCTAAGGAAGTTGAATTAAAACGTTTTTGTACACGTTTCATAGGGGAGAAAGATATTCCTGGTCTTACTGACACTACTGTGCCTCGTCGCCTGGGTCCCAAAAGAGCTAGCAGGATTCGCAAACTTTTCAATCTCTCCAAAGAAGACGACGTTCGCCAGTATGTTGTGAGAAAGCCCCTAAACAAAGAAGGTAAGGGAGTTTATGAAATTTAGGGCTTGCTTGATTTCCGTAATCTGTCAGTAGTGTTTTGAGTGCTCATTAGAAGATAAACTCTACCTATAATTTACCTGGAGTTTATAGGAAAATATCTGAGTCGAGATAATGCATTTCGTATTGAACCTTGTTACATCCAGTGTCTTTTATCTTTGTTTATCCTTTTTTTTTTTCCAATGCCCTCAATCTAGACTAGTATTTCTTGAAAATTTTGTTAGTCTTTGATATATAACTGTATCCAAAGATAACATGTACCAGACATTTAAGTTCAGTTTCTGGGTTAAGAGTTGAATGAATGACAGAAAATTATAGGACTGTAATTGAATGTTCTCTCATGTCCTACATACTTTTGCTCTTTTCTATCAGAGGTTCTAATATTTTGTTTATAAAAGAAATACGTGCTTTCATTAGCAGAACTTGCTTTAACTTCTGATGCTCATTTTCTTCATCTGTGGGATGTGGACAGCAATAGTAAGAGGTGTGAGAACTAGAAGTTAAAAAAGTACTGTATTCAGAACACTAGGGCCATGATAGTTTGGGATTTTGAAGTTTAATATTTTAAGAAGGTACATTGTTAAGCAACGTAACCCATCACTAGCGTGGTCTGTAGATGCAATGCTCTGTGACATTAATATTTCTGTAGTGAAGTGCATAAATATTTAAATGGGTAGCATATCAGTTCAGGTTGGGTTTTTCCTGGCAAATCTGAAAAAAATTGGGTTTTGGTTTTCAGGTCAACCTATACCTGGCTGATAGTATTCATTGGCCACTCATTCTACATATTAGGATATCACCTATGTGCTGAGTACTATTTTAAAGGTTGAGGATACAGTAGAGACAAATGATTAGCCTCGTGAAACTTAAACTTTTTGTAGGTGTAATTGGAGAGACTTGAACTCTAAAGCAGATCGGTATTCCATAGGATACTGAATTTAAATCAAAGGAAAAACAGTATTCTATGCAGAACATGTTGTACATTCCAATGTTAATGGTTCTCTGGATTGGCAGGAAAGTATAGATTCAAGCTAAATGGGACTTCAAAGTATGGTGGGATGATAATGCTTTCCTTAGTTTTCAGACTGCTAAAAGAATACTGTTGTGTCTTAAGGTACAAAAATACTTAATACCCTGATATGATAGTATAGTTGTGGAAGGGAAATTTGGACTTCATTAAGGAAAGGAGCCTTAATTTACATATGATTTTGAGCTTAATATCCAAACTAGGTATGGTTTAACTAAGCTATTTTATGAGGATTAAATGTACTAATTAGGAAAACACTGGCAGCTAGTAAATCAAGTTAGCTTGGTCACTTTTTGGAAGGACTTCAGTTTTCTTTAATTTGGACAATAGCGCATTTTGGATTATGCTAACAGTGGTATTTTAAGTTACAGAATATTTTAATTTGGGAGAGGTCTCATACCAGTATGTTTTCAGAGATAATACTAAGTCAAGTTTGTAGCTGTAAAGTTTTTAAAGTGTAGATGTGTATTCTAACAAACGAGCATTGAGAGGTGATTAAGCTATTATCTGAATTTTTAGGTAAGAAACCTAGGACCAAAGCACCCAAAATCCAGCGTCTTGTTACTCCACGTGTCCTGCAACACAAACGTCGGCGTATTGCTCTGAAGAAACAGCGTACTAAGAAAAATAAAGAAGAGGCCGCAGAATATGCTAAACTTTTGGCTAAGAGAATGAAGGTCAGTCTAAGATGATTGGGTGAAGAAGGCAGAGGAGTCAGGCCTCACTTTTGGGTTTGCCTTTTTAATGAAGACAAGTTTTGAATGACTGCTTTTCTGTTTTGTTTAGGAGGCCAAAGAAAAACGCCAGGAACAGATTGCCAAGAGACGTAGGCTGTCCTCTCTGAGAGCTTCTACTTCTAAGTCTGAGTCCAGTCAAAAATGAGATTTTTCTAACAGTGAAAAATAAAGAACAACAAATATCAAACTCTTTTATTGACTTTTCATTGATGATGAAATTTAGATAAGTGAGAAACTCGGGTCAAAGAAGGGGGGATTGTCTATAGTAATCTAATTATAGATAAAAATGATATCCTTCAAATTTAGAGATGGGGCCCATACTATGATAACACAAAATAGTCTAGGATAGGGTTTCTCTTGTAGTCTGTGGGTTGCCCAGGAGATGATCCTCAGCATATGGCATGAAACAATTTCAGGAAAATAAGTGACTAGAACTGTGTATTAAATTTTCATACACTTTATTTTGAGGAATACAGTTTTTCTTAAACACCTATGCACAATACATGAAAAGTGCCCTTGTGAGGATGATGGACAATTGTCATATGTAATAAAAAAGATAACTTGTTAATGGATACCATTTTGAAACAGTTTACAAAGCTTTTAAAACCAGTGCAAATTGACCACATTAACAAAGCTTTTCAGTTCCAGTGAATTGTTATCCATGCTTTATTCTATTTCACACTCTGAAAAGGAGTTGATGTGCTTGTTTAAGCAGTTGGCATCAATGAGGGATGCAGAGAGAAAATAGTTCTTTTTCTAATGTGCCATGTCTAACCTCTGGTAATTAGTTACAGCTATCCTTTTATAGAGCAGGAGCATCTTTAAAAGGCACAATGGGCTTTAAGGGTGAAGGACAGGTTCCTCCTTATTTGGTGAAACAGTTTAACCACAGGTGAGTAAAAATTTTCAAATAGTTTTTTTTATATATATATGTAAATTTTTTTTTATTTTTTACAGAGACAGACAAGAGGGATAGACAGGAATGGAGAGATGAGAAGCATCAATCATTAGTTTTTCATTGTGTGTTGCAACACCTTAGTTGTTCATTGGTTGGTTTCTCATATGTGCCTTGACCGCAGGCCTTCAGCAGACCCAGTAACTCCTTGTTGGACCCAGCGACCTTGGGTTCAAGCTGGTAGGCTTTGGCTCAAACTAGTTGAGCCCATGCTCAATCTGGCAACCTCGGGGTCTCGAACCTGGGTCCTCTGCATCCCAGTCCGACACTATCCACTGTGCCATTGCCTGGACAGGCTTCAAATAGTTTTAACATAGATTAAGTTCCCATGTGAGGCCAGTAATGCCAATCCTTTGACCATAATGTGAGAATCAAGATTCTTACACAACAGTAGGAGATCCCAATTGCTTTTAATATATGCTATTAGTTAAATGACATGAAGTCTTAATTGGCAACTGACAATGTAAACCAAAGTTGATCTTTAAAAGCAAAAGGGGAAATGTAGTATTTTTAAAGATAACCAAAACAAAAAGGCAAGTCTTGTATAGCCCAGAATTCTGTATTAATTAGTATATACGTTGTGCCTAATACACAAAATTGCTTTCTGATTTTGACAGCATTCCCTAAAGTACACAGATGTGGCTTGCCTGGACTATTCTGGCTCACGAATTCTGGCAGATTTAAGATTGAGAACTTGTAAAAGGATGTTAGAAAATATTTCAACAGTTACTAAAATTACAAAAATGTTCTTCAATATATTAATATTACGTACCAAAGTTAATGGGAGACTTATGCTTGACTTACCTAAAGTTAAATTAGACTATCAAGTCCAAAAACAATTTTTGACTAAAAGTTTTAGACTAAACTAATTTGAAAGACTGCTTTCAAAAATTACCAAGATATGTTTCATACAGTGCTGTAAGTCATTCTAGACAGTTCTATGTTCTGTAGGTAGTGATTCAAATGAGTTAAGATCTGAATTTTTGCTGTAAGTTACTAGTGGTACCCTTTCTGTGGTAGGTGCTAAAGAAGGCCTTTAAGCAATTTGAACACAGGTTAGCCTCTTTCTAAATGACTGCAGCAGGCTCAGGTTTCCAGTATATAAATGGCTGTTACTTAGAATGTTATAAAAAGTTATCAGAAAATTTATAATTAGATACAATAGTCAAACATTCTTAAATGTGTAAGGAGACCTTCAATACAGATTAATCGTTTTTAGTGGGATATAATTTTAAGGCTCAAGAAAAATAGAAAAACAGACTTTGAATTCTAAAGCTCACAAAGGTTCAAACTATACATTTCTGAAGGATTAAAAATGTAACAGACAAGCACAGCAAATAATTTTTCCCTTTATTCAACCTCAATCTTTATATGTGAAGGTTCTACAACTTTTGTTGGGGCCAAAAAGTGTTAGCTATGAAAACTAGTACCATGTCTTAAGTTGCAAAAATATATACTCTGAGGTGCAAAAGATCTACTTTTACAGTAATGAGAATTTTATATAATTTCTGACAAGTTCTTTCACTTAGTACTTTCACAAAAAATTGGAACTAGAATTCTGCATAAGTCATATTTACCCTGAAATGTTGAAAGACTGCTACAGTAACTCAAAGATAACACCAGGTAGAAGAGAAATCTGTGCTGTTAACTACTGGTAGATAATTGTGGTTTTTTTGTATCCATTGATTTAGTCATGTATAATTACTATAAAAGTGCACACACAACCACTGGCTTTTTAAACCATGCAGAGAGTTAAGGCAATTTGTTCCTAAGGGGTGTTTTTAACAAAAGACAATTGTCAGGTATGTGAGGCCATGATTTCCTTAAACCTACTGGCAACAAGCTCAATAGCTTTAAAGGATTAAGACTTAATTGATTCATCCTAAAAAACACTATTTACAAATGCACAAATAAGCGTAAAAATCTATATATTATACAAGAGTAAAACTGCAGTGCAAGTTTATCCCACAGGTTTTTAAAAGTGACAACAACCATTTACTGTGCCTGAACAATTTCAGGCCCAAAGAATATATACAAGCATTTTAAGCATGTTTCAATTTTTTGAAGTAGGAAGCCAATTTAATTTCATTTAAACTGACTGGCTCATTCCAATTTTAAAGCTGTTGCATAAAGCTGTTGCACATGGTATTGGGAAGAAGACGAAAGTAACTGGATATTCATATACAATCTATTAAGATACAAAACATGAAGGGTGAAGATATATATTAAATTTAAAGTCAGAGGCAAGGCAGTTGTCATCAGACTTTCAGGTTACTTTAAGATTAATGACTACAGATGAATTTAGTAGTAGTCATTTAATAGACCCCTTTCAGAAAACTTCAACACGCAATCTAGGAATTTTAATAAATATCATATGGCTGTATATACACACCTACACAGCCACACATATATACACATAAGGAGTTGCTCTTCTAGCAGATTATTTCATTTGTATTGGGGCTAGGCAAGTTTATATTAATTTGCCACTCCCCAAACCCAATAGCTTTAAATATAAAATTGCCAAGGATGAATATGGTTTCTCATTATCAAACTACAAATATTGAGAAATCATGTTTTCAGCAAAGGCATATAAACCATTCAGAAGTTCAAATTTTCAACATCAATATACCCTGGGGCATTTTAATGGCAATTTTTCATTGTGAGATAATTCACTGTAAATTACATTTCATTATAGATACATTGTCCCAAGAGTACTTCATTTCAGTTTTCACCAATTCTTAGCATTTGGAACAAACCTTGAATATTTCCAATCTATTCCCCCAGCTTTGTGTGTCAGAAATCTAGTGAACCTCGTTTAAATGAGAGGTGCTCCAAAACACTTCCTGCACCATTCCACACTGACACTTGGTGGAACATCAATTTTCTGCAACTTTTCAAGAATTTCTGAAGACAGACTATTGTATGCAAGTCCATATTCATTATCAAAAGCCTCTGAAAGACATTTTCAAAAATGAAGTTGGAATTTGTTAAAGGAAACAAAAGTCATACATTTTAAAATGGTAGTCAAATCATATATATATGTGTATGTGTGTGTGTTTAAACACACATAAAATGTTTATTGTATTGATTTGAGAGCGAGAAAGGAATGTAGAGAGGGAGAAAGACGGGAGCATGGATCAGCCCCTCTATGTACCCTGATCAGGGATCAAATCAGCAATGTCTGTGCTTCAGATGATGCTCTAACCCAGTGGTCCCCAACCTTTTTTGGGCCACGGACCGGTTTAATGTCAGAAAATATTTTCATGGACCGGCCTTTAGGGTGGGACGGATAAATGTATCACGTGACCAAGACAAGCATCAAGAGTGAGTCTTAGACGGATGTAACAGAGGGAATCTGGTCATTTTTAAAACAGAGGGAATCTGGTCATTTTTAAAAAATAAAACATTGTTCAGACTTAAATACAAATAAAACGGAAATAATGTAAGTTATTTATTCTTTCTCTGCAGACCAGTACCAAATGGCCCACGGACCCGAACCAGTCTGTGGCCCGGGGGTTGGGGACCACTGCTCTAACCACTGAGCATCTGGCCAGGGCAAATCATACTTTACACACACACAGACACACACAGAATCCTTGGGTTACAACAGTCTTCACTTATGACGTTTCAAGTGCTCACTCCCATATAAACTAAAAAAATTGAGACATGAGCGTTTTGGCTTATGCTGTTAGTGTTGTACTTACGGAATACGTGGGTGAACTGAACTACTTTGGTTGCCCACGGCAGATGGATACGTAGTAACGGCATTTATGAGTGAGGGAGTTGGTGTCACTCATTTTTTGTCATTTTTTCTGTTACTACAGAATAGTACAGTATATTTATGTCCTTTTCCTTTTTCTGTGGCTTAGTTGTATTTTTATGTTCTAGATTATGATTTTACAACTGTGTTAGGATAGGTAAGTGACTTAGGCCAGGGTGTTTTTCAACTTACACCAAAATTCAGGTTACATCCCTGTTGTAGGAACGGAACTGTGTTATAACCTGAGGACTGTGTGTGTGTGTGTGTGTGTGTGTGTAAACTGCACATTCAAAAGTAGAAATCTTTCTAAGAGCAAGTAGAGTATTTATTCATATAAGTTTCAAGTTTTAAAATTACTTGAGAAAATAAAATGACATTAGAAAATCAAAGATAGGAAAATAGAAAATAATCCCTAATAATTAAAATAATTAACCAACTTACCAATATCAATATTCTCTCTTCCAAGAGACACTAATGATAAGAAGAGGATCTCTCTGTATAAACTCCTATAAAACAAATATTTTTTAAGTTAGTGAACAAACAGTATAAAAACATACGAAAGTGTTTTTAAATTGTTAAAAAAACAACAACATTGAGTTCTGTGGTCTACTTAACAGTAATGCACTGTGACAATGTCCTGGTTTTGATATGAAGCTGGGTGAAGGGTACACAGAACTACACTATTTTTGCAACTACTTCCTGTGAATATAGATTTCAAATTAAAACTGTAATGGGTCTAAAACTTCACGCCAAACCAATTAAAAATGGTTTAACTTTCTTATAATTTTTAACAATCTAACTTCTAATTTCTAGTTATAACTTGCAAAAGCAGAGTCTTCTCTCATCTTTTTTGCCACTTGACAAAGTAACAGATTAATTTCTAAGTTAGGAGTCTAAAACCCTTGGATATAAACAGTGTGAAAGGTAGTATGGGTCTCTTTACTACCAAATCAAACAATAAAAGATAAATCACCTTTATTTGGTTTGTGAACATAAAAATGTAAAAAAAAAACTTTTTAAAATTAATATTTTTAACTTATTGTCTTAACATGAATTCAAGCGTCCCACTCAATACCCCTCAACCCCCAACAACGTGCCCCCATTACATCTCCTTTGCCCATCCTCACCTGCCCTCTGGGATTTGCTGTCCTGTTACCTATATCTCTGTGTTATGTATATATAATTTGGCGAATCCCTTCACCTTTTCTTATCCCTTCCACTCATCTGCCTTCCCTCTGACAGCTGTTCCTCTGCTCCTTGTACCCCCGCCTCTGCCTCTATTCCGTTCCTCAGTTCATCACAAATGAACTTTAAAACTGAGCTTCATAGCTCAGTTGTTAAAAATAAACAACTTAAATAAACTGGTTTCTAAGTATTTACATAGAACAAAAGAATTACAGAGTAATGCTATTCTGATGATGCTCCACATAGCTTTTCTTTAGAAGCTTTAGAAGCCATTAACAGGTCATTTCTAATATTCCTTCCCTACTCCTATACTACGGATGCTTGAAACTAGGTGCTCTTTAGACTGTGAGGGAGGTCTCATCTACCTCAACAAGAGGACCCATCTCGATTTTCATTATCAATTCTTGCACTAAGCTTTTCTGAAGCTTCCACTGCAAAACCCACATATGTTGACAATGGGATAAGTACTGACCCAAGCACTGTCGCAGACAACAGCAGGAAGATCAGGAGAACTCCACAGCCTCTGTAATTCACTGCTTCCATCACTTTCCTAAATTGTTCCTACTCCTAAACTAATTTTTTTTACATCCCACAAGAAAGACGTGAGGCTATGACAGAACCTGCACAAGTAGGATGTATGTATAACATCACTGTTACCAAGTTCACAGAGGTTTTCCAGTAAATAACAGTACTGTTTCCTGAAGATTCAATACACTTTAGACATGAATTACCTCCTAAAATTTAATCTACTCCCCTCGACATTTTTATTTGTGCTCAAGTATGAATGAATATATACATTTTTGGTAGCACTTTTTAAAGCAGATATTCTCTAATGAGTATGTGTTTCTTTTACAACTAGAGATATTTTTAAATAATTTTAAAAAACATGACATTTTAAATAGCAAATACTGAATTATTTACCTTTGTCTTTTCTTGTCTGGCTTCATTTGCTGTGAAAGCAGGTTGATGGGTTTAAGAACATCATTACGTTGAATACTCTGCTTGATGGTTTCTACTAAACTGCTTGTTGCTTGCTGTTCCTCTGACAGGAGAGACAGTTTCTTTTCAGAATCTAATAATAAAAACAGTAATTAAGAATATACTTAATTATTAAAAAAGACTACTCTAATTATTAAAGAAGACTTTTTCCAGAGTTGCAGCACTTTCTAGTTTCTATTCAACATCGCCTCTCCCGTATTAGTAAAGTTATGTGGCAACGTGACTGGCTAAAAATATTTTTCCTGCTCTCTTCAGGTAGGAGAGACCAACTTATCCCTTTGCCCTTTCCCTGAACGTAGTGCTTCCTGATGTGGGGGGTGGGAGGCTCACACTGAGCCAGTGACCCCTTGCTCAAGCCAGCGACCTTGGGATCATGTCAATGATCCTGCGCTCAAGCTGGTGACCCTGTGATCAAGTTGGCGACCGTGTTCTGTTAATTTCTATTAAATATAGCAAAATATAATCCTAATTGATATAAAGCTAATTCTAGAATTATTAAGAACAAACACATAGGTTTCACAGATTACAAAAATGCTTCAGTGATATACTGGAATTGAATCATATTAACTTGAAAAATATACAAAATAAACACTGTGCTTGTCCCAGAAAAAGTGAAAACTTTAGTACTGCAAGTAATCCCAGCATCCACACAATTTTAGTTACAACCACATTAGTTAAGATGGGGATAATGCATCCAATAACTACTCAATCCAGCCTCATTCTAAGTGCCTCTCATAAAGTAAGCTGTTGTATTTTTCATAAAAAACAGCCCCTTAATAAAGGCAACTAGGAGTACTTCATTTGTGTTCAATACAATAGCAAAATTCTCTGTTATAATACAAGAGAAAAGAGTAGCTGCCACAGGTTTTGAACCCAGCACTTCTAGCTGCTAAATGATTACCTTGGAAAATGGTTGATTGTTATGCTATGTTGTGATTTTAAAAGCCTAACCCAAATATATAACTTCACTGTTTCACTTTAATTCAATTTTTAAAATAACACTTTTACTGAGATATAATTCCCAAACCATTCAATTTGCCTATTTAAACTTCACAAAACAGTGGTTTTTAATATAAGCTCGGAGTTGAGCAACCATCACAATCAACTTTAAAACATTTTTGTTACCACCAAAAGAAACCTCCTATTAGTGCTCACTTCTCTATATTCCCAACTCCTCAGCTCTAGATAAACTATGATTTGCAAATATCGTCTCTGTTTTGTTCTCTGAGTTGACATTTCACCTTTTTGATGGTTTATTTTTCAGCATAGAAGTTTTTGATTTTCATGAAGCACAATTTATTTTTTCTTTTGTTATGCTTTTGATAGTGGTGTATCTAGGATGCTGCCCTAAACAAGGCCATAAAGATTTTAGTCCTATGTTCTCTTTTGAAGAGTGCTACAGGTTTAGCTCTTATATTTAGGTCTATAATCTATTTTGAGTTCATTTTTATGGATGATTTAAGGAAGCAATTCAACTTTTTTTTTTTTTTTGCTGCATGTTGCTCCAGTTGTCCCAACAGCATTTGTCCCAGTTTTGTGGTCTTAAACTTTTCTTGACTGTTATGTAAGGGTTTATTTCTGGAAACTCAACTCTATTCCACTGACTTATATTGTCTACCCCTATGAAGTATTCCACTTTCTTGATTGCTGCAGCTTTACTAAACTTTCAAATTAAGAAATGTTAGTCCTACAACTTTGTTCTTCACATTTAAGATTGTTTAGCTATTCTGGGTCCCTTCAATATCCATACAATTTTTAGGACAGGCTAGTCAATTTCTGTAAAAAAGCCCCATGGAATTTTCATAGGGATTTTGCTGAATCTGTTGTTCAATTTGGAAATACTGCCATCTTAATCATATCAACTCTTCTAAACATTTATTTAGCTCTTCTTTAATTTCTTTCAACAATGATTTTAGTTTTTAGAGTATAAGTTCTATACTTCTTTTAGTGAATTTATTCCTATAAATTTTATTCTTTTTAAGTTTATTGGGGTGACATTGGCTAATAAAAGTATACAGGTTTCAGATGTACAATCCTATTAACACATCATCTGTGTACTGCACTGTGTTCACCACCCCAAGTCAAGCCTCCTTCCATCACCATTTATCCTCCAACACCCTCTTCTAACTCCCTGACACCCCCTTGCCTCTGGTAGACACCATACTGTTGTCTTTTAATTTTGTTTTTGGCTTAATCTCTTCATCTTTCTCACCCAGCCCCTTGAATTTTATTCTTTTTTATTATTATTCTTTTTAATGCTATTATAAATGGAATTACTTTCCTAATTTCACTTTTGGATTATTTATTGAAAGTATACAGAAACAGAGATACAGTTGGTTTCTGTATATTGACATTATATTCTGCAACTTTGCTGAACCTATTACCATGTTTTGTGTTTGTGTGTGCATATTCCTTAGGATTTTCTCTATTATAATCACATAATCTGCAAATAGAGTAGTTTAACTTCCTTTACAACTTGGATGCCTTTTATTTTCTTGTCTAATTGCTCTAGCAAGAACCTTCAGTACAGCCTGACCAGGCAGTGGCACAGTGGATAGAGCATCGGACTGGGATATGGAGGACTCAGGTTCAAGACCCCAAGGTCGCCAGCTTGAGCACAGGCTCATCTGGTTTGAGCAAAGCTCACCAGCTTGGACCCAAGGTCGCTGGCTCGAGCAAGGGGTTACTTGGTCTGCTGAAGGCCCACGGTCAAAGCACATATGAGAAATAAATCAATGAACAACTAAGAAGCCGCAACGAAGGGTTGGTGTTTCTCATCTCTCTCCCTTCCTGTCTATCTGTTTCTCTCTGACTCTCTCTGTCTCTGCAAAAAAACAGGAATGATAAAATAGACATCCTTGTCTTATATCTATACTTAGGGGAAAATATTTCCTTCACCATTAAGAAAACTGTAGGTTTTCACAAATATTCTTGATCAAATTAAGAAAATCCTTCTCTATTTCTAGCTTGTTTTTATTTTTTTTTTAATTTTTAAATTTTTTTTGTATTTTTCTGAAGTTGGAAATGGGGAGGCAGTCAGACAGACTCCCGCATGTGCTCGACCGGGATCCACCCGGCATGCCCACCAGGGGGCGATGCTCTGCCCATCTGGGGCGTTGCTCTTTTCCAACCGGGGCCATTCAAGCACCTGAGGCAGAGGCCATGGAGCCATCCTCAGAGCCCAGGCCAACTTTGCTTCAATGGAGCCTTGGCAGCGGGAGGGGAAGAGAGAGACAGAGAAGAAGGAGAGGGGGAAGGGTGGAGAAGCAGATGGGCGGTTCTCCTGTGTGCCCTGGCCGGGAATCAAACCCAGGACTCCTGCATGCCAGGCCGATGCTCTACCACTGAGCCAACCGGCCAGGGCCAGCTTAAGTGCTTTTAACAAAGGGTGATGGATTTCACCGAAAGCTTTAGCTATGCCTATAAAGATGATCATGTCAATTCTGTCCTTTATTACGGTGATATGGTGTACTACATTAATTGATTTTCAAATGTTAAACCAATATGGCTTGCCTGGGATAAACGGCATTTGGTAATGGTTTGCACAATCCTTTTTCTATATTGTTGCATTTGTTTGCTAGTATTTTATTGAGAATATTTATGTCTGTATTCATAAATGATACAGACTTTGTTTTATTTTCTTATGAATGTCTTTGGTTATTGTATCAGGGCAATACTATCCTTCTTACCAAAATCTCAAATGTTTCCAAGAGTGTTCTCTTGGAATTATCCATACTCTGGTCCAAATACAGTCATCTCCTTTGTAGAATATTTAAGAGTGCTCTGTTCTTATGACTTGCCTCTCCTCCTGGGCTTAATCTCTGAGCCACTGCTCTGAAGCTGGGACTCAGAACAGTGGCCCTTCTCTTGAATGACACTCCTGCTTTGTTAACAGGGTGTTGAATGGGAACAATAGCCTCTATCTTTTCAGCTTGTCTCTCCTGCCATAAAACTTCCACCCTTTAAGCAACATGCTGTAAGAGTTGGGACCCCAGAATACTTGGCTTGCTATTCTATGGGGTACAATAGCTACCCAACAAATGGGGGCTGGGTGGAAAAAACGAGCCTCCATCTCTCCTGGAATTTTGCCTCTGTACTAACAGAGCTGAGACGGTAAGAAGGGCTGCCAACTTGTCTTTCCCAGGGAGATTCTGAAGCCAGTGACTTGGAGATTGGGGGGGAGGCGCAGCAAGTTGTAACTCAAGTGCCACAGGAACAAACTGATTTTTACTGAGATTTGGTATAGTCACTTGAATAAATGTTGATTTGCTCTATAGTCTTAGAATTTTTTTCTTTAATAATTTTCACCGCCTGACCAGGTGGTGGTGCAGTGGACAGAGCATTGGACTGGGATGCAGAGGACCAGGTTTGAGACCCCGAGGTCACCAGCTTGAGCATGGACTCATCTGGTTTGAGCAAGACTTACCAGGTTGGACCCAGGGTCGCTGGCTCGAGCAAGGGGTTACTCAGTCTGCTGTAGCCCCACGGTCAAGGCACAGATGAGAAAGCAATCAATGAACAACTAAAGTGTCACAATGAAAAACTGATGATTGATGCTTCTCATCTCTCTCTGTTCCTGTCTATCTGTCCCTGTCTATCCCTCTCTCTGACTCTCTCTGTCTCTGTAAAAAATAAATAATAATAATAATAATTTTCACCAATTATGGTTGCTTTTCTGAGAAGTGGGTAGCAGAACTCTTCATACGGCCATTCCAGAAGTCATCAAAAAATATTTAAATCATTTTTTATTTTCATTTTATCAATTACAGTTGACATACAATATTATTTAGTTTCAGGTGTACAACCCTGTGATTAGACATTATATAATTTATTAAGTAATCATCCTGATAAGTCCTGTACCCATCTGACACCATACTTATTAGAATATTAACTATTTTCCCTGTGCTGTACTTTACATCCACCCCATGACTAGTTTATAACAACCAATTTGTACTTCTTAATCCCTTCACTTTTTCCACTCATTCCCCCAACTCCCCTTCCATCTGGCAACCAACAAAATGTTCTCTGTATCTATGTGTTTGTTTCTGTTCTGCTTGTTTGTTTTTTAGATTCAACTGATAGATATGTATTTGCTATTTTATTGTCATATTTTTATTTATTTTACCTCTTAGAGAAGACCCTTTAACATTTCATATAATACTGGTTTGGTGGAGATGAAATCCTTTAATTCTTTTTTGTCTGGGAAGCTCTTTATCTGCCCTTCGATTCTAAATGATAGCATTGCTGGATAATTTGGGTTGTAGGTCCTTGCTTTTCATTTTAAGTTTTTCCTGCCACTCCTCTGGCCAGCAAAGTTTCATTTGAGAAATCAGCTAACAGTCTTATGTGAGATTCCTTGTAGGTAACTAACTGTCTTTCTCTGGCATTAAGATTCTCTCTCTCTCTCTCTCTCTTTTTTTTTTTTACAGAGACAGAGCGAGAGTCAGAGAGAGGGATAGACAGAACAAATAGACAGGAACGGAGAGAGATGAGAAGCATCAATTATCAGTTTTTCACTGCGACACCTTAGTTGTTCATTGATTGCTTTCTCATATGTGCCTTGACGGTGGGCCTTCAGCAGACCAAGTAACCCCTTGCTCGAGCCAGCGACCTTGGGTCCAAGCTGGTGAGCTTTGCTCAAACCAGATGAGCCCACGCTCAGGCTGGCAACCTCGGAGTCTCGAACCTGGGTCCTCTGCATCCCAGTCCAATGCTCTATCCACTGCGCAACTGCCTGGTCAGGCAATTCTCTCTCTTTAAGATTCTGTCTTTAACCTTTTGAATTTTAATTATGCTATGTCTTGTTGTGGGCCTCTTTGGGTTCATCTTGTTTGGGACTCTCTGTCCTTCCTGGACTTGTATGTCTATTTCCTTCACCAAGTTAGGGAATTTTTCTACCGTTATTTTTTTTCATATAGGTTTTCAATTTCTTGCTCTCTCCCATCTTCTGCCACCTCCATAATGCAAATATTGGTATGCTTGAAGTTGTCCCAGAGGCTCCTTTAACTATCCTCATTTCTTTTGGATTCTTTTTGCTGTTCTGATTGGGTGTTTTCTGCTTCCTTATAGTCCAAATTGCTGATTTCATTCTCAGCTTGATGTACTCTATCTACTATTAATTCCCTATAAATTATTCTTCATTTCAGTTACTATATCCTTATTTCTGACTGGTTCCTTCTTATGGTTTCTATGTAGTATTTTATGCTTATTATTTCTTTGTTGAAATTCTCACTAAATTATAACCATTGTTTTGAATTCTGTTATCTAGTAGTTTGCTTGTCTCTATTTTGTTTAGCTCTTTTTCTGGTGATTTCTCCTTGCATTTGGGACATGTTTCTTTGTCTCTGCTTTTTGGCTGCTTCCCTGGGATAGTTTGCATATATTAGGTAGAGCTGCTATGTCTCCCAGACCTGGTAAAGTGAACTTGTGTAGTAGGAGTCCTGCAGGGCACCGTGGCACACCTCCCCAGTCACCTAAACTGGGTGCACCCCTGTGTGAGCTGTATGCACTGTCCCGTTATAGTTGACCCTTGCTTCCTGTTGGTGTTACTAGGAGGGATTGACTCCCAGGCTGATCAGCTTTGAGGACTGGCTGGGACTACAGTGGAGGAGCTGTGTGTAGGAGTTGACCCTATCAAGCTTTCCTCAGTGGGGCTTTCGGGCTCACCAAAATTGCCTCTTAAGTCACTCATGGAGGTGGTAGTGTTGTACCCCGCATGGTCTGAAGTTGTCCACCAGGTGCACTGGCTCTGGGACTTGATGGGAGGTGCAAAGTCAGCCACAGCCTGTGCCCTGCCTGGGGCCATATGGCACAAGCTACAGAGCGATGTGCAGATGGCTGCAACTTATACTGGGCTTGGAGGTGCCTAGAGGAGGCCAAGCTGTGAATCAAAGCCAGCTGCCACTGGTGCCAAGACTAAGGCCACTTACTCTGTGCCATGGAGTACACAGAGGCATTTTTGAGATCTCTAAATTTTATCCAAAAATTATAGAACATTCTGAATCACTTGTCAATTTCATGGTGTGCAGACAGAGTTGATTTCACCTTAAAGAGCTGATTCCATTCTAAAACTAATCTGCCTGAACCCCTGTTCCCCACCCCTTACCCCATGGACTCTGGAATGTGCACAAAGGCTTTGGGTTAATCACAGACTATCATTAATCTTTCCTTCACCATTTAGCCCTTCTTCTGGGGCAAGGTGCCCTTAGCATTACCTATCTTCTAACTCCTCATGATAACAGAGTCCCAGTATCTGGTCCCTTTATTACCCTCGATCACCCCTGCCATTCCTTTTGGAGCATATAGGTCTATGTCTTAGGGGAATATAAATCTGGTGGTCTGGGGGTGAATGGTACAGGGATCCTTTTTCTGTCCTACTGCTGCCCAGGGCTGCTTCCTGTTAAGTAAATTCCCTATTAAACCAACAAGCTGGCCTTGTCTCCATCATTTTTTGGCCTCTTGGCTCCTTCAGCATTTGGGGGCCACTTTGCATACATGGGCCTTTCACTAAACACAAGAGATGCAGAAAAACAGCTAAAGAAATGGCATCTCTAATTCTATTATTTTCTAGCATAAATTTCAAAGTTACTCTGCTCCTACTTATCAACAAAAAAACTTATCAATATCAGAACTGGAAACAACAAAAAAAACTTATATTTAACCATAATTTTGGGACTGGCATATTTCAAGGAAAAACATTGAATTTTTTTCTTCCAGTTTTAAGTTTAAAAAGTTGCAAAGTAGGCCCTGGCTGGTTGGCTCAGTGGGAGAGCGTCAGCCTGGTATGTGGAAGTCCTGGGTTCAATTCCCAGTCAGGGCACACAGGAGAAGCACCCATCTGCTTCTCCACCCTTCCCCTTCTCCTTCCTCTCTATCTCTCTCTTCCCCTCCTGCAGCCAAGGCTCCATTGGAGCAAAGTTGGCCGGGGCACTGAGGATGGCTCCATGGCCTCTGCCTCAGGCGCTAGAATGGCTCCGGCTGCAACGGAACATTGGCCCCTCATGGGCATGCCAGGTGGGTCCCAGTTGGGCGCATGTGGGAGTCCCTCTGACTGCCCCCCACTTCTAACTTTGGAAAAATACAAAAAAAAAATTGCAAAGTAATGATAGATTGTTGAAAAGTATAAAACTAGTAAAAAAAATATCTTTTCTCTTCTGCGTAGCCACGGTTAACAGCTTGGGATATGTGGTTTTACACTTTTTTTCTATGTATGTATTAAAAACACAAACATATATTTTTTGTTCTTTTTCTACAAAAAGGAGAGAAGATCAAAAATTGTTCTGCAACCTGCCTTTTTTTTCACTGAATATATAATGAGTATATGTCCTTTCATAACCCCATATACAAATGACTCGTTTTTTTTTCTTGGCAGCCAACACTTTATAATGTGGATTTTTCACAAATCTGTTATATTTTGCATAAAATTTTTCATCATTATAAACAATCTTACAGTAAGCATCATTGTCAAAACAGCTTTGGCCACTGTGTTTCTATGGAAAACAATTAGTTGTCTTACTGTGATTACCAAGTTAAAGAGTATCCACAGTTTGAATTGAGATGTCTGCCATATTGTTCTCCAGAACTGTGTCAATGTACACTTAATAACAGTACATCCAAGTATTCTTTTCCTCTATCTCCTCAACAATATTGGATGTTACTATTAATTTTTTTGCTATTCTGATGTATTTAAGTTGATATTTTCTTCTTTTTAAAAAATTATAGTTTAGACAAGGGGGCGGGGGATGAGGGTGTTATACTGAATGGGACAGCAGAATCTATGTTAACACAATAAATTAAAATAAAATATTTTTAAAAATTATAGTTTACTTAATAATGAGATTGAGCATATTTTTCATACTTGGTTATGGATTGAATTATGTGACCCCAAACTTCCTATGTTGAAGCTCTAACCCCAATGTGATGGTATTTGGAGATAGGGTCTTTAAAGAGGTAATTAAAGTTAAATGAGGTCCTAAGGGTCGGGCCCTAACCCAGTATGACTGGTGTCTTTTTAAGGAAGGGATACCAGGAAGATGCAGGCGAGCAAAGGGAAAAGGCCATCTGCAGGCCAAGAAGAGAAACCTTAGGAGAAACCAGAACTGCCAACACCCTGATTTTATACTTTTCCATAACTGTGAGAAACTTCTGTGTTTAAGCCACCCAGTCTGTAATATTCTGTTAGGGTAGCCCTATCAAACTAATATAGTTTGTATAAGCCACTTAATGTTTTTCTTCCATGCCCGTTGATATCATTTGCTCACTTATCTACTTGGTTGTTTGTAGTTTTCTTATTGATTCTCACAGGGTTTCTGAACTGGATGATAGCCCTTTAAACCCCTTGTAAAAATATATTCTAAATATAAAAAACTAAAAATGAGCTAGAATCTATGAGACCAGTATCCATATAATTCAAATTATGGATCTTATACCAACACATCCAAATTATTCTTCCACTATATAGAATTTAGTCTCCAAATATCTAACCAAAGTGGTATCTGACAGAAAAATCACAAAAAAATACTCTCAACTCATATGGAGACCTGACAGAGTTAAATGGGTCAATATAATAGCAAATCAATTTGAATTAAAATAGAATTTTGAAATACTAAATACAAATAAAAACATTTAAGTAATGTAAAAGAACTTGTTTCTCACATTAAATTCTAGTACACCCACCCCCAGTAGTCCATTCTTCTTTACTGCCAAATAGTACTCTACTGTATAGATAGCTTGTACCACAATTTGCTTATTCATCCACTTATGGTTAGTTTGAGTCTTTTGTGTCTTCAATTCTATTTTACTTACTAAAATTCCTCCATGAGACATACAGAGGTTCTCCTGGTTCCTGATGAAGGTTGATATTATCCCATAACAGCTGAATATACACAAGTTTGCTATCCTGGGACAGAGATGATAGAGGAAGCTTTAAAAAAAAACATCAATAGTATTAGTACCTGAACCATAATAATTGCAAGGTAACCTAGCAACACTTGATTATAAAACAGATGACCCTGGCTGTTTGGCTCATGGGAGAGCATTGGCCAGGCATGTGGATGTCCTAGGTTTGTTTCCCAGTCAGGGCACACAGGAGAAGCAACCATCTGCTTCTCCACCCTTCCACCTCCCCTTCTCTCTCTCTTTCTCTTCCACTCCTGCAACCATGGCTCCCACACTCCAGGCTGAAGATGGCTCTGTGGAGCTTCTGCCTCAGGCACTAAAAATAGCATGGTTGCAAGCATGATGCTAGATGGGCAGAGCAATAGCCCCAAATGGAGGTTGCCAGGTGGATCCTGGTGAGGACGCATCTGGGAGTCTGTCTTTCTATCTCCCCTCCCCTCACTTGGAAAAGAAAAAAAATAAATAAAATTTAAAAATAAATAAATAAAAACAGATGAGCTATTTTAAAACTCTGAACTTAAAGTCCTGTGTGAAAATTTTTATTTAGAGCTGAAGATTAATATTCTATTATTTCCTGAAGTGCAGGTTTCTCATTCTAAATTGAGGACCAGAATTATAACTTGGTATCTAGCACAGTGGCTACATCAAAGAACTGCCATTACAACAAATTTTAAGGTAAGAGTAAGTATAATAGTTTCTACTATCTTGTTGTAGTACTACTTAAATGAGTTTGTAATACTTTTAAGATTTTGTTGGGGCCTTATGTATGTTTGGGGTGTTGGTTGACTCTCAATATTCAATATTAAAATAAAGGAACTCTAGAAGCTCACTGTCTCCAGTGGAACCGGGCTGCCAGCACACAGAAGCTTTAGAGTCAAACACAGCCAGAGTGGGATCTTGGCTCCTCATCATGTGTTAGGTATGTGGCCTTTCAAAAATTACTTATCTCCTCTAACTTTTAATTATATCATCTAAAAAAAAAGGATGAGTCTTTTTTCTTCTTTAAATTTTATTTTGTTTTGGTTTCAGGTGTATAGAATAGGAGTCTTTTAAAATAAGGTTGTGAGCCCTGGCCGGTTGGCTCAGCGGTAGAGCGTTGGCCTGGCGTGCGGGGGACCCGGGTTCGATTCCCAGCCAGGGCACATAGGAGAAGCGCCCATTTGCTTCTCCACCCGCCCCCTCCTTCCTCTCTGTCTCTCTCTTCCCCTCCTGCAGCCAAGGCTCCATTGGAGCAAAGATGGCCCGGGTGCTGGGGATGGCTCCTTGGCCTCTGCCCCAGGCGCTAGAGTGGCTCTGGTCGCGGCAGAGCAATGCCCCGGAGGGGCAGAGCATCGCCTGCTGGTGGGCAGAGCTTCACCCCTGGTGGGTGTGCCGGGTGGATCCCGGTCGGGCGCATGCGGGAGTCTGTCTGACTGTCTCTCCCCATTTCCAGCTTCAGAAAAATACAAAATAAATAAATAAATAAATAAAATAAGGTTGTGAAAATTTCAACTGGGAATATGACAGATTAGAATAAAAGCTACCTATTCTAGCCACACCTGCAACTAGAAATGACCGTATAACTAAGATCAGACCAAATGAATACATAGGGAAATATTATGTACAACTCCAGGAACTGTTCCTAAAGAAGGAAGATATACTCTTTTCATCCATTTTTATCTGCACTGTTAACTGGAATGTGGATGTGATAGCTTAGAAGTAGAGTCAGCCATCCTGGTGTATAACTTGAAAATGGAGTTCAGATACAGCTGAGCAAAAAGACAGAAGCATCTCACATCCATAATGGTACGAACCCTAAACTGCTTATCCAAACTTTTTTTTTTTTTTAATTTACAGATTTTAGTGAGAGAGCATGGGAGAGAGAGAGACAGGAACATCTATTCCTGTATGTGCCCTGACTGGGGATTGAACCGGCAACCTCTGCACTTTGGGATGATGCTCCAACCAACTGAGCTATCCGGCCAGGGCTCCAAACTTTTACGTGAGAGAAATAACCTACATCTTATTAAGCCACTATTGTTGTATACTTTCTGTTACTTTAAGTTAAGCCTCATCCTAACCAACACCAACGTAATACAAGTATAGAAGTTGATACCCTACCTGTATACCTCCATTGCAATGTTCAGATGTGAGAATAAGTCCCGGCAAGTTACTAGGAAGGTCCAAACGTCTGAAATACCATACAAGGTTCCAGAAAATGATTGGATGTTGGTTGATGAAAGAGGATGTGTGAATCACCTGATCACCTTCATTTTCTAGCAAAGATTCAAGTTCTTTACGAAGCACTAGAGGACTCAAGTAGGGCACAGAAACAGGGGGAGGATTGGGTCTTTTCCCTAAAGGATCCTTAAAAAAATAAAAATATAAAAAGATGTGAATATTATCTATTTAATCCTGTATGTTTAAGAGTACTTTTTAATGAGCTCTATCCTTTCAAAATCAGTTACTATTTCTGGACCATTGCTCTATGCAGTAGAACACCCTAATGAAAACCTAAAAAAAAGTACTTAATCATAATTAGCTTTAAGTTAAATAAGATAAAATCAATAGTTTATATAAGAGACCCTATTTTAAACATGAATTTTTCTATCATGTTGATAAGAGCAATGGCTTGTGTACGACTAATTTTTCCTTGACAATTTTTTTAAAATTAAAAAACGTTTTTAATTCAAATGTTTTATAATGATAAGACCAAAAAATATGTGTGATTTTATCTTCCTACTACAACTTTAAACAGATGGGGCAATCTTTTGTGTTAACATTCTTGACTCCTTTTAAAATTATATCTGATTTTTTTTACATTTAATTCCAACAAAAAGTAAAGTAGTTAAAGAACAGTTTTATAAATCAAAATAATGAATGAAAAAAACAACCTAGACTTCATAAGTCATGCATAATATAATCAGACTAAAATGTTTACGACCAACTCAGTAATAAGTACCCCTAATACTCAGTGTGAGGTATCCAGTACTACTTTCCTCTTAAAGGAACCAGTGTTTCTTAGAGAAATGGCTGATTCTAGGTCTGGAGAAGGATATAATATAACATGAACATGAAACATCTTGTCGTTTAAGAAAGCAAGAAAACTTTTAAAAAAATTTATAAAGTGCTAGTAGAGTTGTATCAAGGAATAAGACACCAATTAGTAGAAAATTCTAGCTGCCCAATAATATAATTAACATCAATAAGGATAAAACAGCAATGGATGTAAGTATAAATGTTAAAATCAATTTTTCATAACAACACCCTATTCCTGCAAGTAAACTGTTCACTTTGGAAATGCTAGGAACACAACTTGTTATTCTAAAATTTGGTAAACAAAGGTTGGCGGGGGGGGGGGGGGGGGGGGGGGGGGGGGGGAGGAACCCAACATTTTTCCTGCCTCTCCAATATATATTGTAACTTTAGAAAACCAAGAAGAAGACCTAGGGACAGTTTCTCTTCATACATGTATTCCATATAATAAAGATAACAGAATTAGACTATCATCATTTTATAAGTTCCAGATGAATAACCTGATCTAGGCAATGAGGCATTAATAGCTCCTGACATCACAGAGATAGTTCATGTCTCCAATGGAGGAACATACTGCCAAAATAAGTACACAGATGAACAACAAAACAGAACAACAAAAAACCTGAATCTGACCAAGCTTGTGGGTACAAGTACCAATTTATAGGGTTGTAATCAACAAATAAATTGCAAAAGGAAAAAGGAGAGTCTACAGATAAAAAAAAAAAGACTAAAAAATGTATCAACCAATGGCAGTGCATGGGCTTTATTTGATCCTGACTCCTCCAACTACAATCAGACATACTTGACATTGAGACAATTAGAAATTTGAACAAAGACTGAATAATTTAATATTATTTTTTTTGTCTGATAGTGGCATAAATTATATTTATAAAAAAGTCCTTAGGTTTTAGAGATGCATACTGAAATATTTACAAATGAAATATATGATGTTTGAAATTTCTTCAAAATAATCTATAATGAAGGGAATGAGGGTATACATAAAAGAAGAATGACCATAAGTTGAAAACTACTGAATCTAGATGTGGGTCAAAGGGACTCATTTATGTTATTCTTCTATTTATTTTTTTACATATTTGAAATTTTAAATAAGTTCTTTGTTTATGAAAAATTCTTACTACTTTTCATGTCATCTAAATGAATCTTCTATTGACAAATTATGTGCTGTTCTAATAAATACTTACATGAATATACAGTATAATTATAATGTTGTTACTTACCACAACTTCCTGCAGACTGTTTGGAAGACTAACTGTTGAAATGCCATGAAATGGTCGCTGGGAAAAGTCAATATTTTGCAATGGACCTCCAACACTGTGACTTCGAGTCAAAGATAGATTCCGCTTTGATAAACTATTAGGCACAGGTGATACTTTCACAGTTTCAACATCTCCACTGGCATTCTTTATTTCATCACTTAAAAAAATGAAAAAGAGATACTGTGTTCTGTAAAACAATCTAAATCTGTAGAGTATTTTCTACAATGAATTTTGAGTCTACTGAATACATATGAGAGGAGTCAGTACTGCCTTCTAAGAATAAAATTTTCTTCAGGTTATTTTTTTAAAAACTGGTTGGAAGAACTGAATAGAGTAAATGACTGGTAAAGGGTAGGAAAAGGTGATATGGTAGATAACAGGTTTTATTTTAAAGAGATTAAGTGCTCATTCAGTTGCTTTACTCAAATATTATTTCATATTTATTAAACAAAACTGCTTAGAAGTAACTATGCTGCATGCCAATAAGTAATGTAGATCAATGACAAATGTTTAATCTCTACCAGGCTATGATGCACCTAGTATAGAGACCAGAACTTACTTATTCTTTTTTTAGTGTTTAGCATAATGCTTAGCATACAATAAGTTCTCAATATATGTTTAATTTAATAAATATTTAAGAGTAAAGAGTGTATGTCTTTGGAAACTGACAAGGACTACACTAAAAGGGGAAATACTTTTTACTGGTTGAGAAATTAATTTCGTGTAAGACACTGTAAAACATTAGACGTAGTTTAAAAAATCATCATCAGATTCATTTGTTAGATATTTAAACAATATATGGTAGTAAAAAATTAAGATTAAAATTTTAAATGTCAGAACTTATGCCTACATGAGTGAGGTTATCTTTAGAGATGAAATTTTTACAAGGATATCCAATTTATCATGAGGCGTTCTCTATAAGCTATGGTACCTTGACTCAACTGCAGAGCTTGTTTCTTCAGTTATGGTCTGGTTATGTTTTGGGAAATCTGTAAAGTTGATCAAGCCAGGTTCTGCTGAACTGGATACGGGTTTGTGCTCCAAAGGTTCGCTTGCCAGAGGAATGCTGCCACTTTGTAAACTGTCACCAGAGGTACTTGGTTTCAGGAAAAAGCTAAATATGAAGCAGTCCAAAAAACTAGTGTTTAAAAATCTTAAAGTCCTCTAAGTTTCATATTCAGAATCACTTTATGGTAAAGCAGTCATTAATGAATTATATAATTCATAGAAATACTTCCTATTTCAAACACACACACACACACATTCTCTCTCCCCCTCTCTCTCTCTCACTCACTCACACTGCTGCTTTCATTCTTCCTCTCCTGTCTTAAACTATTCAAATGAAAGGTCTAGAGGAGGTCATTATAGTTCAATATAAAATCCCTTCAGTTTTTGAAAATCATTAAAGAAAGCTGTGAAGGAAGATGAAAAGCAAAATATTTCATCAACTTTCTAAGTTAAGAAAGAGAAGCAACAGCAGCATTTTAACATGTATTAAACTATAAAGGTTTATAAAACCTCATTTCCCCCTTATAAAATCTCTATTTTGTCCCTAGTCTCCCCCCCCCACACACTCATTCAGTGTTTTATTTTTCTCTTATCCTTCATTCCTTTTCCCTCTGGACGGGGACAGTATTAGGGTTGGGCCTTGCAAGGGACATTAAGAGAATTTTCTGAGATAATAGTTATGTTTTATATCTTGATAAGGGTTTGAATTTGCATAAACATATGCATTCACTGTTCAAATGGTACACTTAAGATTTGTACATTTTATTGTATTCCAACTTTACCTCAAAAATATACTGTAAACAAATATTCAGGAATTATATGCATGCTGAAGTCTTTGGTGGAGAAGTACATTAATGTCTATAGCTCATTTTAAATGAATAAAAATGTAAGATGGATTAGTGGATGGCTAGAGGGATAAATGAAAAATGATTAATTGTAAAATATTAAAATACTAACTATAGAATGCAGGGGTGGATATTTGGGTGTCACTACAAAAAAAGTCTTTAAACAACTGTAAGTTTAAAATTTTCTATACTAATTCCCATATTAGGAAGGAAAATCAATAATGCTCCTTTATACTCAGTTAGAAAATATAAAATAAGATACCACAATAGCTTAAGAAACATAATTAGTCAACCAAAAAGTACAGAATTTATGCAAAATCTAAAAGTATATAAAAAAGATCTAAAAAATGAAGATAAATACCATGCTCACAGATAAGAGAATATCCATTTCCCCTAAATTAAATCTATAAATCTAATACAATCCCAATAAAAAACTCTAACTGAATTTTTAAAAGAAACTTAGTTATTCTGAATTTTATAATTTTTAAAATAAGTAACTATAAAAAAAATTCCATGAAGGGGAACTTATAGCCATAACAGAAGGACAGTAATAAAAGATAATATGATACTAACAAAAAGAATAGAACAGGCCCTGGCCAGTTGGCTCAGTGGTAGAGTGTCGGCCTGGCGTGTAGAAATCCCAGGTTCGATTCCCGGCCAGGGCACACAGAAGTGCCCATTTGCTTCTCCACCCCTCCCCTTCTCCTTCCTCTCTGTCTCTCTCTTCCCCTCCCGCAGCCGAGGCTCCATTGGAGCAAAGATGGCCCGGGCGCTGGGGATGGCTCCTCGGCCTCTGCCCCAGGTGCTGGAGTGGCTCTGGTCGCGACAGAGCGACGACCCTGGTGGGCGTGCCAGGTGGATCCCGGTCGGGCGCATGCGGGAGTCTGTCTGACTGTCTCTCCCCGTTTCCAGCTTCAGAAAAATACAAAAAAAAAAAAAGAACAGAGCACACAGTAAAGTGTATATGAGAATGTGAGGTGTCATGGCATTAAAGACCTAAATATTATAGATAAAATATCAGAAGAACATTCAGGAGAAAATTTTCATGTCCTACAGATGGGAAGCAACTATTTTTTTTATTTTTTTATTAATTTTAATGGGGTGACATTAATAAATCAGGGTACATATGTTCAGAGAAAACATCTCCAGGTTATTTTGACATTTAATTATGTTGCATACCCATCACCCAAAGTCAAATTGTCTTCTGTCACCTTCTATCTGGTTTTCTTTGTGCTCCTCCCCCCTACTCCCTCCCTCTCCTCCACCCCCCCCCCCAACCACTTCACTCTTGTCCATGTCTCTTAGTCTCATTTTTATGTCCCACTTATGTATGGAATCATACAGTTCTTAGTTTTTTCTGGAAGCAACTTTTAATACAAGACTCCAGCCCTAGCACAGCTGGTTAGACCATCGTCCCAATACACCAGGATTATGGATTCAATGCCCCGTCAGGGCACATTCAAAAAACAACCAATAAATGCATGAATATATGGAAGAACAAATTGAGGTTTCTCTCTCTCTCTCTCTCAAATCAATCAACCAATTTAAAAAAAGGACTTCAAAAACACAAATCATAAGGTTTAAAATTAATAGATGAGGACAGAAAAATTAACGATTTCTCTTCAGGAAATTAATATTAAGAATATTCAAGGCAGAGATCAATAAGAAAAATAAGCTTAATATAATAAAATGGACAACGGATATAAACAGGCAATTCATAGAAAATGCTGGAATAACAAGTATAAAAAGAAATACTCAAACTCTCCAAAATTCAGAGAAATTCAAACAAAAATGAGATACCACTATATACTAATTAGAATGCAAACATCAGCCTGACTGGTGGTGGCACACAGTGGACTGAGTATCGACCTGGAATGCTGAAGTCCCAGGTTCTAAATTTTTTTTTTATTATTTATTTATTTATTTTTACAGAGACAGAGAGAGAGTCAGAGAGAGAAATAGATAGGGACAGACAGGCATGGAGAGAGATGAGAAGCATCAATCATTAGTTTTTCTTGCAACACCTTAGTGTTCGTTGATTGCTTTCTCATATGTGCCTGACCGGGGCCTTCAGCAAACCGAGTAACCCCTTGCTCAAGCCAGCGACCTTGGGTCCAAGCTGGTGAGCTTTGCTCAAACCAAATGAGCCCGCACTCAAGCTGGCGACCTCAGGGTCTCGAACCTGGGTCCTCCACATCCCAGTCCAATGTTCTATCCACTGCGCCACCGCCTGGTCAGGCCCAGGTTCTAAACCCCAAGGTCACTGGCCTGAGCATGGGATCATCCAGCTTGAGCGTGGACTCATCCAGTTTGAGCATGGGATCATCAACATGATCCCAAGGTCACTGGCTTGAAGCCCAAGGTCACTGGTTTGAGCAAGGGGTCAGTGGCTCACCTGGATGGAGCCCCTTACGCCTGTCAAGGCACATATGAGAGGTGATCAATGAACAATTCAAGAGACACAACTATGAGAGTTGATACTTATCTCTAGCTCCCTTCCTGTCTCTTTTTCTCTCTTACTGAAAAAAAAATGCAAAAATCAGAAAACTGATAATAAGGAGGTACAGAAATGCAAATTCTTAAACACTACTAGTGGGAATAGTTATCTGAGAAGCAATCTTCCACTGTTTATTAAAATCATGTATGAAAAGATCCGAAGGTCTCACTCCTAAGACTTATTCTGGGAGAAACTACTTCATAAGGCCAGAAGTAGACATGTATTTTACAGTGTATTGTCTCACAGCAGTGATATTTATAACAAAGAACTGAAAGCAACTGAAGTATCGAACACTAGGATAATGGACAAGTAAAATGAGGTATTAACTTCCTGCAAAAGAAATAAACTAGACTTACACAGAGCAACTCAGATTTTAAACTGGGTGATAAAAATAGAGATTTTCAGTATTATTCTAATTATGTAAGTTAAAAATACACAATCCTGCAAAACAACATATAATAATAGGGAATATTTTATTGCTTCATATTCATTTGGAAATACCCCTAATTTCTGTGAGCAGTATATATTCAAGGATATACCACAAACAACACAATGTCTTTGTTGGATCAAGCAATGAAAATGAAAAGGTGCAAGGGGAGGAAGATAATAAAAGAGGGACCTTGCACAAACCATTGATACTACATCAGGAATTGGAGTATGGTTTCACCCAGCTCCACATCTGAAGCTAAAAGGAAAACTAGAGCTAAAAGGAAACACCTATACAATTGGGTATTTTTCAAAAGTAGCTAAAAGTAGACAATATGAAGTTAACTTGCTCCATAAAACAAATAGAACATTATAGATCAGCTAGTATTCTTCTCATTGCTTACTATTTGAGCATTTCTCTATATAGAAAATTACCAGTTAAGAAGAGTTCAAGCCTGACCAGGCGGTGGCGCAGTGGATAGAGCGTCGGACTGGGATGCAGAGGACCCGGGTTCGAGACCCCGAGGTCGCCAGCTTGAGCGCGGGCTCATCTGGTTTGAGGAAAAGCCCACCAGCTTGAACCCAAGGTCGCTGGCTCCAGCAAGGGGTTACTCAGTCTGCTGAAGGCCCGCGGTCAAGGCACATATGAGAAAGCAATCAATGAACAACTAAGGTGTTGCAACGTGCAATGAAAAACTAATGATTGATGCTTCTCATCTCTCTCCATTCCTATCTGTCTGTCCCTGTCTATCCCTCTCTCTAACTCACTCTCTGTCTCTGTAAAAAAAAAAAAAAAAAGAAGAAGAAGAGTTCAAGCCAAGGTGGTGGCACAGTGGATAGAGCGGCAGCCTGGGACCCAGGTTCAAAGCCCTAAGGTTGCCAGCTTGAGTGCAGGGTCACCGGCTTGAGTGTGGGATCATAGACATGATCCCATGCTCGCTCACTTGAGCCCAACAGTCACTGACTTGAAACCCAAGGGGTCACTGGCTTGGCTGTAGTCCCCTAGTCAAGGCACACATGAGAAAGCAAACAATGAACTAAGGTGACACAACTATGAGTTAATGCTTCTCATCTCTCTCTCTCTCTCTCTCTCTCTCTCTCTCTGTCCCTCCATCTCTCTCTCCCTCACTAAAACAAAAGAAGAGTTCAAGCCCTCACCCCTTTACCTTTATATTTGTTAGTTTGTTTCTAAAAGACATAATTAAGGTCACTGAAGCAGAATGACTAACATTTGAGTTTTCAATTATCCATAACATTAGTTTCAATTATCTATAGCAGTTAAAGTTAAATTAACTGCTACCGATAATTAATTATGTTAAATAAAATGAAAAAGCAGTCTCCTACATTACCATTATTTTCCACTCAAATACTGAAAGTGATGTAGAAAAAGGAAAAGGACACCTGGAATGTACCAGGAGTCATGCCTTTGGGGTGTCTTACCTCTTATGGGAGCTTTTATAATACTAACCTTGCAGAGCCTCTGAAGTCTTTAAACTCAATGTTAAGAAGAGGCAAGAAGTTGCTTTTACAGAATGGGCACGTTGTATTCAAATTTGAATCATCTGCTGTCCACCCAGCCATAATTTCTTCATCATAAACTAAAGCTCCACAAGCTGTGCACTGTGAACAACTTGACATCAAAACCTAAGAGTAGAAAAGTGTAGACACTGAAAACCCCCACAATGATCATCTTAAACAAGCATTCTCTGAGATATAGAATTTTATTTATTTTGCTGATCAAATTTGGAATAGTTCAATTAATTTATAGGTAAAAATGATCAGTTTACTGCCCTGCTTACATAAGGCATTAAGCAAATTCAACACAATGACTTATTTTATTATTCTGTCAACAAGGGTATTGTAGAATTCTATTATATGTCATTCTGAAATAAAACTATGTATATAGCCACTTTATCATGAGTAGAAACAGAACTTTTACCTCCATTGCACAATTCTGATAGATGCTAGACATGCTGGTGTTTTGAGAAGAACCATGATCTGATTTTTCAAAATCCTGCCCTTTCATGCCTCTTGGAAATGGAAGTTCACCTAGAGAGAAGTACCCATCATAGCACAGTATATATCAGAATGTCCCTTACTCTTTGGAAATGCATACTTAAAACATTCAGGGGGAAGTATCATGAAGTCTATTTATTTTCAATGGCTCAGTAAAAAAATGTGTATATTTTTATACACACACACTCCAAGTACCAGGCTAAGAAAGAAAGTAATATTAACACCTTTTACAAGGAATTCTTGCTGACCTGTGGTGGCACAGTGGATTAGTGTTGACCTGGAATGCTGAGGTCACCGGTTCTAAACACTGAACTTGCCTGGTTAAGGCACACATGGGAGGCAACTACAATGAGTTGATGCTTTCCGCTTCTCCCCACCCCCCTCCTCTATCTAAAAATCAATAAAAATAAATAAAATAAAATAAAGTTAAGGAATTCTTTAAAAGTCTCAAGACTTTTAAATTGAATTCCTGGGACTTCTCAGGTTTCTAGAGTTAATATTAAAAATTTTGGCCCTGGCCGGTTGGCTCAGAGCGTCGGCCTGGCATGCGGAAGTCCCGGGTTCGATTCCCGGCCAGGGCACACAGAAGAAGTGCCCATCTGCTTCTCCACCCCTCCCCCTCTCCTTCCTGTCTCTCTCTTCCCCTCCTGCAGCCAAGGCTCCATTGGAGCAAAAGATGACCCGGGCGCTGGGGATGGCTCCTTGGCCTCTGCCCCAGGCGCTAGAGTGGCTCTGGTGGCAACAGAGCGACGCCCCGGATGGGCAGAGCATCACCCCCTGGTGGGCGTGCCGGGTGGATCCTGGTCAGGCGCATGCGGGAGTCTGTCTGACTGCCTACCCGTTTCCAGCTTCAGAAAAATACAAAAAAAAAAATTTTTTTTTAATTTTTATTTCTGACTTCAATAAATTGTAAATGTCTTCAAAGTTTTAATAAATTTATGCATCTTTTAAAATATATATATATAGAGGGAGAGAGAGAAAGGGAGAAAAAGTTAGGTTAAAACTAGATAGAGAATATACAATTGTTCATTATATAAATCTTTCAATTTCACAGGACATTAAAATTTTTTCTAATACAAAGTTGGATAAACTAGAATTATAGTTTTAAAAAAACACAGGGCTAAGACATTTCAGTGATAGAGCCCAGGGACCCTCAGACTCTGGTATGCCTCTGATTCACCCAGAGAACTGGTTAAAAACACACATTTATTTCTAAGGCCCTATCCCATGGACTCAAGTCTCAAAAATTTTAGCCTAGGGCTTGGGTATTTGTATAGATGTTTAAGCAAATTTCTCAGGGGATTCTGATATACACTAAATGATATAATCCCATGATATACACAACTAAAAATAAAATCACTAAGTAACTGTAGTACTTGTAGATCATAAAAAATAACGGTGATAGTATGGTGTGACTATATTAAAAATCTGTCAGATCAGCCTGACCTGTGGTGGTGCAGTGGATAAAGCATCGACCTGGAGGAACAGAGGTCGCTGGTTCGAAACCCCCTGCTTGCCTGGTCAAGGCACACGTGAGAAGCTATGATGAGTTGATGCTTCCTGCTTCTCCCACCACCCCTTTTCTCCTTCTATCGCCTCTCTTTTAAATCAATAAATAAAATCTTAAAAAACATACTATTAGATCATTTCAACAAATAAGGCTTACTGTATGTGTTGTGGGAGAAGGGAAAGGTAAGGGCATGTAAATTAGAAGAGAGGACAATTCTTCCCCATACCTGTTGCATAGTATGATTTTCCTATATCTCCACTGCTGCCGCTACTGCCAAGGCTTGTGTTGCTCTGAGTAAGTTCACTGGGGACCAAACCTGAGATACTTATGTTAGGTGACATATTCTCCTCCAAAATATGGTCTTCAAGGCCAGCTGGGAAGCTGTAATCTCTATTAGTTTCCTCCTTAATTGAAAAGAATAAAATCAAACACACAAACAATACCTTCACCAATGAGAATATATTTACTCCATCTTTTTCAGAATTAAACTCCTCTATAATCCTTAAATAAATCATCATCCCTATATGTATTTTTCAAAGTGATGAATTCTTCTAGTATTTGGAATTTCCCTTCCAAACTCTGAACATTCAACCAATGATGTATATCAGGGGTCCCCAAACTTTTTACACAGGGGGCCAGTTCACTGTCCCTCAGAACGTTGGAGGGCTGGACTATAAAAAAAACTATGAACAAATCCCTATGCACACTGTACATATCTTATTTTAAAGTAAAAAAACAAAACGGAAACAAATACAATATTTAAAATAAAGAACAAGTAAATTTAAAGCAACAAACTGACCAGTATTTCAATGGGAACTATGCTCCTCTCACTGACCACCAATGAAAGAGGTGCCCCTTCCAGAAGTGTGGCGGGGGGCCGGATAAATGGCGTCAGGGGGCCGCATGCAGCCCACAGGCCATAGTTTGGGGACCCCTGATGTATATAATACTTTAAGATTGTGTTGTGCCCCTAGTTGTATGTTTAGGGTATGGGGTGATTCTCAATCTTCACTATCATAAAATGAAGAAACTCTTAGAGCTCATTTTCTCCAGTGGGATCAGGTAAAGCAGCACAAGTAGAGTAGAAGCTTTAGAATCAGACATAGCCAGAGTGGGATCTTGGATCCACATTACTTTTAGGAATGAGGCCCTGCAAAAATTACTTCTTTAACTTTTATTTATATCGCCTGAAAAATATGAATAATATGAGTTCTTTAAAATAAGATTGTTATGAGACTTTCAGCTGGAAATATGATTGTTCAGAATAATAACCATCAACACTAGAGGCATAAAGCATGAATAAAGTTCCAAACATTGTAGTTCTTGATCACTGTGATTGTTGATGCTTTAGTTTAAATAAAGAACATTTCAATAAACAGCTTTTTAAATTTTTGCTTTAAAGAAGATTTGTGTCATTATAAAACCATGTTAAATGATTTTAAAAAATTAAACAGATATGCAAAACAGGAAATAAAAGCACTTAAAATACCAATAAGCCACAAAGTACAATCAAAATCTTGATGCATACCTTTCTACTTACTTAAAAATATGCATAATACATATTTACAAAATAGGAAGTTTTATAACAGAGTCTTCTCATGTAATTTATTTTGTCATTAAATCTTCTACATTATTTAACCCCCTCCATCCTAATCCAATTTACTGATGTACTATTGTATGTTTAGTAAATCTTCTATTGCTTATATATTCAGCATACTTTTTGTTATGTATATGTTATATGAAGAGTTCCTTTGAGCTATTTTTACACAAATCCCTAATTTTTTTTCCCTAGATTAAATTCTGTTTAAAAATTCTAAACATTTTTATAGACATTTTATTCATTTCTTCCTTTGAAAATACTTATTAGGTATATCCTATTTGCTTTTGCCAGGCACTGAAATCAGTACTATAGCAATGAAGATTAAAATCTGTACCAACTTGGAATTTACAATCATATATTCCAAACTCAAATTATTCTGTATAAAGCTTTTTAAAAATACTGTTAGATAAAATTCCAAATATAAAATGGCATTTAAAAAAATAATGCCAGACTGAGATACTTTTGAACTTAGCTTATTTTGTCTTTCCTTAACTAACCTCGTAAGCTCTTTAAATACAAAATACAATTTGTGTTATAATACTTACTGTACTTTTAGTTCAATTAAGTCTGCCTATAAAATAAAATTTTCTTTAAAAAAGTATACAAGTCTTATTTGTCCAATTTAATTTCCACTCTACTTCCTGCTTAGAACTTTAGCAACCTGAAATTGATTATATTATCTTGAAAATGCATGATGTTTTAAGCCTCCATATTTTTTTCACTATTCTCTCAGATACATATTCTACCGTCTTACCACTTTGACTAACCCCAAACTTTCAATTTACCCATCAAAAGCCACTTAGTTATCATCTGCTCTGCTCTTGTTGGACAGTCCCCACAGGAACCTTTTCTAAGGTGCTGCTCCTTCTTTGCTGCTATCATGGTTCAGAGCATAGACTCGAGCCAATCTCTCAGACTTCAAATTCTAATTTTGTAACTCACTTGTTGTGTGACCTGGAAAATTAATTAACTTCTCTGAATCTCAGATACCTCATTTATAAAATGAGGACAAATGGTAGTACCAACCCATGGGACTGCTATAAAAATTAAATAAATATATGTGTGTGCATCTATATCCATGTATTAAAAAAATATATATATATATAGTTTATGACAATACCTAGAACATAGTGCTACAGTAATAACAGTAAACATATATAGATGTCTGCTTTTTCTACTAAAGTACTACTATAATTCTTTAATACAATAGTGAAATTTAAAAAAAAAATTTTTTTTAATTTTATTTATTCATTTTAGAGAGGAGGGGGGGGGAGAGAGAGAGAGAGAGAGAGAGAGAGAAGAGAGAGAGACACGGGGGAGGAGCTGGAAGCATCAACTCCCATATGTGCCTTGACCAGGCAAGCCCAGGGTTTTGAATCGGCGACCTCAGCATTTCCAGGTCGACACTTTATCCACTGCACCACCACAGGTCAGGCCTACAATAGTGAAATTTTAATTAAAGTTTTTCTATAAAAAAATAAGCAAAATTTCCCTACTTCTATTTTCATAAGATCTAATGATTAATTCTCTTTACAATAATTTTTAAAAGAATTATCAGTTTTTGTTATGCAGTATGAAATCTATGGATCAAGTTGTCAAATGACTTCATAGATATTAATAAGATTACAAAGGTAAAGGATATTTAAAAAGTGAAGTGCTATGCAAATAATATGGCATCATTATTAAATTAAAACATTAATCATTTGGCTTCCAAAGAAATAAACTTATTGTGTTCGTTTAGACTGATCTATGGAATTATAAAGTAGTCCTGATATTTTATTTTTTCATTATTAATTTCCTTACATGTATGTTCAAATCATTTCAAGAAATAGGATATACATAAAATTTTAAAATATAAAAACCAAATTTACTAGAACTCTCTAATAATTTGTATATAAAAATACTACAAACATTCCAATATCAGACAGACTACACACATACAACAATCTTACCTCATCATCTGAGTAGTTGTAGGCAGACACTACAGCTACCCACATCTTATTGGCTACTGTCGCTGCTTGTTTCATACCAGATTTTAGGACATCTATCTTGGGTCCAGACAGTATATTATCCAGCTTTAACCCTGACAAAGAATTTACCACAGAACCCAATGAGCCATGTGGTGAAGAATGCACCAATGCTGATAAAGAAGGTGAACGTTCTTTACGACCTCGAGAGGGAGTTTGCTGCTTGAAACGCCCGGTAAAAGTTTTAGACCTAGACACTGCAGGGGAGCTCTTTTCACTTTCAGGATTTTCCTGTGCTGGTGGACCATGCTCTAAAGGTAGGCTTGATCTCCTCTCTAAAGGGTGAATAAATGCAGTGGTAGGGCCAGGCTCTCTGTTCCCCTCTCCGTGTAACTCCATACTAGAAGACTTGCTACCCAGGGGACTCTTTAGGTTCATGTAGGTTTCAATTTCATCAGCCAGATTACGTGCAATAACTGGAGAAAACAACTTATCTTCAGAATCAGAAGTTTTTTCTCCTGTATATTCAGTGGCTAAAAGAGACAAAGGATCTAGTCCAGTTTCAACATTTTCCCTCTCAACAGCTTTAGCAACACCATATAAACTACTTCTTTTATTTATTAGTTCTTTGGATCCTGCTTTCAAGTCTGCACTGTTGCTATCACTTTGTAGACTATCATGTGTCTCCTTTGTCATAGTTGTGGTTACAATGTCATCAGTTACAGGTTCTATGAGCTCTTGGCTTTCCTCAAGCATCTCTAACACTGAAGATCTGTACTCAGAATCCCAAGTGCTTTCAGACACACGAGTCCTAGTATCAGCTAGATGACAACTAACACTCTCAAAGCTATGGGTTCTTGCAATATGAAGTGGAGAGGCCTTAGGACATGTCAATGCTGCTGTGAGAATCTTGGCATCTGCTCCCATCATGATAGCCATGTCACTTGAATTCAAATCCAAACTGCTCTTCTTAAGCAACATTCCTGCTCGACTTTCAGAACTAAAACTACAACTCCTCTCTGGAAAATGCTTTTGTCTCTTTTCTCCTCTGTCACTGTTCTTGAGATTAGTAACTTCGCCAAAGACTGCATCTTCAACTTGATCTTGAGCAGAAAATAGCACTTTTGATGTACTACCTAAAAGAGAAAATATAATATTAAAAATCAGTCTGGCCTTGGCTGGTTTGCTCAGTGGATAGAGCGTCAGCCCAATGTGTGAACATCCTGGGTTCAATCCCTGGTCAAGGCACACATGAGAAGCGACCATCTGCTTCTCTTCCCCTCCCTCCACCAGTGGCTCGATTGGTTCAAGAGTTGACCCTCAGTGTTGAGGATAGCTCCGTTGGTCCAAGCATCAGCCTCAGGCACTAAAGATAGCTTGGTTGATGCAAGCATTGGCCCTAGACAGTGGTTGTCAGGTGGATCCTGGATGGGGCGCAAAAAGGAATGTGTCTACCTCCCCTCCTCTTACTTAAAAAAATTAAAAGTAAAAAAATAAAAATGAATATGTTTTCTAAAGTAACTTTTATTAAAAAGTTTATTTTCTGGCCTGTCCTATGGTGGCACAGTGGATAGAGCGCCACCCTGGAATGCTGAGGTCACCACTTCGAAACCCTGGGCTTGCCCAGTTAAGGCACACAGGACAAGCAAGCAATGAACAAATAAAATGAAGCAACTATGAGTGGATACTCCTTGCTCCCACCCCTCTCCTCTCTCTGTAAAATCAATAAATTAAACTCTTTGGAAAAAAACCTAGATAAGTTTATTTTCTAATCTATAAAAAGATTCAGAAAATTTAGAAGGCACAAAGAAGGTACAAAGAAAAAGAAAATAACAAAATTCCATTCAACCCTCTCAGAAATAACATTTTAATATATAATCTGCCTTTCATCTTCTATGCATATAAACACACACTTTAAAAATGACCATGCTGGCCCTGGCCAGTTGGCTCAGTGGTAGAGTGTAGGCCTGGTGTATGGATGTCCCAGGTTTGATTCCTGGTCAGGGCACATAGGAGAAACACCCATCTACTTCTTCACCCCCTCCCCCTCTCGCTTCTGTCCTCTATCTCTCCCTCCTCCCCTCCTGCAGCCATGGCTCAACTGGAGGAAGTTGGCCCTGGGTGATGAGGATGGCTCCATGGCCTCCACCTCAGGTGCTAAGAGGGGCTCGGTTGATGGGCAATGGAGCAACACTCCTGATGGGCAGAACATTGCCCCCTAGTGGGCTTGCTGGGTGGATTGTGGTTAGGGCACATGTGGGAGTCTGTCTCTGCCTCCTTCAGTTCACAGAATTAAAAAAATAAAAATAAAAGATCATGTAATATATGTACATATCTGTATTATTCACTAAAATATGTCACATTTCTCAATATTGATCTCTATCTTACACTTCAGGGTTTTACATTCAATTTAAGAAAAATGTTCTACATCAAGTAACAGATCTAAAAAGAAATAATCTCTTCTAGCTTAGCCTTCATATATCTAATTCAACAAATATTTGCCAGGAATCAACTCTGCACAAAGCAAATTCATAATCATGGAGGAATTAATATTTGCTACAGTAAACAATCAAGAATAGAATGCTTAGAATTAGCCAACTCCAAGAAGGCTAATAAAATCTGAGTAGCTAAAAATTGTTCAGATATAGTCATTCTTTCATCAAATATCTAAATGTCTACTAACATCTACTATGTGAGGTACTAGAAACACAATGGCAAATACATAGACATGATCCTAGCCTTCACAAATCAGTCTTATTTGATCCAGTAGCACAAAACTGTGCCAGTGGCTGTAGAAACAGCTCTGCCCCCCAACTTTGGGGGAAACAAATAAATAGTCTTACTCTTTGCTACCATGCAATTTTACCCATTCCAAAACCAAAAGCTATTTTCCTATATGAATTATTACACAAACTTAAATCCATCTATCCCAGTGATGGGCAATCTTTTGAGCTTGGTGTGTCAAAATTTGCCAAAAAACCAAGCATAACTCGGGTGGTGTGTCACTTCAAGAAAAAAACCATAATTTCATGATATTTATAGTTTAAATAACAAAAATGTATAATTGTAATATATAACTGTATTTAATAAACCAAAAACTGATTATTTAACTTACCTGCTTAGTGACTTCTTTGTTCATCAGTCAGTCGGTTTCTTTTGTTGGTCTTGATATTATTTAACTTGTGTGGGGTGCCGTGAACTAAGATAAGTGAGGGGGAGGGGGAATTCTTTAACTAACCTGCCTATTAGTGACTTTTTTGTTGCTGAATTTCATTGGCTAAATCTTCAGTTGAAGGTTGGTATTTTGTACACTTCAAGCCCAAGCAAGTGCTACTAACTTCATCTGTCATTCTGTTTCTTTTGTTGGTTTTGTTATTATTTAACGCTGAGAATAAGGTCTCACAAAAGTATGTAGAGGAAAAAATTGTGAGTAAAGCCATTGCTATATTTTTCAGGGTGCTAAAAGTGTCTGGTAATCGGTTCCAGGCACTCCAAATTTCCTGTTCGTAGTGGCACTCCTCTTGATTCTCCAAGCGGCACCTTTCCAGATTCTCAAGCTTTGACCTCAAGTCAACAAACACCTGAGCCCAGATGCTGTCTTGAAATTCTGCAACTTGCATCTTATATAAATTAAGATGGACGCCACTATTTCTAATGGCGGGAAACGGCACCCATAGCACAGGCCCTCGCCTCTCCCAGCCTCCCCCCTCACTTATCTCAGTAATGATGGTCAATTAGAAATCCATGACACCCCAGAACAGTAGATTGGATGATGGTTGCTGTGGTTATGTGGTTGCTGGTAATGGCGATCACAGGGCCCCCAGATATGTGTGTCCCACAACATTCCGCTGCTCCCTGCTCCACCAGCAGGAAGTGAGGATCCCCTAACGACCTAACCGGAAGTCCCAGAACTAGACACTCTGTGCCAGAGTTCTGTTGTTTTGGCCTACAGACCTCCGGCACAGAGTGTCTACACTATAGCAAATGTTTTATCCTTGGCTACTACACCTAGCCATGTGTCATCGAAAATGGCTACGCATGTCAATGCTGTACACATGTCATAGGTTCACCATCACAAATCTATCCATTCATATTTAGGATTCTCATTTGTTTTGTAAAAAGCATAATGACCTGGGAGATTTGAAAGGAAAGTCTTTAATAAGGTTTTTTTAATCTTCCAAATTACTTTCAGGCTTCTTTTTAATCTCCCAAATTTGTACCAACTAAAAATCATAATCATACCAATTAAACAGAATTAATAATAAGCATTTAGAGATATTTTTTAAGTTTTTAGGGGAATCATATTAGCCTATTTTATAAATCTGCATCAGCTTAGCAAACTTTTACCAACATTTGAGAAACAGATGGTTGCAATTAACTGGTTCTCATAGTATGTCCAGGAACTTAGTGACATATTTTGTTCAATTTTTAAAATGAATTTGACTATTTGATGTATTGGCAAAAGCCCCATTACCATCTCCTTCTTTCTTAATAACAAAAATCTTCCTAGATCAAGATGTAACATGGAAATAAAATGAGTAAGAAGGGAAGGAAACACACCAGTTTCCAGACCATGTCCATTTCAGTATTCTGAGAAGATTCTAACCCTTTGATGAAGAAAACTCTGCCCCCTCCCTTTTAACCTGCTATCAACAGGTTGGAAAAATGAGATATAGAACATATATATCAATAATTTGTTCAAAAACCTTTAGCTCCACCTCTTGTGTACTATTCCTCTCCAACAACAACTAAACTTGGTATCACAGAAAATACAAAAAAAACAAAAACAACCAACTTTAGAAATAAGAATTTCTACATTAATTTTAAAAGTTGGACAAATTAGTTTCTATAAAGTACAATAGATATACTTACAGACAAAACAGTCAATTTTAGAGAAGTGAATTGTAGCTACTAACAAAGGGCACAGGATACATACAGGACAAGTTCATTATCTTTAAAATCATATACTTAGGGTATGCCTTAAGAGTACTTGGGAGACTATAACATAGCTGAAAGTAGCAAACTCAAATTCAAGGGAGTTACACATAACAGTTATTCATTACAAATATTTAATCACACATAAGAAGTGGTTCAGGGCACTTATAAAAATTGGGCCAAAATTAAAAAGCCACTGACATTTTTTGTAGAAAGTGACATCAATCATTTTTTTCCATTTCCCTTCAGTGACAGAAATTATCCAATCATACAAAAAAAGCCCTGTGGAATTTGATCGCATCCCTGCATCTCTGCTCTTGAGAAACATATAAGAGGCCCTATGGTCATCTCTCATTACCTACCATGAGAAAGTGGGACCAAACTGAGAACAGGCGCTACAAGAAAAGGTATTCCAAATAACAACTAAACACTCTTTACGTACCTTTCCTTTTAAAAATTAAGTATCTTTAAACAACTATTTTAACTTCTTTAGCTCATTTATAGGATTCAAACTTACTTCTGGCTCTTTAGCATGTTCATTACAATTAAGTCAACAATTCGGTATCATTAAAGACACATGTATATCTGCAGAAGTATATTTAAAATTTTTTTTTCTTTTTCTTTTTCTGAAGCTGGAAACGGGGAGAGACAGTCAGACAGACTCCCGCATGAGCCTGACCGGGATCCACCCGGCACTCCCACCAGGGGCGAAGCTCTGCCCACCAGGGGGCGATGCTCTGCCCCTCCGGGGCGTCGCTCTGTTGCGACCACAGTCACTCTAGCGCCTGGGGCAGGGGCCAAGGAGCCATCCCCAGCGCCTGGGCCATCTTTGCTCCAATGGAGCCTTGGCTGCGGGAGGGGAAGAGAGAGACAGAGAGGAAGGAGGGGGTGGGGGTGGAGAAGCAGATGGGCGCTTCTCCTATGTGCCCTGGCCGGGAATCGAACCCGGGTCCCCTGAAAGCCAGGCCGACGCTCTACTGCTGAGCCAACCGGCCAGGGCCTATTTTAAATATTTAATAACCAATATGTAAAGACTCACCAGTACTACTTTTCCTGCCACTGAAGTCAAATATACCAGATGGAACTTTCACAATACTGCTGCCCCATGCAGGAGGCTCAGTGGGACTCGGTGGCTCTCCACTAGCTTGTGAATGTTTTGCAACCACATTAGAGATATCACACACTTCTGGAGAAAAAAAAGTTAGAATGTTATTATTCCTTTTTTGGGTTTTTTTTGCCGATATTGAACAGAAACTATGTACTGATTTTAATACATTCTGTATAGCATTTCCCCCCAAGTGGGGATGAATACATGACTATTTTATTACTGATTTGTGACTGATTTACTTTATGCCATCAATGTTGCCAGTATTGAGTAAAACAAAAGCTTTATTTTAGCATTCAATACCTCTAACTGGAGCATTATTTTTTTAATGTTTATTTTTCATTGATTTTAGAGACAGGAAAGAGCACGAGAGAGATAGGAACATCAATCTGTTCTTGTATGTGCCCTGACTGGGGATCAAACAGGCAAACTCTGTGCTTCAGGTTGATGCTCTAACCAAACCAGTTATCCAGCCAGGGCTAACTTGATCATTCTTGAATGGATAAATTAAAGCTTTGGCCTTCAGTTATAGTCATCATTTGTGAAGTAGGAAATGGACTTGTTTTGGCATAACTGCAGCATAAAATAAGTAACATCATTGAATAAAGTATACTTTTGTGTAAAAACATAGGAAGAACATCTTAACACCATAAGGTCAAAATATTACTCCATATTTCCCTAAAATGATTATTAGAAATCATTTCTAACTCGATGAGTCCCATTAAAAAAAAACAAAAAAACCCCCAGGAAACCACAAAAACTATATTTAACTTACCCATGAAAACTACCCTCTTAAGATATTTGAAGGACTTACAGTGAAAGAATATTTACAATAAAGGGGACACTAGAATATAAGTTTGATGACTCAAAGTTTAGTCTCAGTTCTGTCACAAAGTAGTTACATAACTTCGACCACTAAATACTTCAATGGGTCACAGTGTCCTACAAAATGGGGGGCTGACCTAGTCTCTAAAGATCTCTTAAATTCAAAAATTAAGAGACTACTGAAATCTACCATATATAATGGTACACAGTACCTTATAAGCTCAGACTTTACATTTCTAAAAATTATCAAATAAAGTATTTTAGTTAACACAGGTATTTTTCCAAGTAAAGCTAGAAAATATCAGTACTTAACCTTCTGTTTGTACTTTCGTTTTAGTTATCAATTCTCTTGCTACTTGTTCTTCAGGCACATGAATTTCTGCATCATCCTTTATAAGTTCATCCTTAGACCCATAGCCTTGGTCAGACTGACCACCTGTGAAAAACAATGCAGGCTTACACAGAAATCATTTCATACACTTGTAGTCCAGCCATAACATTTCAAAAGAAAATTCCACTGATCTACATAATTAAACTCAGAGAAAAGGAAGACAAAAAAGCTTACAAAGCACACAGACCATTTTAAACAATAAAAGGCAAAGAACAGCAGAAACAGGAACATCAAGGACTAAACACTATTACATATTTGAAAGCACTGAACCTTAGTTTCCTATTCTGTAAATCAACAGATTTGGACAAGATGTCTTGAAAGGCTTCTTTTGGAGTGTGTCTATAGAATACTACCTTTGTGTAAGAAGAGGAAATAAACATATATCTGCTTACTTTCACCAGAAGACACAAACTGGTTCTCTATACGGTGTGGGGCAAAATAGGCTGGGAGAGACAGAGAAAAAGGAAACTTTTCTAAATATGACTTATTATTTTCTTTTTATTTTTGGAAATGTATTAACTTCTACATATTCATAAAATTAAATCAATATAATAGAGGGTGGGGAAGGAGAATAACTAAAATTGAATGCAAATAGAAACAAATGAAACCTACTATATTTCATATGAGTAACAACCACTCTGAAAGGATGTGGAGGACTAATCCAAGTAACTTGGAATACATTATTCTGAGTATGTACCCTAAGCCTGGGGGTCACAGTCAAATATTGAACTCGTTACAAAGTTTGTTTTTAACAGGGGAATGGGTGTAGTAATTCTGAAATTATTCTATGTGTCCTGTAAACTGAGCAAATGAGTAAAGTAGATGCTGTTTTTAAAAGCCAAGATTACTGTGGAAGAGCCTGACTGGTGGTGGCTCAGTAGACAGAGCAGTGCACAGGTTCGAAACCCCAAGGTCACCAGCTTGAGTGCGGGCTCATTGGGCTTGAGCATAGGATCACTGGCATGACCCCATGGTCGCTGGCATGAGCTCAAGGTTGCTGGCTTGAGCAAGAAGTCACGGGCTCAGCTGGAACCCCTGGTCAAAGTATGTACAAGAAGCAACCAATGAACTAAAAGTGATGACACTATGAGTTGATGCTTCTCATCTCTCTCACTCTCAGTCTCTCTCTCTCGCTAAAAAAAAAAAAAGAATATTATGGAAGACATATTTTTAAAGTAAATGGAATGAAAGAAGACAAAGAAAAACCTGTGGGATTGATTGGAATGAGAAGAATTTCTACAGTATATATACTATTTTCTAGTTCAGCTGAACAAGTCTAGAACCAGTAACACCTTGGTAGCAATAACCATACCTAGGGCCCAAATTTTGGTTCCTAAAATCTATTGCCCATTAAGAAGAACCTAAAATCCTTGAAGAAATGGCTGATTCCAGAGCTCAGGCAGGAAGGTATAAGAATAAGTTAGGAACATTTTATTGTTCAAGAAAGAATACAGAATGGAGGAATGCCTAAAGGATATGCGACAAACTACCGTCTTACACATGTGGTGGGAGGATAGAGTTGGCAAAACCACCACTTTGTGTGTGAACTCAACATATGTTTTATTAAATTGATTTCTATAATAACACATAAAATTCACATCTTTGTGTTCTTCCATCTCTGATGGTTCACCTTATTTTTTATATATAATTATATTTATTAGAATTTATATACATATTTTCTTTTATTTAAAAAACTGCTAATTAGCCATGTAACTTTTATCCTCTTTCCTTATTATACCCACAAGATTTTTTCTAATTTTTAAAAACTTTTTATTTTTAATTTATTGTGTTGACATGATTTCAAGTGTCCCACTCAATATAACACCCTCTACACACTGCATCGTGCTCCCCATGACCCATGCAAAGTGTCTTTTTATCCTCATTTCTGTCCTTTTGGCCCCCCCACCTCTATCTTTCCTTTCCCTCTGGCTATTGCTATGCTGTTGTATCTATCTATGTGTTACATATAAGGTCTACCAGAAAGTTCTGTCCGTTTCTATAACAAGTTTCGACACGTAAGCACATGTTTATTTGGCGCATGTGTGCCTCTCTATTATCACTAATGTATACATACTGACGTAGCAAATTAACTAAAACAAAGTTGATTCACGTTAGTCTTATGTGTGAAGCGATAGTATACCCATGGCTACTGATAAAGTTCATTTACGCCACTGTAATTTTTACGAATTTCAACAAGGAAGAAATGCTACAGAAGCATGTCTGTCGCATCCACCATATTCCCTGGACTCAGCACTCTCCGACTATCACTTGTTTTTGTCCTTACAAAATTTTTTGAAGGGCAAAAAATTCAAAAATGAAGAAGATATCAAACAAGCACTGGTTCAATTTTTCGCATCAAAAGATAAAACATTTTTCAAAAATGGGATATACAAATTGCCCTCACGCTGGCAAGAAATCATTAATAATAATGGCAATTATATTATTTAATAAAGTTTATTGACAGTAAGAAAAATTTGTATTTTGTTTTATTCCAAAAATGGACAGAACTTTCCGGTAGACCTTATATATATGATTTTGGCTAATCCCTTTACCTTCTTTGATCCCGTCTCCATTTCCCCCTTCCCTATGACAGCTGCCCATAAAACCACCACTTTATAACTATGATTGTCAAGATAGATTCAAGCAAGAATCATAAATGGACACTAAATTAAAAAAAAAGTTTACTATGAATGAGGATATTATTGCATAGGCTCACAGTATCTTCTCACAAATAGCTTATTATCTGCAAGGAGGTGAATAGTAACTGAGAGAAACCAAATATTGAGACCAGTAATGAAAATTAACACCACCAACAAGGGGCAGACAGTCATTATGTGACTCTGGGATGTAATAATCTAAATAGGATACAATATCACTTTTGTAGTAGAGCCATGGATGCATAAACTAATCTAATTACATGGAAATGTCAGGCAAGCTCAAGTTGAAGAGCATTCCACAAAATAACTGGACTGAATTCTTCAAAAGGTTCAAGGTCATGAAAGATAAAAGAAAGGGTGAGGAACTATGTCAGGTTAAAAGAGACTAAAGAGAGTGAGTTAAAGTACCACAAAGGACATCACAATAATTGAAAAAATTGGAATATAGACTATAGATTAAAGTAGTTTATGAATGTTTTCCTGAATTTGGTAACAATACTGTGGTTATACAAGAGAAAATACTACTGAAGTATTAGGAGGTAACAGGGCAAGATGTATACAATATGTTCTCACATGATTTGTAAAATAATAATAATAATGTATATATGGGTATAGAAAAAAATAATAAAAAGTGTGGCAAACTAAAAGTGAGTGAATCTAAATAAAAATTATTTAAGAGTTCTATGTATTATTCTTGCAAAATTTCAGTAAGTTTGAAGCTATTTCAAAGTACAAAAGTCTATTTTGGCTTTAAACTTATTTAAAAACAAAACTAAGACCAGTTACTAGACAATCCTTTTATAAAGGACATGAATGAAAAACATGTAAAATAAAAAATACAGTGTCTTATACTTTCTACTACCACTTGTTACACTGCTACTCCAATGTTGGGTTTGCCATCTATATAACGAAAGAATTAAACTCTAAATGCTGCCATTTAGAATGACTAACTTCAGTCATACTTTTATTGGCTCCCTCAGAAAGGCTGGTAGAGTACTGTAGTGCCATGAAAGGACACAAGACTGGAAACTGAGTAAACTGATTAAACCTAGATATGCTCCCCAACAAGCTAAGTGACTCAGTATCAGGTACCAAGTGGAAAGATTCTACAAGATAATCCTTAATGAAAAGTGTAACTTAAGCATGCAGGCTACAAGTCTCCAAAAGTATCAAATGATATCACCAGAAACTCTACAAAGGTATATAATCACTGTAAATTCAGTACTGGGGCTTCAGCCATTTGTATGCAGCTAAAAAGAAATATATGGAAAAGGGATCTGAAGTTTCTTGCCCAACTACTGAAATATTTATGCCAATTTCTTGGGATTACCAGACCACTTTCTCTATTAAAGAAGGCAAGTTTAAAAATCTGGAGGTATAAGAAGAATATCTATTACTATTATTATTCTTGGGAAAATTGTTTCATACCACAAAATTATTTTCTTGATATTTCACTAGTGAAATACATTTCATTTTTAAGTATTAGAAGAAATACAGGAGGAAATAAAATAAGGTGGCTTTAAAATAAAAGTCTCATAAAAATTCCTACTTAATAAAACAAAGTTAATTTACAAACAGGATTGTAACTTAGCCTTATGCTGAGTTTCAATGATTTATACATGTTTTTAGCATAAAAACTCAGCAGATCAGTTTTAGCAAGCAAACACATCAATAGCTAGAACACTATTATCTTTAATACCTACAAAACTATTTGACACAATAATGCTATAAGCCAATCTCAAAGTAAGAATTATAGTCTTAAATCATAGTATATTTTCAAAGATAACAAATGTGATTGCAAACTGATCATTAAATGTTAGCTGAATATTTTCAGTAGCACATATATGATTACACTTATCTGAAGGAGAAAAAGCCAAGAAAACTAAAAGTATTTTCCACTGGTAGCAAGACTTAAAATACAACAAAAGGTCTCTCCCCCACCCTTGCATGTCAGCAAAATTTAACCTAATAAATGGGAAATTACCTGAAGTGGTTAACATTCAATGGCAGAATTAATGCACACGTGTATCCATAGCTTCACGTCACACAAGTCTGCACCCCCACACCATGACAGCCAAGGACAAATGCAGCATCAAGAAACAGCACAGAGCAAAAAGCAGAGCAACAAAGAGCAGAGAAAAGGAAACTTCAGTCATTGAGACAAGTTCATCAGATGAAGCACAGGAATTAGACTCTGAATTCTTTTTAAAGAAAAGCCTGAGATATTAACAACAAAAAAGAAAAACAAACAAGAAGAAGGATGTGCAACACACATATATCTGCTCAAGTATTCCTTTAATTATGCTTAATTCTACCTTCAGAGGACAGAGGTTATACCCATAGCTTTGTCTGTAAAAGTAGCTTCAGTAGTTTCTCAGATTTTTAAAAGTGTCATTTAAGGTAATGACTATGCAAAGAGAATTCTTCTCATGATGTGTAACTTATTTTCTTTCCTCTTTAATATTCATGATCTCAAATCTTTAATAAATTATTTCCCACTAAATGAAAAGATTTGCAGGTTATGTCACTAATATTCAAGTTCCTGAGCTCACATTTCCTAACAATTATATCATATACTTTCATAAATGAATAATGAACAAATACAAAGAAGTTCCATGCTAGAGCCTTTCACACAGCACTCCAAAGTTAACTACAGAAAAAAAAGAGAAGTGAGCAGCAAAGATGTAATTTCTTCCCTTACTTATATATAGTATATATAGTATTTTTAAAGTACTTATACTGCACAAACTCTAGAGGGATGTAAAAGCTTTTTAAAAAAAGAAAAGACTTGAAAGAAGAAGAAAAAAAGAAAAGACAACATGAGAGTAAGTGAAGGGTTAGTAAAATCCAGATTTAGTACCTGTGCTAGAGTGATTATCAATGGAATCAAGCCTGATTAAGTCTCTGACGAAGACTGTGTGCTCCCCATTGTTAGCATCATTAGAACTATCCACGCTACCGTGGCTCACCGTGTCCCCATCACTTCCACCTGTGGCATTCTGAGGAGCTAAAGATAAGGACAACAGCAGTTCAATAATGCATGTACTGATAGTCTCTAAAACTAAACATCAATGACCCATAGTTCACTTAAAGTTGCACAAAACTTTCAAAAAATGTAGAGAGGGGGGTTAGACTAAGGTCATGCCTATCTTTAGTTGTACTGTATATAAAAATATCAACCAGAATTTAAGTTTTCTATTTCATATAATTAAAATGCATATACCTATAAAGCTTATCATTCAGTAAGAAAGTATCTTTCCAATCACATGTATTACCTGATGTTGAGGAGACCTGTGATTTTTGCATGGTCTTTTTAAGCGGCTGCCTAAATTGTGCCAAGCCATGTACCACATTTCGTACCTTCGTCCATAAGAAGATACCACTGCGGGTACTGCTAGGCCACGGGCTCTCCAAAACTACCTAAAGGTAAAATAAAGGTAAAAGTAAAAGTAATAGCTAATAGAAATATTTGATATGCTTAAATACATATACAAATTACACCCCAAAACCACTAAAAGAAAGTAAAAAAATTATCCATCTTAATTAGCAACATATATTGCCCAATGTCAATCTTACCTTATTATAATAACCATAAGTAATAGCATTTGGCTTTATGTTAGCAGTTTTCATTTCAAATAAGACTCTCACTGCTAAAACTGGATGACCCCACAGTCCACAAAGCTGCATTACCACTCGATAGCACACCTAACAAAAAATAATAATAACATCAAAGCATTAGTAGTTAGCATACAGTCCACCTGTGACTTGTAAAGATTTTTAAATGATTTACCGATTTTTCTCAAAGTTTTTAAGCACTATTTTCTCCTTTGTGTTTTGAGAGTCTCAATAAATTATTTGTAAAACCTATTCATTAATGGAAATATCAGCATAATTTTTTTAAAAAATTTATTGATTGATTTTAGAGAGGAAAGAGAGAGAAAGGCAGGGAGGTGGGGAGGAGTGGGAAGCATCAACTCATAGTAGTTGCTTTTTGTATGTGCCTTGAACAGGTGACCTCAGCATGCAAGGTCAACACAATCCACTAGGCCACCACAGGTCAGACAAGAAGTACCAGCATTATTAATTATTGCATTATAAGACCTTTGTGCATGTGTGCCATTTGTTTCAGTAACTAAGTTTACACAAAGAGAATGACTATTATTCTCCATACTTCAAGAAGAAATTCATTTTTAAAAAGAAGTATGATTAAAATACCTCTCCTCTAAATCATATTTTATATTCTATATCAAAAGAATTAAAGACGGCGTTCTCCAGAACGCCTATATGACAAAAAGAATTCTGTTAGTCCATGTCTTTAAAAAGTATGTTAAAAAGTTAAAAACATTGTAAAAAAAAAAAGTTAAAAACATTGTAATATAATTAGCAAAGGCTTTTCTGAGGATATGGGTTTACCAAGGGGGATAGATTTAATCATAAGAGGACAAGTCAATTAGGTACTCCTAAAGTTAGAATCTTACATATTAGAAGAAGATGGTAGAAAACATGGAGAATGAAACAAAGATCTCAATGATCCGTGGCTAAGAGGGTAAGCCAGTTTATAGAATGTGACAGGGCAGCCATGCATTTATTTATAATAAATAAATCATTTATTCTGAGATTAAGGAGTGCTCACTTCAGCTGCACAAATACTAAAATAAAAATGATACAGACAAGATTAGCATGGCTTCTGAGCAAGGATGACACACAAGCTTGGGAAGAGAATAAGGAAATACACATATAGAAGATACTTTTCTTGGGACTCATAAAATGTGCTGTTGATGACAGAGTTGCTTAACTGTGAGTATCATAATGCCAATTGCTCTTTCTCCTAAAGGGGAAAGTAAAAGATTTGAGGAAGAAAATTATATACAAGAGAACAGAAAAAATGAAATGTGAAAAGAGATGGGAAGAGGTAGGAAATCGTAAAGATGAGTACTATATGAAGCCAGAAATGCAGAGTATAATTTAGGAGCAGAAGGAGGTCAGATACTGTTAAGAGGAACTCTACAACTGACCAAGTTAAAGATGTTTTATGAAACTATATGAATTATGAACAACTGAAATCTAGGTAAGACTTATGAAGAAATGAAGAATGTGCTCAAGAGGGTACTTCAAATATCTGAAGAGTTGTCACATAAAAGAAGGAGTCAACAGTTACTGCATCTGCAAAAAGCCATAGGGAGGGGGAATTGAGCTCATCATAAAACACATACAACTTTATATCAATTAGGGCCAATTCAATCATGGGAAAGATCTCATATGTTACAAACTTTCTAGAGCATTGCAGTTTTAGGTTGAACTTACACTAAAATATCTTAAAGTCCTATTCAATTCTAAGAAAATCACTTTCTATATAAAATTGGGATTAATCTGAATTTTCTATAATGATTCTACATGATGAATTTATTCTGAAGTGTTTCCCCAACCTCCCAGGTTTACTTGTATAAAAGCCAGTCACCAAACTAAATAAACAGTAATAACACCAGGGATATAATTTTCTTTTCTTTTTTTTTATTCAGTGAGAGGTGGGGAGGCAGAGACACACTCCCACATGTGCCCTGACTGGGATCCACCCAGTAAGCCCACTAGGGAACGATGCTCTGCCCATCTGGGGCATTGTTCCATTGCTCAGCAACCGAGCTCTTCTTATCACCTGAGGCAGAGGCCATGGAGCCATCCTCAGTGACTGGGCCAACTTGCTCCAATTGAGCCATGGCTACAGGAGGGGAAGAGAGAGAAAGAGATAGAAATAGAAAGGGACATATAGAGAGACATGAGAGGGGAAGGAGTGGAGAAGCAGATGGACGCTTCTCCTGTGTGCCTTGACAGGGAATCAAACCCAGGACATCCACACCCCAGGCTAACGCTCTACCGAGCCAACTGGCCAGGGCCAATATAATTTTCCAATTGCAGTATTTTGTTTCAACATATCTGTGGTAGATAAAAGATGGCAACCAACTCTGCTACTCCTCACACTGAAAGGTCTATATCTGCCCTGGCTGGCTAGCTCAGTTGGTTAGGGCTTGGACCCAAAGCACAGAGGTTGCTGGTTTGATCCCTGGTTGGGGTACATACAGGAACAGATCAATGTTCTTGTCTTTCTCTCTCTCTCCCATCCTCTCTCTTCACTAAAACAAAACAAAATAAAATAAAATAAATCTAAAAAATAAAATAAAGTCTATGTCCTTCTCTTTGAATTGAAGGGGAAGGCCTCAATTCTGTTGCATGACTAACAGAATTCGGCTGAAGTGACACTGCATCAGTTTCCAGAAATGATAGAGACAAGCAACTGCCAGTTCCTACTTCCTCTATCTTGAATAAATGCTTAGAGCTCTAAGCTATCAAGGAAAAAGCCCAAATACAGCACACGGGTTTTAAGACTATGTGGAGGGAGAGGGTCTCACCTGAGCCCGACCTTCCAGTCAATGTTGCCAAAGTGCCTGGCCTGCCTTTGAGTTAAGCTGTCTAGAACCCTCCAGACCAGACCAGCGGGCAACTGGTTATAACCAAGTGATTCTAGTTAATGCCTTGTGTACCAGAAAAAGCACCCAAAATCCTTTCAAGATTTTCAGCAAATAAAAAAATAAGACTTAATAAAATAGCTGTTATATGTCACTAAGTTTCAGAGTTGTTTGCTACTTAATAATATCTGTTAGACTGATGAGATGATATGGAAATAAGCATAACACAAATATTTAATTTTCATTAAAAATTCAGTAAATGTTATTAAAAAGAAAAATGTATTATGCATTTAAGTTTTAATTCAGCCAAGGTGGCATATGCTCTATTTCTAGGTCTTCTAAAGTCTTATTTGAAAATCTAGGTTATTATAACTTTAACATAAAATGTAGAACACAAAGCTGTCAAATTAAAACATTAAGAATATAAATGAGAGTGAGCTCTAATAAAATATGAACCTGAGCATCAAAACCACTTACTTGCTAGGTGGCCTTATGTGTGTATTTCAAATTTCTTTCTTTTTAAAATGTAGCTAGCTTGAGTCTAGGGTCACTGGCTTGAGCAAGGGGTCACTCACTCTACTGTAGCCCCGGTCAAGGCACATATGAGAAAGCAATCACTGAACAACTAAGGAGCTGCAACAAAGAACTGATGCTTCTCATCTCTCTCCCTTCCTGTCTGTCTGTCCTTATCTGTCCCTTTCTCTGACTCTCTCTCTCTGTCTCTGTCAAAAAAACAACGTAGCTAATATATAAACTGCCTCACAGAGTTGCTGGAAATATCAGAGGACATAATGTACAAGAAAATACTGTATAAACTCAAATGTGCTATTTTATATGTAATCAATACACAGATAAAACACATCAAATATGCCTAGAAAATATGTATTCTTAAGTATTAAACAAACATTTCTTTCTTCCAGTAGTAGAGATACAAATACTTCAGCACACTGCAAATCTCTCAATATAACTTGTTAGAAACAGCATAGTAGAAACTAAACTTGAAATTTTCAACTTCTATCATGGTGTTTATTGGAGAAATAGTCAGAAAAGGTTTCTTAGCTTATGAGCTCTAATTGCTGCACATTAGAAAATGAGAATGTAATTATTTGTACCAAAGACTACTACAGAACTTTAATACTGCTAGAGAAAAATATTTTTTAGGCAATTTGTGATTTGTCTCATGAACTTATAACTTATCAAAGGAATAATCAAGTATAGTGCTTTGAATTTAATGTACGGTAACATAATAAACATTTGTTCTCTTCATACGGCATGCTTTAAAACACTTAAATGTTCTATGCTTTTCAACAATGTTAAAACATCTTGAAATACATCTTAGATATAAAAATTAACAGAATAATATTTTAAAACACTAAAATGAGGTGCAAAGCACTGATCTAATCAAGTATTTTTAATTTCCAAATCATTTAATAAATCAGATGAGAGAAAATGTAATCGAATTTGAGAATGGATATTAGCACTTGTTTTGTATCTTTTATAATATACAATAGTACATAGAGAAAAACGAGCTATAATGTGCCCACTGCATCATCAAATCTTAATATTGTAAATGCTGTATTGGTTTCAGATCTCTTTTATCTTAAAGAGAAACATGATAGCTACTGCTGGGCCTATAATGTGCTCTCTTCAGTCCCATTTCTCCTCTCTCTGTGCTCTCTCCTTCCCCCAGGCATCCATTACTCTGAATTTTTATTTCAACTTCATTTTAAATTTTAACCTGGTTCTATATACCATTTATAATTATTTTAACACAAAATAATTTTAAAGGGAAAAAATAGCAAAGAGAAAGACTAAATAAGTGACTCAATTTCTTCAACCATATCACTATTCCTTAAGATAGTTCTGAAGCTTAAGAGAGGTAACGTAGCCTGACCAGGCGGTGGCACAGTGGACCCCGAGGTCACCAGCTTGAGCGCGGGCTCATCTGGCTTGAACAACAAAAAAATAAGTTCACCAGCTTAAACCCAAGGTCGCTAACTAGAACAAGGGGTTAAGTGGTCTGCTGAAGGCCTGCAGTCAAGGCACATATGAGAAAGCAATCAATGAACAACTAAGGTGTCGCAACTAAAAACTGATGATTGATGCTTCTCATCTCTCTCTGTTCCTGTCTGTCCCTATCTATCCCTCTCTCTGACTCTCTCTCTGTCCCTGTAAAAAAAAAAAAAAAGAGAGAGAGAGGTAACGTATGTAAAACATTTAACACATCATTCATTGAGTGCTTACTATGAGCCTGGTACTATTCTAGCCACGGTATTTACATTACCTGATTTAAAGTTCTGGTTAAACTTATGAGGAAGGTACTGCTATTATCTACATCAGTGGGGCAATTTTGTCCTCCAGTACATTTGATTGCCAGACATTTTTGATTGCCATGGCAGGAGGAGTTTGCTAGTTGCATCTAATGGGTAGAGGCCAGGGATGCTGCTAGACACCCAACAACGTGAAGGACAGGCCCAAACAGGTCCCCACAATAAATAATTAAGTGGGCCAAAATGTCAGTAATGCCAAGACTGAGAAACTCGAATCTACCCACATTTCAGATACATAGTCTGAAACACAGACTGATTTTATAACACACCCTAGGACATAGATCCTAAGTAGAAAGCCACTTCCTAAAAGCCTATTCCTGATTTGCTTCCTAACCAAGTTATAGTACTTCAAAGAATAAAATGAAATCAGTATTATTTTCTACCTATCAAGGGCAAACAATCTAGTCTAAGTAAGAAGTCTCAGCTTCATTCCAAAGCAGTAATTTTTAAAATAAATACATTTAAAATAAACATGAAGTACTAGCTCTATGAGACAGAGTAAATGTTTTACATTTCCTACTTAATGAAAATACTTGAGGATACTTTAAAGCAACTGAGACATATATTTTCTTAAAAATACAAAAATAAAATTTATTTTAGTAACATTCTCAATTTGTTATACTTGCCTCATCTAGTGGATCCACATCTATCTTCCTCATCTTAATGAGTACATCATACGCCTGCTGAAGTGCTCTGACCTTAGGATGAGAAACCCTAACATAGGCTGGGAGACAAATAAACCATAAGCTGTAACAATGACTGAAGAGACACTTAGCCCACTGTGGTGGATTTGTATAACACTTCTTCGCCAACTTATGAGCTGTTTTTATCTCCTAGAAAGAGAATAAATAAAACATTATGGTATTTCCTAAACTTCATTAGGATAAGAAAAGGGAAGAAAAAAATTTAATGTAAAATTTGATTCTAAAATCAAGCATTTCATAGTTTTACTTTTGTGAGTGGCTTCCTACTTAGTGCTGCACGGTACTTTCAACATTCACCTATAGAAGCATTTTACATTGTTGGTAATTATTTGTTGGCAAGCAAGCATCTCCTAATAGACTAGAGATTCCTTAGAGCAGAGATCATTCATATTTTTATAATCTAGTAATTAATTAGGTGCCCTTCATATACAAGGCACTCATATGTTTGATGGAAAAAGGGGAAATAACCATTTATAGCCCATGAGTTCTTCAATGTTATTCTTGAAAAGTGAGTCTTTTCACTCTTCTCCCTGCTAAAAAGATGCCCTAAGCTATTTCCTGCCAAGAGTTCCACTTTACCTTCCCTCAATACAGTCTGTGCTAATTCCTTCATTGATGATTCCATAAGAGACTTACCCCTCTGAAGGCAACACAGTCTGAGAAAGATCACAAACCTTCCTTCAATAGTCATGTTATTGACTTCTGGTTTTTATTCTAACTTAGGTGGAAAAGAGAATAGATACCAAAAATACCTGCTGAGCTTAATCAAACTATACATACTCCTAGAACCTACAGAGCCTTCCAGATAGGCTAAATGCTATTGTGTGCCTTGAACTAAAGATCTCTCTACCAGGATGTGTTCTAAATAAAAATATCTTGGTGTATTAATTTTTATTATGATCTCTTTCTATGAGACGTAAAGATTTATTTGAAAATATGCGTCCTTTTTTCCTAAGATCTGAAGATCCTTTTCTTTTTCAGCTAGCCTGGAATTATGGTGAAAATGAGATTTAAACACTTAGTAACAAAATGTTCCCATTTTAAAATTTTGCTTTAGTAAGCTGGTATGAATAAAAAAACATAATTCCCTTCAGACAACATGAAGAGAAATGTGTACTGTCTGAAATTAAGGAACACCTCTGGTTACCTCTTGGATTTGAGGGACTTATATGTATGAATTGGTAAAACCTAAACTAAAAATTTCATTCTAAAATTTTGTTTTATAGACCCCCAAAATGTCAATATATGTATAAAAGATATTTAATTTTAACCCAAACCTAACTATAGCCTAACTTTTTACACCTAAATCAGATACAGTAGTAAAGCAAGATGTCTAGGTTGTCCTAATTTAAGTCATTTGAACTCCCTTAGAATGTAGTATTCTTTATAAAGTACATTTACATTAACCATGAGGGAAATGCAAATCAAAATCATAATGAAATACCTACCACTTCACACCCACTAGGATGCTATAATCAAAAAGACAGACAACAAAAACCAACAACTGCCACCCTCATACACTGCTGGTGGAAAACGTAAAATGATGTAGCCACTTTGGAAAACAGTGTGACAGTTCCTCTAAAGGTTAAACAGAGAATTACTATATGACATAGTAATTCTACATACTTCTAAGCATATACCCAAGAGAAATGAAAACATACATCCACATAAACACTTGTACACAAATGTTCAAAGCAGCACTATGCATAATAGCCAAAAAGTAGAAACCACTTATATGTCCATGAATGGATGAAAATAAAATGTAGTATATATTTATACAGTGAAATATTATTCAGCAATAAAAATAAAGTATTGATTCATGTTGCAACATGGATGAACCTTAAAAACATTATAAATGAAAGAAGCCAGTCACAAAAGGCTACATGTTACACAATTCCATTTATATGAAATGCCCAGCAGAAACAAAACTACAGAGACAGAAAATAGATTAGCGGTTGCCATAGGGCTGCGGGGGGGAAAAAAACTGGCTGTTAAAGCGAAGCAGTAAAAGCTTTCTTTTAGGGGTGACAATGTTCTAAAATTGATTATGGTGGTAGCTGCACAATCCCTGTGAATATACTAAAGCCACTGAGTATACTTTAAATGGGTGGATTATATGGTATGTCAATTATATCGCAATAAACTTGTAATCTAAAAAGTATATTTGGTTCCCAAGCATTCTCTTAAAACATTCAAACTTCAACCTCAATATTATAAGCAGGGTTGCAAGAAATCTAGTTTAGTTCATTATCAACCATAGTGGGTCTTCAAATGGTTCCTATGGGTGATAATTCTAAACTATGAGATACCTATTACATATAACAGTTTACATTTTTTTGATTTTTTTTTTCAGGGGGTGGGAGGAAAGACAGAGAGAGAGATGCATTCATTGGTTGATTCTTGTATGTGCCCTGACCAGGGATCGAACCCATAACCTTGGTGTATGGGACGATGCTCTAACCAACTGAGTTACCTGGCCAGGGCCATATTTTACATTTTAAATTTATTTATTTACTTACTTTTTCATTCATTCATTCATTCATTCATTCATTCATTCATTCATTTTAGAGAGGAGAAAGAGTGAGAGAGAGAGAAAGGGGGGAGCAGGAAGCATCAACTCCCATATGTGCCTTGACCAGATAAGTGCAGGGTTTTGAACCAGCGACCTCAGCGTTCCAGGTCGACACTTTATCCACTGCGCCACCACAGGTCAGGCCATATTTTACATTTTAAATTAACATGTATTAGATAAAGAATATCTGACCTGTTTAGTTCTCTTAGCCATGAGAGCTGGACTGTTTGTAACGCTATTCCCAGTAGGGTGTCTACTAAAACAAAGTTTCAATTCCTGTGGTCTGTCAAAAAGCTTAAGGTCCAGTCTTGGAAAGTATTTGTAACTAAAATAAAAAGCAAAAATAGAACTGCTGATTTAAAATACATTAACTCTTCATATTATTCCAGAATTTAGGTGAATATTTCTAAACCTCAGATAGTATCCAATATTATTCCCCAAAATCCACAAATAGAAAAAACTTTTTTTCAAGAATATAAAATGATGTAATTATAAATACATAGACTGCCTACATATAGAAACTTTGGATTCTCCCTACTCTATTTGTTGTATCTGGAAAAGAGAAAACCCTGATAACTTATTTGACAGAGGAATTAACCTTTGCAACAGAATGCATGTGTTCAATGATAATTTATATTTAAAAATAATACTTGGTATAATTTCTAATTGTTTTACTTCATAAAAATACCATGCATTGGTAGCTAAAAGGAAAAAATTTTCATAATATTTGTATTTAGGGATATACAATAACTTAACCAATCTTTACTGTTGGACATTTTGGGTTATTTCTTAATATCTTTGTACATATATCTTTGTGAATACTTTTGCTTAATTTTTTAGGATAATGCCCAATAATAGGGTTTGGTATGATCAATATTTATCAAAATAATCAAAATTATTATAATTATACACTATCAAATTATTTCCAAAATATATTTGCATATACTCTAACATTCACTCTAACTAGTAGCATAGCCTATCCTAGACATGATAGATTAAAAATGTTTCTACTCATCATTTTGATTTGCAGTTTTTTGAATACTAGAAAACAATATATTTTCAGCCCTGGCCGGTTGGCTCAGTGGTAGAGCGTCGGCCTGGCGTGCAGGAGTCCTGGGTTCAATTCTCGGCCAGGGCACACAGGAGAAGCGCCCATCTGCTTCTCCACCCCTCACCCTCTCCTTCCTCTCTGTCTCTCTCTTCCCCTCCTGCAGCCAAGGCTCCATTGGAGCAAAGTTGGCCCGGGCGCTGAGGATGGCTCTATGGCCTCTGCCTCAGGCGCTAGAATGGCTCTGGTTGCAACAGAGCAATGCCCCAGATGGGCAAAGCATCGCCCCCTGGTGGGCGTGCCGGGTGGATCCAGTTGGGCGCATGCAGAAGTCTGTCTGACTGCCTCCCCGTTTCCAACTTCAGAAAAATACAAAAAACAAAACAACAACAACAAAAAACTTAATATATTTTCATATTATTATTGGGATTTCTTCTTGGAAACTGTCTACTTAGTTCCTTTGACCAATTTTCTTCTAGGAGATATTGCCTTTCCTTGCTTAATTTATCTTGTTTGTCAATAACCTGGATTCCAATCTAGTGATTAAGGCGAAGTAAAAAGGAATTCGACAGTTAATATGCAATCAAAATAGTACTTAATTAAGCCACTCATTCCCTATGGTACATATTCTTAGTTCTTATGCAGTCTTTCTGAGATTATATATTAATTCCACATTTCCATCTTTTTAGATATTTCCTTTGCTCTCTAGACATTCTTTTAAGACTATAGCCTAAGAAAATAACTGTGTATATACACAAAGATATAGATTGCAAAGAAATACAAACAAATCCACAGGAGACTAATGAAACAATCACAATAAATGCATGTAATGTGGTCATTCCATAGGATATGGCATAAATATTTTAGGGCATGAAAATATGTTCAGATCATTACAGGCAAACAAAAGTTACAAAGAATATGTACAGATGAACTCACATTTGTTTTCAATACAGTAATGCAAATTTATGCACAAAAAGGAAAGATACACATACAATTGTTAGCAGACTAAGTATTGGTGCTAAAACGATGTGTTAGTTTGCTTTCTTGTTGTTTGATATTCTAAGTTTATTAAACTGTGAATTATCACAATTATAACAATAACAATAAAATACATTTCAATTTCTCAAAAGATTCCCATCAAAATCCTATTCTTTACATTTATTTTAATCAAGAATGATTCTGGTCCTCTACTTTTTAGTTTACTCTGATGTCTTACTAACTAATAAATAAAAATTTCAGTTTTTATATTGACAACAAAACTCCCTAAAAGGAGGGTAAACCTCAAAAAAGTAAACAAATTTTTAAAAGATTAAAATAAGGTTAAATGTTTAAGTGAACAATGATTAACATCTAGCTTATCTTCCAACAAGGCTGTTCAATTCTGAATTTACAATACCCAGTGACATTAGATATTATAAAATATTCATCTCTGGCCCTGGCCAGTTGGCTCAGTGGTAAAGCATCAGCCTAGCGTGCGGGAGTCCCAGGTTCGATTCCCGGCCAGGACACACAGGAGAAGAGCCCATCTGCTTCTCCACCCCTCACCCTCTCCTTCCTCTCTGTCTCTCTCTTCCCCTCACGCAGCCGAGGCTCCACTGGATCAAAGTTGGCCCGGGCACTGAAGATGGCTCTGTGGCCTCTGCCTCAGGCACTAAAATGGCTCTGGTTGCAGCAGAGTGACACCCCAGATGGGCAGAGCATCGCCCCTGGAGGGCGTGCCAGGTGGATCCCAGTCGGGCACATGTGGAGTCTGTCTGACTGCCTCCCCATTTCCAGCTTCAGAAAAATACAAAAAAAAATAAAAATAAAATATTCATCTCCATTAGTTCACTGAATAATATTTTTAAATGACCTTCACAAATGATTAACATATGTGTGTGTGTATGTGTGTGTATCTACTAATAGTCATAAATGAGCAAAATTAATGATTAAAGCTGTGCCCAAAAAGCTCTTTAAAAAAATCCCTGTTACCTGTACTTTGGTGACAGGTCCTTTCCATCATCAGGAGGTGGCTCTGGTGGCATTATGAATACAGTGTGCTCACTTTTTTGTGAATCATCTAATTCTATCAATTTGGTATCATCTGCTGAATCAAAATCAACCTGAAAATAATTATTATTTTCCAATTAATTTGTATATAAGGAAGATCTAATTCTGAAATTTCAAAACTAAGTTTAAGAAAAAAATACCTTATCTGTTTTCTCTGTGCCTTTATCAGGAAACAACTAGAAAAGAAGAAAGGAATTAATGAAATTGTCTACTGTGAATATAGTAGAGATAATCTTAAATTCTAATTTTAAAAACTATCCTTTTTAAAATACTGGGCATATATAAAATACTTCACAATATATTTCTGGGACCCTATACCATAATTAGGCTAAAATATAATACTTCCCTTATGACTATTAAAATAGAAAATAGTTTATTTTGATTAGTTTTTTCATAAATCCCTTTTCACAAGTAAAACATGGCCAATCACAAGGGGCAGCTAGCTTCTCAAATCAAAAATCTCATTATTACTATTAAGCCTCTGAATTAGTGATTGTTATTATCTAAGCATCCTTCTAGCTGGATGATATTAGACTATAAATTTTATAAGTAAATTAAAATGTTAAATAATTTTAATTGTATCCCTGAAGTTTTAGATCACACTGATAGAATGGGGGAAAAAATCAAGTTTTCTAAGGCATATGAATCATTAGGAGCCCATAAAAAATACAATATCACAATACAGTACTCTACCTTTTTTGGATATAATCTCAAATTTTATATATTATACAATTTGCCTAAATAATCAGCCCCAACATCCACACAACAAAAATAAAAATACTATTAAAAATGGGAGGAAAAAAATCTAAGTCATTAATCAACTGTCAAGAATCAACTTAAACTTCCTAAGGATGGGGGAGTTAAGCTTTAAAATGTAACATATTTCCAAATATCCTACATTAGGACAAAATATATTAGCAAAAGTATTTAGAAAGCCATTAAAACAAAGCAACACAGGACTCTATTAACCATAAAACTAAACTTTTTAAATGACCTACTAAATTTTATCTTACCTATATAAATTTTAAAAATATATGGTTTAGGCGGGTCAATGAAATGTTCTTAGTACTTAAGAGTTACAAAAACAAAGTGAAATTCAAAGAGAAGAGTAAGCTGTGTACGGTAGAAACTAGATACCACAAGGAAAATGACTCTTTCATTAAGCCCAGAATCAGACATTTGCATGCACATGTGCACACACATACACACACACACACACACACACACACACCATATGTTGTCTCCGTCAGATCATTTGGGCTAATAATAATGAAGATGATGATTATATCATACATACAGGTAGTCAAACTGGTCAAGTTTTTTCTTAACACTGATATATAGGACAAACTTTTACCTTTTCTATGCAGTCATCAAAAAAGGCCAATCCAGTATCTTTATCACTTACAAAACTACATTCTTCAATGAAACGAATAAAAATCTGTGTTTTGGATAAAAGGGTGTAGAATTTTGTATAGGCACGATCTCGACTTTTTAAAAATCCTGAAGAAAACAAAATTACAATTAAATTCAAATTTTAAAGTGAAACTAGATATTATCTTAAACATTATTTTAAACTTGTACATATCTATATTATAATCTGTTTATATATATATACTGTATGTTTATAGAAGGTTGTAGTAACCAACCATAACTCCTAATTCAACCACTTACACTACTAACCTTTTCACTGATCTCTGAATCTCTTTTAAGAAACCTTTAGCTTTGCAGCTCTCATGCAAAAATTTCTCTGATGATCTGCATATTTTCAAGCAAGATGTATCAATGTCCTTCCTCCATGACGCCATTAGACAATTATTTCTGTATCATCTTATAAAAATTTCTGCTCACTGAAGTTGCAAGCATCTAGCTATTCTACCCTTTCCCCTACCAACTGTAGTCATCTACTGACTTTAGGGACACTCTCCTTCTTTCACTGAAGACCTGGGCACCAATTCAGTCTTCTCTCCAAATCCTACCATCATCATTCCTCAACACCCACCAAGCGCAAACCATCCAAAAGTTTCAATGATCTGTGGTCTATCCCACCCTGTATCCATCAACTTTGACACAAAGCTGCACACACACTCTCGACTTTTCTCACTATCATTAAAAATAGCTCTGCCTATCAAATCTCTAATTTACACATCTCTGATCATTACCCCTATCTGTCTGATTTGCTTACTTACATACTTCTACCAAGACTTGGGGGGAGTAGAAAGAAGGTAGGCTCATTGAAATCTACAATCCATTTATACCCTTTTCCATTCTACCTATGCCCTCCTGCCTTCACTTTGCTTTTTACTTCATTAACACTAATTCCATGTCCATGTCCATCATTTCAGTTACTTTCTTGTCAACACTCTCAATTTTTACTTCCCTTTATCTTTTCTGTCAAACCCACCTATTATAACCTAGCCTGGAGGAATGTATTGTCTGCCTTCTCTGGATCTGCACCAGTGTAGCTGAGCACAGGTTCAAAGGGAAAACGAAGTTCCACAATTAGGTGGATCAGAATCACTTATATATCCTGTACCTTTGTCCCTAACCAGCAGTCCTGTATTACATTTCTGGAATCAACCTAATTTCCCTTTACCCGTGTTTTCACAGCTATTTCCAGTTTTTAAATATTCTCTCTCCATGTTTTCTTCCCCCATCCCATAATGATCATACCTTATATTGCAGAGAAATTAAAAATCATTAAGTGAAAACTACCTTAATTATCTCACTACAACATCTATGACTCTGCAGCTATCATTCATCCCTGCCTTCTTTCTACAATGGATATATCCAGTCCTCCTACCTAGGACAAAGCCCACCACCTGAGCCTGAATTTCTAGCCCCTTCAGTGTTCTCAGAATAAGTGTTCCTCTCTATTAGCTATTTATCAGCATATCCTAGTCTCTCTCATTATACAACAACAACAATAAAACCTTTCTTTAACAAACACTCAGATCCTCCCTTTTCTGCTGTTTTCCTGCTCAATAAAGAACACAACCATTCACTTGGTTATTAAAGACAGAAATCTTGAAGTTTGCCCTTGACATCTACCTCTATCTTACATCTCATATTCAATCACCAAGTTTTATTCAATCTACCTCCTAAAAATCACTCTTCTGTTCATACCACCACCAACTAATCCAGTGACTGCCACTGGTCACTTGGGCCAACTATTTAGTAGATCCATGCTTTGGATACCTCTAATTCAACCTCTGTATAAAAACTAAAAAAAAAGTTTTTTTAATTCAAAATGACCTCTTTAAAACCTGCTCCTATTACCTTCTTAAATATCCTTTCCTGGCTTCCAAGTACTCTAAGACTAAATATTAAAATCCTTCTCTGGTTCTACAACATCCTACATGATCTAGCTCACAACTACCATTACAAGCATGTTTTCTGAGCCACTTTTCCCTCCACCATTTCTTTGATACTCTAGGGCATTCCACATGCTATGGTCCTCACTCCATCCCACTGAAACACTAATTAGTTAAGAAATGCATACATAAAATAAAAATAGATTATTCTTAACAAGTAGTAACAACAATTTTTTCTTCTAACGGATATAGATAAACCGCAGCAAAAGCTGCTGAAACAGTTAAATGAAAACCTGATGTGAAACCATAATAAACAAATGAGGCCAACAACAATTAAACCTTCTATCAACCTTAAGACCACTAAAGATAGGACAGCCAGAAATGTACCTTGAAATTGGAACTAGTGATCCCTATGTATTTTGGCATTACTTGCCAAGAAAATTTAACCTGAATCTGATCAAGCTCTAAATCAGTATTGTTTAATTCAGTTACCAATACCCACATGAGGCAATTAGCACTTGACCTGTGGCTGAACCAAATAAAGATATGTTGTAAGTATAAAATACACGCCAATTTTGAAGACTTAGTACTGGAAAAAGAATGTAAAGTATTTCATTAAAATGGTAAAAAAAATACTTCTTGAAATAATTCTACTTTAAATATATTAAGCTGGAGAAAACATGATCAAAATGCAACTACATGGATGAATCTTGAGAGTATCATGTTAAGTGCAGTAAGGTTGATTGAAAAGTTAAAGAACCAAGACTTCACTCGTATGAAGAACATGAACATAAAGCAACAAATGAACAAACACAACAAACAAACTCATAGATACAGACAGAATGGTGCTTACCAGAGGAAAAAAGGAATGGTAGGAGGACAAAAAGTATAAAAGGGGTCAAATATATAGTGATGAAAAAAGACTCGACTTGGGTGGTGAGCACACAATGGAGTATACAGATGTACTATGAAGTTGTATACCTGAAACTTATGTTATCAACCAATGTTACCCCAATAAATTAAAATAAAAATTAAGAAATAATTTCCCCTATTGCTTACTTATTTTTAACTGGGGCCACTAGAAAATTTTAAATTATATATGTAGCTCACATTATATTCCTATTGGCCAACTGGCTCTTGACTTGATCCAACTACAAGTTTATAGGAAATACTGATGAAGATATGTTAAGTAACACCATGAGGATACAATCAGCCAAAAGGACAGATAAGTCCAGAAAATTCTAAAGATAATTAACACAACTTATGGGTGAAATGATGTCCTACTTGAAAGAGACAGAGAGAGAACATTAAAGAAAGATGAAACAAAAATAGCAGAATGTTCATTGCTACTACTGCTTAAATTGGAAGATGGCTACATGACTTGATATGTTTATGAAAGTATTCCCTAAGAAAAAATTATCCCAAAACCAATAAGCAATTCTTATTCATTTTTCAGGCCCAAGATTAAGTGTTACTTCTTCAGGGAACTCTTCCCTGACCTAACACTTTCACTGTAACCAATATTTTCCTTCACAACACATCTAGTAAAATGTAAACAGTATTTGTTTCACTTTGTCTAATAATGTCTGTATCCCTGACTGTCCAAATTCTATCCTGTTAACAACAAAATCTTTAGGCCTCCGACACTAACTAAATATCTATCTTTCAAAATTCCATTAGCAATGCCACTCTTTCACAGAGAGGGAAAGTGAGAGAACATTAATTAATGACCGATTACTGCTGATTAGAAAAACTGCATATAGTTAGTCTGGCATTTAAGACTACTGTTAACACTACCCATAATCTGAGTTTTAATTGTATTTTCAGCCTTATTTTCCATAACACCTACAAAACTTTCACTTTGGTCAAATTGTACCATTAAATCTTTTCCCCCAAACATACTGTTATGGGTTGAATTGTGCCCCCACCTCAAATTCATCTGTTGAAGTTTTAATTCCTATATCAGAACGTGACTGCAACTGCAGATAAGGTCTTTAAAAAACTAATTGTTCCAGTCAAGATGGCAGCGTAGGTAAATGTGGCACTCACTTTCTCCCACAATCACATCAAAATTACAAATAAACTACACAGGACAACCAGCATTTGGGACCACCTGAAAACTGACTGAATGGAAGTCCTACAGCTAGGGAGTTAAAAAAGAAGCCACATCAAAACTGGTAGGATAGGTGGACATGCTGAATGGGCTGGTCCCACATCCACATGTGGTAGATAAAAATTGGGAGAGATTTCTCAGCTGTGGGGGGGGGAGGGGTTTCCCCCTGAGCAGGAAGGGGTCCCAGCCCCACACCAGGCCACCTAGCCCAGGGTTGCAGTACCAAGAAGAGATGCCCCTATAACTTCTGGCTATAAACACCAGAGAGTGAGGCTGAGGGAGAGAGAGGCTGCTGGGGTCCCAGGCAGTTCCTCTTTAAGGGCTCATGCATGGACTTATTCAGACTCACTCCACTGAACTCCAGCACTGGGGCAGCAGCTTGAAAGGCACCAGAGATATACGGGGAGGATGTGTGTCTTTATGTCCCTGGCATCAAGGTGACAGCTGGAGGAGCAGCTTTCACCCAGACACAAGTGCTGGCAAAGGTCATTGCTCTTTTGATGAGCCACTGCCCTACAGAGCTGGCAGCTGGGAGCCATATCTGAGATTCCATCAACCAGGCTCACACTGTTTCCCCACCCAGGTGATTCCGAGACCCTGCCCCACCCAAATTTTAAGCCCACACAAGCTATTTCTAGAGGCTTTTCCATACAAATGGCCTGTCTTGGCTCATGCTTCAGACTTTCCTACAATCTCTCAAACAAGCAGCATCTGGCCTCAGAGTGCCCTGTACTTCTTGCTAAGTAGCCCCAGGCCTGGCACTAGCAGCAGCCGGCCTACATTCGAAGCTTGGTCTTACCAGGGCAACTCCAAGCCTAGCACAAGTAGCAGCCATTACAGTTTGCTTTGCAGCTCAAGTCAGGTGGCCTCAGGCAAGAATTCAGGCAGCAGGTGACCTTGGTCTCTACCTCCTGGGAAGCCTCAGAGCTAAAGCACCTGGTGGACAGCTTCAGAATATATCACACCACCACCCAACCACCTCAGCAGGCACCAGAGCCCCCATGAAGGAAGTCCTGGTCTATGGGGTGGGTCCATACACAGCTAATCCTCTGCAGTGATCAGAGGCCAGTGGTTGCAGACAGTCCTTGCAGCTATCTGGTCTTCCTAGGGGTAAATTCCTCCCACTGACATGCCAATAGCAATCAAGGCTCAACTACAAAAGGAGGGTTTACACAGCCCACATCAGGGGAGTACCTCAAGTACCCAGTTTGGGTGATCAGGGAAGCTGTGCTAGCTTGCTTTCTGGACAGCTTTATATAAGGCCCTTCTACCAAGTCATGGAGACATAGTAGCTCCACCTAATATATAGAAACAAACACAGGAAGGCAGCTAAAACGAAGAGACAAAGAAAGATCTCCCAAATGAAAGAACAAAACAAAACATCAGAAAGAGAACTAAACAAAATGCAAACAAGCAATCTTCTAGATGCAGAGTTCAAAACACTGGTTATAAGGATGCTCAAGGAACTTAGGAGAATAGTAGATGAACGTAGCAAGAACTTCAACAAAGAGATAGGAAACATAAAAACAAAGATATATAACATAAAAAAGAATCAGTCAAAAATGAAGAATACATTAAATGAAATGAAGACTATATTACAGGGAATCATTAGTAGAATAAATGAAGCTGAGAGTCAAATCAGCAATTTGGAATATAAGCAAGCAGAAAATGCCAATCAGAGCAGCAAAAAGGATCCAAAAAATGAGGATAGTGTAAGGAGCCCTGGAACAACTCCAAGCATACCAATATTCACATAATTGAGGTGCCAGAAGAAGAAAGAAAGCAAGAAATTAAAAACATATTTGAGGCCCTGGCCAGTTGGCTCAGTGGTAGAGCATCAGCCTGGCGTGCAGGAGTCCTGGGTTCAATTCCTGGCCAGGGCACACAGGAGAAGCGCTCATCTGCTTCTCCACCCCTCCCCCCTCCTTCCTCTCTGTCTCTCTCTTCCCCTCCTGCAGCCAAGGCTCCATTGGAGCAAAGTTGGCCCGGGCACTGAGGATGGCTCCATGGCCTCTGCCTCAAGTGCTAGAATGGCTCTGGTTGCGACAGAGCAATGCCCCAGAGCAATGCCCCAGAACATTGCTCCCTGGTGGGCATGCCGAGTGGATCCTGGTCGGGCGCATGCGGGAGTCTGTCTGACTGCCTCCCCGTTTCCAACTTCAGAAAAAAGAAAAAAAAAACCTATTTGAGCTTGACCAGGCAGTGGCGCAGTGGATAGAGTGTGGGACTGGGATGCCGAGGACCCAGGTTCAAGACCCTGAGGTCACCAGCTTGAGTGCGGGCTCATCTGGCTTGAGCAAAAAAAAAAAAAAGGCTCACCAGCTTGGACCCAAGGTCGCTGGCTTGAGCAAGGGGTCACTCGGTCTGCTGAAGGCCCGCGATCAAGGCACTTATGAGAAAGCAATCAATGAACAACTAAGGTGTCACAACGCGCAACGAAAAACTAATGATTGATGCTTCTCATCTCTCCGTTCCTGTCTGTCTGTCCCTGTCTATCCCTCTCTCCGACTCTCTCTCTGTCTCTGTAAAAAAAAGAAAAACAAAAAAAAACCTATTTGAAAAACTAATGAAAGAAAAATTCCCTACTTGGTGAAGGAAATAGACATACAAGTGCAGAAAGCAGAAAGAGTCCCAGACAAGATGAACCCAAAGAAGCCCACAAGACATATCATACTTAAAATGCAAAAGGTTAAAGACAAAGAGTGAATCTCAAAAGCAGCAAGAGAAAGACAGTTACCTACAAGGAACCTCCCATAAGACTGTCAGCTGATTTCTCAACAGAAACTTTGCAGACTAGAGAGAGTGGCAAGAAATATTCAAAGTGGGCTTGGCCTGTGGTGGCGCAGTGGATAGAGTGTCGTCCTGGAACGCTGAGGTCATGGCTCAAAACTCTGGGCTTGCCGGATCAAGGCACATATGACAAGCAACAGTGAACAACTAAAGTGAAGCAACTATGAGTTGGTACTTCTCTCTCCCTTCTCCTCTCTGTAAAATCAATAAATAGAGAGAGAAAAAAAAAAAGAAATATTCAAAGTGATGAAAAGCAAGGATCTACAACCAAGATTAGTTTATCCAGCAGAGCTATCCTTTAGAATTGAAGGACAGGTAAAAAGCTTCCCAGACAAAAAAAGTTAAAGGAGATTGTGTCAACCAAACTGATATTATATGAAATGATATGAAATGTTAAAGGATCTTCTTGAAGAAGAAGAAAATTTAAAAATATGAACAATAAAATGGCAATAAATACATTTCTATCAACAGTTGAATCTAAAAAAACAAAATAAACAAACAAGCAGAACAGAAACAGACTCAGAGGTACCAGGAACATTTTGAGCATTGTCAGGTGGAAAGGGGGTTAGAGGGATGGGGAAAAAAAGGTGAAGGGATTAAGAAGTACAAATTGGCTGTTACCGAATAGTCATGGGGATGTAAGGTACAGCACAGGAAATATAGTCAATAATATTCAAATACCTAACCGTGTATGGTGTCAGATGGGTGCAAGATTTATTGGGATGATCACTTAGTAAGTTATGTAATGTCTAATCACTGGGTGTACAACTAAAACTAATATAATAATATATGTCCACTGTAACTGAAAAAAATTTAAATAATTAAAAAAGAATTACTGTATTTCTCCATGTATAAGATACACTTTAATTTTGGGGCCCAGAATTTGAAAAAAAAAAGTATTACATAAAGTTATTAAACTCAAGTTTTATTCATCACAAAATTCATACAACTCTTCACCCACGCAAAAATGCAAGAAATGCAAGTAAAAAAAATAACTCTACCACTGTATAAGACACAACCAGTTTTTCAGTCCCCAACTTTTTCCAAAAAGGTGTGTCTTATACATGGAGATATACGGTAGGTCAAAATGAGGTAATCAGAGTGACTCCAATCAAATGCAATCGGTGTCCTTAGAAGAAGAGGCAATTTAGACATAGAGGAAGAAGACCATGTGAAGACACAGGGAGAAGACAATCAACTACAAGCCAGAAGAGAGGCCTCAGAAGAAACCAATCCTGCCAATACAGTGATCTCGACCTTCCAGGTTCTAGAATTATTAAAAAATGAAGTTCTGTTGGTTAAGCCACCCAATCTATGTTTGATATAAAGGCCTGGCAAACTAATATGCAAACCTTATGCTTTTGTTTTTGAGCTTTCTTCCATTTTGTTATTACCACTAATAATAATAGTTATTATTATGAGTACTAAATATTGTATACTACTTTTACTAGTTGTTCCATATACATTTTCTCATTTAATTTTCACCACCATGCAGAACTAGGTATCATCCCATTTTATTAAGATTAAATCTTCACCATGCATGAACTAGGTATCACCCCCATTTTATTAAGATTAAATGAGAAAATGTATGTGGAGCAACTAGCAAAAGTAGGTAGTGGAGATCACATCCCCATTTTATTAATGAGAAAACAGAACCCCAGAAAGGTTTCATAAATAACAAAGAAGAAATTCAAATTCAGATTTGATTTTTAATGGTATTGTTTTTAGAAACCTTTTCTTGCCTGACCAGGCGGTGGCACAGTGGATAGAGCGTAGGACTGGGATGACGAGGACCCAGGTTCGAGACCCCAAGGTCACCAGCTTGAGCACGGGCTCATCTGGTTTGAGCAAAAGCTCACCAGCTTGGACCCAAGGTCGCTGGCTCAAGCAAGGGGTTACTCAGTCTGCTGAAGGCCCGCGGTCAAGGCACATATAAGAAAGCAATCAATGAACAACTAAGGTGTCACAACGCGCAACAAAAAACTAATGATTGATGCTTCTTATCTCTCTCCATTCCTCTCTGTCCCTGCCCTGTCTATCCCTCTCTCTGATTCTCTCTCTGTCTCTGTAAAAAAGGAAACCTTTTCTTGCTCATCTCCATTTATCTAAATTCTTCAAAGTCATGCTCTTCTTTCACAGTCTTTCACAATATTTATCTGAAAGAATGTTTCTTTTTTCTCAAATTTTAGATCTTCTCACTGAATTCTATAAAATGTTTTCTTGAGTATTTGCTCTCTTTTTAAAAAACACTCTAAATTATTTTTCATTAGTATCCCAGAGAGCTAGATTTTATACTTCTTTATATCCCTACATAAAAATAGCTGGACTTGATAAGCAGTAACTAAATACTTGAGATAGTTATCTGAAGCAGAAATGATAAAAGACAAAAGGATTACTGGGAAAATACAAATTGTTTTTAAAGTAACTGGTAAAAATATAAAAATGTAATATAATTTTTATATAAATATTAATGCATCTATAAGGTTGCTACCATGTTACAAGAATAAAACAAAATCTTTATAACTCCCTAAAATAACAAATACTAAAAAAGATGAATAAAGTGTTTTCCTCTGGAACAAAGCTATATGTTTTAAAGTTTTTAAAACTGGTTCCTTTATTTCAAAAACTAATTGTTAAGGAATATTTTAAAGCAAGTCTGTATAAATCCAAAAATTTAGCAAATCTGAAGAAACAGAGCAAATCACATTCTACTAAGATAACTGATTAGGTAGTACTGTAAATATAAACAACATCTTTGACTTTTCACAATTAAAGTCCTACAGCTTCAGATTTGTCAGTAAAAAATGCGGTATAAAAATTAAAAGAAAGTCTATTCATAAAGCAGATTACAAAATATAGAGAAATTCATTATATTTTAATATAAATTTCTAAAATTTTAGATAGTGAATGATGCTTGGTAGCAATACCAAAATAGAAATTATTTCCCATTTCTATAAAAAGTAATTCTAATTTTAATGCCACTCACCCTGTCGGTCAAATAATGAATCAGCTGCTGTGGCTTTATTTGAAGGAGCCTCTGTGATTGGTCTGAGATATGTTCTGTATCCTTTCAAAATGGATGCCATAAAGCGCAAAAATGCTTCTTGAATTTCCATCTCAAGTTGAGTCATCTTTTTTTGCCAGGAGAAATCTGCTTCAATTGGAGTCATCTCAATTGCTGAACCTTCTTGAGTTTTTCGGTGAACTGACAAATAAAATAAGAGAAAATGACACTAATATATACTGTTATATATAGAATGATTAAACAATTAAGGAAACTGTCAAAATAAAGTCTGTGACTTCCCAAAATTTCTCTTTCTATTAACGTAATGAGATCATTGGCGGGCCCAACAAAGATGCCCAACAGATATGGTACAGACATCATGCTTAAAAGATCATGAATGGTCCTGGCCGGTTGGCTCAGCGGTAGAGCGTTGGCCTGGCGTGCGGGGGACCCGGGTTCGATTCCCAGCCAGGGCACATAGGAGAAGCGCCCATTTGCTTCTCCACCCCCCCTCCTTCCTCTGTCTCTCTCTTCCCCTCCCGCAGCCAAGGCTCCATTGGAGCAGGGATGGCCCGGGCGCTGGGGATGACTCCTTGGCCTCTGCCCCAGGCGCTAAAGTGGCTCTGGTCTCGGCAGAGCGACGCCCTGGAGGGGCAGAGCACCCCCCCTGGTGGGCAGAGCGTCGCCCCTGGTGGACGTGCCGGGTGGATCCCGGTGGGGCACATGCGGGAGTCTGTCTGACTGTCTCTCCCCGTTTCCAGCTTCAGAAAAATACAAAAAAAAAAAAAAAAAAAAATCATGAACCACAATAGTAACTTCTTGTTACTGGAATTTTGTTTTGTAATGAGACTCCTTTTAAGCAGAGAAAAATTATGTTTAAATTTAAGAATTTTCTCATATACATTCTTTCATTAAAATATTCCTTTCCTCTCATTTACCTGAAGATAACTGAGGATACAATTTCTTCAAGGTGCTAAGCAGATTTTTGCATGGCTTTTTGGGAAGCTGCTTCCAGTTCATGTTCTTCTTTTCATCAGATCTATTAAAAATATATAACTAATAAAATTTCTCATATTAAACAAAATTCTTATGTCAAACTAAAAAAAGAAGCCCTGGTTGGTTGACTCAGCGGTAGAGGGTCAGCCCAACGTGTGGAAGTCCTGGGTTCAATTCCCAGTCAGGGCACACAGGAGAAGCGACCATCTGCTTCTCCACCTCTACCCCCTCCTTTATCTCTCTCTCTCTATATATATTTCTCTATCTTGCCTCCTCCCACAGCCATGGCTTGAATGGTTCTAGCAAAGTTGGCCCCGTACACTGAGGATGGCTCCATGGCATCTGCCTCAAGCACTAAAATAGCTTGGTTGCTGAGCAAAGGAGCAGTGGCCTCAGATGGGCAGAGCATTGCCTGGTAGGGACTTGCCAGTGGATCCTGGTCAGGCACACGCGGGAGTCTGTTTCTGCCTCCTCACCTCTCACTTAATTAAAAAAAAATTAAACTAAAAAAAGAAAATTAAAAGTGTATTTTAAATGAAGTTACAACTTATATAGTCTGAATAAGAGGTTTTCAAGAAACTTCCTAAGTCAATTTGGTTATCTCATACCCTTCAACATAGATTTTCAATATTGGATTTATGAATACAATACTGAAATATTGCTTCAAAAGTGTTTTAAAATTATATTTTAAGTGTCAAACTTAACTGATTGAGATTTCAAATTACTTATTAGAAGCAAACTGCAACAATTATCAGTGAGTTAGTGACAAATACAACATGTCTTGACTATAATTCAATTGAGCTGGCATTTAAAAAACAACAAACCTTTGCAATTTCAAAGAACACTTTTAAATAATGCATGAGTCAAATAAAATACTTTAATAGAAATAAGAAACATTAAAAACTCTACCAAGAGGAAAGTACCAACCATGGGCTGCACCTAAAGCTATATATATATACATCAGGCCAATATAATTTATGAACATCAATGTAAGCATCTTAAATTCTTAGAAAATTTCATCTGCTGGTATATAGAAAAAAGAGCAAGATGATGTTTATTTCAGGAATGAAAGGACTGGTTACAACTAAATCATTTTATAGTGTAATGTGCCACACAGATATCAAAAGAGAAAAACTTAATGTTTATCTCAACAGTTGTAAAAAAGGACTATAAAATTCAATGGCTATTTATGATTTTTTTAAAAATCTTAATCTAGAAGTACAAGAGTTCTTTAATTTATTATTAAGTAATCAAAACCCTAGAATGGGACTAGGGAAGTTCTGGGTCAGATAGTAAATATTTCATGCTTTGAGGACCAGAGGGCCTATATCACAACTACACAAATGTCCCACTGTAGCAGGAAAGCAGCCTTAGACCATATGTAACAAATGAGCATGGCTATGTCCAATAAAATTTTTATTTACAAATACAGGCCTTGGGCTGGATGTCAATTCTTGCCTTAAAGCAATAATCATACTTAATGATAAACTACTCAAAGCATTCCCTTTGAAATTAGGAATAAGACAGTCTGATCAGGCGGTGGCACAGTGGATAGAGCGTTGGACTAGGATGCCGAAGACCCAGGTTCGAGACCCCGAGGTCGCCAGCTTGAGCGTGGGCTCATCTGGTTTGAGAAAAAGCTCACCAGTTGGACCCAAGGTCGCTGGCTCGAGCAAGGGGGTTACTCGGTTTGCTGAAGGCCCGCAGTCAAGGCACATATGAGAAAGCAATCAATGAACAAATAAAGTATCGCAATGAGCAACGAAAAACTAATGATTGATGCTTCTCATCTCTGTTCCTGTCTGTCCATCCCTATCTATCCTTCTCTCTGACTCTCTCTCTGTCTCTGTAAAAGAAAAAAATAAGAAGTTAGGAATAAGACAAGGTTCTGGCTATGACTACTTCTATTCATTACATTAGAGGCTTGGCCAGAGAATTAAGACAAGAAATTTAGGAATAAGAATTGGAGATAGCACAATTGCTTATAGCCTGAAAATTGAAGAGGATCTACAGACAACATAAAAGAATTCAACTAAGTTGCTGGGCAGAAGACCACTATACAAAAATCAGTAGCATTTCTATACCCTAGAAACTAACAAGTAGAAAATGTAATTAAAAATACCATTTACAGTAGTGATAAAAACTACAAGGTTCTCAAGAATGAGTCTAACAAAAGATGTATATGGTCTTTATTGAGAAAAATGCAAGCTTACAGAAAATTTTTTAAAGATTTATAAAGTAAAATACCACATTCATGGGTAGGGAGACTATGTCAAATGTCATTTGTTCCCAAATTAATCTGTACATTCAATAGAATTCTAATCAAAATTACAATATAATTTTGTATGGAACTTAACAAGCTGTTATTAAAATTTATATGAAAAAGCAAAGGATCAAACATATCAAAATAATTTTTAAAAACAAGGGTAAAAGCGCCTGGCCTGTGGTGGCGCAATGGATAGAAAAGAGTGTTAACCTGGAATGCTAAGGTCACCGGTTTGAGGACCTAGGCTTGTCCAGTTAAGCACATGTAACAAGCAATCAATGAACAACTACAGTGAAGCAATTATGAGTTGATACTTCTCATTCCCCATCCCCCTCACTCTCTTCTCTCTATAAAATCTTTAAAAAAAATAAAAAAGAACAGGGTAAAGGCCTTGCTACATCACATTTTTTAACAATGTTATTAAGCTATAATTCACATACCATACAATTCACCCATCTGAAATGTACAATTTGATGGGTTTTAGTATATTCAGAGTTGTATAACCACCACCATTATCCTTTTTTGTGTGTGTGTGTTTATGTATTTTTCTGAAGTTGGAAACGGGGAGGCAGTCAGACAGACTCCCACATGCGCCCGACCAGGATCCACCTGGCATGCCCACCAGGGGGCGATGCTCTGCCTATCTGGGGTGTCACTCTGTTGCAACCAGAGCCATTCTAGCGCCTGAGGCAGAGGCCACAGAGTCATCCTCAGTGCCCGGGCCAACTTTGCTCCAATGGAGCCTTGGCTGCAGGAGGGGAAGAGAGAGACAGAGAGGGGGAGGAGTGGAGAAGCAGATGGGTGCTTCTCCTGTGTGCCCTGGCTGGGACTCCTGCATGCCAGGCCGACACTCTACCACTGAGCCAACTGGCCAGGGCCATTATCCATTTTAGAATATCTGCATCCCCTTAGTCATTAACCTCCATTTCCCTAGGTTATTTCATATAAATGGGATCATATAAGTCTCTGAGCATGACGTTTCCAAGGTTCATCCATGCTAAATACAACTTTTTAATTTAAAATTTTTTAGCGAGAGACAGGAAGAAAGAGAGATGTGAAGCATCAACTCATGGTTGCATCACTTTAGTTGTTCATTGATTGTTTCTCATATGTGCCTTGACGGGGGGGGGGGGGGGGGGGTCCAGCTGAGCCAGTACCTCTTGCTCAAGCCAGAGACCTTGGACTCAAGCCAGCAACCTCTGGGCATAAGCCAGTGACCATGGGATCATGTCAATGATCTCACACTTAAGCCAGCAAGCCCATGCTCAAAGCGCTCAAGCCAGCGACCTTAGGATTTTGAACCTGGGTCCTCAGCATCCCAAGTCTCCGCTCTCTCCACTGAACTACCACCTGGTCGGGTACAACTTAATTTTAAAATTATTATAATAGTGTTGTATTAGCAAGAGGCTAAAACAAAACAAAGGAACAGAATAATAAGCCTGAATAGATATCCACAGTGATATAGAAACTGATACATAATAGTGCTGAGACTGAAGACCAGTGGGAAAGAAATAAACTCATTATTCATTATTCAAATAAACAGTGTTATGTGACGATTACCATATTTCCCCATGTATAAGACACACACTATTTTTAAAATTTTGGGGTTGGGCGTCTACGGCCATACCACCCTGAATGCGCCCGATCTCGTCTAAAAATTTGGGGTCTAAAAACTGGGTGCGTTTTATACATTAATTTTAGATTTTTACTTGCACTTCCCACTTTTTCATACTTGTTTTTGTGCTCACTGTTGTAGTTTTTTTACTTGCATTTCCTGATTTTCCGCACTTGTTGTCTTTGTGCTCATTGCTTCGCATTTGTTACCAGTATATTACGGTAGGTTATGTTTTGCTACGTTTTGCCACGTTCTGCCCAGAAATGGCTCAGAAAAGATTTTCATACAATGCTGAATTCAAGTTAAAAGTGACCCAGTTTGCAAAAGTGAATGGAAATCATGCTGCTGAATGGAAGTTTGGTCCTCTTCCAACTGAGAAATCAATCCAACTGGCTATAGAAAGAAGAAATCCTACTGAAAATGCCACGGCAGAAGAAGGCCATGAGAAGCAAGTCAGCAAAATGGCCTGATTTAGAGAGAGAACTCAAGATATGGATTGAAGAGCAAAGGGCAGTTGAAATTCCTGTGTCCACAAAGATGGTTCAGCATGAGGCAAGAAGAACTGTTGATTTAAAAGAAGTTATTGATTTCAAAGGAGGACACAATTGGTGGTTCAGGTTCATGAAACGGAATAGACTAAGCATGAGTACATGCACCAGACTTGCCCAATAGATGACTGAAAACTATAAGCAGAAAGTCCTTGAATTTCATCATTTTGTCATTCAATGTCAGAAGACACATCAGTTTGAGTTGGGACAGATTGCAAATACAGACAAAGTCCCCCTTCAATTTGATGTCCCAAATAACGGAACTGTTGATAAGAAGGGGGTGAAAACTGTAACTGTGAAGACAAGTGGACATGAAAAGAGCCATTATACAGTTGTCCTAGCTTGTTGTGCCGACAGAACCAAGCTGCCTCCTATGCTGATTTTCAAACACAAAACCATGCCAAAAGAAGACATTCCTCAAAGAGTGATTGTCCATGTTCATGACAAGGGTTGGATGGATCAGAATGGGATAAAGATCTGGTTTGAGAAAGTTTGGAAACCAGGTGGGCTCTTTTGCAAACCTGCCCTATTGGTGCTTGATCAGTTTAGGGCACACATAACAAAAAACACAAAGAAGATTGCTGCAAAGCAAAAAACAAAACTTGCCATCATACCTGGAGGCTTGACAACCACCTCAAACCACTTGATGTCAGCATTAACAAACCCTTCCAAGCTGCCATGAGAGACAAATGGAACCAATGGATGAAGTCTTCTGGGGACAATCTGACACCAGCAGGAAGAGGGAAGAAACCAACTATAGGAGAAGTTTGTACCTGAGTGAAAAGATCCTGGGATAATATCAAGATTGAGATCGTTGTCAAGTCATTTAAGAAGTGTGGCATTTCAAATGCCATAGATGGAACTGAGGATGAGGCAATATACAAAGACAATGATTTGTCATCAGACACAGATGAGGATAAGTTAATGAATGGGAGTTTTGACAGTAATGAGGAGTTGTATGAATTTATAATGAATAAAACTTGAGTTCAATAACTTTATGTAATACATTTTTTTTTAAATTTCAGGCCCCAAAATTAAGGTGTGTCTTATACATGGCAGCATCTTATACATGGGGAAATATGGTACTTATTCATGTGAAAAAAAATCAACGGTATCTCTATGCCGTATCATACACTAATATCAAGTTTAGCTGAACTAAAGACCTACATGAAAAAGGCACAGAACCTTACAACTTTAAGAACATCCAAGAGAGAGTATTTCATGACCTCAAGCAAAAGACTACATATACAAGAACCAAAAACAGCAATCTATAAGAGAATATGACAAATTTCATCAATTAAAATAAGCTTCTTCTCATCAAGACACAATAAATAGAATGAAAAGACAAGTCAGTGTGGAAGAAGCTACTTGTAATGCATATAAGAAACCAAGAATTAATTCCAGATTATATAAAGAATTTACACAAATTTTTTAAAAAAGGAAAATTCACCCAAAAAAGGGAAAATCCTATTAACAGGAAAGAAAAACCAAAGGACTAACGAAATTAAAAGTGCTTTATTTGCAACTAATTAAGGAAATGTGAATTAAAGCCACAGTGAGATCCCATTATCATCAAATTAGCAAAAATTTTAAATTCTGACCATAACAAGTATTAGCAAAGATATGCAACAAACAGAACTCTCATTTGCTGTTGAAGAGGGGATAAACTTGGAAAAGTAATGTGGTATTAACAAAACCTGCCAACATTGGCTGTTCAAGGTATATGCTTCAAAATTCTTGCCTATAAACTCAAAGAAATATGGACATTAATGATCAGGGCAGCCTTGTTAACAACTGCACAAATCTAAGTACAATCTAAATATCCATCAATACCAATAAACACTGAAATGGAAGTAGAGCTACATGTATCAACATGGATTAACCTCATAAGGATTGCCAAGAAAACAATAAGTCACAGAAAACTATACAAGCATAAAAAAGTTTTTAAGGCATGCAAAACAAAATGCTACAGTTACACATTTCTAAAAACACACAGAAATAATAAAAATCAAATTCAACATGATGCAAGATACATTGCAGAGGACTATCCAGGGGTATCAGATTTACTGGCAATATTCTATTTTTTAATCTGGGTAGTGGATACATGGGAGTTATTTACATTATCCTCTATAATTCTTGAGTATTTCAAATACTTCCTAATTCATAATAAGTACAACTGAGCAAAGAATTCAGTTATTTTAAAAAATGTTTGAATCAATAGAAATTTTATAGAAGTTATTTAAAACTGTTGAATTAAGAATCTCCACCTAAATATAAGACCTGAAACAATAAATTACATAGAAGAAAACATAGGTACTAAACTCATGGATTTTGATTACAAAGAGCACTTTATAAATTTGACTCCAAAGGCAAGGGAAGTGAAGGCAAAGATAAATGAATGGGACTACATCAGACTAAGAAGTTTTTGCACAGCAAAAGAAACTGACAACAAAACAAACGGACAGCCAACTAAATGGGAGATGATATTTTCAAACAACAGCACAGATAAGGGCCTAATATCCAAAATATACAAAGAACTCATAAAACTCAACAACAAACAAGCAAACAATCCAATAAAAAAAATGGAAAGAGGACATAAAGACACTTCTCCCAGGAAGAAATACAAATGGCCAACAGATATATGAAAAGATGCTCATCTTTTAGAGAAATGCAAATCAAAACTACAATGAGATACCACCTCACACCTGTTAGATTAGCTATTATCAACAAGACAGGTAATAACAAGTGTTGGAGAGGCTGTGGAGAAAAAAGAACCCTCATTCACTGTTGGGAATGTAAAGTAGTAGTACAACTATATGGAAGAAAGTATGGTGGTTCCTCAAAAACTTAAAAATAGAACTACCATATGACCCAGCAATCCCTCTACTGGGAATATACCTCCATAACTCAAAAACACTGGTACGTAAAGACACATGCAGCCCCATGTTCATTGCAGCGTTGTTCACAGTGGCCAAGACATGGAAACAACCAAAAAGCCCTTCAGTAGATGATTGGATAAAGAAGATGTGGTACATATACACTATGGAATACTACTGAGCCATAAGAAATGTTGACATCGGATCATTTACAACAACATGGATGGACCTTGATAACATTATACTGAGTAAAGCAAGTAAATCAGAAAAAACTAAGAACTATGTGATTCCATACATAGGTGGGATGGGACATAAAAATGAGACTCAGGGACATGGACAAGAGTGTGGTGGTTACGGGGGGAGGGGGGGCACAAAGAAAACCAGATAGAAGGTGACAGAAGACTATATGACTTTGGGTGATGAGTATGCAACATAATCAAATGTCAAAATAACCTGGAGATGTTTTCTCTGAACCTATGTACCCTGATTGATCAATGTCACCCCATTAAAATAAAATAAAAATAAATAAATAAATAAATAAATAAATAAATCTCCAGGGCCTGGCTGGTTGGCGAAGTGGATAGAGTGTTAGCCCAGTGTATGGATGTCCTGGGTTTGATTTCTGGATAAGGCACACAAGAAACCCAAACTATCTACTTCTCTCCCCCTTCCCCTTCTCTCCCTCTTCCCCTTTCACAACCAGTGGCTCAATTGGTTTGAGTGTCAGCCCCGGGCGCTGAGAATGGCTTAGCTGGTCCGAGTGTTGGCCTCAGGAGCTGATGATAACTTGGCTGATTCGAGAATTGGCCCCAGACGGGGGTTGCTGGGTAGATCCCAATCAGGGCTCATTCAGGAGTGTCTCATTATCTCCCTTCCTTTCACTTAAAAATAACAAAAGAATCTCCACAATATTATTTTATTCAGAAGAGTAAATAAAATAAGGTAAACATCTGAGTTACAACTTCATAAATAATCATTTCCCAAAGCACAATGCATACAACCCTGAAATAATAGTTTTTCAGGGATAGCCCTAAAAAACAACAAAATGTTGCTATAAAAAATATTTAGTGCATACAAGTGGTTCATTATTTCCAGGCTATAAGTAAATCTACAAATACATAGGAAAGAGCTACCACAATTATAGTTTCAAAATATAAAGAAAGATCCATTTCAAAATTATTTTTAAAGTTATAACAAACATTTTCTTCCTTCTTACAAGTTACTCCTTTGGTTCACTTTTGAAAAATTTCCCAACCAATTCAATTGCTGTGACCACTGAAGTCTCACTCCAAACAATTCTTTTTACTTTCTTATAATCACAAACAGTACAGAATAAAAGTACTCCAAGGCCTGGAAGTTGGCACCAACACTAGGAACTTTTCAATACTTACTAATCTTTCCCATTTTGGGGACAGGGGAGTGAGGTAGAGTTTGCTTTTACGTATCCACCAGAGCTGTTTCCTTTACTAATGTGGTACACTACTCTAAATTCCCAGTCACACCACTGCTGTGTATATTTATCACCTCCAGTAAACACAGACTATAACTATTTTTTAATATCAGTTTCTCTGCAATAAAATATATACTTATAAAAATTCAAATCTTAACAACTAAGGAAATGACATAATATTACCCTATATTGTGACTAAATTTAAATAGGTAAACCCATTTTTTAAAAGCTTACACATAGATTTTGAATTAAACCTAGAAAGTATGTCCATTCTTAAGCTCTAAGAGCAGTGTTTAATCTTTTCTAAAAATCCATATTCTCTTTTGATAAACATATTGTCCACCATTAACATTAGTATCCAAGTATAAACTATTATAATGTAGATGTTGATCTTTTCAAAATCACACAGCTTTCCAGGGTTCTGATACTTGCTCTGGTTGAGATTCACTGATGAAAACTTATTAACAACTTTTAAAAGTAGCACATTTTTAGACACTTTCAGTGAGCTATAACTACATATGAGGAAAAATATAAATGGGAGATGATATAAAAAGAATCAACTTACACATATAACATGTTTGTATCCAAGTCAATGCAAACAACATCTTGTGGAGGGTCGTGAAGATCAAAATACCTTGAGTCTACTCCAACTATGAACGGTAAAGGTGCACTAAGCACTGCCGCCAAGGACAGAGGACACAGAGGAATATATGGGCATTGCCACTGAAATGGAAAGATCATCTGGGGAAAAAGTTTTTAAAAATTAGCCAAATTTAAAATTTGGAATAAAATTATGTAATTAACTAATATTCTGAAAAGACCATTAGGAAGCAGTTAAGTCTAATTTCTTTTATCTTAAAAATCATTCCAAAAACTACATGACAATAAACCATTACTAAGCAATACTAAGAGCCAATGTAATTAAAACCTTTAAGCATGACAATGATCACAGGCACAATAAAAATGCTAACAGCTAGCCCTGCCTGGTAGCTAGGTTGGTTGGAGCAGTGGTCCCCAACCCCCGGGCCACGGACCGGTACCGGTCCTCAGAGAAAGAATAAATAACTTAACATTATTTCCGTTTCATTTCTATTTAAGTCTGAACAATGTTTTATTTTTAAGAAATGACCAGATTCCCTCTGTTACATCCGTCTAAGACTCACTCTTGACGCTTGTCTTGGTCACGTGATACATTTATCCGTCCCACCCTAAAGGCCAGTCCATGAAAATATTTTCTGACATTAAACCGGTCCGTGGCCCAAAACACATTGGGGACCACTGGGTTAGAGCATCATCCCAAAGTACAGAGGTTGCCGGTTTGATTCCCAGTCAGGACACATGCAGGAGCGGATCAATGTTCCTGTCTACCCCTGCCCTTTCTCCCTTCCTCTGTCTCTAAAAATCAATATAAATAAACACTTTAAAAATAAATAAATAAAAATGCTAACACCTCTTTGCTTATTAATTCATCTAATGTCTATCTAAAACCCATGTTCAGTTTTATGGAAAAAGTCAAAGTAGAAAATTGCCTAAAAAATTATAAAACAAACTCATGACATTTAAATCTTAAGCATTTCATTGATCTATTAAGTCTCAAAATAATCTCTGACCAAAATCCAACTGAGAGTACAAAGGAATCAAAACAATTAAAATGATTCCCTAGAGAATGGTAATAGTTGACTGAAATTTCCTAACCACTCAAATAAACATAAATGGTCTCCAACTTCAGTGAAGCTTGATATATTCAAATCATTCATCAATATGAAACATAGGTTAAGAATCTTTACCAGGTCTCCTTTACAAAGCTAAACCATAATTCTATCATATATAGTTGTTTTTGTTTTTAATTTTAATGTGTTGTCATGGTTTCAAGTATTCCACTCAATATAAAAACCTCTACACCCCTCATCGTGCCTCCTCATTCCTCTTGCAAAGTCTCCTTCCACCCTTATTTCCCCTTGCCTCCCAACTTTTCCCTCTGGGAATTGTTACCCTGTTGTCTGTATCTATGTTACGTATATATGATTTTTGGCTACTCCCTTCATCTTCTTTGACCCCATCCTCTTTTCCCCCTTCCCTAACAGCTGTTCATCTGTTCCTAGTGATCCTGTCTCTGTTTCTATTTTGTTCCTCACTTTACTGTGTTTATTAGATTCCATGTATAAGTGAGATCATACAGTATCTGTCTTTCTCTGCCTGGCTTATTTCACTTATAGTAATCTCCAGGTCCATCCATGCTGTTGCAGAAGGTCAAGTTTCCTTCTTTCTTTTTGCCACATAGTATTCCATTATGTAAATGTACCACATCTTTGTTACCCACTCATCCATTGATGGATATGCTTGTTGTTGTTGTTTGTGTGTTTTTTTGTGATAGAGACAGAGAGAGAGAGACAGGGACAGACAGACAGGAAAGGAGAGAGATGAGAAGCATCAATTCTTCGTTGCAGCACCTTAGTTGTTCATTGATTGCTTTCTCATATATGTCTTGACCAGGGGGCTACAGCAGGCTGAGTGACCCCTTGTTCAAGACAGTGACCTTGGGCTCAAGCTGGTGAGCCTTGCTCAAACCAGATAAGCCCGCACTCAAGCCTGCGACCTTGGGGTTTCAAACCTCGGTCCTCCGCATCCCATTCCAACGCTCAATCCACTGCACTATATCTTGGTCAGGCTGTTGTTTTGTTTTTTTTTAAGATAAGGTTAACTAAAATTCAGATTAAAAATTTAATAATCAACTAATATTAAATGTTAAATGATTGATAATAAAATTTTTCCTCTACTATAAAAATCTTTGCTATCTGTTAGAGCAGGGGTCCCCAAACTTTTTACACAGGGGGCCAGTTCACTGTCCCTGAGACCGTTGGAGGGCCAGACTATAAAAAAACTATGAAAAAATCCCTATGCACACTGCACATATCTTATTTTAAAGTAAAAAAAAAACAACCGGGAACAAATACAATATTTAAAATAAAGAATAAGTAAATTTAAATCAACAAACTGACCAGTATTTCAATGGGAACTATGAGCCTGCTTTTGGCTAATGAGATGATCAATGTCCGGTTCCATATTTGTCACTGCTAGCCGTAACAAGTGATATGATGCGCTTCCGTAGCCGTGACGTGTGCATCCCACGTCACGGGAAGTAGTACTGTACGTGAGCGACACCGCACTTTGCAGCGCTGTGGCATCCTGTGCTCCTCTCACTGAACACCAATGAAAGACGTGCCCCTTCCGGAAGTGCAGCGGGGGGCCAGATAAATGGCCTCAGGGGGCCACATTCGGCCCGCAGGCCGTAGTTTAGGGACCCCTGTTTTAAAGTCTAATTCGATTCTTACCTTATCCATCATCACTCACCCCCCCCAAAATGCCTGTAACATCTATTACCTCTGCCAGTTATTCCAGATAGTTATCCAAAATTGGGATTTTTATCTTCAATCATTTATTTACTCATCAAATATCTGAGTACTTAATATGTATCATGCACTGTTCTAGATGATGGAGAATAGCACTGAATAAAACAAAGATCTCTGCTTTCATGAGGTTTATAGTCGTACATAAAAGTCAGTAATTTTTTTTCTATAAAAGATAGGAAATGCTATAGGACACGAGAGCCATATTGTCACAAATACTTAACTCTGTCTTCATGCATGAAAACAATCATATGTAATATGTAAATAAATGGCCTATATTCCAGTGAACTATCATAAAAACAGGTGGCACGCAGGTTTTGACTACTGGGCCATAGTTTGCCAATACCTGTTCTAGCAGGAAGAGACAGAAAATTAGCAGAAGATATAACAAATGAAAGATATACCATGTAAGGAACTGTTAAGTGCTACAGGAAAATGAAAAAGTAAAGCCAAGTGAAAGGGGATTAGAGTTCAGAAGAGAAGGGGGGGGGGTGGTATCACTAAATAGGCCAAACAGGGCAGAGGCCTCCTTAAGAAAGTGACAACTGAACTGAAACCTGAAGGAGATGAGGGAGGGATTTAGCCAAGGGGATTATCTAGAAAAGTGCTTCAAAGAGAAGGAACAGTAGAGCAAAGGTATGTGGCCTACCTAACATGCTTCAAGTATAGCAAGAAGTCCAGCGTGGCTGGAGTAGAGTGATCAAGGGGAAGAGTAGTAAAAAATGAGGTCAGAGAACAAAGAGACAAGGCCACTTGCACAAGAAAATTGCAAGGACTTCAGAATTCCTTCAAAGAAAACTATCTTCTGTTCAACATTACATCCACAACTATGTAAGAAATTTTAGTACAAAACTACCTAATAGCAAAATATGACACACTTGTCTTCACCTTTGAGTTCTGCATCACAATCATAAATAGGGTCACTGCTACAAAAACATCCATTGGTTTCATTAATTTTTGCAATGGGCTCCATTAATGTTTTTATATTCTCTTATATTCAAATAATTCTCCTTTTGAAGAATTTATCCTGTCACCATTCTTTTTAATTTTTTCTTCTTCAAATTGCTTAACTGCCAAATCCTCCTTTACCAGTGGTTCTGCATGCAATTCCAAGAGCTCTCCAACATTAATTACATAAAGTCTACAAAATCTTGCATTTTTTTCATAAAATTTCCAACTTCATATTGCAACTTTTCCACCTGTTCTTGAACTATACTGTTGAAAGCAATCAAGAGACTGGGCCACAAACATTCTGCAAAGGGGCATGAATAAACACTAATATTTTATAGGCAGGAATATTTGAGTGGGACCTTTCTAAAACTGGTCAGTTCATTAACAAATATTTTCCTGTTGTAATGACTTTTACTTTCACATGCAACTGTGAAGGCTTGAAAACTTTATATATAATGAAGTTCTTTGCTTCCCTAAACCCATCTCACATGTTATCACTGTTTTCAGTCCTAGAGTATTTCTCTGACCAAATTAAGATCCTGAAGACATATCCCATTAGTTGATCTAACAAGTATTTATTCAGTGCTTACTCCAAGCTACTAAGCATTTGTATATTATCCTATTTCAAAATCACTTAGAATTTCCTATAGGTTACTGGCTCACAAGATTAAAAATTAAAATTGGGAGAAAGTAACTCTAAAATTTATTTCTATTAATATTAGGGCAGTTGACATTGTCCAGGGCATTTCATTTAATAAGTTTAATTTACAAGTCTTATTATGTAATCATATAGATTCTCTGAAGAACTCTAAAATATGAAAAACTGAGAATTTGAGATTTTCTCTCAAACAGGTCAAGTTTCTCTTTGCTACCCCATTATTTTTATGTTAAATTTTCACAGGTAATTCCAAAGTTGCTTTCATTAAAGAAAGTTTTCCTTTAGAGTAAAAATCGCCAGTAATACTGTACTAAAAGGAAAAATTCTGTACTTACAGCTACAACAGCTTCAGCTACTCCAGTCAACACAGCTGGCCTAAGAGAATGCAGCAGAATCTTACTCTCAAGTAACACAAAGAACAGCAGTGTTGCACAATTCTCAGGACCCAGATTCATTAACAAGGTGCTAAAGTTGGCTCCACTAGAAAAAGAGAAAGAGAGATGATTATGCACTATTTTGCTAAAACGTGTTAGGATTTGTTTATTAAACTATTTCCTAGAGCTTAATAGAGTGATTGATTTCAAGTCCTGATTTAGTTATCACTGAAAAGTAGCAAATCTAATGAAACAGTCTAACAGAATGATTCATATTCATCCCTTGGTAACTAACAAAAGAGTGTTTATTAGAAAACATATATCTGAAGATTAACCATATGAGCAGAGCTCAAAGAACAGAGGTAAGGGTGGGAATGGGTAGAGGGAACATATACAAAGGCTCATCAGATTCAAGAAATTAAAATAAATCTACTGTGACTAAAGCATAGTAAAGGAAGAGATGAAAATAACAAGAAATTATGCCAAAATAAAAATGACACAATTATATTTTGCATTCTCAAAAGAATAAACTGGCTACAGTGTGAATAAAGAACTAAGGAAGAAAAGAGCAGGTTTCAATTAGGAGGTACTTAAGTAGTCCAGTTGAGAGATCATGCTAGCCTGGATTAGTGATGCACATGGAGAGAAACTAAAAGATTTAAGATACTTTAGGTAAAAATCAGTGCACTTTTGAACATTTAGTTACGAACTGAACATGGGGAGTGCAGATGAGAAGAAAAAGAAGGTATTCTTATATTAAATCTTGCAACTATTCAGTATTCCATTATTTATTTATTTATTTATTTTTACAGAGCCAGAGTCAGAGAGAGGGATAGACAGGGACAGACAGACAGGAACAGGAACGGAGAGATAAGAAGCATCAATCATCAGTTTTTCGTTGTGAGACCTTAGTTGTTCATTGATTGCTTTGTTCATATATGCCTTGACCGTGGGTCTTCAGCAGACCGAGTAACCCCTTGCTCAAGCCAGCGACCTTGGGTCCAAGCTGGTGAGCTTTGCTCAAACCAGATGAGCCCACGCTCAAGCTGGCAACCTTGGGGTCTCGAATCTGGGTCCTCTGCATCCCAGTATGACGCTCTATCCACTGTGCCACCGCCTGGTCAGGCTTCAGTATTCCATTTTTTAAATGGCCCCACTGCCCTAGCCGGTCGGCTCAGCAGTGGAGTGTTGGCCCCAGCGTGTGGAAGTTCCATGTTCAATTTGCAATCAGGGCACACAGGAGAAGCGACCATCTGTTTCTCCACCCCTACCCCTCCCTTCTCTCTCTTCTCCCGCAGCCAGTGGCTCCAATAGTTGGAGCAAGTTGACCCCAAGCACTGAGGATGGCTCCATGGCCTCACCTCAGGCACTAAAATGGCTCAGTTGCTCAGCAATGAAGCAGCAGCCCCAGATGGGCAGAGCATTGCCTGGTAGGGGGCTTGCCAGGTGGATCCCAGTTGGGGTACATGATGGAGCCTGTTTCTCTGCCTCCCCGCCTCTCACTTAATTTAAAAAATAAAATAAAATGGCCCCACCATCCATCCAGCTATCAAAGTTAGAAACATTAAGGCCATCCTACATAGTTTGTAAAAATAGCACTTTCTTATCCTAACCCTTAAAATGGTATTTCTTAACCACTGGTCCATGGATCAGTCCACCAGAAATTTTGTGCTGGTCTGCAAAAAGAGTTAACCACTCTGATGTATGAAGGTTACAAACCCAATTAGGTGAATTCACTTATGCTCAGGGTGATTTCTACCTTAGCAGTCCCTGAAATAATTCTATTTTCATTGGTCCCCAAGACTAAAAACATTGAAAACCACTATAAAGCACTCTGCTCCAAATGAATAAATATATCATTATTAGATAGCATTATTTACCTTAGTGGTAAAGGTGTGGAAACTGGCTGTGACAATATTAATGCATCATGGACTGATAGCTTTAAAAAAAAAAAGATAAATTAACCAAGCCAATTTCAAAACCTAAATGTTTAGATCAAATATAAAATAGAAAATATTTTAATGTACAGGTTAACACAACAGTGTTGGAAAAATGTTCTAAGATATAAAACAACAGCTATATTTACTCAAAGGTACTGTATTTGTTCATTTTAATTAAATTGTTAATTCAATTGATTTTTTTATTTTGTTAATTGGTTTAAATGTAGTTATTTAAAAATTAAGAAATAATTGCTTTGTAAAAGCCTCAAATTTCCTCTAGCCAGGTAGCTCAGTTGGTTAGTGTCATCCCAATATGTAAAGGTTGAGGGTTTGATCCCTGGTTAAGAATCAACCAATGAATGTATAAATAAGTGAAACAACAAATCAATGTCTCTCTCTCTCTTCTCTAAAATCAATAAATAAAAAAATAAAAAATTTAAGCCTCAAAATTTATTTACTCTAAACACTGGTAAGCACTTGGAAATTACACATATTAATACTCGCTGAAGTGAAGTACATTCAAGATTAACAGTATTTGACTTAATAATACCATATTACATATAATTTTGCTAACATCTTAGAAAATTTTTTTAAATCACTTGCCTCCATAGATGAGCACTACTAAAAGTGCCAATCTGTAAACTGCTATGGGTTCAGGAAGAGACGGTATATAAATGGAGAGCAAGCCATTCAGAAATTTTTATGGCAATCTGACAATGCTTGCACATCCAAGAACATGATCAGTAAACTCATGTCTTTGGACAGTTATAGACCTATTCATGTCTATACACATCTCACACAGTAAGTTCCACATGTCACAAGCTGTATATATAGGTCTGTCACTGACTGGAAATAAAAAGAAACTAGTCCTTTAACATAGTTTGAAGAGCACTAGTACAAAATAGTTCACTTTCACCCTCCAATCATAACTCATTTCATGTTTAATATTAGTCACTCTCATATTAAAAATATTCCCATAAAAAAATTCTGGGTTTTAAGTTATTAAAGCCAGCTACATAAAGGTTATATATAAACCAATGTTGATAATGTCATGAACTAAGAATTTTAATTATTCCAATACTATACACCCAATATTCAAAAAGCCAGTACAAAGGATGTTCAGTAAAGATATAAATTATAAAAATACAGGAAATTCAAGGACTTTATAAATGCATATTGCTCCATTCCAAACCCAAAGAGCCACGGAACCCCCACTCTGCAATGACTATAATTAACATATGCAAGGCTCCCCTTAAATACACTTTTTTAATTACCTGTACAAGGATTCTTGGTCTTTGTGGTGACGGAAAGGGGATATTTTGCATAAAATGTGAAATATGCCTGAAAAAAAAGATTAAAAATAAAGATAATTACTTTTCTACAATACCTCATATATTTTAACAAATATTAGATATCATTATATATCATCCCAAATATGACAAAATCACTTACCTAAAATTTATGCTAAATAAATAGTTAGTGTAAATAAATGTACTCATCCTACTAAACTTCTGAAATGCACAATGTAATTCCTGATTAACAGTTCATAATAGGGTATCTATTATTGCCAGAAAAATAAGAGTAACATGAATATGATTTTCATAAAAGAAGCTAATTTTTATTGCCATGGTTATCAGTACCAATATGGGGATGAATTAATTGTCATGTACTAAATTAAAACTAATATAGCATTTAATCCCAACTATAACTTTTGGCAAACCATTTACCCTCTCTATTTTTCCACCTATGAATAATGTTTCTTAAGTTTCTCCAAACTTCTGAGTTCTTAAGAGGCTTCTAACATGCAGTTAAATTTCTTCAAACATGAAAAAAAATTGATCAATACAGTGTACATTGACTTTATTTTCAAAAACTATTTATAGAGACTTAATTTTCAAAAGGTTGCTAGCCTCTTACTCATATTAAATATTAATTTAAACAATTTTAAGTTAATCTGACAGCTAAAAGTTAAATTAGAATTATGAACCATTAGATTGGCATTCCAGGAGTACAACCTAAAAGTTGAAACCATATTTCCACATCAAGTTGTGATAAGTTTATGCCCACTATTTCACTATTTTTTATTTTTATTTATTTATTTATTTATTTTTAAATATATATCTTTTTATTTATTTATTTATTTTTACAGAGACAGAGTGAGAGTTAAAGAGAGGGATAGATAGGGACAGTCAGGAACCAAGAGAGATGAGAAGCATCAATCATCAGTTTTTCGTTGCGACACCTTAGTTGTTCATTGATTGCTTTCTCATATGTGCCTTGATCATGGGGCTTTAGCAGACCAAGTAACCCCTTGCTCGAGCCAGTGACTCTGGGTCCAAGCTGGTGAGCTTTTTGCTCAAGCCAGATGAGCACGCACTCAAGCTAGTGACCTCGGGGCCTCGAACCTGAGTCCTCCACATCCCAGTCCGACACTCTATCCACTGTGCCACCGCCTGGTCAGGCTACTTCACTACTTTTTAAAGGTGAATTTGAACAGCATTATTTTAAAACCTATTAATAACTACTCCCAAGTTATCTACTAAACTAGTATGTTTTGCTGGTACTCTGCTCTGTGAGATTTTCCAAACTGTAAGGAAATCTATGTTTAGGCATACTATAATACATTTCCACCAGCAGGTTACATAAATTCTTTACTACAATGAACAAAAGTCAATGTGCCACTAGAAGTCAGAAAAGTGGTTTTCAAAAGACAGAGGCTCCAGCCCTTGCCAGCTGGCTCAGCAGTAGAGTGTCGGCCCAGCATGTGGAAGTCCCGGGTTTGATTCCCGGTCAGGGCACACAGGAGAAGTGCCCATCTGCTTCTCCACCCTTCCCCCTCTCCTTCCTCTCTCTCTCTCTCTTCCCCTCCTGCAGCCAAGGCTCCATTGGAGCAAATTTGGCCCAGGCGCTGAGGATGGCTCCATGGCCTCTGCCTCAGGCACTAGAATGGCTCCACCGCAGCAAGATAGCAATGCCCCAGATGGGCAGAGCATCACCCCCTGGTGGGCATGCCAGGTGGATCCTGGTCAGGCGCATGTGGGAGTCTGTCTGACTGCCTCCCCGCTTTTAACTTTGGAAAAATACAAAAAAAAGAAAAGACGCTCCACATATAGTATATATTTTTTTTGCTTACAAAAAATTTCCATAAAAAAGAGAATTATAAATCAAAGGAAAAACATGTAGAATTCTGTCAATGCTAAAACCAAAACCTCATTTTTAACATCAATTAACTCACTTTTATTAATTTCTTGATCAGTTTAGAGATATTTTATAGTTAGAACTTGTAATAACCACTTGTATGGTTGGGTATATATGTATGTTTATGTGCATCAACAGCTATTTTTTTCTTGGTTATTAGAGAATGACTTAGAAGAACACACACAGTACAACATATATTAAGTTCCTTCCTCAGCTGAATTTTCAAAAGGAGATTATTATTTGGTCATCCTCACCCACAAAACAATTTTTAATTCAATCAATGATTAGGTGAAAAAGGGAGCAAGTGAAAAGTAGGGTGACTATGACTCTCTTTCCAACTTTGCTGCTTAAAGTCAGATAAACAATGAAATGTGTATATACAACTGCTCACAAAAATTAAGGAATCAGGGAACGTGCAGATAGATACTCCAGTACTTTCAGCCTTTTGTACAGTGCATTTTCACCAATGAAATAAAAGTTGTTTTGCATCTCATTTGCATAATCAAACAACTTTCTCTGAGTTGTCATTTGCTTTTCTGATGTTCTTGTTTAATAAAAAAAATCAAATGCTTCTTTTTGTCATCACTTCATATTCATCTTGAAATATCCCCTTATTTTTGTGAGCAGTATATATGTGTGTATATATATATATATATATATGTGTGTGTGTGTATATATATATATATATGCGGATGTACACCCAGTTTTTCTACCAGACATCTCTTTAATAATTATACATACTTTTCAATGGGGAGAGGATGTGGTCCAGACACAGAAAGTTTGTAGATAAACATGAGAAATTTTCTAAAAGCTTCAAAAAAAGGCCAGTGTGAGAGTAAACAAATGCATTTGTTTGAATTGATGGATTTGGAAACTCTTTTTCTCTCCACAGGTGTCAAAAGGCCCAGTTGCATAAGCTGTTTCTCTGTTAGAAGTTCCCAAGAGTATGGCTCATAAAACTGGATGGCAGCTCCATATACCTACAGAGCAACAGAATTCCATTATAAGATTTGAAGATTTTTAACAATTAATTTCTCTTTTCCTCTTATTCCACAGAAATATTTGCTTGGAATATATGACAGAAAAATGAAAAGAAAAATCTCAACATTGCTGATAGGAATATAAACTGGTGTGGCTGCTATGGAAAACAGTTTGGCAGCTCCTCTTAAGTTAAATAAAGAATTACCAGATGATACAGCAACACTGCTCTTAGGAATACAAGTATTCCCTACTTTTTGAAAGTTCATGTTATGCCACATTGCTTTTACAAAAGACCTATGTTAGTAAATGTTTATACTAACAGAAATAAATCCAAAGAGGACTTTCACTTTCATGAAAAAAGGCAAAAAGCAAAAGTAGCATTCAGCATTTGTTCTGCAGTGAGCCGATACAGAGGCAGTGCACACCTCAAGCAGCTATAGTGGCAGCACCAAGCTCCTTCCCGGGGAACCACACTCAGCATCTCCACAGCAAGCCCCCACACTCTGAAGTTTGTCTGTGAGCATCTGCAACTTATCTCGATTGATTTGTACTTCTGTTAGCAAATTGTATCCTCAGGTATCATAAAAGCCAAAGAGAGCTTATAAGAGTATTATGCTTAGCATAAAATGACATAACTAAAGTGTTTTAATCGTGAACTAAGTAAAGACATCCTCCATCTGTTGGATTTGCCTGGTCCACCAATTGTACTATTTAAATAAAGAAAGAAAAAATCTTGAAAACTGCCAAAGTTACTATTGGTTTTGCCAGTAGCAAAGTGGTTTTTCTTTAGTTGGCATCCAGTAATGGGTAAAATGGAAAGTCTATTGCTTAAGCAGACTGACTGGTGTAGAAGGCATGGTGTGTATTTATCACATCATTCCTACTTTTACTATATGTTAGTGTTACAGGTTTTGTGTCTTATTTGGTATGGTTGGGTAGGTTATTTTTGGAATCTGGTGACATTAAAAAATTTTACTATATAAATTAATGGCATCTAATTGTTTCTTCACATTACACTATTTCAGCTTGCAAAAGATTTCATAAGTATGCTCTACTTTCAGAGAGTAGAGAAACCTGTATACCCAAAGGAATTCAAATCAAGGACTCAAACAGATATTTGTACACCAATTTTCAAAGCACCATTATCCACAATAGCCAAAAGGTGGAAACAAACAAAATGTCCATCAACAGATGAATAAACAAAAAAAATGTGGAATATACATGCAATGGAATGTTATCCTTAAAAAGAAATGAAATTCTGATAGATGCAGCAACATAGAAAAATCCTAAAAACATTATGCTAAGTAAGTAAGCTAGACACAAAAGGACAAATTTTATATTATTCCATTTATACAAGCTACCTAGAATAGGCAAATTAATAGAAACAAAAAATAAGAAAGGTTACCAGGGACTTGGGGTGGGGTGAGGGAGGCTTCTGTTTAAGGTGACGAAAAGTTCTCAGACTGGATAGTAATACTTACATAAATCTTACAATGACTTAGATAGATCACCTTAACCCTTGTTTTTACAGATACAACAATCCCAAATACAATTACTTCAAAGTGATCTGAAAGGTATTTTTGACAAGCAATATAACAAAAGCATCTTAATGAGGCTTTGTTGTTCTCTACTGGTCAACTTTAGTAACTCAGGTGTTTGAAGATCCTAAAATTTTCATTTATATTTATTGCTTTCAGATGAATCAGTAAATGATTATTAAGCTAAAGAGTTAGCTTAGTTGTAAGCAATCCAGGTAATATAGTTGGCCTTTATTCAGTGAATATTTTACTATACTCCAGACACTGTCCTGGGTCTTAGCCTTCATCATCTTTAATACAGTGGTTATGAACTTGTAGTCTGTAGAATGAGGCCACAGATGTATTTTGTTTGATCCACAAGAGTCAGCTTTGGTTAGTTATAATTTTCCATAAAACTGCATATTTTATCAAGCTTCCTAAGAAAATTTTTAATTTTAAATTTCTACTATATCTGTAGTCTTATTTTTTATTTTCTAATATTTATTTCTGATTTTTTTTATTTTAAATTAACATTCAATATTACTGCTTTTATATGTTTTCAATTTTTGACAGTTACAAATAAAGCATATATATGTTTTTGGAAAATGTATACATTCATATATCATGGGATTGCTCAAGAGTACAATTGCTGTCTATTGCTTCTTTTCCTTGCTGATAATGTAGAAATCCTGTATTTATGTGTATACAAGACCCATCTTGACTATACAGTGTGTCCGTAAAGTCATGGTGCAATTTTGACCGGTCACAGGAAAGCAACAAAAGACGACAGAAATGTGAAATCTGCACCAAATAAAAAAAAAACCTCGGGGGGATGACGTCAGAGTAATGGCGGGGTAGGAAGCGATACTGATAAATCTCCCCCAAAACTCAACAAGATCTTCAACCAGAAACAGAAAAACCTATACTTGGAGCTTCCAGATGCTTCGCAATACACCCAAAGGTATGATTGAGTGAAAAATTGGCTAAATATATAACCAAACCCCGAAGGAAATAGGGAGTAAGAAATGCTCCGCCTTCCTCACTAACCTAAACAGGGCGGCTTTCTCTGGTGAATATAGAAACTGAGGCGGGCAAAGGGGGTGAATAGATCCAGGCCGCCGCGGCACAAACGGCCGAACCAGGCTGTGGCACGGAGATCCAAGCTGAGGAAAATCTGATCCTGTGGCAACCCGGGCAATACAAGCTAACACTCACGCCAAACCCAAAAAAAGAAAGACAAGCGGAGCGGCCATTTTACCCGGTCTCCTGGTCGGTGCGCAGTTAGTGGGCGAGAATTTCTTCCTAGACCCCGAGAGTGGGTGCCCGTGTTGCCCCACGGAGAGGCAGGGTCAGAGGCCTTTCTGTGGGCCGAGGGCAGAGTCTCTGGGCAGCCCCAGCGCCCTGGGAAAGCCACGCACGGGAGGGAGTAAGAACTAATTCCAACGGTGGAGATTTTCCGTGCTGGAGGGTGTCTCACTCAGAGGGAAACGCGGCCGGCCTCATATCCTGGTTTGCGCGCGCAGATAAGGAGTGAGCAATTCCTCCGAGTGCCTCGGCAGTGCGCGCCCGTGTTATCGCACAGAGGGGCAGAGTCAGGGGCCTTTGTGTGGGCCAAAGCGGAATCTCGAGCCGCCCCAGCGCCTTGCAAAAGCCGCGCACTGGGACGGAGCGAGACTCAATTCCAACGCTGCAACTTTTCCCTGCGGTTGGGGGTTTCACTCAAAGCGTGAGACTGCTGGCCGGATATCCTGGTCGCAGACAGTGAGTGAGAGTTTCCTCGAAGCGCCCCGGAAGTGGGCGCCCGCTTGTGTTACCGGATAGAGTGGCAGAGCCAGAGATCTTTGAGTGGGCGGAAAGCCCGCCTGATTACGTTAGCAGCTCTGACTGACTGAGCCTTACCCAGAGCCCTGTGCTGAGTGGAAATAGAGTGGGGAGTTGCCAGCTCTTTGCAGCAGCAACCCCATAGCTGGATTATCAGGCTACTAATTGAGGAAGGAAAGACTAGGAGAAAGGCTCCAGGAACACGGACTCTCTCACTGTCGGAGCCTATAAATGCTAATGAGCTTCGACTGCCAACGAGACTAAAGCACAATATATGACATTGCCATAGAGACTTATCAACTGCAAACCTCTACCTGAGCGTGCCAAAGGGGCAGAACCCGGGGTACAGAGTCACCGACCAGGAAGAGGGAGAGAAAAGAAAAAGCAAGAAGATAATCTCTCAAAATCAAGAATAATTTGCAGACTTTATAACCTATCCCATTTTATTATATTTGTTCGTTTGTTTCTCTTATCTTCATTCTTGATACTTTTTTTTCCTCCTCCAATTTGGCCGATTAACTCTCTACCGGTCTTACTCTCTCCTCTCCTTGAACTACACTATCCGTAAGTGTTACATCTCCCATTATCTTTTCTCTTCTCTTCCTTTCTCTCTATGAGGGTTGCACTCCAAAACCCTTAACTCTCTCTCTCTCTCTCCTTTCATTTTTCTTCTTTTAGTGGTTCCCTCTTTTTTTCTCTCTCTCTCTTTCTTTTCTCCCTCTATATTAGTTTCTTCCTTTCTCCTTTACATCTCCTCTCATTCAAACCTCAATAACAAACAAATTATCTTATCTGGGACTCAAACCTATGTTTGTGGCATTTTGGGGGGTTTTTACTTCACCTTTTTAACTCACTAGCAGTGCTCCCATCCCTGGCTCTCCATATTATCTAGTTCTTGTTCCACTAAATACAATAGTAATTTTTTAATTTGTCCCCCCATTTTTCCGTTTTACTCTTATTCCTCTCATCATAACTCTTAGACAATCAACACCTAAAAGCAAATCATTTTATTCTTGACCCAAATTTTTTCCTTATTTGCTTTTTGTGGGTCCATACGCTCTTTTTTTTTCGTTTTTCTTTTTTTTTTTCTTGCCCCTTTATTACTTTTCCCCAATTCAGGCCCTCCATCACAGGCATTGTTTGTTATAATTCACAGTCCACCACAAGATTTTCTCAAGAAAGAGGGGAGAGGAGAGGAGAGGAAAAAAGGAGGGGGGGAATAATTTCCTTTTTTTAAAAATTTTTATTTTATTTTTCTTTATTTCATTATTAATTTTTTTTAAAAAAAAAACTCTTTTTGATTTTTTATTTTTTTTAACTTTTTATTCTTTATTAAATCTCATTAATACTATCAACAAAACCACCCTCAGATGCCATTAAGGAAGAGAAAATCAAATATCATGGATACAAAAGAAAAAGAGGTAACACAGCTAGATGAGGAAAAATCTATGGAGAAAAAATTTAATATATTGGAAACCTTGGAGCTAAATGACAGAGAATTCAAGATAGAAATTCTAAAAATCCTCCGAGATATACAAGAAAACACAGAAAGGCAATTTAGGGAGCTCAGAAAACAACTCAATGAACACAAAGAATATATGTCCAAGGAAATTGAAACTATAAAAACAAATCAAACACAGATGAAAAACTCAATTCACAAGCTGAAAAACGAAGTAACAAGCTTAGCTAATAGAACAGGTCAGATAGAAGAGAGGATTAGTGAAATAGAAGACAAGCAACTTGAGGCACAACAGAGAGAAGAAGAAAGAGACTCAAAAATTTAAAAAAATGAGATAGCCCTACAAGAATTATCTGACTCCATCAAAAAGAATAACATAAGAATAATAGGTATATCAGAGGGAGAAGAGAGAGAAAATGGAATGGAGAACATACTCAAACAAATAATAGATGAGAACTTCCCAAGCCTGTGGAAAGAACTAAAGCCTCAAGTTCAAGAAGCAAACAGAACTCCAAGTTTTCTTAACCCCAACAAACCTACTCCAAGGCATATCATAATGAAATTGACACAAACCAACAGCAAAGAAAAAATTCTCAAGGCAGCCAGGGAAAAGAAGAATAGAACATATAAAGGAAGGCCCATTAGATTATCATCAGATTTCTCAGCAGAAACTCTACAAGCTAGAAGAGAGTGGACCCCAATATTTAAAGTCCTGAAAGAGAGGAACTTTCAGCCACGAATACTATACCCATCAAACCTATCCTTCAAATATGAAGGAGAAATAAAAACAGTCACAGATACAGAAAAGATGAGGAAATTTATCATCAGAAAACCCCCACTCCAGGAATTACTAAAGGGGGTTCTCCAATCAGATACAAAGAACAAAAAAAAACAGAGCCACAAGTAAAAGCTCCAAGAAGAACACAATAAAACCAAATTTAAACTGTGACAACAACAAAAAGAAAGAGGAGGAGAAGAAGATGGAGATTAACAGTAGCAAAGGACAATGGAGTACAAAAGTACTCACAAAATAGTTCGCTACAATGAACAGGGTAGGGACCCTTTTCATTACTCAAAGGTAACCACCATTGAAAAAACCACCACAGAAGCACATGAGATAAAAAAGATAGCAACACAGGAAAGATGTATGGAATACAACCAAATAAAAACAAAAGATAGAAAAACGAAAGAGAAGGATCAAACAAGACACAAAACTAACAGAAAGCAAGATATAAAATGGCAATAGGGAACTCACAAGTATCAATAATTACACTAAATGTAAATGGATTAAACTCACCAATAAAAAGGCACAGAGTAGCAGAATGGATTAAAAAAGAAAATCCAACTGTATGCTGCCTACAGGAAACTCATCTAAGTAACAAGGATAAAAACAAATTCAAAGTGAAAGGCTGGAAAACAATACTCCAAGCAAATAACATCCAAAAAAAAGCAGGTGTAGCAATACTCATATCGGATAATGCTGACTACAAGACAGGAAAAGTACTCAGAGACAAAAATGGCCATTTCATAATGGCTAAGGGGACACTGAATCAAGAAGACATAACAATTCTTAATATATATGCACCAAACCAAGGAGCACCAAAATATATAAGACAGCTACTTATTGATCTTAAAACAAAAACTGACAAAAATACAATCATACTTGGAGACCTCAATACACCGCTGACGGCTCTAGATCGGTCATCCAAACAGAGAATCAACAAAGACATAGTGGCCTTAAACAAAACACTAGAGCACCTGGATATGATAGACATTTACAGGACATTTCATCCCAAAGTGACTGAGTATACATTTTTCTCCAGTGTACATGGATCATTCTCAAGAATTGACCATATGTTGGGCCACAAAAACAACATCAGCAAATTCAGAAAAATCAAAGTTGTACCAAGCATATTTTCTGATCATAAAGCCTTGAAACTAGAATTCAACTGCAAAAAAGAGGAAAAAAATCCCACAAAAATGTGGAAACTAAACAACATACTTTTAAAAAATGAATGGGTCAAAGAAGAAATAAGTGCAGAGATCAAAAGATATATACAGACTAATGAAAATGACAATAAGACATATCAGAATCTATGGGATGCAGCAAAAGCAGTGATAAGAGGGAAGTTCATATCACTTCAGGCATATATGAACAAACAAGAGAGAGCCCAAGTGAACCACTTAACTTCCCACCTTAAGGAACTAGAAAAAGAAGAACAAAGACAACCCAAAACCAGCCGAAGAAAGGAGATAATAAAAATCAGAGCAGAAATAAATGAATTAGAGAACAGAAAAACTATAGAAAAAATTAATAGAACAAGGAGCTGGTTCTTTGAAAAGATCAACAAAATTGACAAACCCTTGGCAAGACTTACCAAGGAAAAAAGAGAAAGAACTCATATAAACAAAATCCAAAATGAAAGAGGAGAAATCACCACGGACACCGTAGATATACAAAGAATTATTGTAGAATACTATGAAAAACTTTATGCCACTAAATTCAACAACCTAGAAGAAATGGATAAATTCCTAGAAAAATACAACCTTCCTAGACTGAGTCAAGAAGAAGCAGAAAGCCTAAACAGACCTATCAGTAGAGAAGAAATAGAAAAAAACATTAAAACCCTCCCCAAAAATAAAAGTCCAGGCCCTGACGGCTATACCAGCGAATTTTATCAAACATTCAAAGAAGACTTGGTTCCTATTCTACTCAAAGTCTTCCAAAAAATTGAAGAAGAAGCAATACTTCCAAACACATTTTATGAGGCCAACATAACCCTCATACCAAAACCAGGCAAGGATGGCACAAAAAAAGAAAACTACAGACCAATATCTCTAATGAATACAGATGCTAAAATACTAAACAAAATACTAGCAAATCGAATACAACAACATATTAAAAAAATAATACATCATGATCAAGTGGGATTCATCCCAGAATCTCAAGGATGGTTCAACATACATAAAACGGTTAATGTAATACACCATAGCAACAAAACAAAGAACAAAAACCACATGATCTTATCAATAGACGCAGAAAAGGCTTTCGATAAAATACAACACAATTTTATGTTTAAGACTCTCAACAAAATGGGTATAGAAGGAAAATATCTCAACATGATAAAGGCCATATATGATAAACCATCAGCTAACATCATATTAAATGGCACTAAACTGAAGGCTTTCCCCCTTAAATCAGGAACAAGACAGGGTTGTCCACTCTCTCCACTCTTATTTAATGTGGTACTAGAGGTTCCAGCCAGAGCAATCAGACAATACAAAGAAATAAAAGGCATCCATATCGGAAAAGAAGAAGTCAAGGTATCACTTTCTGCAGATGATATGATCCTATACATCGAAAACCCCAAAGAATCCACAAAAAGACTACTAGAAACAATAAGCCAATACAGTAAGGTCGCAGGATACAAAATTAACATACAGAAGTCAATAGCCTTTCTATATGCCAACAATGAAACAACTGAGAAGGAACTCAAAAGAATAATCCCCTTCACAATTGCAACAAAAAAAATAAAATACTTAGGAATAAACATAACAAAGAATGTAAAGGACTTATATAATGAAAACTATAAACCATTGTTAAGGGAAATCGAAAAAGATATAATGAGATGGAAGAATATACCTTGTTCTTGGCTAGGAAGAATAAATATAATCAAGATGGCTATATTACCCAAAGCAATATACAAATTTAATGCAATTCCCATCAAACTTCCAATGACATTTTTTAAAGAAATAGAGCAAAAAATCATCAGGTTTATATGGAACTATAAAAAACCCCGAATAGCCAAAGCAATCCTAAAGAAAAAGAATGAAGCTGGGGGCATAACAATACCTGACTTCAAACTATATTATAGGGCCACGGCAATCAAAACAGCATGGTATTGGCAGAAAAATAGACACTCAGACCAATGGAACAGAATAGAAAGAGTCCAGAAATAAAACCACATATATATAGTCAAATAATTTTTGATAAAGGGGCCAACAACACACATTGGAGAAAAGAAAGCCTCTTCAATAAATGGTGCTGGGAAAACTGGAAAGCCCCATGCAAAAGAATGAAACAGGACTACAGTCTCTCCCCCTGTACAAAAATTAACTCAAAATGGATCAAAGATCTAAACATAAGACCTGAAACAATTAAGTACATAGAAGAAGACATAGGTACTCAACTCATGGACCTGGGTTTTAAAGAGCATTTTATGAATTTGACTCCAATGGCAAGAGAAGTGAAGGCAAAAATTAATGAATGGGACTACATCAGACTAAGAAGTTTTTGCTCAGCAAGAGAAACTGATAACAAAATAAACAGAAAGCCAACTAAATGGGAAATGATATTTTCAAACAACAGCTCAGATAAGGGCCTAATATCCAAAATATACAAAGAACTCATAAAACTCAACAACAAACAAACAAACAATCCAATAAAAAAATGGGAAGAGGATATGAATAGACACTTCTCCCAGGAAGAAATACAAATGGCCAACAGATATATGAAAAGATGCTCATCTTCTTTAGCTATTAGAGAAATGCAAATCAAAACGGCAATGAGATACCACCTCACACCTGTTCGATTAGCTGTTATTAGCAAGTCAGGTAATAGCAAATGTTGGAGAGGCTGTGGAGAAAAAGGAACCCTCATACACTGTTGGTGGGAATGTAAAGTAGTACGACCATTATGGAAGAAAGTATGGTGGTTCCTCAAAAAACTGAAAATAGAACTACCTTATGACCCAGCAATCCCTCTACTGGGTATATATCCCCAAAACTCAAAAACATTGATACGTAAAGACACATGCAGCCCCATGTTTATTGCAGCATTGTTCACAGTGGCCAGGACATGGAAACAACCAAAAAGCCCATCAATAGATGACTGGATAAAGAAGATGTGGCACATATACACTATGGAATACTACTCAGCCATAAGAAATGATGACATCGGAACATTTACAGCAAAATGGTGGGATCTTGATAACATGATACGAAGCGAAATAAGTAAATCAGAAAAAAACAGGAACTGTATTATTCCATACGTAGGTGGGACATAATAGTGAAACTAAGAGACATTGATAAGAGTGTGGTGGTTACGGGGGGGAGGGGGGGATGGGAGAGGGATAGGGGGTGGGGAGGGGCATAAAGAAAACAAGATAGAAGGTGACAGAGGACAATCTGACTTTGGGTGGTGGGTATGCAACATAATTGAATGACAAGATAACCTGGACTTGTTATCTTTGAATATATGTTTCCTGATTTATTGATGTCACCCCATTAAAAAAATAAAATTATAAAAAAATAAAATAAATAAATAAAAAAAAACCTCCCAGTTTCTGTAGGATGATGTGGCAGCTTGTGCGCATGCGCAGATGATGACGTAACACCGTGTATACAGCGGAGCAGCCCACGGCCATGCCATTAGAGATGTGGATGGTCCAGAGGAAAGTTCAGTGTGTTCTGTGGCTCACTAAATTCAAATCCGTGACCAAAGTGCAACGTGAATATCGGCGCGTTTATAACGAAGTACCACCACATAGAAATAACATTACTCGGTGGGATAAGCAGTTGAAGGAAACCGGCAGTTTGGTGGAGAAACCCCGTTCTGGTAGGCCATCAGTCAGTGCCGAGTCTGTAGAGGCTATACGGGATAGCTACCTAAGGAGCCCTAAAAAATCTGTGTGTGAGCCCACATCGAACTGCACTCAATAGGTATGAAACTGGGAGAGTTTTCCTTTTATTTGGTGCAGATTTCACATTTCTATCGTCTTTTGTTGCTTTTCTGTGACCGGTCAAAAGTGCACCATGACTTTACGGACACACTGTATATATCGCATTGTTTTCTCTGAGCTTGTGGTCTGCTTTTACACTTTCTTAGTGGTATCTTTGAATGAACTGATGTTCTTCAACTCCAATGAGATCTGTTATTCATCTTTTCTTTTCTGCATGCTATTTAAACTATCTTTGCTTACTCCCTTCATTTTAATATATTATTTTTCTTCTGACCTTCATTATTGTTGTTGAGAAATTAGGTAATCCTTTAAAAGTAAATGTCACTTCTTTCTGTTGATTTTTGTCTTGGTGTTCCCTATGAAAAAGAGGTGATTTTGTATTTTTCTTTTTTTTTGTACTGAAGGTTCAGAGTATATCTTTAAAGACTCAATTTTTCATCCATTCTGGAAACTCTCAACCGTTATGTATTTATGTGCTGCCTCCCCCTTTTCTGATTTCTCCTTCTGGAATTCATTAAATATCTATTGGTCCTTCTGATTCTTTCCTGCACATATTTAAACTCCTTTTATATTTTGTTTTTGTGCTACATTTGAAGTGACCTATTTTCAACTTCATTAATTCTCCCTTCATGTATGTCTTCTTTGCTGTTTAAACCATTCATTGAATTCAATTTTAAGAACCATATTTTTCATCACTAGACATTTAATAGTTTCTAATCTGTCTATTTATTTTCAAAATATCCTGTTCTTTCCCTGATGCTTTGAACCCCTCTTTTAGGGGCTTAAATTATATATTAAATTTATATTTTCCTTCATATTGTTATTCTAACATTTCAGTATCTTTTTTTTTTTTTTCTTTTCTGAAGCTGGAAACGGGGAGAGACCGTCAGACAGACTCCCGCATGCACCCGACCGGGATCCACCCAGCCCGCCCACCAGGGGCAACGCTCTGCCCACCAGGGGGCGATGCTCTGCCCCTCCGGGGCGTCGCTCTGCCGCGACCAGAGCCACTCTAGCGCCTGGGGCAGAGGCCAAGGAGCCATCCCCAGCGCCCGGGCCATCTTTGCTCCAATGGAGCCTTGGCTGCGGGAGGGGAAGAGAGAGACAGAGAGGAAGGAGGGGTGGGGGTGGAGAAGCAAATGGGCGCTTCTCCTGTGTGCCCTGGCTGGGAATCGAACCCGGGTGGGTCCCCCGCACGCCAGGCCGACGCTCTACCGCTGAGCCAACCGGCCAGGGCCTCATTTCAGTATCTTGAAAGTCTAATCCAGCTTTGTATTATGAGCCTTGTTAATTCTTCCTATGGTAACTATGTCTTCTAACTTTTACTATAATCTCATTTTAAGGCCTGGGTATTGGGGGCTGTCTCTCCAGAAGGACTTTGTAGTTGACTCTGTAAAAACTCCAGAGGTATGAACATCCTGATAGCAGCATTATAGAACAAATTTAAACCAAAATGTATTCTGTCTAAATAATCCTAACATTCAAATAAAACTTAGGTTATATTAATCATTTTACACTATTAAAACATGAACAAAATAGGTTAAATAAAAGAGGGGAAAAAAACATACCTTTTCCGCAGAAGAACCTGTCAAGACAAAAGTTGAAAAAACTGGAAGTGGGTATTTGGTTTGGGGATCCCAACATTCAATAGTAGCTCCCATAGGAAGGCAGAAGAGAGGTACAGATTCTGAGAGTGGAAACGACTCATAATCATCTTCTGGATATCTAAAAATTAAACCTTTAAGAGAAAGGAGACAATGATAAATTTTTTAAATAGTTGGTTTTCCATAAATTATATGTGATACATTAGGATATTTTAAAGCAAATTTGAAATTTCATGTGAAATTTCAAAAATCAGTTTTTCTCTTGCCATATCAGATATTAAAATAAATTAACAAATTTGCCTTTTTTTTAACCTATGGACTTCTTGTTCATAAAATGTATTAAATATACTAGTTAACACTCTACTCAATAGGATCACAAATCTTAATTTACTTTTTTCTACACACTTCCAACATCTGATAGGAATGGCAAGAAACGCACAGGAAAATTTATCAACTATTTCAGTTAGTCTTCTATTAAAAAGTCAGAGAAGGGACAAGTATTATGAAATAATGTCAAGGAAACAGAAGTTATCATAGCCCCTAAACTCATCTTTCAGAGAAGATTAGCGTAAAAGGCATGCGACATGAAAAGTAAAGGAGACAGAAACCTTTGTGACTGAGTGGAGTATGTGAGACCAAAAAAGTAGGAGCAGGGAGGATACTCTGAGAAGCACAACAAAGCCTCTTCATAATAAAGTGGCTACATGGCATTAGCTCATTAGCCTCTATATGCAGACCACATCTGAGATAAACACTTGAAATTAAGCAGAACTTTTAGTACAAATTCAGTCTTCAAAACTCTGTATTCTAAAATACATGTCTTATATAAAACCTGAATACTTTCACAAAGCCTGTTTCTGTTAAGTTTTTAAGTGATACTTTATCCCCACCAAAAACTAAAAATCTTAAAGAAAATCATATACAATAAATACATTATAGCAATATGAACAGTATCACATTTTAAAATGATACTGAACTTATAATTTTTATTAGAAATTAAATGGTTTAAGTCATTAGTATGAATGTCTTTATGAGAACAATAAATGTTTTTTAGATACAAATTTGCCTAACTTCTCTGAAGTAAAAGTTGCAAAAATTGGGAATGATCAAAAAGTATTTGACATGGTTTCCACAAAAAGTATTCCAGTATTTTTCTTCTATTTACAACTGGAGCATACCTGTATTTTCAGTTTTTATCCCACAATACCAGCGGGATGAAGAAGTCACATTTAAATCTTTACAGCCCTTGACACTTTACTGTGCAGTAAGAATGTGGTGATAGATTTCTCAAACACTTCATGGCAGAAAAGTTTCTCAGGCCCTCCTCTCCTCCATATAGCTGATTCTTTGCAACAAGGGAGAAAGGAAGCAAGTCCACCTTTCATGGCAAGTAACATGTGGTTTCAAATCAGACACACAGAGATAAGAGAAGGAAATATAAGAAGTAAAGATGTAGTTTGACGCCTTTCTGATTGCCAAAATATAAAAGATCAGAGAATAAGCAGTTTTCCACTGACTTGTTAAATGTATACTAAAAGCCTGCAAGTTTATTCCACAAATGCTTGCTTGGGATGAAAGTTTCTATTTAACTAACAGCACTTTTGGCCTGACCAGGCAGTGACACAGTAGATAAAGCGTCGACCTGTGATGCTAAGGACCCAGGTTCAAAACCCCCAGGTCGCCATCTTGAGCAAGGGCTCACCAGCTTGAGCGCAGGGTTGCCAGCTTGAGCTATGGAATCACAGACATGACCCCATGGTCGCTGGCTTAAAGACCAAGGTTGCTGGCTTGAGCAACGAGTCACTGGCTCAGCTGGAGCCCCCCAGTCAAGGCACATATAAAAAAGCAATCAATGAACAACTAAAGTGCCACAACTGCGAGTTGATGCGTCTCATCTCTCTCCCTTCCTGTCCGTCTGTCCCTGTCTCTCTCTCTTACTCTCTTTCTCTAAACAAAACAAAACAAAACAAAACAAAAAAACACTTTTGGGGAGGGGGTAGAGGAGACAATATTAATATACCTTGTAATATATGAAATATTTAAGAAAACATGCCTTTACATGCTACAATTATAGATAATTATATTTATAAACAGGTCTATTCCACAAACTACAGTACCTAAGTGACCATACATTGCCTCTCCTAACCAAATGTTAATGTGCAATAACTACAATAATAGAAACAATTTTTCAAAATTTACTTACCAGCTTTATATGCTATTGAATTAGAAGCAGGTACTGACTTCTTATAACACAGAAACACACTGGAACCCCACTGTAAAATATAAATTAGGTTTAAAAAAGAGAAAAGAAATTTCATTTTGTTGAATGGCTTCTAAAGATTCTGATTATTCATGAATGTCTATTTAAAACACATATCTATCAAAAAAGACTATAAAATACAGCAAAATATGAAGCTGAGAACACTAGAAGAGTAAAAATAACATTGCTACAAATATCAAACTGACATGAAATCAGTTTCAAAAAGTTCACTATTCTGTAATCGTCCAGAACTGTCTATACTGGAAAGAGACAGAACAAAGTAAAGTGGGCACTAGAATCTGAACTAGGAAAGACTGCAGTCACTGGGGTCCTATGCAGTCACTACTTCCAGAGGCAAACCTGTCCTGACTAATAGCCATGGGTGTACTAAGCATCTCTGCCTATACCACAGTTAAGTTAACTCTAGTTTGATGTAAACATATATTTCAAAATAAATATGACCCAATAATAAAATTTAGTCTCATAAAACTATAAATCAAACATGTTCAATTTTCTTCTTTATTAGAGGCCTTTATAAAAATATGTAAACATTTAAAACAAATAAATATAAAGGGGGTCCTTACCCAGTATCCCTGCAGTTGTCCTTAGAAAAACACCACTGAGGCCATGGCCGGTTGGCTCAGTGGTAGGGCATCAGCCTGGTGCTGGATGTCCCGAGTTCAATTCCCAGTCAGGGCACACAGGAGAAGTGCCCATCTGTTTCTCCACCCTTCACCCTCTTCCTTCTCTCTTTCAATCTCTCTCCTCCCCTCCCGCAGCCATGGTTTGGTTAGAGCAAGCTAGCCCTGGGCACTGAAGATGGTTCCATAGCCTCGCCTCAAGTGCTAAAATAGCTCAGTTGCCGAGCAACAGAGCAATGGCTTCAGATGGGCAGAGCATTGCCTGGTAGGGGCTTGTCGGGTGAATCCCGGTTGGGGCACATGCAGGAGTATAGTATGTCTCTCTGCCTCCCTGCTTCTCACTTAAGAAAAATTTAAAAAAAAAAAAATGCCACTGAAACCCAAAAATTAATAAGACCTCTAAATCAGTATAACAAAAGCAACATTAGCATGTACCCCTGCCAAAAAATCCTGATTTTAAGCACGTATCTACTTTCTCAATGAAATTTTTCTAAAACATCAGCTAGCTAAGGATTTCTTAAATTACTATGAATCATAAAAATTAGAGCTAAAATTAATAAAAATCATGAAAACATAAACTGAGAGTAAACTACCCAATAAAAACAGGAATCCAAAAATTATCTTTTTTAAAATATGAAAACTGAAAATGAAACTTTATTCTTACCATCCCACAATTTAAGTTTTTGTCAACTTTGCAGAAAGTATGAGGAGGGGTTTCTCCTTTATTGGTTATAATAACACAGATATCAGTTACAGCCAATGAATTCTGGGGTCTAATTTGAGGAGCCCTTCGATAAGTGATAAAGATTCTTTGTGAAGTAGTTGAACTATTGTTGACATTGGCACAGCGACCATAGGGTGTGGCTTGGATCACTTCACATCCTGGAATAAGCCTTTCTTTTCCTTCATATAGAACTCTGCATGGCGGGGAGGGGAGAAGTAGATAAGGAAACAAATTTCACGTTAATGCCGCTTTTGTTCTTAAAAAAAAAAATTTGGTCTCCTTTATCTATTGTTTCCCGAACCTTAATTACAAACCAAAACTAAAATTATTACCTTGGGAATTATAAATCTTTTTACTATTTTTCAACAGCTAGAATATAATTTTAAGACGTATAAATAGGCTCAAAGAACTTGATTTTTTTTGTTGCTTATTAAAAGAAATATATGAAACAAGAAAAGGGCAACATCACAAACATGCTCAGGTCAATTAATTCCTAGAGCACAAGTTTTCAGAAAATTTTCCTTCGTAATCCTGTCAAAATTTTACCTTTAAGCCTTTGAGTAATACGAACATTCATGTATGTCCTTGTGCCTCCTGACCATTCAGAGTAGGATCGATTTATTTTTAAAATGTGTAAGGCAACATTAAAAAAGGGCAAGTGTATGTTCTTCCTGTTTCCATAAATTGGTTATCAAAGAAACATGATTTTAAGTTAATAAAACTGTAACTGGAACTAATTTCATTTTTTGAAAAAAAACTCACTCCTGGGGGTCAGCGAGCATGAAAAAAACTCACTACTCAACAGGTTAAAACTCCTTTATTTACTAGATGAGCTAGTAAATAAAAAAGATATCTCATGTTCATGGATAAGCAGCTTAATATGGTAAGATGTCAACTATTTTCCAAACAGATCTAGAGTCAATACAGTTCCTATCTAAATCCTAGTTGTATTTTTTTTTTGTAGAAATTGGCAGCATGTCCTCAAGTTCATATGGAAATGAAAGGGACCCAGTATAGCTAAAGCAATCTGGAAAAAAAAAAAGAACAAATTTGGAAGCTCACATGCCCCCATTTCAAAACTTCTATTATCTGTTCTGTATGTCTGAAAAGTTTCAAAAAATAAAAGTGCTAGAGAAAAATACTAAGTTGAAAGTCAATGAATCTGATGAACTGAGGAAAATAAGAACTTTGGATAGTAGTCTGTGATTCTTTATCTTAATAAATATATCTGACAAATAATATTATATATATTATCCTGTTAAATTATACAATATAGAGTATTTAACATTATAAATTACAGACTTTTCTGGGAAAAAATTACTTTACTTTTGTAAATATCTGTTTATAAATCAGTCAAAAAGGTCAAAAGTTGGATAACAGTATTTCATACTTCAGTGGGATTGGTGCTTGTCTTATAGTGGCTAATAGGTTTTCCAAACCTCACCAATGTGTTTGGGGGATTGGAGTAGGGGAGAGACAGTCACCAGATATTCACAATTACTTGATCTGGAGAGAAATATTCACCACTGTAATTAGCCAAAAAACAACTATACATTAGCAAATTTGGGTCAGTAAACTACTATATCAAAAATTAGATGCCTTAAGGAACTGCATGATGTATATGACAGCCACCTGCAACCTGAAAGCATTTAAGTGTAATCATCTAAGTCAGGGGTCCCCAAACTACGGCCCGCGGGACACATGCGGCCCCCTGAGGCCATTTATCTGGCCCCCGCCGCACTTCTGGAAGGGGCACCTCTTTCATTGGTGGTCAGTGGCGGATGCATCCTGTGCTCCTGGAGTACTATATGTGGTGGCGCTGCAAAGCGCAGCGTCGCTCACATACAGTACTACTTCCGGTGACGCAGGACGCATGCATCACGGCTCTGGAAGCACGTCATATCACTTGTCACGGCTAGCAGTGACAAATATGGAACTGGACATTGACCATCATCTCATTAGCCAAAATCAGGCCCATAGTTCCCATTGAAATACTGGTCAGTTTGTTGATTTAAATTTACTTGCTTTTTATTTTAAATATTGTATTTGTTCCCATTTTGTTTTTTTACTTTAAAATAAGATATGTGCAGTGTGCATAGGGATTTGTTCATAGTTTTTTTTATAGTCCGGCCCTCCAACGGTCTGAGGGACAGTGAACTGGCCCCCTGTGTAAAAAGTTTGGGGACCCCTGATCTAAGTCATAATTTAATTTTTAAATTATGCAGCTGAAACACAAGCAGCAACCATCTTTCAGAGATTCACATCCTTTCAATCATGACTGTACTGAGGGGTAGGGAGAAGGATGTGAAAAGATGGCCTTTGAAGGATGGCTAACAGAGGAAACAGCAAGGGCTAAAACATAGGATAAGTCCCTGGCTGGTTTCCCATCAACTGACATGCATACCATCAAAAGTTTATCCTACAGCCATCCTTCTATGAATATTACCTATCTTCTTAAGACAACCATAGAGAAAATTTTTTAAAGACTGAGAGTAAATCCATTACATGTCCTAAATCACTCCACCTCAACCAATAATTTGCATTCACACCCACTTTAATCTCCTTTCCTCTTTTCAAAGGATAAGTCCCTCCCATTAGTCAAATCCAGTCACCTATGCTGTTATTACCCCCTTAATTGGTTTCATAATTTTGTTCTATCAAATATCTCCTCTTACTCCTATATTTCAGCTCTTTCTTCTCTGTTTTTTTTTTTTCCTTCAATATAAAGATGTTTAAAGTTATTCCCTGGAAGAAAGGTTAAAAAACAGTCCTTGAGCCTGACCAGGTGGTAGCACAGTGGATAAACGTTGAACTGGGATGCACGGGACCCAGGTTTGAAACCCCGAGGTGGCCAGCTTGAGCACAGGCTTATCCGGCTTGAGCACAAGCTCACCAGCTTGAGCATGGGGTTCCTGGCTTGAGTGTGGGATCATAGACATGACCCCATGGTCACTGGCTTACAGTCCAGCGTCGCTGCTTGAGCCCAAGGTCATTGGTTTGAGCAAGGGGTCACTGGTTCGGCTGTAGCCCCTGGTCAAGGCACATATGAAAAAAGTCAATGGACAACTAAGGTGCCACAATAAAGAATTGATGCTTCTTGCCTGACCAGGCGGTGGCGCAGTGGATAGAGCGTCGGACTGTGATGCAGAGGACCCAGGTTCGAGACCCCCCCCCCCGAGGTCGCCAGCTTGAGCGCGGGCTCATCTGGTTTGAGCAAAAAGCCCACCAGCTTGAACCCAAGGTTGCTGGCTCCAGCAAGGGGTTACTCAGTCTGCTGAAGCCCCGCGGTCAAGGCGGGGTCTATTGTCTATCTGTCTGTCCCTGTCTATCCCTCTCTCTGACTCACTCTCTGACTCTGTAAAAAATAAATATAAAAAAAAAAAAAAAGCCTGACCAGGCGGTGGCGCAGTGAATAGACCATTGGACTGGGATGCAGAGGACCCAGGTTCGAGACCCCGAGGTAGCCAGCTTGAGCGCAGGCTCATCTGGCTTGACCCAAGCTGGCTTGGGTCACCAGCTTGGACCCAAGGTAGCTGGCTCCAGCAAGGGGTTTCTCAGTCTGCTGAAGGCCCACGGTCAAGGCACATATGAGAAAGCAATCAATGAACAACTAAGGTGTCACAACAAAAAAAAACTGATGATTGATGCTTCTCATCTCTCTCCGTTCCTGTCTGTCTTTCCCTCCCTATCTATCCCACTCTCTGTCTCTGTAAAAAATAAAAAAAATAAACTTTAAAAAAAAAAAAAAAAGAATTGATGCTTCTCATCTCTCTCCTCCCTGTCTATCTGTCCCTCTCTCTCTACAAAAACAAACAACAGATTCTGATTCAGTAAATCTGGGGCAGTGCCTGAGAGTCTGAATATCAAACATACTTTCAGGACCTATAAACTATATGGGTCCATGAACCATACCTTGAATTGCAAGGCCCATAATGATCTTCTCATTTTCTTAAAGTCAAGCTTTCAAAAAGAAGCCTCTATTATTCCAGTGTCAATCATTTCTCAATCTTTTCTAACCTGGCTCCTGTAATCAATGATCCTATAAAGTTGTATGACCACCATCCTAACTGCATTGACTTAAAAGAAAACGATGGAGGCTTAACAGGGTGGATGATCCTAGAGGAGTTAAATAGATGGTGATTAAAGGTAAAGTAAAATAAAGACAAATCATCCTTTGGCTTTGAAAATTAAAACATAATGAGAACCTTAGGATAATTTCACCAGAGCTCTACTGCAGCACTGAAGGAAGTCAATGAGCATGATAAGTGGTGGTCAAAAGCAGTAGCTCACTACCTCTCTCGGTATCTGAACGGAATAACTGGCAACCAACTACTTAAAGAAAATTCATGGAGCCCTGGCCAGTTGGCTCAGTGGTAGAGCGTCAGCCCAGCATGTGGAAGTCCCAGGTTCAATTCCTGGCCAGGGCACATAGGAGAAGCGCCCATCTGCTTAGCCAAACCCCCCCCCCCCCCGTCTCTCTCTCTCTCTCTCTCTCTCTCTCTCTTCCCCTCTGGCAGCCAAGGCTCCACTGGAGCAAAGTTGGCCTGGGTGCTGAGGATGGCTCCATGGCCTCCACCTCAGGCACTAGAATGGCTCCAGTTGCAACAGAGCAATGCCCCAGATGGGCAGAGCATCGCCCCCTAGTGGGCCTGCCTGGTGGATCCCAGTTGGGCACATGTGGGAGTCTGTCTCTCTGCCTCCCTGCTTCTCACTTCAGAAAAATACAAAAGAGAAAAAAGAAAAAAAAGAAAATTCATGGAAATACAGTATACAAAGAAGTGTTATAGAATTAGGCACCTGAAACGTATATAATAATTTTAACCAGTGTCACCCCAATAAATTCAACTTAAAAAAACAAAAAAAAATTATGAAAGAATCAGGGAAATTTGTATATATGATGATACCAAGGAATTAATCATTTTTTGAGATGTCATGTTATGGTTACATTAAAAGAGAGAGATTCAACATAAGAAAGTCAACTGATATAATAAATCACAGTAACAGAATGAAGGAAAAATCCACATGATCATCTCAATTAATAACGAAAAGGCATTTGACAAAATCCAACACATTTTCATGATAAAACTTTCTCAAAAAAAAAAAAAAAAAAAAAACAGAAATAAAGGGAGGGAGGGAACCTACCTTAACATGATAAATGGCTTTTATGAAAAACCCACAACTAACATCATATTCAATGGTAAAAGACTGAAACTTTTCTCATAAGATCAGGAATAAGACAAAGATGCTTGCTTTCACCACTGCTGTTCAACAATGTACTCTTAATTCTAGCCAGAGCAATAAAACAAGTGGAGGGGGAGAGGATAAAGCAAACTGCAAAGGAAGGAATAAAATTATCTCTATTTGCAGAGGACATGATCCTATTATTTTTTTAAAACCCCCAATAATACCATACGAAAGATAATATATTCAGCAAACTTATAGGGTATATTAACATATAATTAAAATTCAGCTGTGTTTTTATACACTAGCAATGAACAATCAAAAAAAGATATTAAGAAAACAATTCCAGCCTGACCAGGTGGTGGCGCAGTGGATAGAGCATTGGACCGGGATGTGGAAGGACGCAGGTTCAAGACCCCAAGCTCACCAGCTTGAGTGCGAGCTCAACTGGTTTGAGCAAAGCTCATCAGCTTGGACCCAAGGTCGTGGCTCGAGCAAGGAGTTACTCGGTCAGCTGAAGGCCCATGGTCAAGGCTCATATGAGAAAGCAATCAATGAACAACTAAGGTGTCGCAACAAAAAACTGATGATTGATGCTTCTCATCTCATCTCTCTCCATTCCTGTTTGTCTGTCCCTACCTATCCCTCTCTCTATGTAAAAAAAAAAAAAAATTAAAGAAAAACAATTCCATTTATAATAAAATCCAAACAAATAAATTACTTAGGAATAGAATTAACCAAGGTGAAAGACTAAAATCCACAATACATTGCTAAAAGAAATTTTAAAATAACTAAATAAATAGAAAGACCTCTCATGTCATAGATTGGAAGGCAATATTGTAAAGATGGCAATACTCTCCAAATAGATGTACAGATTAAATACAATCCCCATCAAAATTGCAACAGCATGTTTTATGTAAATGGACAAGCTGATCCCAAATATTTCCCTAAATACTCTCAAGTACTTACGTTTTTACCGATGGTGATTATAATAAACAGAACAGCGTAATACATGACATGTATATATGAAAAAATATTATAGATATTCTAAAAGCACATTTGGAAAAAAGGCTTTTACAAAAAGAATGTTCATTTGCTGTGGAGTAGACAGTAAATAAGTATATCATAACAACTACACTTCTTCTAAACTGTAAATACCCTCTTCATTGCACTAAAAATTACACAGCACAATTATATTTTTAAAGACAGAAATGTTCTTTTGCTAAATAAGCTAAAGACTTTGGAGAGAAAAGAAAGCATCACATAACCCAAGTAGCTCCTTTAAAAAATACTGTCTTTTATTGTAGCTTCTTGCTCTTTTATGTTTAATTAATAAGCTTATCTGATAAGTACAACAGAAATGGAATCACATTTCAGGCTCTACCGCCTTCATTTCAATAGCCTTTTGAATTGATCTAATGATTCAAGTACATACAATGTAAAGAAATTCAGTAAGGGTGGACAGAGATATGTAATATCTTATGATACTTGAATTAATAATAGAACTATCAAGGATTTCAAATTCCTATTCCCATGCATCTTAAAAAAATTTTATCCCCTCACTATAGCCAAAGAAAATAAATTACAGTACCCTATATCAGTAAGGGGTGGTTTATCCCTGCCTCTTTTATAACAGAGGAAAAGTTCTGGGCTTTTCAGACTTCCATAGTTTAAGTTTGCTTGGAGAGCTGATGGAGTGGCTTCAACACAGGTGTAACCTTCAGGTACTGTTTCCCCAGCTGATTTGTTAATAACTGCAATGTCTGTAATTGGAGCTTTAGGTCCAGTTGACTTAGTATCTAAACGATTTATTTCTTGATCCAATAGAGTAGATGTATCAGTGAGACCTGCCACGACAAAGTAGTCTGTCACTCTTGGCCCTTTGTCTTCTATCATGGCTGCTATTATCTTTCCTAGAAGAGGAAAAAAAAATTCAATTAAATAAAATACTTTATCCTGACTCATTAAAATTAAAATTCTCCCAAGTTAACAGTGCTCAACTAACATACTTCCCAGTTGGATTTATAATCAAACTGTTGTCATTCTGTATAAGCCTGTCATTCTTGTGAGCTTTTACCTCTAACAAAGTACAAATTTGCAGCATCAATTCATTTCTAAGGTTACTATGATCCTTTTACATGCCAACGGCTCTGTAAAGAATAATCAAACTGTCACAGGCCAGCTTTCCTTTGACCAAAATGCATGTAATGAACAATATTTAGACCATTTAATAAGTCATTGTAAGTTACAGAATTCCTAGAGCTAAATTTCACATTTAAACATAATTCATCACGAATTAGTCAAGGTCTAACTTAAAGAAATTAAGATAATGGTAATAAATATAATTAAACCAGTCTCTTAACAATCCAGTTAGAGGAGTCTATTCTTTACAGTTAAGAAACTTTATGTAAACATCAAATAAACTATGTTTAGTATTAAGTATTTCCTAAATACCATATAGAATATAAAAAAATTATAATCAAAGTTATATAAAATACACATTAACAGACTTAAATAATACAAGGTAGAAACCTAGAGAATATAAACTTTGATTCAAGATTTCTATTATCTTTAAACTTAGTACCTCTAAAAATTAAGTTGCTGAGGTCTTAGATATTTCCATCGATTTTATGTGCTTTATAAAAACTTTCTTGAGGTATAGTTTGCATACAATAATACACATTTTTTTTTTTTTTGTATTTTTTCTGAAGCTGGAAACGGGGAGAGACAGTCAACAGACTCCCGCATGCGCCCGACTGGGACCCACCCGGCACACCCACCAGGGGCAACGCTCTGCCCACCAGGGGGCAATGCTCTGCCCCTCTGGGGCATCGCTCTGCCGCAACCAGAGCCACTCCAGCGCCTGGGCCATCTTTGCTCCAATGGAACCTTGGCTGCAGGAGGGGAAGAGAGAGACAGAGAGGAAGGAGGGGGCGGTGGAGAAGCAAATGGGCACTTCTCCTATGTGCCCTGGCCAGGAATCGAACCCGGGTCCCCCGCACGCCAGGCCGACGCTCTACCACTGAGCCAACCGGCCAGGGCCAATAATACACATATTTAAAGTGTATAATTTGGTAAGTTTTCACAATTTATACACCTGTGAAACAAACATATCCATCAACACCCAAAATTTTCCTATACCCCTTCATCATCCCTTCCCTTCTCCAACAGAATGAATGATCTGCTTTCTGTCACTATATGCTGGTTTCTAGAATCGAGATACATGGAATCATTATAGTATGTATCCTTTTTCTGTCTGGCTTCCTTCATTTATCATCATTATTCTGAGATTCATCCATGTTGTGTACATCAATAGTTCATTTCTTTTTTATAACTGTATAGTCTACTACTGAATATGCTACAATGTGCTTATCCATTCATCTATATAATAGACATTTGGGTTATTTTCAGTTCAGGGGCTATTCAAGCTGTCATGAACACCCATGTAGAAGCCTTCTGGACATATGTTTTCATTTATTGTAGGTAAATTTACAAGATGGAACTGCTGGATAACCTAGTAGGTGTGTGTGATTCTAAAAATCTGTGAGGAGTTTTATAGAGTAAGTATAATTATTTTACATTCTTACCATCAAGTATATGAGAGTTCCAGTCGTTTTACATCCTCTCCAAAACTCTATAAGGCCAATCTTTTTAATTTAGACATTCTAATACGTCTATAGTGATAGTTAACCTTAGCTTTAATTTGCATCTTTATAACTTGCGATGCCCACAGCCATCTTTTTTTTTTTTTTTTTTTTTTTTTCTGAAGCTGGAAATGAGGAGAGACTCCCGCATGCGCCTGACGGGGATCCACCCGGCACGCCCACGAGGGGGCGATGCTCTGCCCCTCCGGGGCATCACTCTGCCGCGACCAGAGCCACTCTAGCGCCTGGGGCAGAGGCCAAGGAGCCATCCCCAGCGCCCAGGCCATCTTTGCTCCAATGGAGCCTCGGCTGCGGGAGGGAAAGAGAGAGACAGAGAGGAAGGAAGGGGGGTGGAGAAGCAAATGGGCGCTTCTCCTATGTGCCCTGGCCGGGAATCGAACCCGGGTCCACCGCACGCCAGGCCGACGCTCTACCACTGAGCCAACCGGCCAGGGCCCACAGCCATCTTTTTATATGCTTATTTTCCATTCACACATTTTCTTTTTTATTTATTTATTTATTGCATTACATAGATTCTAGTGTCTTCATATATTTTATTAAGTGAAGTTTCTATTTAAATCTTTGGCTATATTTTAATTGAGTTGTTTGTTTTCTAATTATTGAGTTTTTTGAAGACCTTTATATATTCTAGAGACAAGTTATTTATTAAGCATATGATTTGCAAATATTTTCTCCCAATCTGTGGCTTGTCTTTTTCTATTAATAGTGAAAACTTCTTCTGAAAAGAAGTTTTTATTTTTAATGAGGTCCAGTTTCTCAATGTGTTATATTAGGGATCATGGTTGTGGTGTCATATTTAAGAAATCATAGTCTAATTAAAGGTCATCAAGGTTTTCTCCCATGTTTCCTTAAAAAAGAAAAGTTTTATAAATTTAGGTTTCACATTTAGGTCTATAATCCATATTGAGTTAATTTTTGAATATGGTGTGAGGTATGAATCAAGATTCACTTTTCACATATAGATACACAATTTTTTAGCAACTCTGGTTGAAAAAAACCATCTTTTCTCTTCTGTATTACCTGTGTTCATAAATTAACTTCCAGTATGTGTATTTATTTCTGGATTTTCTATTCTGTTCCATTGATCTATTTGTCTATATCAGTACCACATGGTTTTAACATTAGCTTTATAATAAATCTTGAAATCAAGCAGATAGTTTTCAACTCTGCTCTTTTTAAAAAATTGTTTTGAAAAAAGGTACTTTGCATTTAAATAAGCAGTTTGGAATCAGCTTGTCAGTTTCTAAAAAAAACTAGTAATTTTCTAATTGGGATTGTGCTGAATCTGTAGGTCAATTTGAGGACTGACAATATTGAGTTCTCTAACCCATAAACAAGGTTTAGCTTTGCATTTATTCAAATTTTTAAACATTTCTCTAATCAGTACTTAATAGTTTACAACATGTAAGTCATATCTTTTGTAAGACTTATAATTAAATACTTAATAATTTACATGCTACTGTAAATGGAATTCTTCCCTTTTAACTCAATTTCCAATTGTTCATTGCTATTATATAGAAATACAATTGATTTTTATCTACTGATCTTATATAATTCAATCATGCTAGTTATTTATGAGTTGTAGAACTTTTCTGTAGGTTCCATTAAATTTCCTATACAGACAATAATGTATCTGTGAATAAAGGCAATTTTATTTCTTTCCAATATAGTTGACTTTTATTTCTTTTTCTTGCCTTGCTGTGCTGGCTAGAACATCCAGTACAATGTTTAAGAGAAATGGTGACCAAAGAAGATATATAAGTGACCAATAAGCACATGAATAAATAAATGCTCAACATCACTAGTCATAGAAGCATTATTCACAATAAGAAAAGTAAAAACAATCCAAGTGTCTATCAATAGATGAATGAATAAATAAAATTCAGTATATCCATATAAGGGAATATTATTAAGCCATAAAAAGAATTAAATTTGATAAATGCTGCAACATGGATGAACTTTGAAAATATTATGCTAAGTGAAATAAACCAGACAGAGAAGGAAAACTAATATATGATTTTACTTCATAGAGACACAAAGTTAAACAGAGATTACCAAGGGCTAAGAGAGGGGAGAATTAATGAGTATAGATTTTGAGGAGCCACTGAGCCACTTCATCCACAGGTATTGTAAGGTACCAAAAACTACAAAATTAATATTAATATTTTAAGAGGCTTGGAGAACATTTTATTAATTTGGGTTAAGGTGTGCAGAGAAATTGTGAGAGTAGTCTTTGTACTGTGTGATTGGCATAACCAGGATGGCCCTTGGCATTGTATTGTAAATGCAAAGGGGAGGAAAACATGGATTCCCAGACATTCCACCAATGCTTGTGGGGAAAAGGGTGAGTGGCTAGCCAGGTACAGGGAGAGAAAAGCCAAAATAAACCTTTTCTTATAGCAATGAGCCATTCGCGGGCATTTGTCCCCACCGAAACTACCTCTCCTATGTAAATGCGTGTGGTTAACACGTGTGACTCTGGACATAGAGATGGCAGATAAACACTAGATAATATAGGAATGCCTTTAACATGTAAAGAGACATCTTTCTACCATTGTGTTGGTTGGCTTGTAAATTTTGTTTTCTCCAAAATGATGTATGACTTGCAAATTGAACATGGTCCTATCATGTTAAGGACATATGACTATAACCAATAGTGGTAAAGGGCTCCTAATTACAATTTTTGCTTCTGTACTTCCCACTTACAAAACTATAAAAACTAGGTAGAACAAAGGGCCGGCGTGCTCTCCCTCAGATTTCTGTCAGAGCTGCCGCCGCTTGGCCAAGCTAGACAATAAAGCTTTGATGTGTAAACGACAGACCTTGTTCCTGTCTTCCATGTTTTGGGTCCCTCCGAATGTGGCTTAACAGATTTATACTGGGGATAATAGGAAAGTTTTGGGTGTAGACAGTGGCAGACAACATTGCCGATGTATTTAATACCACTGAACTGTACACTTACAAGTGGTTAAAATGGTACATACTACATAGGTATACTTTACCACAATAAAATAAAAAAGGAAGAGAGAATGCAACAAAATCATCTCTCCATATTAAACATTGGGCTTCTGTTAATTTATAGAGTAAATTCCTGGAGTCAGCTCCCTAATTCAGAGTATATAAATGCCTGTGTAACTACTGTTATATATGTTACTTTCTTGCTTTCTGAAAAGAATATACCAATTTACCATGACAATAATAATGTATGTATTATCCAAAGAGTATTAAAATTGTATTTATGCTTATAGCAGTAAGATTAAGAGTAAAGTTGTTTCAGGAAAGTTGTTTAAATACACATTTCTTTGATCAAAAAAAAGGGAAGAAGGGATACTGAGAATGGACATCTTTGCTTTGTTCCTAATTTAGGAAAAAGCATTATTTCTTTTACCATTAATATGATTGTACTTGTAGTTTTTCCATACATGTTCTTTTTTTGAGGGAAAGGAGTCAAGAAGCATCAGCTCTTAATTGCTTCACTTTAGTTGTTTATTGATTGCTTCTCAGGGAGCTCAAGCTGAGCCAGTGACACCTTGCTCAAGCCAGCAACCTTTGGGATCAAGCCAGCAACCCCAAAATCATATTGATGATTACGCACTCAAGCTGGTGAGCCTGTGCTCATGCCAAATAAGCCTGCCCTCAAGCAAGCTGAGATAAGAAATCCCCTTTTACTAACAGGTCTAAAAGGCATTTTATGATTTAGGCCAAGTATTCAAAGAGATTTTGTAAACATGATTTTTATACTTGTGTGTGATTTACACCAGCTCAAGATGGCAGATTACATTCCTACTTAAGGAGGGCTATTATATTGTAAATGGAGACATTTTGGAAGGAGGAAGGAGACTCTAACCCTCTCTCTTCCCCACACCTGTGAGAAAGAAGTAAACAGCCAGGAATAAGGGAGAGGAAAGGGAGATTTGAAGAGCCCTTTCCTCTCTCTCCTTTCTTTCTCCTTAATGGGCCATTTACAAACACTTATCCCAGGGGTCCGAAACCTATGGCTCAAGAGCCAGACGTGGCTCTTTTGATGGCTGCATCTGGCTCGCAAATATTTAATAAAAAAAAATAATGTTAAAAATATAAAACATTCTCATGTATTACAATCCATTCGTTTCCTACCACTCATATTCATGGTTGTGGGTGGCTAGAGCCAATCACAGCTGACCTCTAGGACAACACCAAATTTTTATTGAATAATGCTTAAGGTACACAGGTCACTGTAAGGTCAGGAAGTAAACTTCCTTCCTTTTAATCAAGTAGTCAGCTAGCTAATTGCAGAAACCCTTTTGATGAAGATGGCTAAAATAAAAAAGATGAGGGGTGATGGGTATGCAACATAACTGAACGACAAGATAACCTGGACATGTTATCTTTGAATATATGTATCCTGATTTACTGATGTCACCCCATTAAAAATAAATAAATAAAATTTAATTAAAAAAAAAAAAGATGGGTATCATACTTTTCAGCAGGAATGGACAGAGGAATTCACCTTTGTGGAGAGAGCAGGTTCTGCAGTGTGTCTAATATGCAATGATAAACTTGCATCGCTGAAATGGTCAAATACAAAGTGGCACTTCGATACATGCCATACTACAGTTGCACCGAAATATCCAGTGGGGTACAGCACAAGAGCTACTGTGCAGAGTGCAAGCTAGTCAGCAGCAACTCCGTGTTTGGACCCAACAAGGTGACTGGAATTCAGCTAGCTTTGCTGGTGCTTTAGCAATTGTGAGAAACGGAAAGCCATTCACAGATGGGGAGTATGCCAAAACATTCATGCCCGATGTTGCCAATGAACTTTTTGACAACTTTTCAGATAAAGACAAGATAATCAAATGAATAAAAGATATGCCTCTGTTGGCAAGAACTGTTCACAATCGTACCATCATGATGGCAAATCAAATTGAGGCAACACAAGTGAAGAACATGAATGCAGCACCATTCTTTTCTCTCGCTTTGGATGAGTCAACAGACGTAAGCCATTTATCCCAGTTCAGCGTGATTACAAAGTATGCTGTCGGTGACACACTACATAAGAAAAGTCTTGCTGTTTTGCCTATGAAAGAGACAACAAGAGGGGAGGATTTATTCAAGTCTTTCACTGAGTTCACTATTTCGGTGTGTACTGATGGTGCTCCGTGCATGGTGGGGAAAATCAGAGGATTCGTAGCACTTCTTTGTGAACATGAAAAGAGACCATCCTAAGTTTTCACTGCACCCTACATCAGGGGGCACTTTGTGCTCAGATGTGTGGCGAGCAGCTTGGTGAGGTGATGTCACTGGTCATTCGGGTGGTCAACTTTATTGTTGCCCGAGCTTTAAATGATTGCCAATTTAAAACACTGCTGGATGAAGTTGGCAATAATTAGCCTGGTCTGCTTCTGCACAGCAATGTGCGTTGGTTGTCAAGAGGGAAGGTGCTCAGCCGTTTTGCGGCTTGTATGAGTGAAATCCGATTTTTCTTGAAATGAAAAATGTTGAGCATTCTGACTTAGCTAACACTGAATGGCTCCTGAAGTTCTACTATCTTGTGGACATGACTGAACATCTGAACCAGCTCAATGTGAAAATGCAAGGTGTTGGAAATACAGTCTTATCCCTTCAACAAGCAGTGTTTGCATTTGAAAACAAGCTGGAACTCTTCATCACTGACATTGAAACAGGTCGTTTACTACACTTTGAAAAACTGGGAGAGTTTAAAGATGCATGCACAGCAAGTGACCCTGCTCAACATCTTGATCTCCAGCAGCTAGCGGGCTTCACATCTAATCTCCTGCAGTCATTCAAAGCGCACTTTGGAGAATTTCGTGAGCGCACTTGTCTTTTTAAGTTCATCAACCATCCATCCATACAAGTGTGCAGTGGACAGCGCCCACCTGAGTTACATCCCCGGTGTCTCCATCAGAGATTTTGAGCTACAAGCTCTGATCTGAAGGCCTCAGAATGTGGGTGAATAAGTTCAAGTCATTAAATGAAGATTTGGAAAGACTTGCACGACAGCAAGCAGCGTTGGCGAGCAAACCCAATTGGGGAGAAATGAAAAAACTTCAACCCATGGACCAGCTGATTGTCAAAAAAACTTGGAATGCGCTTCCTGTCACATTACCACACACTGCAGCATGTGAGTATTGCTGTACTGTCAATGTCTGGCTCTATGTATGCATGTGAGCAGTCTTTCTCACATCTAAAGAACGTTAAGACCAACCTACAATCACATTTAACAGATGGAAGTCTCAACGCCTGCATGAAGCTTAACCTCACCACGTATCAACCAGACTACAAAGCCATCAGCAAAACCATGCAGCACCAGAAGTCACATTAATGGTAAGAAGTACTTATTCATCATTGGTTAGCAACAGCATAACAACGTTATTAAAAAGAATTCAGAGACTTGCTGCACTTTAAAAGTGTTGGTCATACATAAAATGCACACATTTACTTGTATTTAGTGTTAAACATATTGTATGGCTCTCATGGAATTACATTTTAAAATACGTGGAGTTCATGGCTCTCTCAGCCAAAAAGGTTCCCAACCTCTGAGTTATCCTCTCACATCATATAAGCCCCCTCCTATCCTGAAATCCTGTGATTGACGTATGTACCTCTAGACCAGGGGAGTCAACCTTTTTATACCTACAGCCCACTTTTGTATCTGTTAGTAGTAAAACTTTCTAACAGCCCACCAGTTCCACAGTAATGGTGATTTATAAAGTAGAGAAGTAACTTTACTTTATAAAATTTACAAAGCAGATTTACAGCAAGTAAAGCATATAATAATAATTACTTACCAAGTACTTTATGTCAGATTTTCGCTAAGTTTGGCAGAATAAATCTGTATAAAACAACTTACTATAGTTAAATCTATCTTTTTATTTATACTTTGGTTGCTCTGCTACCGCCCACCATGAAAGCTGGAACGCCCACTAGTGGGTGGTAGGGACCAGGTTGACTACCACTGCCAAGGAATCACAAGATCCATGTATGTGAACTTGTGTTCTGTAAAGCGTATATAAGATGTAAGAAATCTAATTTCAGGGAGTACGTGTCTTTGGAGCCACAGACCCTGTGTGCTTCGCCGGCTTTAATAAATTCTCTTTTCCTCTTACAGTTATCTGAGTGTCAATCCTCCATTGAGTTGCTTTCCTGCTGCACAGAGACTTCCGGGTTTCAAATATGGGCCCTCAGTGTCCCAGGTCAATGCTTCATCCACTGCACCACCACTGATCAGACATCTGTGGGTAGTGTTTTAAACTGTAAATTCAATTCCTTTTAAGTTTACTCAATTTCTTCTTGAGTAAATTTTCATACTTTGTGTCTCTCTTAATCCATTTAGGCTGCTATACCAGAATACCATAGATTGGGTGGCTTATGAACAGCAGAAATTTCTCAACTGTTGGTCAAATAAGTTTTTAAATATGACATATGTTTGCTTGCTTTTGGTATGGGAGAGAGGCTGTAAACTGGCAAAGTCATTATAGCCTAAGGCTTAGTTTTAAGACTAAGCCTTTCCTACCCTGGGGTGGTGCACTCTCATGAGGATCCCATTATGCCTCAGATAAGTGACTTTGTATCAGAGACTTCCTTGTTTGTATATTGGATTAAATAAAGGTTTTGATTTCTATAATATAAAATGGGGCAGATGGGGAGCTTGCTCTCTCTCGGTTCCTGAGATTAGCACTGGAGAGCAGAGAGCAGAAAAAGGCCATGTGGAGGAGAGGAGAGGCAGCGAAGACAGTGGAGTGCTGAAGGAGAAGCTAGTTAGTGCAGAATTTGTGCAGAGAGAAGGAGATGAGAAACAGAGGGTGAATACAGCTGGTGAGGTTAGAAACCTTTGATTCTAGGAAACTCGGGTAAGTCAGTGGCTTTGGGAGCCCTGAATGGAAAGGGAAGTGTTTTCCCACTGTGTGTATTTCTTGCCTGCCGGGTACAAGCTAGGATTAGAACTAATGGCTCACCAGTTCTTGGCTCCATTGTTTCATTACCATCTGTCCAAATCTAATGCAAACCTGCATGGGCCAGGGGACTCTGATGGTGGCCGCGGCTACTGGCTTTACATCAATAGTTCTGGATGTTGCAAAGTCCAAGATCAAGGCACTGACAGATTCAGTGTCTGGTGAAAACTGTCTTCCAGTTCATCATAGAAGGCCATCTTTTTGCTGTAACTTCACAGAGCAGATGGGAGCCAGTGATCATCCTAGGTTTCTTTTAGAAAGGGATTAATCCCATTCATGAGGGTTTTACCCTCATGACCAAAGCACCTTCTAAACTGCCACCTCCAAATACTATCACATTTGGGATTAGATATCAAGATAAAAATTTAAGAAGGGAGGAGAGATCCAGTCTATAGTAGTATCTTTCAAAGAATTTGTCCATTTCATCCAACTTGTCAAATTTACTGGAATAAAATTGTTTTTAATATTCCCTTACTATCCTTTCAATATCGGTAGACTATGCAGTGATGTAAATCCTCTCCTTCTTGATATTAGTAATTTGTGTCTTCTCTCTTTTTTTCTTCCTTATCATTCTGGCTAAAAATTTATCAATTTTATTGATCTTCTCTAAGAACCAATTTTCAGTTTCACTCATTTTTTCCTATTGCTTTTCTGTATTACATTCCATTAATTTCAACTTTGATTCCTATTGTTTCCTTTCCTCTATTTAAATAAAAATTTTATTTGTTATTATTTTTTTTTAGTTTCTTAAACTAGAAGTTGAGGTCATTAATTTGAGACCTTTCTTCTTTTCTAATATAGGTATTTAGTGTTATGAATCCTTCCCCAAGCAATATTTTAGTGGCATCCCACAAATCTGGGTGTGTTGTGTTCTCTTTTTATTCAGTTCAAAATATTTTTTAATTTCTCTTTCTTAAAATATTTTTCTTTGATCAATGGATTATTTAAATGTATGTTCTTCATTTTCCAAATTCTATACTTAGATATTCCAAGAACTTTCAGCTATTAATTTCTAACTAATTACATTGTGGTCAGAGGATATACTATGTGTGACTTGAATTCTTTTAAATTTATTGAAACTTATTTTATGGCTAAGAATATGAACATAGTCAACCTTGATAAATATGCCATGTGCACTTCAGCAGAAGGTGTGTTCTCTTGTTGTTCGACAAAGAAGTCAAAAATGACCAAGAAGTCAGGTTAATAGTGTTTGTTCAATCTTGCTGATTTTCTGTCCTGTTAGTCTATCAATTTTTAATAGTGGTATTGAAATATCTGATTATAATTTTAAATTTGTCTATTTGTCCTTTCAGTTCTATCAGATTTTGCTTCACATATTTTGAAGCTCTGTTATTAAGGGGATAAACACTTAGAATTGTTCTGTGTGTGTGTTTGTTTTTTTTATTAACTGACCCCTTTATCATTATGAAATGACCTTCTTTATCTCAGGTAGATAGTATTCTGTATTAACAAAAGCTTCTGAAGAATTAAAAAGAATTATTTATAAAAACTTAGATATATAGTTTAACAACTACATTTCTTTCAGAATCAATTTCATTTCACTTTACTGTTTAGAATGGCATACACTTTAATAAATAATGCTGTTGACATCAACAAAATGTTATTAACTTTAATTTACAAGGATAAATGTAGTGTACCCAATTCCTCTCTCTGTAATAAAAAGACTTTTTTAAAGCTTCAAAGACCCCTGTGTGTTCCTTTGTGTTCCAAACTATGCAGAATGAATGATGAACTTTGTTTAAGTCTCAAAGAAAGTACAGTTTTATTAAAGTTATTTGCTACATTTAAGCAATTTAAAATAGGTCTTTGGTGATTCCGTTTAGAAAGCATTCAACATCAGTTATGCTTGCTGGGTCATGAAACTACAAAACTGAAAAAGTAAGTCATTTCAGATAAAATCAGTTCCTTTCTCAGAACACAAAGCAGTGTAATTCTCTACTGTTGCACCTGCCACTGAAAGTTTTGTAAAGAAGGAGAGTTGTAAAGAGGAGTTGCAAACACAAATGCCTAAAGGGGTCAGGCAGGATATGAGTCGTGGGAACCAGAGAACGCAGGCAGTCACTACTAGTCAGATACAGCCAATTGCTGCCAAGTGGAGTTAGGAAAACCAGAATTTCATTTTGACTTTTTAAGAGAAATCAGAAATCAGGATTTCTATGAAAATCTTCAAGTTTTTAAATACTGGCAACTAATTCAAAATTCTTAAACACTAGTAAAATCAAACAAAACATACAAGCGGGTATAACCACTCTAAAGATTAAGTCTAGAAAAGAACAATTTCTAAATTCCATTAAAAAAGCTGACCTGGTAAATATCTAACTTTACCATTTAAAGATAAGTGAGCCAATGAACAGAACTGTATATCAAATTGATAGTATATCCGTATAAAAGGGAATGAATGAAAGAAGAATCCAAGTAACTTTTAAACATTTTAACATGAAGAACTAAAAAGAAATTTTGAACTTTACTTAGGCTTGCTTTTGCAGACTTCTGGTCAAGATGGTGGCATAAGGAAACACGGTACTTGAATCATCCACGACCACACCAAAATTACAACTATACTTCAGAACAACCTTTATTCAGAACTGCTTGAAATCTAACTGAATGGAAGTCCTTCAACTAGGGGTTTAAAGAAGCCACATTGAGATTGGTAGGAGGGGCAGAGATGCAGGAAGGGCTGGTCCCACAACTGATGTGTGATGGTTTAAAATCTAGAGGGCTATCTTGGCTGTGGAGGTCCCCCCTAAGAAGCAAGACCTCCCAGCCAGGGTTCTAGTGCCAGAAAGAGAAGTCTCCATAACTTCTGGCTGCAAAAACCAAAATGGACTGAGACAGACTGATGGCTGTGGGAGTCTCAGGTGGCTCCTTTCAAAGTGTCCATACATGGAATTCTCAGACTAACTCCCTCTCAGTGCCAGCACTGGGGCAGCAGCTTGAAAGGAACCAGGGAAACATGGGGAAAAACTGACTAGTCAAACATCAGGGCAAGAACTGGGGCAGTTTTCTGCCAGTTAAAAGTACTGGCAGCCTGACCTGTGGTTGTGCAATGGATAAAGTATCAACCTGGAATGCTGAAGTCAACACTTCAAAACCCTGGGCTTGCCTGGTCAAGGCATGTATGAGAAACAACTACTATGAGTTGTTGCTACTCTGAATTGATGCTTCCCACTCCTTCACTTTTCTCTCTCTCTCTCTCTTTCTCGCTCTCTCTCCCCCCCTCCTCTCTAAAATCAATAAAATCTTTAAAAAGTGCTGGCAGAGGCCATTGTTCCTTTTCTGAGACAGCCCCCCCACGAGCCAGCAGGTAGGTGCTCTATCAAACTTTCTATTAACCTAGCTCACACTATTCACCCAGCCCAGATGATTCCCTGAGACTCCACCTCACCCAACATGTGGGTCCACCCAAGCTGTTTACAGAGGCTTTTCCATACAAAATGGCCTCTCTGGCCTCCTGCTTCAGAGTTTCCTCAAATCTCTCAAACAGGCAGCATCTGGCCTCTGTGTCCTCTGTACCTCTTGCTAAGTGGCCCCAGGCCTGGCACTTAGCAGCAGCTGACCTTAGTTTACAGCTTTAGCTGTTTCATTTCCTGAGCACTTCCAAGCCCAGCACAAAATAGTAGCTGTATGCACACTGCTCTGCAGCTCATGGTTGGTGTCCCCAGCAGAATGAATTCAGTGAGCACAAAAGCCCTACTGAAGCAAGTCCTGGTCTGTGGGGTCAACTCCCAAACAGCAGCTTCTCCATTATTGACCTGGGGTCAATACCTCCCTACATAGAAACCATAAAAAAGAACCAATCAAATATGAGAAGGATACACTAACTGAGGTGAAGAATAATTTACAGGGAATCAACAGTAGAGTAGATGAAGCCAAGAATCAAATCAGTGATTTGGATTATAAGACAAAAAACAAAACAAAACATCCATCAGAACATTAAAAAAAAAAAAAGACTCCAAAAAAAATGAAGATGATTATAAGGAGTCTCTGGGAACTTCAAGCACACCAACATTCTCATCATTGGGGTGCCAGAAGGAGAAGAGAGACAGCAAGAAATTGAAACCTATTTGAAAAGATAACAGAAAACTTCCCTAAACTGGTGAAGGAAATAAACATACAAGTCCAGGAAGCACAGAGTCCCAACACAAGATGAACCTAAAGAGGCCCACACCAAGACACATCATAATTAAAATGCAAAAAGTTAAAGACAATGAGAAAATCTTAAAAGCCACAATAAAGCACTTAGGGCCCTGGCCAGGTAGCTCAGATGGTTAGAGCATCATCCTAACATGCTGAGGTTACAGATCTGATCCCATGTCAGGGCATATACAGGAATCAACCAATGACAATATGAATGGGTGCAACAACAAATCAGTGTTTGTTTCTGTTTCTCTCTCTCTCTCTCTCTCTCTCTCTCCCCCCCCTCCCCTTTCTCTCTCTTAAAAAAATCAATAAAAAAAAATTTTTTTTAAAGAAAAGCACCTAGTTACCTACAGGAGAACTCCAATAAGGCTGATTTCTCAACAGAAACTTTTCAGGACCGAAGGAGTGGCAAGAAATATTCAAAGTGATGAAAAGCAAGGACCTATAACCAAGATTACTCTATCCAGCAAAGCTATCCTTTGGAATTGAAAATTATATAAAGAGGTCCCCAGACAAGAAAAAGCTGAAGGAGTTCATCACCAATAAACCCGTATTACATGAAATGTTAAAGGGTGTACTTTAAAAAGAAGGAAAAAAATTAGAAATGAGCAGTAAAATGGCCATAAATACGTATCTATCAACAATTGAGTCTAAAAAACAAAAACAAACCAGCAAAAAAGAATCAGACTCATAGATACAGAGAACATTTTGAGGGTTGCCAGATGGGAGGGCAGATAGGGGGATGGGTGAAAAGGTAAAGGAATTAAGAAATACAAATTGGTTGTTACAGAATAGGGGATATAAAGTACAGCATAAGGAATATAGTCAATAATATTCTAAAATTATGTATGGTGTTAGATGGGTCCAAAACTTATCAGAATGGTCACTTAATAAGTTATATAATCTTTCATCACTGGATTGTACATGTGAAACTAATATTGTATGTCAACCATAATTGAAAAATAAAAATGGTTATTTAAAAAAAAAAGCTTGCTTTTTATAGCAGTAATGTTGTAGCAATTCTTAAATTATTCTGTATGTATTCTATGATGGAACAATTGTTGAAAAACAAAGTTCTCATTTTGAGAAAAGGGAAATATAAATATGGAATGAAAAAAGCCAAGTAAAATGCATGTATTAGAATGGAATTAGAAATATCAATATGAAATCACAGCTTTAAAATACATATAAACTAAATGCAATGTGATGCCCTGAATTGGTTCATAAAACAGAAAGGGCACATTATTATTAAAATTAATAAATTTTTAAAAATCTGGATTTTAATTAATAGCAAGGTAATGATATTGATGTCCTAGTTTTGACAAATGTACTAAGGTAACTTTATAAAAAATGTTAACTATAAATGAATCAAGAACTCTGTAATACCTTTTCAACATTTCTGTAAACCTAAAATAATTCAAAAATGAAAATTTTTAAATGTACGTATCAACATTATTGATAAGAGACAAAGAGTGGAAATACCCAAATGTCCATCAACTGATGAAGAGATAAATAACATGCAATACATCCATATAATGGACTGTCATTCAGCAATGAAAAGGAATTATGGTAAGTAGTTACATGCTTCAAGATGGATGAGGCATGAAAACATTATTCTAAGAGGAAGCAGTCACAAAAAAACACATTTTATGGTTCCACTTATATGAAATGTTCAAAATAGGCTAATCTATAGAAAGAGAAAGCAGACTGGTGGCTGCCTAGGTTAGGGGGTTAAAGGAAATGGGGATTGACTGCTCATAGGTATAGGGTTTCTTTTGGGGAAGGTGAAAATGTTCTAAAATTGATTACAGTGATGGCTGAGCAATCAGCCAATGGTGACTACACTAAACACCAATGAACTATAAACTTTAAATCACTACAGTGGTACCTTGAGATATGAGCAGACCAACATACAATTTTTTAAGATACGAGCTGTGATTTGGTCCATAGTTTTGTTCAAGATCCGAGCGAAATTCCAAGATACGAGTCATGATTCAAGAAGCTGCCGCTGGTTGGCACATTGGCGCACGGGTCCAGCATCGGCAGCACAACACCAGCATCTTGTTCATTCTAATGTGTTACCCGCAGAATCAAGTCAAATCTCGTGCGCTGTACTCATTCTTGCATCATTTTTGCATTTTTTACTAACTTTTTTTGTGTGTTATCATGGGGCCGAAGAAAGTGAGTGTAAAGAATAGTGGTGAGAAGAAGAGAATGACGTCAATAAAAGTAAAGCAAGAAATAATAGAAAAACATGGGCATGGTGTACAAGTGATTGAACTGGCAAGGCTGTACAACCACAATACATCTGCAATTTGTACCATCCTTAAACAAAAGGATGCCATCAAAAGCACAAATCCAGCAAAAGGAACTACAATTCTGTCCCAATTAAGGACAAATATCCATGAAGAAATGGAGAAGTTTCTGCTGGTGTGGGTGAAAGAGAAAGAGCTGGCAGGAGATACAGTGACGGAGACTGTAATATGCAAAAAGGCACGTATTATTTACGGTGATTTGAAGAAGAAAGAACCATCAACCTCAAAAGAGGCAGCAGAAGATACATTTAAGGCAAGTCATGGCTGGTTTGAAAATTTCAAGAGATCTGGCATCCACTTGGTGAGGCATGGTGAAGCTGCAAGTGCTGACGTTAAGGCAGCTGAGGAGTACATTGCACGTTTTGCTGCACTTATCGCAAAGGAAGGCTACATCCCCCAACAAGTATTCAACTGTGACAAAACAGGATTGTTTTGGAAAAAAACACCCCGGAGGACTTTCATCATCGCAGAGGAGAAGAAGCTGCAAGGCCATAAACCCATGAAGGACCACCTGACCCTTGCATTGTGTGCAAATGCTAGCGATGACTGTAAAGTAAGTCACTGCTAGTGTATCATTCCGAAAATCCTTGAGCCTTTAAGACTCACAAGATTCTTAAAGAAAAACTGTAGGTTATGTGGTGCGCCAATGCTAGGGCATGGGTTATGCAGCAGTTTTTTATTGAATGGGCAAATCTTGTCTTTGGTCCTGCAGTGAAGAAATATCTTCAAGAAAATAAACTTCCGATGAAAGCATTACTAATCTTTGATAATGCTCCAGCCCACCCACCTGGTCTTGAAGATGACATTCTGGATGAGTTCAAATTCGTGAAAGTCCTCTACCTCCTACCCAACACGACCTCAATCTTGCAACCTATGGATCAGCAGGTCATTTCCAACTTTAAAAAGCTTTACACAAAGCACTTGTTCTGCCACAGCTTTGAGGTAACTAAGAATACAATTCTAACCCTTCAAGAGTTTTGGAAAGATCACTACAACATCGTGATATGTTTATGGATTATTGACTTGGCATGGCAAGAGGTTACAAGAAGAACCTTGAACTTGGCATGGAAAAAGTTATGGCCTGATGTTGTTGCAGATAGACTTCGAAGGATTCGAACCAGAGACCGAGACTGAGGTAGAAGCGTTGGAGGAGACTGTGTCCCTCGGAAAGTCGATGGGTCTGGAGGTATATGAGGGTGATGTAAACGAGCTTGTCGAGGAACATGAGGAGGAACTCTCAACTGAGGAGTTGAAGGAGCTACAGAAGATGCAACATACAGAGCTTTCTGCAAGAGGTTAGTAGTGAGGAGGAGGTAGAGTTGGAGGAAGTGATTTCTACAAGTGAAATTAAAGACATGCTGGCAATGTGGGAGAAGTTTTCAAGTTTCACTAAAAAGAAACACCCAGAAAAAGTTTCAACTGGTCGGGTGTCAGCACTTTTTAAAGACACCTGTTTGTCACATTTCCATAACATTTTAAAAGGCAGGCAAAAGCAAACCTCTTTGCATAGATTTTTATTCAAAAGTCCTGCAAGTGAAAGTGCCAAAAGTGCAGCCAGAAAGGCAAAAATAGGTGGCGATTAAATGAAAAATATGTAATGTTAAGCTTAGGTTAAGTTTAAAGTTAAGAAAGTGCATTTTTTTACAATTAAGTTTTTTGCGGTTTCATTTTTAAGTAAAGAAAGTGCAATTTTAGTTTTGTTTAAAGTAAAAAAAATGCAGTTTAGTTTACATTCAGTGTTAAAAAAGTGCAGTTTTAGTTTACATGTCTACAATGCCTGCATCCCGTCCTTCCTCCCTCCCTCCTCCTCTGCCATTCACCTCCATTAGCCATACTCGTCTGTCTCCAAGGTAAGAATACAGTACTAAGTAACACTTTTTTCTTTTATTTCATATATTTTATTATGCATTGGTAAAGTATACATGTGTGTTTCTTAATTAAAAACATGTCTTTTTTCATAATTTAGGATGGTCTGGGGATGTTTCACAGGGCTGGAACGGATTAAATCTATTTCAGTTATTTTATTTATTTTTTATTTTATTTTTTATAATAAATTTTTATTAATGGTAATGGGATGACATTAATAAATCAGGGTACATATATTCAAAGAAAACATGTCTAGGTTATTTTGTCATTAAATTATGTTGCAAACCCCTCGCCCAAAGTCAGATTGTCCTCCGCCACCCTCTATCTAGTTCTCTGTGCCCCTCCCCCTCCCCCTAACTCTCTCCCTCCCTTCCTCTCATGTCCTCCCTCCCCACACCCTTGGTAACCACCACACTCTTGTCCATGTCTCTTAGTCTCATTTTTATGTTCCACCAATGTATGGAATCATGTAGTTCTTGTTTTTTTCTGATTTGCTTATTTCACTCCTTATAATGTTATCAAGATCCCACCATTTTGCTGTAAATGATCTGATGTCATCATTTCTTATGGCTGAGTAGTATTCCATAGTGTATATGTGCCACATCTTCTTTATCCAGTCTTCTATTGAAGGGCTTTTTGGTTGTTTCCATGTCTTGGCCACTGTGAACAGTGCTGCAATGAACATGGGGCTACATGTGTCTTCACGTATCAATGTTTCTGAGGTTTTGGGGTATATACCCAGTAGAGGGATTGCTGGGTCATAAGGTAGTTCTATTTGCAGTTTTTTGAGGAACCACCATACTTTCCTCCATAATGGTTGTACTACTTTACAGTCCCACCAACAGTGAATGAGGGTTCCTTTTTCTCCACAGCCTATCCAACATTTGCTATTACCCGTCTTGTTGATAATAGCTAATCTAACAGGAGTGAGGTGGTATCTCATTGTAGTTTTGATTTGCATTTCTCTAATAACTAATGAAGCTGAGCATCTTTTCATATATCTGTTGGCCATTTGTATCTCTTCCTGGGAGAAGTGTCTGTTCATGTCCTCTTCCCATTTTTTTATTGGATTGTTTGTTTGTTTGTTGTTGAGTTTTATGAGTTCTTTGTAAATTTTGGATATTAGGCCCTTATCAGAGCTGTTGTTTGAAAATATCATTTCCCATTTAGTTGGCTGTCTGTTTATTGTTATATCAGTTTCTCTTGCTGAGCAAAAACTTTTTATTTTGATGTAGTCCCATTCATTTATCTTTGCCTTCACTTCTCTTGCCACTGGAGTCAAGTTCATAAAATGTTCTTTAAAGCCCAGGTCCATGATTTTAGTACCTATGTCTTCTTCTATGTACTTTATTGTTTCAGGTCTTATATTTAGATCTTTGATCCATTTTGAATTAATTTTAGTACATGGGGACAGGCTGTAGTCAAGTTTCATTCTTTTGCATGTGGCTTTCCAGTTTTCCCAACACCATTTGTTGAAGAGGCTTTCTTTTCTCCATTGTGTGTTGTTGGCCCCTTTATCAAAGATTATTTGACCATATATATGTGGTTTTATTTCTGGGCTTTCTATTCTGTTCCATTGGTCTGAGTGTCTATTTTTCTGCCAATACCATACTGTTTTGATTATCGTGGCCCTATAAAGTCAGGTATTGTAATGCCCCCAGCTTCATTCTTTTTCCTTAGGATTGTTTTGGCTATTCGGGGTTTTTTATAGTTCCATATAAATCTGATGATTTTTTGTTCCATTTCTTTAAAAAATCTCATAGGGATTTTGATGGGAATTGCATTAAATTTGTATATTGCTTTGGGTAATATGGCCATTTTGATTATATTTATTCTTCCTATCCAAGAACAAGGAATATTTTTCCATCTCATTGTATATTTTTCTATTTCCCTTAACAATGCTTTGTAATTTTCATTATATAAGTCCTTTACGTTCGTTGTTATGTTTATTCCTAGGTATTTTATTTTTTTTGTTGCAATCATGAAGGGGATTATTTTTTTGAGTTCGTTTTCTAATATTTCATTGTTGGCATATAGAAAGGCTATGGACTTTTGTATGTTAATTTTGTATCCTGCGACCTTACTGTATTGGTTTATTGTTTCTAATAATCTTTTTGTGGAGTCCGGGTTTTCGATGTATAGGATCATATCATCAGCAAAAAGTGATACCTTTACTTCTTCTTTTCCTATATGGATGCCTTTTATTTCTTTGTCTTGTCTGATTGCTCTGGCCAGAACTTCTAGCACCACGTTAAATAAGAGTGGAGAGAGTGGACAACCCTGTCTTGTTCCTGATTTAAGGTAGAAAGTCCTCAGTTTTATGCCATTTAATAGGATGTTGGCTGATGGTTTATCATATATGGCCTTTATCATGTTGAGATATTTTCCTTCTATACCCATTTTGTTGAGAGTCTTAAACATAAAATTGTGTTGTATTTTATCAAAAGCCTTTTCTGCATCTATTGATAAGATCATGTGGTTTTTGTTCTTTGTTTTGTTGATATGGTGTATTACGTTAACTGTTTTGCGTATGTTGAACCATCCTTGAGATTCTGGGATGAATCCCACTTGATCATGATGTATTATTTTTTTAATATGTTGTTGTATTCGGTTTGCCAGTATTTTGTTTAGTATTTTAGCATCTGTATTCATTAGAGATATTGGTCTGTAGTTTTCTTTCTTTGTGCCATCCTTGCCAGGTTTTGATATGAGGGTTATGTTGGCCTCATAGAATGTGTTTGGAAGTACTGCTTCTTCTTCAATTTTTTGGAAGACTTTGAGTAGAATAGGAACCAAGTCTTCTTTGAATGTTTGATAGAATTCATTAGTATAACCGTCTGGGCCTGGACTTTTATTTTTAGGGAGGTTTTTAATAGTTTTTTCTATTTCCTCCCTGCTGATTGGTCTGTTTAGGCTTTCTGCTTCTTCATGACTCAGTCTAGGAAGGTTGTATTGTTCTAGGAATTTATCCATTTCTTCTAGATTATTGTATTTGGTGGCATATAATTTTTCATAGTATTCTACAATAATTCTTTGTATATCTATGATGTCTGTGGTGATCTCTCCTCTTTCATTTTGGATTTTATTTATTTGAGTCCTGTGCCTTTTTTCCTTGGTGAGTCTTGCCAAGGGTTTGTCAATTTTGTTGATCTTTTCAAAGAACTAGCTCCTTGTTTTATTGATTTTTTCTATAGTTTTTCTGTTCTCTATTTCATTTATTTCTGCTCTGATTTTTATTATCTCCTTTCTTCGGCTGGTTTTGGGTTGTCTTTGTTCTTCTTTTTCTAGTTCCTTAAGGTGGGAAGTTAAGTGGTTTACTTCGGCTCTCTCTTGTTTGTTCATATAGGCCTGAAGTGATATGAGCTTTCCTCTTATTACTGCTTTTGCTGCATCCCAGAGATTCTGATATGTCGTATTTTCATTTTCATTTGTCTGTATATATCTTTTGATCTCTGCGCTTATTTCTTCTTTGACCCATTCATTTTTTAGAAGTATGTTGTTTAGTTTCCACATTTTTGTGGGTTTTTCCCCCTCTTTTTTGCAGTTGAATTCTAGTTTCAAGGCTTTATGATCAGAAAATATGCTTGGTACAATTTCAATTTTTCTAAATTTGCTGATATTGTCTTTGTGGCCCAACATATGGTCAATTCTTGAGAATGTTCCATGTACACTAGAGAAAAATGTATACTCTGTCGCTTTGGGATGAAGTGTCCTGTAGATGTCTATCATATCCAGGTGTTCTAGTATTTTGTTTAAGGCCACTATGTCTTTGTTGATTCTCTGTTTGGATGACCGATCTAGAGCCGTCAGCGGTGTATTGAGGTCTCCAAGTATGATTGTATTTTTGTTAGTTTTTGTTTTAAGGTCAATAAGTAGCTGTCTTATATATTTTGGTGCTCCTTGGTTTGGTGCATATATATTAAGGATTGTTATGTCTTCTTGATTCAACTTCCCCTTAATCATTATGAAATGACCATTTTTGTCTCTGAGTACTTTTTCTGTCTTGTAGTCAGCATTATTAGATATGAGAATTGCTACACCTGCCTTTTTTTGGGTGTTGTTTGCTTGGAGTATTGTTTTCCAGCCTTTCACTTTGAATTTGTTTTTATCCTTGTTGCTTAGATGTGTTTCTTGTAGGCAGCATATAGTTGGATTTTCTTTTTTAATCCATTCTGCTACTCTGTGTCTTTTTATTGGTAAGTTTAATCCATTTACATTTAGTGTAATTATTGACACTTGTGGGTTCCCTACTGACATTTTATAAATTGCTTTCTGTTAGTTTTGTATCTAGTTTGATTCTTCTCTTTTGTTTTTCTATCATTTGTTTTTGTTTGTTTTTGTTCCATACTTCTTTCCTCTGTTGCTACCTTTTTTAAGTCAAGTGTTTTTGTGGTGGTTTTTTCAAGGGTGGTTACCATTAAGTAATGAAAAGGGTACCTACCATATTCATTGTAGTACCCTATCTTATAAGTATTTCTGCACTTCATCGTCCTTTGCTACTGTTAATCTCCATCCTCTCCCCCCTTTTTTTCCTTTGTTGTCACAGTTTAAGTTTGGTTTTATTGTGTTCTTGGTGGAGCTGTTACTTGTGGTGTTGTTTTCTTTTGTTCTTTGAATCTGGTTGGAAAACCCCCTTTAGTATTTCCTGGAGTGGGGGCTTTCTGTTGATAAATTCTCTCATCTTTTCTGTATTTGTGAATGTTTTTATATCTCCTTCATACTTGAAGGATAGCTTTGATGGGTATAGTATTCTTGGCTGAAAGTTCCTCTCTTTCAGGGCTTTAAATATTGGGGTCCACTCTCTTCTAGCTTGTAGAGTTTCTGCTGAGAAATCTGATGATAATCTAATAGGCCTTCCTTTATATGTTGTACTCTTCTTTTCCCTGGCTGCCTTGAGAATTTTTTCTTTGTCATTGGTTTGTGTCATCTTTATTATGATGTGCCTTGGAGCGGGTTTGTTGGGGTTAAGAAAACTCGGTGTTCTGTTTGCTTCTTGAATTTGAGGCTTTAGTTCTTTCCACAGGCTTGGGAAGTTCTCGTCTATTATTTGTTTGAGTATATTCTCCATTCCATTTTCTTTCTCTTCTCCCTCTGATATACCTATTATTCTTATGTTATTCTTTCTGATGGAGTCAGACAATTCCTGTAGGGTTTTCTCGTTTTTTATTATTTTTGAGTCTCATTCTTCTTCTCTCTGTTGTGCCTCAAGTTGTTTGTCTTCTATTTCACTAATCCTATCTTCAATCTGGGGTGTTCTGTTAGCTAAGCTTGTTACCTCGTTTTTCAGCTTGTGAATTGAGTTTTTCATTTCTGTTTGATTTGTTTTTAGTTTCAATTTCCTTGGTAATATATTCTTTGTGTTCATTGAGTTGTTTTCTGATCTCCCTATATTGCCTTTCTGTGTTTTCTTGTATATCTCTGAGTATTTTTAAGATTTCTATTTTAAATTCTCTGTCATTTAGCTCCAAGGCTTCCAATATGTTAAGTCTTTTCTCCATAGATTTTTCCACATCTATTTGTGTTACCTCTCTTTCTTTTGTATCCATAATATTCGATTTCCTCTTTCTTATCGGCATCTGAGGGTGGTCTTGTTGATAGCACTAATTAGAATTAATAATGAGTAAAAAGTAAAAAAAATTAAAATTAAAATTAAAAAAAAAAAAAAGAAAGAAAGAAAAAAAAAGGTAAAACACCCCACAAAAAAAACAGTAATAATTTATTATTTCCCCCTTTTTTCTTTCTTCTCTTTCCCTCCTCTTCCCTCCTCAGGGAAATATCGTGCTTATAATGGAGGGCCTGATTTGGGGTGAAGAGTTCAAGGGGCAATAAAAGGGAGTAGGGCCCTACTAAATGCAAAAAAAAAAAAGAAAAAAAAAAAGGAAGAAAATCTTAGACAAGCATAAGATGATTTGCTTGTAAGTGATGGTCAACTAAGAGAAATAATGAGAGGGATAAGAGGGAACCAGAAAAAAGGAACAAAAAATTATAATAAAGAAGAGAAAAATAAAAATAATAAGTAAAAATCTGTTGTATTAAGTGGAGCAAAGATTAAATACAATGGAGACCTTGAGTTGGGAGGACCCAAAATGCCACAAAAATAAACAAACAAGAAAAAAAATAAAAACAAAAGCAAAAAAGAGAAATAAAGCCAAAAAAAAGCCTTGAGTCCCAAATTAACTAATTTGTTCGTGATTGAGGATTATATGGGAGGAAAGTAAAATGAGAAAAGAAAAAACAAATAGAAAGGAAAAAATAAGAAAAAGAGAAAAACGAAGGAAGAAATAAAATAGGAAGAGAAAAAAACACAATAAAGCAAGACAAAAAAAAAAAAAAAAGGAGGAGAGAGTGAGAGTTAAGTGTTTTGGAGTATAACCTTAAAGGAGGGTGAGGATGAAGAAGAGAAATAAAATGCAACACTCATGGGTAGTGTAGTTCAAGAAAGGGGAAGCATAAGATGGGCAGAGAATAGAAGGACCGATGTGGAGGAAATAAAGGCAATAAGATAGAAGAAACAAACAACAACAACAAAAAATTAGTGGATCAAGTTGTAAAGTCTGTGGATTTTTCTTGATTTTGAGAGGTTAACTTCTTCCTTTTTCTTTTCTCTCCCTCTTCCTGGTTGGTGACTCTGTACCCCAGGCTCTGCCCCTGTGTCACACTTAGGTAGGGATTGCAGTTGATGGGATTCTATGGCAATGTCATATAATTGGCTTTAGTCTTGCTGGTATTCAAGGTTTGTTGGCGTTTGCAGGGTCCAACGATGAGAGAGTTTGCTTTCCTGGATTCTCTCTCCTAGTCCCCCCTTTCTGAATTAGCAGCCTGGTGATCCAGCTATAAGGCTGCAACTGCTTCTGCCTGGGGAGTAAGAGGCTCAAAGAGCTGGGAAATCCCCACTCTATCCCCACTCAGTGCAAGGCTTTGGGAAAGGCTCTGAGAGTCAGGGCCTCCAGTGTAATCAGGCGGGGGTGGGAGTCAATTGTTGTCAAGGTGACTGTTCAGCGCCTATCATTTAGTTGGACCTCTCAACCCAGGCTTTCCACACTTTGTAGCCTGTTTTTGCAGGGAAGAAGAGGTACTAGTCTCTGCTTGCGACTAGTGTAGTATAGATCTTATTATCTGCCAAGTCCTTCTTGTTAGCGTTTATCCCTGAATATGGAGGCTCTATCAATCAGAAGTTGCCCCCGCCCCTTTAGCGAGAGGCACTAAAAAATATCACGCTTCTTGTCTTGGATCGCTGAACTGAGAGAGATCTTATCAATTAGAACCGAGGGTGCGCAGATTTCATGGGTTAAGCTAATTTCAGTGATTGGGTCGCAGCTGTGCTTCCGAAGGTATTTTAGGCTGCCTGCGCGCGCCCCTCCCCCAACGCTTGATTGTTAGCTTGAATGGCTGGGTGAGGTGCCCCGCCCACGGAGAGAATCTCCCAAGCCTCTCCCTCTCGCCCTGCCGCTGGCGGCTGGATCGCACCAGGCGCAAGATAATGGAGGACCCTGGGTGTGCGGGCCAGTAGGGCGCTCTGGGCGCGTGGAATGCCCAGGGCACGCGCGCGAATGGGGTGCTCCGGGCACCGGTGGCTGGCGACACTCACTCGCTGTGTGCGGGCCGCTGGGAACGTTAGCGGTGCCCAACCGGACCGGGCGCACGCGCGGCTGCTCGCGGCGGCTCGCGGCAGCTCCCGGCTCCCAAATGTGGGCTGACTCACCACAGGCGCACTTCCTTGCGGCTTGAATGAACGTCCCTGCGGTAGATTCCTCCACACCCTCATCTCTCAGATTCAAGTGATAACAGTCCTTTCGCTATCGGTTTGTGTGGAACTCCGGAATGCTCCGAGGATAAATTTTTCTGTTTCTAGTTGATAAATTTGTTGTGATTTAGGGGAGAGCTGTCGGATGCGCTGCTCACGGCGCCATTTCCGTGACGTCACTATTTCAGTTATTTTAAATGGGAGAGATTTGTTTGATATACGAGTTGACTGACTTACGAGCTCGGATTCAGAACAAATTAAACTCGTATCTCAAGGTACCACTGTATATGAATTATATCTCAATAAATCTGTTAAAAATGTATGCGTGTTTATCTCCTCCTCCTCTCTGCTAAAATTCAGAAGCAGTGTCGTCCCACAAACAATAAACATCCACAGCACCTACATTTTTTTAAATTGATTTTTTAGAGAGGAGAAGAGGGGAGGGGAGGAGTGGAAAGTATCATCTCTAGAAGTTGTTTTTCATATGTGCCTTAACCAGGTAAGTCCAGGATTTCGAACCCACAAACTCAGCATTCCAGGTCAACACTTTATCCACTGCACCACCACAGGTCAGGCACCTGTTGTTTCTTAAAACCATTCTCCACCAAAGGATATTAAAGCTCCTTGAAGAAATGGACAATTCCGAGGCTTGGCAAGAAAAGTATAAGTTACACTTAGAACATCTTATGCAATAGAGAAAACACAAATTACCACTGCTCAAAGATTAATGGGGTCCCTATCAAAAGGACACAAAAACTAGCTTGAAGAATCTCAAACTGACCAAACTGTAAACAATTTCAGCATCAAAATGAATGACAGTAATGGAGAATATAACACATTGACTTTTTAAATTGACTGATTGATTTTAGAGAGAGAGCGAGACAGAAACATGGATTTATTCCTGTATGTGCCCCAACCAGGGATAGAACTCACAACTTTTGCATATGAAGACAATGCTCTAACCAAATGAGCTATCTGGCCAGAGCCACTTTGATTTTTTTCTTAAGCCTTGTATGCACACTGACATTATAAAATAAGCAAAGAAGGGGCGGGAAGAAGAAAGGAATGCTCTTCAAAACAGAATGTCAACTAATAAACATAGAAGGAATGACCCAAATCATATTACCCTCATTATAGTATTCAGATTCAAGAAAAAATTATCAAGAGATGTTAAAATCACTGAGTAGAAGGCTGTTGGAAACAGGACACTTATACAATCTCAGACTCTTCCCCCAGAGATACCAATAATTACAAAGAAATAAAGTATATCACTAAAGAAATATGATGGCCAAAACTTCAATCAAATAATCAATGTTAACACCACTAACAATGGTCAAACTGATATTACATACCTTTTTTTTTTTTTTTTTTTGTATTTTTCTGAAGCTGGAAACGGGGAGAGACAGACTCCTGCATGCGCCCGACCGGGATCCACCCGGCACGCCCATCAGGGGCGACGCTCTGCCCATCAGGGGGCGATGCTCTGCCCCTCTGGGGCCTCGCTCTGCCGCGACCAGAGCCACTCTAGCACCTGGGGCAGAGGCCAAGGAGCCATCCCCAGCGCCCGGGCCATCCCTGCTCCAATGGAGCCTTGGCTGCGGGAGGGGAAGAGAGAGACAGAGAGGAAGGAGGGGGTGGGGGTGGAGAAGCAAATGGGCGCTTCTCCTATGTGCCCTGGCCGGGAATCGAACCCGGGTCCCCCACATGCCAGGCCGCCGCTCTACCGCTGAGCCACCGGCCAGGGCCTATTATATACCTTCTGATGTGATGCACTAAGACGGACACCACATTAGTTATGGAATACCCCTAACAAAAATGCATAGCCTTGATTTAATCATGAGGGATTAGGTAGCCAAACTCAAACTAAAGGGTAGAATTCTTTAAAAAGTCAAATACCATAAAAAAGAAAGTCCAAGGTACTATTGTAGATCAAAGATTAAATCTGAGAATCAAAAAGAAAAAAGAAATATGACAGCACTGAGATCATAAGAAATAGCTCTAAACACATAGAAATTTAACACACTTCTTTTGGGTTTTTTTCTTTTAATTAAGTGAGAGGTGGTGAGGCAGAGAGTCAGATTTCCACATGCACCTAATTGAAATCCACCCAGCAAGCCCCTACCAGGCGATGCTCTGCCCATCTAGGATGCTGCTCCATTGTTCTGCAACGGTGCCATTTTAGCACCTGAAGAAAGGCTATGGAGCTATCCTCATTGCCCAGGGCCAACTTTCTCAAACCATTCGAGTCATGGCTGTGGGAGAAGGAGGGAAAGAAAGAGAGAGAAAGGGAGGGGCAGTGGAGAAGCAGATGCTCATTTCTCCCGCGTGCCCTGGCCAGGAGTTGAACCCAGGACTTCCACACACCGGGTCAACGCTCTACTGCTAAACCAACCAGCCAGGGCCTTAAACACATTTCTAAATAATCTATGGTTCAAGAGGAAGTTTAAGAAAATTACAAAATATTGTGAATTGCAAACATATAAAAATCTATGGAATGCAATTAAAGCAGTACTTCCAGGGAAATATATATATAGCATTAACCACTTATTGGGAGAAAAAAGCAAGGTCTTAATTAATAATCTAAGCTTCAATCTTAAGAAACTAGAAAACAGCAAAGTAAAACTGTCCTTATTCGCTGACAGGACTATCTACGCAGAAATTCCAAATAATCTACCAAGTAATTGACAACTAATTATAATTAGTGATACTAGAATGAATCAGAAAATAGAATAACAAAATAATGCTGTAATGTATAGTATTGGAAAATTTTTAATTTAGATTATATACCAGATAATTTTGCAAGTTTCCTAATGTGATTATTGTATACATGAATGTCTCTTTTCTTCAGAAATACATGCTGAACTTATTCTCAAATGATTTAAACAAAATAATAACATGAATAGAGAGCTAATGTGTCAAAATGTTCATCAGTAAATCTAAGGAAAGGGTATATTAGAAGCTTATTACAATATTCTCACAACTTTTCTGAAAGTCTGATATTTTCTAAATAAAAAGTTTTGTTTTTTTAAAAAAAAACAAGGAATTCTGTCCTTTTAGATTTCATCAAAAGTACAGGAGAAAATGGAGGGTGAGAAAAGTAGGAAAATATAAAGAGGAATGACATTGGTTTGGACTCAAGAAGTAGGAAGGAAAGAATAACTGCTAATCTTCATATTCCCAATTGACCAGGGTAAAGTAACACCTCATAAATTTCTGCAATTCAGCTACCTGGCAACCTCACCAATTCATATACAACCAAGATCCAGCCAAGAAGAACTAAAATAGGTATCACAAAGCAGGAAAACACACCTTATGGATTTCAGTCTCTCATTCACAGTCTACTATTGTTGGTTTATAAGAAATTCTATTAAGTTTGAGTACTAAACACATAGTGGAAAGTAGTAATAAATTAAAAACAAGAGACGTAAACACACTGTCAGATTCAAAAAATTAAGCTGTCAGAGAACAGATTGATAGCTGTCAGAGGGGACAGGGGTTAGGGAATGGGTGAAAAAACTGAAGGGATTAAGCTAAAAAAAATCCCTCAAAAACACAGCAGTATGGGATTACAAGAGGGACAGGGAGGTGGGGAGGTAGAAGAGGGTAAAGGGGGTAAATGGTGATGGAAGGAGACTTGACTGGGGGCAGTGAACACACACTATAGTCTACAGAAGGTGCATTATAGAATTGTACACCTGAAACCTGTATTATTTTGTTACTCAATGTCACTTAAATAAATTCAATTAAAAAATTAAAAAAAAAACAAATTAAGCTGTCAAAGAATGACAGAAAGTCTGACCAGTGATGGCACAGTGGATAGGGTGTCCACTTGGGATGATGAGGTTCCAGGTTCAAAACCCCGAGGTTGCCAGCTTGAGCACAGACTCACCAGCATGAGCACAGAATAGCTGGTTTGAGCATAGGATCATCGAAAATGATCCCATGGTTGCTGGCTTAAGGCCAAAGGTTGCTGGCTTGAGCAAAGGATCGCTGGCTTGGCTAGAGCCCCTGGGTCAAGGCAAATATGAGAAGCAATTAATGAACAAACAAGGTGCCACAACTACAAGTTGATGCTTTTCATCTCTCTCCCTTCCTGTCTTTCTCTCTCTGCCCCCCCACTCTCTCTCTCCCTCTCTCTCACCTCCCCCCCCCCCCCGCACGCTTGGAAAAAAAAAAAGAATGAAGAAAATATTTTATAAAACAGAAGGTGACCTAAGGGGATAGTTAATTAGATCCCTAACTGTAAGAGTAAAGAGCCCAACATACCTCAAATCAAATACACCTAATGGGCATCACTGTTTTACAAATGCTCTACAAAATAAGTTTATAACATGTCATCTACTTATGATGCAAAGGTTAACTTACTGAATAAATCTTCTCTCACCTTTATCATATATTAAAATCCTATATAATCCTATAAAATCTAATCTATATTTTGTTTCATTAGCCAATATCCAAGCTAGTACCACCTCCGCAGTTAATTATAATAGTTCTGTAAGTTTTTTGATCTGATAAACTCCCTTTGTCACCCTTTTTTTAATACTTTTCAAGGTCATCAAATTTCAGAGGGGGGAAATCAAGTTGAGATCTTTGTTTGGAACTGCTCTAAAACACAGATTATTGAAGGAGAACAGGCATCTTCACAACATTAAGTTCTCCAGCCAGCAGCATGGTATGGTTCTCCATTTTATTCAGGCCTTAAAAAAAAAGCCTTTATAAAGTTTCATCATAATTTTCTTCACTAAGATGCTGCACATTGCTTGTCAGGATTATTCATATGTATTGGACAGTTTTGTGGCTAAAAGGAAGTAGCTCTTATGTTTGCTGAACAATCATTGCTGTTGTATCAATAACCTGTGACGGAGCCTCATTATTTTAAATGCTGGGAATGAAAGCAATGAAAATACCAAATAGACTTGTAAATAATTTTAGAAAACATAAGTGCTAGCAAGAAAAATAAAAGAAAGGTAAAGTGATAACAGAAGGGCTCATTTTTATGGTGCAATCAGTTAAGACCTCTTTGAAGAAGGAAGATTTGAGCAGAGATCTAAGTGATAAAGAGTAAACCAGATGACAGAGACCATTTCAAGCAGGAAGAAAATAAAAAATAAAAGCTTTAAAGCAAGTAAATAATTTGACCTTTGAGGAATAGCAAGAAGGCCATGGTTCTGGCTTGTAGGGGAATATTGGAAGATGAGGTCAGAGAAGGAGGATATCATAAAGAACCTTTTACGCCAGGGGTCCCCAAACTTTTTACACAGGGGGCCAGTTCACTGTCCCTCAGACCGTTGGAGGGCCGGACTACAGAAAAACCTATGAACAAATCCCTATGCATACTGCACATATCTTATTTTAAAGTAAAAAAAAAAAAAAAAAAAAAAAAAAAAAAAAAAAAACAGGAACAAATACAATATTTAAAATAAAGAACAAGTAAATTTAAATCAACAAACTGATCAGTATTTCAATGGGAACTATGGACCTGCTTTTGGCTAATGAGATGGTCAATGTGCTCCTCTCACTGACCACCAATGAAAGAGGTGCCCCTTCCAGAAGTGCGGCGGGGGCCGGATAAATGGCCTCAGGGGGCCGCATGTGGCCAGCGGGCCGTAGTTTGGGGACCTCTGTTTTACGCTAAGATAACGTTTTGGGGTTTTATGCTAGGTGTGATGGGAAACTACCAGTGGTCTACAGCTGAGAGTGATACATTATAAATGTGTTTCAAAAAGATCATACACTGCTATAAACAGACTATGGTGGGGAGCGCAGAAGCAGGGAAAGCAGTTTGAAGGCAATGCTATAGTCCAGCAGAGATAATAATGGCTTATATTAAGATAAAGAAGTGGAGTAATAAGATATAGCAAGATTTGGGATATAGTTTAAAAGTAAAATTGCTGCTGATGGATTGGAAGTATGAAGAGAAAAAGACAAAGGAAGAATGGTGTCCAGTTTGCAGCCTAAGTGGGGGAATGGAGCTGCCATATACTGAGATGACAATGCCTGAGGAAAAGTAAGTTTAGAGGAAAGGGGAAGGAGGGGGGAGGGAAGAAGGTGGAGGAGAGAAGGAGGAGGGGGCAGGAAGGGGGAGGAGGGGAAATTAGGGGGGAGGAGGGAGGGGGAAGAGTGGAAGAGGGAGGGGGAAGGGTGGAAGAAGGGTGAGGGGGAAAGTGGGAAGAGGGAGAAAAAAGAAAGAAAGAGAAAGCAAGCAAGCAGACTAGTAGTTGCTAGGGACTGGGGAGGGAATAAAGAGTATCTGCTTAAAGAGAAAGGGGTTTTCTTTTGGAGTGATAAAAACATTCTGGAACTAGCTAGTGGTAATAGTTGCATAACACTGTGACTGTACTAAATGTCACTGAATTGTACATTTCAAGTTGTTAAAGTGGTGAATTTTACATTATATAAATTTTGCCACAATTTTTAAAAATAAATTAAGTGCTAATACATACAATATAAATAAACTTCAAAAGCACTATTGTAAATGAAAGAAGCCAGTCACAAAAGAGAACATACTGTATAATTTCATTTATACAAAATGTCCAGAATAGGTAAATCCGTAGAGACAGAAAATAGATTAGTGGTTGCCTAGAACTGGACTGGGGGAAAGGGGAATTGGATAGAGACTGCTAATGGAAACAAGGTTTCCTTCTGAAATTATGAAAATGCTCTAAATTAAGTTATATTGATGACTGTAAAACTCTGAATTCTAAGAAGCACTAAATCGTATCCTTTAAATTTTATGGTGTATCAAGTATATCTCCATAAAGCTGATTAAAAATATTTTTAGTATGGCCTGACCTGTGGTGGCGCAGTGGATAAAGCATCAACCTGGAAATGCTGAGGTTGCCGGTTCAAAACCCTGGGCTTGCCTGGTCAAGGCACATATGGGAGTTGATGCTTCCAGCTCCTTCCCCCTTCTCTCTCTGCCTCTCTCTCCTCTCTCTCCCTCTCTCTCTCCTCTCTAAAAATGAATAAATAAAAAAAAATTAAAAAAAAAATATATATTTTTAGTATGAACATTCTTATTAAAAACAAATTAGACTGAATTAAAAATAAGACAATGATGAGCTATTTATAAGAAACATTATTTTTAGGTTTGGGGGGAGATGAGAAGCATCAACTTGTAGTTGCCTCATTTTAGTTGTTCATTGAGTGCTTCTTATACATGCCTTGACAAGGGGCTCAAACCAAGCCAGTGACCGCTTGCTCAAGCCAGCAACCTTGGGTTCAAGCCAGCGACCTTTGGGCTCAAGACAGCAACCATGAGAGCACATCAATAACCCCATGCTCAAGCTGGCGACCTGGGACTTTCGAACCTGGGACCTCAGCATGCCAGGTTGACGCTTTATCCACTGCACCACAACCAGTCAGACATGAAACCTATATAATTTTATTAACCAATTTCATCCTGATAAATTCAGTAAAAAAAAATACATGTATAATGCAGCAAATTAAAAAATAATACTAATAAACACGTGTCCATGCAAAACCTACACACAATGTTCACAGCAGTTTGATTCATAATCACCAATAACTGGAAGCCAGAAAGACATTCTTCAATAGATGAATGAATAAATTGTGATACATCCAAACAATAGATGATTCAGTGATTAAAAAAAAAAAAATGAGCCACGAAAAAATGTGGAGGAACCTTAAATGCACAATACAAAATGAAAAAAAGCCAATCTGAAAAGGCTATTTATGCCTGGCCTGTAGTGGCTCAGTGGATAAAGCGTCACGTGGAACGCTGAGGTTGCTGGTTCGAAACCCTGAGCTTGCCTGCTCCAGGCAAATACAGGAGTTGTTTCCTGCTCCTCTTCCCCTTCTCTCTTTTTTTCTCTCTCTCTCGCCTCTCTAAAATGAATAAATAAAATCTTTAAAAAGAATAGAAAAGGCTACATACCAAATGATTTATATGACATTGTAGAAAAGGCAAAACTACAGAAAGAGTAAAAAGACATCAGTGGTTTCCAGTGCTTTATAGTGAAGCACATAGTGTTGAAGAGTTGAAATACAAGGGACGTTTTTTAGAGAGATAAAACTACTCTGTGTGATACTATAATGGTGGATACATGACAGTATGTATTTGTTAAAATTCACAGAACTTTATAGCACAGAGAGTGGGCTTTAATGCATGCAAAATTAAAAAAAAAAAACTGGGCAGGTCAGGGTGAAGGAATGTGGAGTACGTCAAAAGACCTATAACTAACTGTATTACAAATATAAGAAACAACCTCACTGAAGGTGGTGGGAGGGAAAAGATGCTGACCAAAGTAACTTTAGAAGTGAGTAGAGCCTGGCCTGTGGTGGTGCAGCAGATAGAACATCAACCTCGAATGCTGAGGTTGCTGGTTTGAAACCCTGGGCTTGGCCCTGGCCGGTTGGCTCAGTGGTAGAGCATCAGCCTGGCGTGTGGAAGTCCGGGTTCGATTCCCGGCCAGGGCACACAGGGAGAGGCGCTCATCTGCTTCTCCACCTCTCCCCCTCTCCTTCCTCTCTGTCTCTCTCTTCCCCTCCCGCAACCAAGGCTCCATTGGAGCAAAAGATGGCCCGGGCGCTGGGGATGGCTCCTTGCCCTCTGTCCCAGGCGCTAGAGTGGCTCTGGTCACGACAGAGCATCGCCCCCTGGTGGGCGTGCCGGGTGGATCCCGGTCGGTTGCATGCAGGAGTCTGTCTAACTGCCTGTCTCCTGTTTCCAGCTTCAGAAAAATACAAAAAAAAAAAAAAAAATTTAAAGACATTAAATTAAAAAAAAAAGAAAAGAAAAGAAAAGAAACCCTGGGCTTGCCTGGTCAAGACACATATGACAGGCAAGTGAATCAATTATGACTTACAGTAATAGTTACTTCTCACTCTTCCACTCCTTGTAAAATGAATAAAATCTTTTTTAAAAAAAATGGAATCTGTAAAACTAAAATCAAAAGGAACTATAAAGAGGCTACTCTACTTGATAAAATTGCTTCCCACAGGAGTTTGAGTTAACAATTCTGATACTAGGATTAAACAATTACATCAATGGATAATGAATGGTGGAATCTAGGTTTCTCACTGTCAGAGTAGGAATTTACAAATAAGAAGATAAGACCAGGATGTCGCATGTAGTAATGGATTAAAGTTGAAAACTCAGTATAAATTCATATTTAGCTTAATATAAATATAGATGTTACAAATAGAAAGCTTTGAGGGCAGGTATATAATGAATCAATATACACAAGTATTTTACGTTATTCAATCAGTTGAGAAAGCCCAGAAGCAATTACAACCCAGTAGAGTAGAAATCAGCACACAGATTCTTACACTATTCAATAAAAGGAACCAAGGCTTCTTGAAGAAATGAGTGATTATAAAACTGGGACAGAAAATATACAAAATGAGATGGAGCACTTTTTAGTGCTAGTAACAAACAAACCCCTATTGATAGGTATCTATTAAAGGAGCATAGGAGCCAAATGAAAGAGCTCTCAATAGCCAAAGCTGAAATAATTTGAGTACCGTATTTCCCATGTATAAGACACAACTTTTTCTGAAATATTTGTGGTCTAAAAACTAGGTGTGCTTTATATAGTGGTTTTAGATTTTTTTTTTTACTTGCATTTCCTGCTTTTTTGACAGTGATGATGAGTTGTATGAATTTTATGATGAATTAAACTTGACCAATAACTTTGTGTAATTTTTTTTTCAAATTTCAGACCCAAAATTAAGGTGCATCTTTTACATGCGATTGTCTTATTCATGGGGAAATACGGGTGACCAGTGGTGGCACCTTAAATAGAGTGTTGACCTGTGATGCTGAGGTCCCAGGTTTGAAACCACAAGATCACCAGATTGAACACAGGCTCATTTGACTTGAGTGCAGGCTCACCAGCTTGAGCATGAGATCATTAACATCATTGTTCCCCAAACCCCGGGCTGTGGACCGGTACCGGTCCGTGGGCCATTTGGTACCAGTCCGCAGAGAAAGAATAAATAACTTACATTATTTCTGTTTTATTTATATTTAAGTCTGAACGATGTTTTATTTTTTAAAAATGACCAGATTCCCTCTGTTATATCCATCTAAGACTCACTCTTGATGCTTGTCTCGGTCACATGATACATTTATCCATCCCACACCCTAAAGGCCAGTCCATGAAAATATTTTCTGACATTAAACCAGTCCATGGCCCAAAAAAGGTGGGGGACCACTGATCTACATGATCCCATGGTCACTGGCTTGATCCCAAAGGTTACTGGCTTGAGCCCAAGGTTGCTGGCTAGAACAAGGGGGTCACTGGCTCAGCTGGAGCCCTCCGGTCAAGGCATGTATAAGAAGCAATCAATGAACAACTAAAGTGCTGCAACTACGAGTTGATACTTCTCATCTCTCTTCCTGCTTCTCTCAAAAAATTATATATATACAGGTATATATATCTATATATCTATATCTAAGGAAGAAAACAAGAAAGAAAATATCCTGAACCAAATGGTGTGTTAAAATATTTAATAAAATACCGTATTTTTCACTCCATGAGATGCATGGGCATTTTCCCTTCCACTTTTGGGGGAAAAAAGTGTGTCTTATGGAGTGAAAAATACAGTATATAATCCTTGACAAAGGAGTATCAAAAAACATGAAATACTTAGGGATAAATTAATAAATATGTACAGGACCTATAAAATGAAAATACTGCAGAAAAAACAAAAAAGACCAAAATAAATGAAGAGATATGCCATGTTAAAATATCAGAAGATTCAATATTAAGATGTCAATTCCCCCATAGGCTTTTTGTAGACACTGACAAGCTTATTTGACAATTTATATGAAAATGCTACAAATCTAAAATAATCAAAACAATTTTGAAAAAAGAAAATGTTGAAGGACAAACAGTTCCTAATTCTAAGACTTGCTATAAAGTAATAGTAATAAAGACAAGAAAGTATTGGTGGTATAAGGATAAACATATAAACGAATGGAATAGAAAAAGAGACCAAAAAGACCTACACTGAGTAAAAATATAAAGGAAATCAGATCGCATATAACTTCCAAACTAGTAAGAGGAGGGTGAGGGGTGGGAAAAAGAAAAGGAGGAAGGGGGAAGTTTTACAATATAAAATTAAAAAATGCTATGATAGTAACTGATCTCCCTAATCAGGTAATATGATTAGAAGCTTCTCAGAAAAAGTAAATGGAATAGCATAAGCAAGGGCTTTAAGGGAAAGAATCTGAAAATAGGCTGGTGTAACAGATGTGCAATAGGGAAGCAGAAAATAAAGCTAAAGAGACAGAGCTTTCAAGCCAGAGAAAAATGTTTGTGTTATATTATAGTACTCAATTCTATCCATTTTTTTGCCCATCCTTACCTCTGCTGTTCTCAATTCTCACTTGGATGCCTGCAAGCTGCTCTCAATCCATCCTTCACAATAGAGCCAAAGCTTTTTAACAGCTTAAAATCATTGAATGGCTCCCTGTTCCTCACAATGTATGGTCTTAATTTCTTATTTGACTCATAAGACCCTTCATGACATAGTTTACCCCTCACTTCCCTCCAAAACTACCCGTGCCTAACCAATAAATTACTTCCATTTAAATAAAACCCACCATTCTTTCATTACTTTATGCCTTTTCACATCATTCTTTTAATTTTAAACCAAATGTCTCCTATGTAAACTATCTCTAATCCACACAATTAGATATTTCTCTCTTCTCATAGCATCATTTGCTCTCTTCTAGATTTGTTATTGTAGTTATGATGCATATTTATAAACTGCTTATCATACTAGACTTTAATGTTCAGACTATATGTTATTCATCTTTTTATCCCTAGCAGATAACACAGTACCTATTAATAATTTTTTCATAATTAAAGGTACTCGTAACTCTTATGCTTTTAGTATTTAAGCATCCCTACATTAAAATATAAAAATGAGCCTGACCGGGTGGTGGTGCAGTGGATAGAGCGTCGGCCTGGGACTCAGAGGACCCAGGTTCAAAACCCCGAGGTCATCGGCTTGAGCATGGGGTCATTGGCACAACCCCATGGTCGCTGGCTTGAGCCCAAAGGTCACTGGCTTGAACAAGGGGTCACTGGCTCAGCTAGAGCCCGCCCCTCAGTCAAGGCACATATGAGAGAGCAGTCAATGAACTAAGGTGCCACAACGAAGAACTGATTCTTCTCATCTCTCTCCCTTACATCTGTCTGTCGCCCCTCTCTCACAAAAAAAAATATATACACACACACACACACACACACACACACTGCTCACAAAAATTAGGGGATATTTCAAAATTAATATGAAGTGATGGAAAGAAGCATTTGATTTTTTTATTACACAAGAACATTAGAGAAGCAAACAAGTAAAAAAAATTGTTCAATTATGCAAATGAGATGCAAACTCAATTATTGTGATTGAGTAGCAAGTGATATATTGGTGGGGGTGAACAGAAGCATGTCAAATTGAACAAGAGTGCCACACATTGCCTGTTCAATAGGGTGTATGGTCACCCAAGACTGCCAAAACACACTGACAGCAATGGGACACAGACAGGATTTGAGTGCCAGCAGTTAGTTCTTGAGGAATCCTCTGCCATTCTTGCTCCAGGGCAACTTCGAGCTCAAGAAGTGTGTGGGAGGCATTGGACAGTTTGCCAGACATCTTCCCAGTGCATCCCAAGCATGTGCAATGGGATTCAGGTCCGGAGAACATGAAGGCTAATCCATGCATTTGATTCCTGCCCCCTGAAGCATGTTGTTGACGAGAATGCGCACGGTGGGGCCTTGCATTATCATTAATGAAAAGAAAGTTGTTTCCAAATGCTCCAGCATAGGGTACCACTACAGAGTGCAGGACCTCATCTCAATATCTGACAGCAGTCAGCGATCCGTTTCTGATGACGTAGAGGTCAATAATACCACCAATGTTGATGCCAGCCCACACCATGATTCCACCACCACTGAAGGATTCCCTTTCTCGCAAGAAACCTGGATTCTCCCATGTTTCTCATTCATGCCAGATCAGGACACAATGATTGTCAGGCTGCAGACTGAACCAGGACTCATCAGAGAAAGAGGACAGCTGACCACTCATCATGGGTCCATTGACGATGCTCATCAGCCCACCTTCTACAGTTCTACAGTGTTCAGCAGATAACGAAATGCAGACCATTGGTCACCAGGCATGCAGTCCAACACAATAGAGCCGATTTCGTATGGTCTGGGTGCACATCCGTCATCTAGTGGCAGCCAGAAACTGTCACCACAGCTCTGTTGCATTGCTGCGTCTGTACCTTCTTGCCAATAAGGTCAGGTATCGGTCGTCTCTTGCTGTTGTGGCAGATGGAGGACCCTGCTCTTGTCTTCTTCGTACTGTGCCAGTCTCTTGAAAGCGATTCCACAATCTGCTGCTAATCACGCTTTGGAATGTTCCAAGCGCTGTTGCCACTGTTAGTCTGTGTTTGACCAGCTTCAAGATGTCTTATGGCTCTCAAGGCTTTGCATTCGGGTAAATCGTGTTGCAGGGGCATTGCAAGGGCTGGGAAATTGCAGGATGTGCACTTTCAAGATCAGGGAACATGCTGACACTCCAGTCCTTTCACCCTTTTGTTTAGTGCATTTTCACCAATGAAATAAGTCAGTTTTGGATCTTATTTGCATAATCAAACAACTTTCTTTGACTTGCCATTTGCTTTTCTGATGTTCTTGTTTAATAAAAAAAAATCAAATGCTTTTTTTTATCACTTCATATTCATTTTGGAATATCCCTTAATTTTTGTGAGCAGTATATATATGAACTGCACATATACAATGAACTATACTGCTCAAAAAAATTAGGTATATTTCAAAATGAATACAAAGCTATAAAATATATGGAATATATTTTATATATAATATAAATATACAGAATATATTTGATATATAATATAAATATACATAAAATAGATTCAAGGAATCCTTTAAAATATTTTAGATTTTCAAAAATCCTATAAATGACTTTTCTATAAATCAAAAGATTATAAATCTAGATTTATAAATATAAGGTTTGGTTGAAATAAGGTACTTAGAAACACATGCCCCACAATATTACTATAAAAATTAAGAATTCTTATAAGAATATTACTTACTATATTGTAAAAGTAAAATTAATAGACACAGAAACTTGTAGCAAGTCAGTAACAGGAAAAATTATGAATTTACACTTTGATTCCTACTCAATGAATTCAAGACAATATGCACATCTACAGTTTTTTCGCCTTGCTTTAATTCAGTTCTCAAATACTGCTGTATTATAGGATCCCTAATGACCTACTGCAAAGGAAGTAATTCAAAAAATGTTTACTTTTACAAAGGTGAGGAATTAAAAAGTACAAATTGGTAGTTACAAAAGAGTCTCAGGATGTAAAGTACAGCATAGGAGATATAATCAGTAATATTGTAATAACTATATATGGTGCCAGGTGGAACCTGGAAATATTGGGAGGAATATGTTGTAAAGTCTATGATTATCTAGCCACTATACTATACACCTGAAGTTAATGCAAAATAAGACTGACTGTAAACTGTAACTGAAAATTTGTAAAAAGAATATTATAGCAAAAAAATTTAACTTTTTTGAAGATAGGAAAGTAATTTGGCTTAGACCATCATGTCAGCAAAGTGATTTTATTATAGCATTATTTTAAGAGTATAAAAAATTGAATCATTAAAATGTCAAAAATATGAAAAGGCTAAATAAACTGTGGCAATAAAACTACTATAAAACTATTAGGTAACAGTAATATGCAGAACCAGGAAAAACATGTTATGTTTAAAAAGACAATTATAAACACATTAACAACCGAATTATAAATAAGTATAGACAGAACTAGTATATTACACCAATTAATATATTATGCAAGTATACTAACCACTATGCTGCACACCTGAGACAAATACAAAAAAGAAACAATATTGAAAGATATATATTATGCAATTATAATAGAATTAAAGTACAGAAAATGTAAACGTTAAGATAATTAAATTTTTTCTCTGAATTTCCTTTAATCATGATATACTCTTTTCCAATATAAATATTTTCAAATACCACATTTGGCTCTATTATTCCTACTTACTTATATAAGTACTATGTATAAACATAAGTAGAAAAAAATATAACTGCCTAACTTTGCTCCACAAAAATCCTAAATTTTAAATAATGCCAAAGACCTAGTGTTTCACACCACTGTACTCTTTACAACTCTTCCTCCAAGTTTTAATTCTTATAAAGGGATCTCCAATTCCAACAAGGCATCCCATTATTGTAAGTCTGCCAAACTGACAATATAAAAGAAGTACAAATCGTTGCACCAACACAAAGAAGGTAAAATTTTAAGCTACATACTATTATGACAGTCTATTGCCCTTACTAAGTCTCAGTAAACTTTTTATATTGGAAATTCAAATTAGAATAGAAATTCTGTTTTGCAAATCAGAAAGACCAAATCAGACAACCTGTCTCTGACTCAGCAGCTTTCTTTTTTACTTTACAACCTGTACTTAAGTTGCAAGCAGAAGACTGAAAGCTAACTTTCAAACTGAGCAGCAAAGCCAATAAGAAATCACTATGTGTCTTGGCAAGAAACTCCAATGAAAATAAAAAGTTTTGGTCCTTAACAGGCAGATACATAACGAGATAAGGTGCATTGTTGGGTTATTATTTGTCATGCAAAATCCCTTACGTATTAGCTTTTATTGCAGATACTTACCATGCTTCTTAAAAAATACCTTAAACAAGTAACTTCCAAATCTGGCACCATGAATTATGATAGCCTACACACCACTGCAGTTACTTGTAGTAATTTAAAACATTTGCGTTTTAAGAACAGTCTCCACATACCAACTCTACTGCCAATTTCTTCAGCTGAAATCTCAAACAAGATGCACTAATTTACAACTATTCAAGAGTAAAACACTCCAAAATACAACTTCAACATTTCTAACATCGTATATATCTTATTGTGCAAATTAGCAAGTCTAAACTGTAGTACACTAAGTGAGGTACTACCGTCAAACTCAAATGACATTATCAGTTCACTAAAATCAGTAACACAAAATATCAGATCCTTAATCCAAAATGTTCACAGGAGATACAAAGGGCAAGTGTGGATTGAGAGTGTGTTACTAGAGAAATCAGTCAGAACCTAAATGACAGGCTTCCTCACGAATACAAATCCAAGTTAATTTCCGATTTCCAGGCCCACACCAAGAAGGCAGTTACCAACTTTTTTACAATACCACCAAGACAACAAAATATAGGTGGGGTTTTTTCATGGTTATATTGATAAAGAACAGGTTTTAAGGCTCAAGGATGTTTTCCTTTTGAAACTAATTTTGCTCTTATCACGTGTACACAGAAAATTGCTCTGCATTTCAAATAGCTACTTACTACACATGCTCACCTCATATCAAATATTTGAAAACTTAGCGCGTCAGCACTAATATTCGCCCCATACTTCCTATACCTTTCACCTTCTAAAGCGGGAGACCAAAAGGGAATACCTACTTCTACAGTAAACTGGGGCAAGAAGAGAAGAACGCCTTTACACGGGTTTGCTCACAATTACGGTAAGCAGCCAATTTCCAAACTACAAGGCTCGACAATCTCTCTGAGGCAAAAACACGTAGATAGCTGAGGGTTCATTACTAGAAATTATCCTTTCTCTCACATTGACACAAGTAACTGCCCTAAATTTTGCTGTGTGAAACAAACACAAAAATGTGTATGGGGGGGGAGTACTATTTAAAAACTGGGTCACTCATTATTTGTTCTGAGGAGGCACGGTATTCGGTCGCGAAAAGGTCTATGAAGCAGAAAAAAGAAAAAAACGACAGCATCCTCAGCACAAAAAACTTACAGAGTTTTGCAAAGGTCAGCAGTAGGGGCTCATTCGCCGGTTTCGTGTTTAGTCACTCCGCGTTGAATGGAACTTGCCTTCCCAAAAAGTCCCCAACAAAGAAGTCCTAAGGAGCGGCCCAGGTAAGACAGAGGAGGAAATGCTCTCAATTCACCTGCGACACCTGCCGGTGCCCCCAGTTCTCCCCCGCCGCGTCCCGCGACCCCTCTGGAGGTGCCCTAGCTCCCCGCCCGCCCCCGCGCCCAGCCCCTGCCAGGCGGCAGTCGCTCGGCACTCCCTAGGGCCCCGACTCCTCGCGCTTCCACGCGAGTGGTTCTCCTAAGCCCGGGCGGCGGCGCGGGGAGGCCCTCCCTGGCACAGCCTCGCCCCATCACTCCCCGCAGGCTCCAGGAACTCCCCGCCCCCGGAAACCGCGGAGAAACTAGGCCGGGAATGCCAGCCTTGGCCACTCTCCGCCTCCTCGGCGACCCCCCGCAGGTCGGCCTTCGCAACTCCCCACCCCCGAGCTGCTGCTACCTGCCCAGTGCCCTCCCGGCACGCGCGCGGGCCCGCAGGAGCGCGCGCGGGGAGCCTCTGCAAAAGGCCTCCGGCCGCAGCCTCACCTGCCGCCCCCTCCTCCTTCAGCGCCACCGGGACACAGCCCCTTCGTGGGGCATGAAAGCGCCGGCTTCGCGGCCTGGACGCTCTTGGCAGGGCCGGGCGGGGGGACTTGCTCTCGCGGCCGCCGCCGCCAGGGCCCGATCTGCGCCTGCGCTGTCTCACGGGCTCGGTCTCGAGGGGCGCCGCAGGCAGCAAGGGGTAATGGCCGGGAGCGCGAGTTAGGCTGGCGCTTCTTCTCACCCGAGGCCGGCAGTGCGGGCGGCGGGGCGCCTAGGAGCTGGTCGGGGTACGACCGTCCAGACAGCTGACGGCCATGTTTCTGTTCCCTTTTTCTTTTTTTTTTCCTTCCCCTCCTTCCGCCCCTTTCCACAGAACAGCACTTTCCTACCCTCCTCCCTCTCCTTTTCCTACTACGGGGGCGGATGGAAAAGGGCGTGGGGGAGGGGTGGGGAAGGGAGGGGCGGGGCAGCGCTGAGCCCCGCCCATGGGGAGGGCCGAAGCCACGCGGCCACTGCGCTTTACCCCCGGCCTGCGCGGCACCCGGGGGGCGCGGGGTCCCAGCCAGCCAGCGGGTACCTCCTCCGCGTCTGAGCTGCGGATCACGAGCAGAAACAGATGGGGAGAAAGGGTCCAGGGCTCTTCCTTGCACCACTTTCTGCGGGGCCTAGACTCGCCGTTTGCTGTGGGATTATTGCTTTGGCTTCGGGCAGGTGGCGGCTGTTCCTCCAGTCTTTCAAAGACAAGTAAAGTGACAACCAATCGCTCAGAGTCACTGAGAAGAGTGCCAGGAGGGATGCAGGTTACTGGAGGATTCCTTCCCAGGGTGAGAATTAGAGTTTCCACGCATGACTGTGGGCCTACGGGACCTGAGGGAGACCCGCCGACTGGCGCTTCCCGAAGTCTGTGCCCGGCTGCAGCGCCCCAGGAGAGTCCTTGGCCGCGCTCCACGCCGCCACCCGGGCCGAGATTTCGGAATGGGAACTCCGAATGTGGAAATCGCTCATTTAAATCAGTGCTCTCCTACCTCCTAAATGTAGCTTCCTTATCTACACGGGTACATGTATAGTCGTTTAACCTTACTGCAAATTTTGCGAGATTTTTTTTTTTGACAACTTTTTGAGGTTACAGTAAATAAGCAAGAGTAACAACTAGTTGTTTGGTAAGAAGCAAATACACTGCTCACAAAAATTAGGGGATACTTTATCCTTCATATTCATTCTGAAATATCCCCTGAATTTTGTGAGCACTATAGTTTGAAACCAATTAGAACTTTTACCTCTGATTCCCCCCCAAAATGGCAAGTGACTTCACAGATTCCATGTCAGGTCAAAATTAGAACTGGTAAGATTTGTGCATATCTAATAAGTATTCACATATAATGACCATTTTCCTGAGAGTTACTCTCTCACTCAATCTGTATTTTTGACAAAAAGTATGAGATTAGAACTCAGTCATGAAGGCCCTGTTGTCAGTTTACTTCTGAAGTTTGTTGCATATATGGGTTATATGAATTTTGTAGCCAACAACAAAAATTTTTCCTGATCACATTAGCAGAAGTGATTCTGTAGAAATGCACAGCAATAGAAATGAGGTTTATTAGGTTTATTTTCAAGTCAGTTTGAGCCCATTGGAAACCAGTTTTTGACATAGACAATAGAAGTTTAATTAATGCTTAGAAATTTAGCTTGTGGACTTCTTGTCCTTCCTTTCTCAAGATCAAATTAATTAATAACTTAAAAACATTCAACATAGGCAAAAATTTTTAAAGGGTACATCTTATTAACACTCATAGATTGAGAGTTTTTTCCTCTTCTCCTGGACTTTTGCACGCACAGAAATGTATATGAAGGAAGCCAGTATATAGCTTCTATTTGATTAACGGACTATTCTCAATTGGTAATGTAGGATTTAAGAATTTCTTTAATTATTTTCACTATTTTAATTGTATATATTTACCATATATTTCATTGCCGTTTTCCAGCCAGAATTTCAAAGAATGAACTCATGTTTTGGGCCTAAGTTGTTCTTAGATCTGAAAACCCTTGATTCACTGACCTTCTCAGCTGCACTCTTGTGTGTCCAGGGCTAAAATAAGTTCATTTTATTTTTTAACATACGAACATTTGTCTTAAAAGAACATTTGTCTTAAAAGTGGGAGGGGAACTGGAGAACCCAAAAACTGAATTGTCATAAGCTCTATAGTATCACAGTTTCAGTGTAGCCTATTAATATATAGATACAAAATAAAATAATCAGCCCTTTGAAGAAGGGAATACAGACATATGACTGGAAATGATTACTGCAGATTTCTGTGGATCACCAATGGAAAAGAATTGAATGGAATTGTTGAAAATTTTCTTAAAATAAGATTTAAAATTTTTTATTTTTCAATTAAAAAAGGTTTTTGATAGCCATCTTCAGTGCTACAGCATGCCACATTGTTCATTTTCTTACTCTCTTCAATGTTGCTTTTCACAGGAATATTCAAAGACCTTTATACTTCTTTTCTGTTTTGTTCAATACCATGTTAACAAAAGTATTATACACATAGCAGTTTAATCTGGTAATTGTCATTGTGTTTATAATTTCTTAATATCTGAATTTCATACTATATTATAAGCCCTGTGAAAGTAGGGTTGACATATGTCACATGTATATAGTCACATGCCATATTTCTCTTACAGATCATCAGCACCTAGCAGAATTACTAATATATAATAAGTTCTTATAAAATACTTGATGAATGACTGAAATCAGTCTGTATTTCCCCCACTTTCTTCTACTGTCCTTAGGCAAGTTACTTAATTCTCCTCACCTATAAAGTGGGTAAAATGATATTTATAAGAATTAAGATCACCTGACCAGGCGGTGGCGCAGTGAATAGAGCATCGGGACTGGGATGCAGAGGACCCAGGTTCGAGACCCCGAGGTCGCCAGCTTGAGTGCGGGCTCATCTGGTTTGAACAAAAAACTCACCAGTTTGGACCCAAGGTTGCTGGCTCCAGCAAGGGGTTACTTGGTCTGCTGAAGGCCCGCGGTCAAGGCACATATGAGAAAGCCATCAATGAACAACTAAGGTGTCGCAAGGAAAAACTGATGATTGATACTTCTCATCTCTCTCTGTTCCTGTCTGTCTGTCCCTATCTATCCCTCTCTCTGACTCTCTCTCTGTCCCTGTAAAAAAAAAAAAAAAAAAAAAAAAAAAAAAGATCATTTAATAATTTATAGTAAGCTATAACTATAAAGCAGACTAATTCAGTAATCAATACTTCACACATGCTGGGCAGCCTCTCGTTGTAGCTTACCTGGTTTATGCCCTTGTAGACTTATTGAATGGCTTCAGAATACACGAGGAGTGATGAGATCTAATAAGATGAGGTTATAGAAAAGACTGTGGCTTCAGTCTTGGATTCTCTCTCTCATCCTCGTGGATTGCTCAGTCTGGGGAGAGCCATCCACCATGTCATCCAGCAACCCCGTAAGTGAATTCTGAGTTGAATCCTAGCCAAGTTGAGCCTTGAAATGACAGTAGCCAACACCTCAGTTGCAGCCTCCTGACAAACTGAGCCAAAATCACCCAGCTAAGCTACTCCTGGATTCTTTATTTACAGAAACTATAAGATAATGTTTCTTGTTTCCAGCTACAAAATTTGGGGGTCATTTGTTACACAACAATAGATAACTAGTACAGCAATGTAGTACCTAGAAAATAGCAAGTGTTTGTTAATGGTATCTTATCATTTACTGAATATTACTGGGTTTAGCATATGATACTTAATATTGCATAATACTGAGTTTAATAATAGTGTTTACAATGCAGTGAGAGAAATACCTTCACTCCAGGAAAAGTGGAAAGACTGATTTTACTTGATCTGTTACTCATAGATTATCTTTGCTCTAAGAGAATTCCTTAAAATGTATTTCATAAGATGTCTAGGATTTGTTTGAAAATAATACATTGGAGATGGGAGGGTAAGTAGCAGTTTAGGTATAACACAGTTGGACATATGTTAAAGTAGAGTGATTGGTACTTAAGGGTTTTTTATGTTGTTCCCTATATTTTATGCCATTTTGAAATTTTCCATTAAAAATAGTTGTTTTGTTTAAAGTATTTGATGGAATCATAAGTTTGGAACTGAAAAGAATCTTTTTAATTTTTACTTTTTTAAGTAAGAAGAGGGGAGATAGTGAAACAGACTCCTGCATGCACCCTACCGAGATCCATCTGGCAACCCCTATCTGATGCTGATGCTCCAGTCAATTGAGCTATTTTTAACACCTGAGGCTGATGCTCTCAGACCAAGCGAGCTGTCCTCAGTACTGGTGCCCTTGCTCGAACTAGTTGAGCCACTGGCTGCGGGGGGGGGGGGGGGGGGGGGGGGGTAGAAGCAGATAGTTGCTTCTCTTTTGTGCCCTGACCGGGAATTGAACCCAGGACATCCATATGCCAACACTCTATCCACTGAACCAACTGGCCAGTGCCGAGGGGAATCTTTAGAGATTATCTATTCTAATTATTCTCATTTGGGGAATTTAAGATCCGGTAAAATCTATTGGCTCACCTAGAATCTCCCAATCTCAGTTTTGGTGATTTCATAGTTGAGTATCGAGGAGAATTCATAGCTCTTTATTTTCCCAAACAGAGTAACTTGCTCCAGATTTCCTAGGATAGCTTCCACATAATGAAAATCTGAGCCTAGTCTTCACCTCCACATTTTGTAGACTGGTAAGTTATCCGGGTCCACCCCTTCACTCGTCAGTTTTGAAAAACAGGGTTTGAATGTTTGATCCTTCAAACCTATAGGCACTCTTAGTCACTCTTTGAGAAAGAATTTTAAGTTTAAATCAACACTAAATCTGCCTTTTCACATAATATGTAAAGGACCCAGTCAGTGTGTTCTACCCTCCACAGGGAGCATCAGCACATTCTGCTCTTTGTGCTCCACTCCAGTATGTTATCTGGCAGGGGTCTCTGTCTCAGCATTATTAGAATGGGCTCTTCCAGAGTCTTTTGAAGTTGCTCAGTGCATTCTTTACCTAGCTTTCTTTACTAAGCCTATAGGCCAAACATAGCTGAATTAGGAGTAAAAAAGACTGACACAAAGCCCTTGGTTTTGGATCAGAGGAGTGTTAGTGATCCAAAGAACTATGTCCTGGCCCTGGCCGGTTGGCTCAGCGGTAGAGCGTCGGCCTGGTGTGCGGGGGACCCAGGTTCGATTCCCAGCCAGAGCACATAGGAGAAGCGCCCATTTGCTTCTCCACCCCCCCCCCTCCTTCCTCTCTGTCTCTCTCTTCCCCTCCTGCAGCCAAGGCTCCATTGGAGCAAAGATGGCCCGGGCACTGGGGATGGCTCCTTGGCCTCTGCCCCAGGCGCTAGGGTGGCTCTGGTTGCGGCGGAGCGACACCCCGGAGGGGCAGAGCGTCGCCCCCTGGTGGGCAGAGCGTCGCCCCTGGTGGGCGTGCCGGGTGGATCCTGGTCGGGAGCATGCGGGAGTCTGTCTGACTGTCTCTCCCCATTTCCAGCTTCGGAAAAAATACAAACAAAAAACAAAAAAAACAAAGAACTATGTCCTAACAGATCCTAAAAAGGAGGAGGAATTCACAGAAGGAGAAAATCATGAAGAAATAATGGGTAGAGCCTGACAAGGCCATGGCACAGTGGATAGAGCATCGGACTGGATGCGGAGGACCCAGGTTTGAAACCCCGGGGTTGCCAGCTTGAGCGCGGGCTCATCTGGTTTGAGCAAAGCTTACCAAGCTTGGACCCAAGGTTGCAGGCTTGAGCAAGGGGTTACTCGGTCTGCTGAAGGCCTGTGGTCAAGGCACATATGAGAAAGCAATCAATGAACAACTAAGGTATCACAAGGAAAAACTGATGATTGATGCTTCTCATCTCTCTCTGTTCCTGTCTGTCTGTCCCTATCTATCCTTCTTTCTGACTCTCTCTCTGTCTCTGTAAAAAAAAAAAAAAAAAAAATGAGTAGAGAGGTTGAGCAGAAACAGTCTATTTGACTATCTGAGACACAAGATCTGCTACCCATGGCTGGCTTTAATGACTTCCTACAGGATTGTAAGTGGAGGTCATAGCCCCCAACCCTCAATCTTTCCCCACTATTGGGGATCAGTATTTGTGCTAACTTCAGCACTACTTTAACACCTAACAACTCCAGATATGGCCATTCTCTTGAACTGAACTTGTCTATATCCATCCATCTAGATACATTTTAGTTTCCCAACTCACAGAAATGTAGCTATCCTGACTAGATTTTAACTCTCAACTCCTTTTTGTGGGCCTCAGTTTTGGTATTCCCCACATCATAGGAAATTGTCCTGACCACAGCTCAAGAAATATGTGCATTCTTGCCCTGGCTGGATAGCTCAGTTAGCTAGAGCATTGTCCCAAAGCACAGAAGTTGCTGGTTCATTCCCTGGTCAGGACACATACAGGAGCTGTCTCTCTCTCCCCCTTCCTCTCTTGCTAAAATCAATAAATAAACTTTTTTTTAAAAAGAAATACATACATTCTTTATTCCAGAGATTGATTTTTTAAAACATTTCATTACAGAACAATAGTAAAAAACATTCCTGGCTGGTTGACTCAGTGAATAAAGCATTGGCCCAGCGTGTGGACATTGGGTTCGATCCCCAGCCAAGGCACACATGAGAAGTGACCATCTGCTTCTCTGCTCCTTCCTCTCCCCCTTCTCTCTCTTCCCTTCTCGCAGCCAGTGACGTGCTTGGTTTGAGCGTCAGCCCCAGGTGCTGAGGATAGCTCAGTTGATTTGATCATCAGCCCCAGAAGGGTTGCTAGATGGATCCCAGTTCGGGTGCATGCGAGAGTCTGTCTATCTCCTCTCCTCTCACTTAAAAAACACACACATGCACACACAGTAGAAAATAAGAAAATATACACCTCAACCAAAATAACATAAACTCCTTTGTATCCATCGCCCAGCTTCAACTCAGAATCTTGTTTAATGAACCCCAAATCTACTCCTCACTTCTCCTCAAGTGTTTTGAAGCAAATACTTGACATTTCATGTCATCTGTAAATATTTCAGCATGTATCTCTAAAAGATAAGGACTTTTTTTAAAAAAAACAACAACCAGGCCCTGGCTGGTTGGCTCAGCGGTAGAGCGTCGGCCTGGCGTGCGGGGGATCCGGGTTCGATTTCCGGTCAGGGCACATAGGAGAAGCGCCCATTTGCTTCTCCACCCCCCCTCCTTCCTCTCTATCTCTCTCTTCCCCTCCCGCAGTGAGGCTCCATTGGAGCAAAGATGGCCCAGGCACTGGGGATGGCTCCTTGGCCTCTGCCCCAGGCGCTAGAGTGGCTCTGGTCGAGGCAGAGCGATGCCCCAGAGGGGCAAAGCATCGCCCCCTGGTAGGTAGAGCGTTGCCCCTGGTGGGCATGCCGGGTGGATCCCTGTTGGACGCGTGCGGGAGTCTGTCTGACTGTATCTCCCCGTTTCCAGCTTAAATTAAAAAAAAAAAAAACACAAGGCCATTATCACCATTTAAAAATTATTTTAATTAATATTTTACTAAGTCTGAACAGGCAATGGCACAGTAGATAGAGCATAGGCCTGGGGTGCAGAGGACCCAGGTTCAAAACTCCAAGGTGGCCTGCTTGAGCATAGGCTCATTGGGCTTGAGCACGGGCTCACCAGCTTGAACTAATGAGGTCACTGGCTTGAGCGTGGATATCATAGACATGATTCCATGGTCACTGGCTTGAGCCCAAGGTCACTGGCTTGAGCAAGGGGTTACCAGCTCAGCTGGAGCCTCCCAGTCAAGGCACATATGAGAAAGCAATCTATGAACAACTAAGGTACCATAGCACAGAACTGATGCTTCTCATCTCTCTCCCTTCCTGTCCCTATCTGTCCCTCTCTCTGTCTCTCTCACTAAAAAAAAATTAATAATATATTTTATTAATTTTTTAATGAGAAAGAACCTAGAAATATTTATAATGCATCATCTCTCATCCCTTTCCATTCCTCAGGATCTATTCCCTTGGATCCAACTCCTGCCTAGAGGGTTTGAGTTTGCCATACACCTCTTTTTTCCCCTTCCTCCGTGCTTCAGAGAATTTAGAGTAGAGACTTTTCTTTGAAGTTTTCAGGAAGCTAACCATTTATTTCCCATAGGCTCAATGGTTTAGTGTTGCTAATTCAAGTATTCCCTATCTACTTTATTTAAAACAGCACTCACAGTTTATCATCTTGCCCTGTTTTAAATTTTCCCCATACTTTGGTCACTGACATTTACTGTCTATTTACGTATATGTTTTCTGTCAGTCTCCCCTACCAGCATGGAAGCACAATAAGGGCAAGAACCTCATTTTATTCACTACTGTACCTCTGGTACCTACACAGTAAATAATTGTTGGTGAATGAAACAAATAATTAAGCAATACTTTTAGGAGACTATTCTCCTCATCAGTTTTCAGCCTTCATCTTTCTGGTCATTGTTTTATCCCTGGGATTTCTAAATTCTAGATCTGGTAAACCCCAGCTGGCCCTACCTCTTCAATCCTGCATATATGCCTGAGCATATCTGAAAATCTCTGGGACTCTTATCTATAATTCTTCCCTCTACAATCTATGTAAGAAAATTCTTTGAGTTGAGTTGAGAGCATTCAATATGGTTGTGAACAATTCTATGACAGCAATAACCATTAACTGATTAATGCATAAAAGAGAATGAGTTAGCAAATTTTGTCTTAAATAGCCAGACCAGGCAGTGGCGCAGTGGATAGAGCATTGGACTGGGATACGGAGGACCCAGGTTCGAGACCCCCGAGGTCCCCAGCTTGAGTGCGGACTCATCTGGTTTGAGCAAAGCTCACCAGCTTGGACCCAAGGTCGCTAGCTCGAGCAAGGGGTTACTTGGTCTGCTGAAGGCCCATGGTCAAGGCACATATGAGAAAGCAATCAATGAACAACTAAGGTGTCGCAATGAAAAACTAATGATTGATGCTTCTCATCTCTCTTCATTCCTGTCTGTCTGTCCCTACCTATCCCTCTCTCTGACTCTCTCTCTGTCTCTGTAAAAAAAAAAAAAAAAAAAAAAATTGTCTTAAATAATTTGAATAACATGTCAATTCTCCAATTTAATGTTTTATTTACTCATGCCTTCTGCCTTCATTAAGAATTATAAGAGAGGCCCTGGCTAGCTGGCTCACTGGATAGAGCATCAGCCTAGCACATGGATGTTCCAGGTTCGATTCCAGGTCAGGGCACACAAGAGAAGTGACCATGTGCTTCTCACCTCCTCCCTCTCCCCTTTCTCTCTCTCTTCCTTTCTCATAGCCAGTGGCTCAGTTGATTTGAGTATCAGCCCCAAATGCTGAGGATTGCTTGTTTGGTCCAAGAGCATCAGCCTCAGGTGCTAAAAATAGCTCAGTGATTCAAGCATCAGCCCAAGATGGGGATTGCCAGGTGGATCCTGGTGGGGTGCATGTGGTATTCTGTTTCACTATCTCCCTTACTCTCACTTAAAAAAAAAAAAGAGAGAGAGAGAGAGAACTAGAGAAGCTGAATCAAAGATGGTGATGGAGTAGGTGGATGTTCCACTAACCTCCTCCCAGGAACAAATGGGAGTTATAACTAAATTTAATAACAGTCATCCTGGGAAACCAAAACTGAGGAGGAGTCTATAGCTAAGGATTCACAAAAGAAGCCACAGCGAGACTGGTAGTAAGGGTGGAGACACAAAAAAAGCTTCCCCTGCTCCCACGAGTGAATGGTGTCTGAGGGTCCTGAGGGACATCTGAGCAGTGGGGAAGGTTAGCCCTTACAGGTGAGGGTCCTAAGCTCCAGGCAGGGCACCACAGCCTAGAGCACCAAAGCCTAGAAGAGGTGCCCACATAGCATTTGGCAGTGAAAAGAGGTGAGGTTTCTGTCAACCAGAAAGAGACAGGAGTTCTCAGAGATGCAGGCACCCTCTTAAAGGGCCGACAGAAAATCTTGTTCACAGACACTTTCTGTGGGCTCCAGCAAAGGGACGGCTGAGAGAACTACGGTTTCGTGAGGAGAGTGTGAAATTGGCCCTCTAGGGAGAGACACAGTGCAGGAACAGCCACCAGACTCCCTGTGCTGAATTAGTCTCAAAGACCGCAGTCACCATCTTTCTTGGAGCATTCCCATCCATGCGGCATCTGCCTGGAGGAAAGCAACTGCCCCACCCTCAGGAATCTCTCTTGCCCCACACTAAGAAGTAAGCAGCTTTGACCAGAAAGCAGGGGGCTGGAAAGACTTGGGGTGATAGTAACTCAATTGTCTGGTATCAAGGCCAGAGCTCCCCCCAACCTTTCCCAAGAATATTACTGTTCTTTTGCCTCATGGGAGATTCAGTAGAAACTGTCGGTACTGTTGGCAGACCAAATTTCTAGCTTCAGAGGCCACACTTCTTAGGTCGCCAAAGGAAGGATGCACAAAGACTAGTGAGTTTTGTAAGAAATTTATTTCCATATCTGCAAACAGATGGGCCAAGACCATCTGTGGCATCAACCGCAAGTGCTTGGGGATTTAAGCTTTTATAGGGTTAGTGAGCAAGGCTAACTGTAGTTTAGTTTTGGCAAGGAATATGGGGTAGGGTGATCATTATTCACTTAGTAACAACATGTTTAGATAAGTGATAGGAAGTGACTTACTTGCAGGAGACTTACCTGGAGATCAATGATTAAGCAACAGAATGTTTAGATAAGTGGTGGGAGGAGAGCTACAGAAACTGTCCTGGAGCCAGATCACTTAAAGTTTATCCTGGATATTTGAAGGTTTTGTTTGTTTGTTTGTTTGTTTGTTTGTTTATAAGAGGCTCTGGACCTGAACCTAACAACACCCACTGGACTCCTAGTGGCCACACCCTACTGAAGTCTGTGAAAATATTCAGTACCGTCACCTGGGGCCCTGGGGTGGGAACAACATTCACTGATACCTGATTAGCCCCAGCCTCTATACTCTACCAGAGGTTGTTTCAGGGGCCAAGCCTAACAAGCAGCCAGCGGACAGAGGCAGCAGGAGGCAGAACTCAGAGAACCTTGGGTATTTTGCTAGCTTTCCCCCAGGCCTGATGCTGGTAAAAGCCAGCCTAGGTGTGCGTGTTGGTCCTTCTATATCCACCTAACCCTAGAAGATACAGCCACAAACTCTGGGTTGCTTATAGCTCCAAAATGGTCACAGAGGGCCAGTTACAAGCAGTGTCTTACAATGGTCTATACCAGGTTCCCTCCTAAGAGGTCTGGAATCAACACATTCAATGGCCAGCTACAGACATCAGAGAATTCCCAATTCCAACTAGCATCACTAGCAGCGTATCCAAAGGGAGAACTTATCAGGCACCAATCCCAGCAAAGGCAAATTCTGCTTTCTGTGGTCAGCATCTGCACAGCAGCCTGCACACATTGGATGATGTAGAATCTCATAGTTGGCCGGCTCAAGTCCCAGCTGGGATAGAAGTGAAAGGAGAGAGGCTTAGAGCTCTGACATTCAAAGAGTTCAGTTCCTTGGAGCCTTTTGGCGCTGGTCAGGGAGCTTAGCCACCTCGTGGGCGAATGTTCCCAAACAGCAGCATTGGAATGGAAGGCTCTCATAATCTTTCTCCCTGAGACTAGGGGCTCCTCAGCTGAAAAGCTTCTGCAGAGGGTCTCTCAGCTCCACTTAACCTTAACCTACTTTTCACTTCTCTGGGAAGAAATAGAATTGGAATATGCAGCATTAGGATCTGAAGTAGGGGCCACTTTCCCTTTACCGAGCTCCTGACCAAGAGAACCCCCAAGTAGGGGGTCCCATTAATGTTATCCTTTCAACCTCAGTTGCCCTAACCCACCAAGCTTGCAACCAGTGAGGTGTTGGTGGGAACAGGCCAGTCTGAGCCCACTCTAAAGTCTTTTTACAGAAGACTGCAGGAAGACAAGGCAAGTGCAAAAAGAGGTACAGCAGGGAGGCAAATCTTAAGGAACGTGGGCCCTTTTATGGAGCTGCTGTCAGCTTTAAGCAGGAGGAAGTCAATCCTTATACACAGGTTGGCTCTTCCCACACATACCCAGGCACAGGAAATATAGACACAGAGAACACAGTAGTAGTTCCAGAAAGGTAGCTCATCCATGGTGGGTTACAAACAATGTGTGACATCAACTTGTACCTGAACACTGCCTTAGAGGACCCAGAACCAACACAACAAATGGTGGCAGACTGCACCAACACTAGTCTCAGCTAGCAACACAAGCAGCACATCTGAAGGAGGAGGCCAACAGGCAGCAGACCCTGCTGAAAATTAACTACACCCCATGGGACAGACACTGCACAGCATCTAATACACATGATCAAGGTTGACCCTTAGAGCCAGCCAGCCTTCAGGGTTAACTCCATCCACAAAAGGGCCAACAGACTCACAACAAGAAGACAAATATAACCCTCAAGAAACATTCCTAGTACAAGGAGCTCAAGTGGCCTGAAGGTTAGTACCACTGAGCCCACCTTCCTCACAAAGACAGCACAACAAATTTGGGAGTCAGGGCAGAACTACATAACACAGACAAAATAGGCAAAAAAACTATACTCCAAATGAATCAACAAGAGAAATCCCCAGAAATGAAATGGAAGCAATCAAACTACCAAATGCAGAGTTTAAAATAATGGTTATTAGGATGCTTAAGTGTCTTAGAGTAAGAATGGATGATCTCGGTGATAACTTAAAGAGGTAATAAGCATTAAAAGAAAACTATAGGCCAATATCCCTGATGAACATAGATGCTAAAATTCTCAACAAGATATTAGTAAATTGGATCCAGCAATACATGATCAAGTGGAATTTATTCCAGGAGTCAAGGCTGATACAATATTCTCATTTAATAAATGTGATTCGTCACATAAACAAAATGAAGGGTCTGACCAGGCAGTGGAGCAGTGGATAGAGCGTCGGACTGGGATGCTAAGGACCCAGGTTCGAAACCCTGAGGTCGACAGCTTGAGCACAGGCTCATCTGGTTTGAGCAAAAGCTCACCAGCTTGGACCCAAGGTCGCTGGCTCGAGCAAGGGGTTACTCAGTCTGCTGAAGGCCCACGGTCAAGGCACATATGAGAAAGCAATCAATGAACAACTAAGGTATTGCAACGAAAAACTAATGATTGATGCTTCTCATATCTCTCTGTTCCTGTCTGTCTGTCCCTGTCTATCCCTCTCTCTGACTCTCTCTCTCTGTCTCTGTAAAAAATAAAAAAAAAAATGAAGGGTAAAATCACATGATCATATCAATAGATGCAAAAGAGGCATTTGATAAAATCCAGCACTCATTTATGATCAAAACTCTCAGCAAAATGGGAGGAAACATACCTCAACATAATGAAGGCCATATATGATAAAACTACAGCTAACATTATACTAAATGAGCAAAAACTAAAAGCAATCCCCTTAAGATCAGCAACAAGACAGGGATGTCCCCTATCACCACACATTCAACATAATACTAGAAGTCCTAACCACAGCAATCAGACAAGAAGGAGAAATAAAAGGCATCCAAATTGGAAAGGAAGAAGTAAAATTGTCATTTGCTCACATTATACTGTACATTGAAAACCCTAAAGTCTCAGCCAAAAAACTACTAGACCTGATAAATGAATTCAGCAAAATGGCATGATATAAAATTCATACAGGGAGTCCTCAGGTTACATCAGTTTTGACATTCGACATTTTGAGTTTACAACACTCACTCCCATAGAACTTAAGAAAATTGAGACATGAGTGCTTTGGCTTATACCGATAGCATCGTATTTATGGACTACATGGGCAAACTAGTCTGGTTGCATGGCAGAAGAATACTCAGTAATGTGGTGTATGAGTGAGGGAGTTGGCGTCCCCCAGTATGCTTACCTATGCCATTTTGGACTATTAAAAACGCAAGTGTTCCATTTGTGTTGCTTTGTTTGGCAATTTTTTGGCCCTTATTATGGCTCCTAAACAAAAATCAGAGTCTTCAGATGGTAGTGCTTCAAAGAAGAGGAAAGTCATCACAATGGATGTCACAGAACTACTGGCATCACATGGAGAGGAGTGGTCTGCTGAGGACTTCATTTAGCTGTAGAAGCAGATTGAAAGGAGGAGATAGAACTCCCAGAACCCAATAGATTTTCTCCCAAGTGTTTGGCAGAAGATTTTTTTATGGTAGAGAGAGGGTTGGCAAAATTTCAGGCTGAGAACCCCAGTGATGACAGATTCAGTAAGGTCTACAGAGCTGTTATGGATGTCTTGCAATGCTATAGGCAGATTTTGGAAGAGAAGAAGAAATCAACCTTCCAGACTAGCCTGGAACAATTCTTTAAGAAGGTAAAGAGGTCTGCAACAGATCCTGTACTCTACATCAGCTGCTTCTTGAGATGAAACACCTGTAATACAGGTAGAATCATCTCCAACATCCTTAGACAATCCTGATTCACCTGATCTAGTAGCTCCAGCACCAATCTAGAGAGTATATCTTGCCTCTCCAGCTTCCTCCTCCCATAGGTCACTCTCTCCCACCTTGCAATGCCCCCTCCAGTGTGCAAGCCAACCACAGGAATTAAGGTAAGGAATCTTTTTTTAACACTCATTTTTTGTAATACTTTTCTGTTACTACAATACAGTGTATAGTACAGTATATTTGTCCTTTTCCTTACAAATAAGTGGAAGCATATACCATGTTCATGAATAAGAATTAACATCATTAAAGTGTCCACACTACCCAAAGCAATCTATAGATTTAATGCAATTCTGATTAAAATACCAGTGTCATATCTCACTGATCTAGAACAAATATTCCAAAAATTTATATAGAACCAAAAAAGAACTTGAATAGCCTCAGCAATCTTGAAAATATAGAACAAAGTGGGAGGCATTGCACTTCCTGATATCAAGCTATTACTACAAAGCCATTTTGATCAAAACAATCTGGTACTGACATAAGAACAGGCATATAGATAAATGGAACAGAACAGAGACTCCAGAAACAAACCCACACCTCTATGGTCAATTAATATTTGACAGAGGAGGCAACAGTACAACAATGGAGTAAAAACAGTCTCTTTAATAAATAATGTTGGGAAAACTGGATTGGAGCATGCAAAAAAAAAATGAAACTAGATCACCAACTTACTCCACTCACAAAAGTAAACTCAGAATGGATAAAAGATTTAAATATAAGTCATGAAACCATAAAAATTCTTGGAAGAAAACATAAGCAGTAGACTCAAAGCAATATTTTTGCCACTATATCACCTCAGGCAAGTGAAATAAAGGACAAAATAAACAAATGGGACTATATCAAACTAAAAGGTTTTGCACAGCAAAAGACACCATTAGCAACATAAACAGACAACCTACTCTATGGGAGAACATATTCACCAATAGTCTGATAGGAGTTAATAAGCAAAATGTATAAAGAACTTATAAAACAACACCAGGAAAACAAACAACCCAATTTAAAAATGGGCAAAGGACCTGAATAGACACTTCTTCAAAGAGGACATACAGGTCAATAGGCATATGAATAAATGCTCAGCATCACTAGTCATCAAAGAAATGCAACTTAAAACCACAATGAGATATCACCTAATTCTGTCAGAATGGCTTTTATTAACAAATCAGCAAACAACAAGTGCTGCTAAGGGTATGGAGAAAAGGCAACCCTCCTGCACTCTTGGTGGGAACGCAGGCTCATTCAGCCACTGTGGAAAACAGTATGGCATTTCCTCAAAAAATTAAAATTGGCCCTGGCCGGTTGGCTCAGAGGTAGAGCGTCGGCCTAGCGTGCGGAGGACCCGGGTTCGATTCCCGGCCAGGGCACACAGGAGAAGCGCCCATTTGCTTCTCCACCCCTCCGCTGTGCCTTCCTCTCTGTCTCTCTCTTCCCCTCCCGCAGCCAAGGCTCCATTGGAGCAAAAATGGCCTGGGCGCTGGGGATGGCTCTGTGGCCTCTGCCTCAGGCGCTAGAGTGGCTCTGGTCGCAACATGGCGACGCCCAGGATGGGCAAAGCATCGCCCCCTGGTGGGCAGAGCGTTGCCCCATGGTGGGCGGGCCGGTGGATCCCAGTCGGGCGCATGCGGGAGTCTGTCTGACTGTCTCTCCCTGTTTCCAGCTTCAGAAAAAATGCAAAAAAAAAAAAAATTAAAATTGGAACTGCCTTATGACCGAGCTAGCCCACTTCTAGAAATATGTCCTAAGAATCCCAAAACACTAATTTAAGAGAAGATATGCACCCGCCCCATGTTCATTGCAGTGTTTGCAATAGCCAAGATCTGGAAATAGCCCAAGTGTCCATCAGTGGACAAGTAGATAAAAAAAAGCATTAACTCTGTATACTTTTTTTGGCCCAGGGTTGGGCAGGTTACCTAAGTTGGCACAGTTGAACTGAAGGGTTTCGAACCTGGGTCCTCAGAGTTCTAGATCAATGCTCTCCACTGCGTCGCCACCTGGTCAGGCCATAGGTAACTAATTGTAATAATTTATATATTTCCAGACCTTTCTCAGTACATATATACACATATAATGTGTGTACCTAAATATATAACCTTTTCAAAACAAACATCATTCTAAGTGATATTCTGCATCTAGTCTTTCTCTGTCACCAGTGTATCATGGACATTTTTTCCTTGTCAGCACATATAAAGCTACTTACTTTATCTAATATTAGCCTTGTATATTCTATTACATGAATGAACAATAATGTATTTAATCAATTATGTATTTATGAGTGCTCGTTTTGGCAGCACATACACTAACATTGGAACCATACAGGGAATATTATTAGCATGGCCCCTGTGTAAGAATGACACACAAATTCGTGAAGCATTTCATATTTTTTAAAATATTTTGATGGTTTCCAGATGGGAGGGGTGTTGGGGAGAAGGATGAAAAAGGTGAAGGGATTAAGAAGTACAAATTGATTGTTACAGAACAGTCATGGGGGTATAAAGTACAGCATAAAAAATATACTGCTCACATGTGAACAGGCGGTGGCTCAGTGGATAGAGCATTAAACTGGGACCCAGGGAGGACCCAGGTTTGAAACCTCAAGGTCACCAGCTTGAGTGTGGGCTCATTTAGTTTGAGCAAGGCTCACCAGCTTGGGCCCAAGGTCACTGGCTTGAGCAAGGAGTCACTCAGTCTGCCATAGCCCATTGGTTAAGACACATATGAGAAAGCAATCAATAAACAACTAAGGTGCTACAATGAAGAATTGATGCTTCTCATCTCTCTCCCTTCCTGTCTGTCTGTCCCTCTCTCTGTCTCTTTCTTTGTCTTTAAAAAAGAAAAAAATGAGATATAATTAATATTTTAATAACTGAAAAAATCACTTATTTGTGAATATTTTAGATTTTTCCAGTTTGAGAGACTTTATTACAGGGCAAGTTATAAAGTTATAAAGATATGAAGGTTTACTATGTATTAGTAATATATAAATGGCTCTTTCAAATCAATAATAAAAATACAAACAGCATACTTACATAAGAAATGACAAAAATATTTACATGAGAAATATGGATAATACATGAAAGGCAATTTAAATGAAATACAAATAAATATATACAAATATTTGTGATTACTAATAATAGAGGAAAAGACAAAACAATGAGATACAGCCTTTTATCTAGCAGATCAGCAAAGGGGTAAAAAAAGAAAAAGAGGAAGTATTGATGTTGGGGGAAAAGATTTTTTTTTTTGACAGAGACAGAGAGAGTCAGAGAGAGGGTCAGACAGGAAGAGAGATGAGAAGCATGAATTCTTCATTGCAGCTCATTAGTTGTTCATTGATTGGATTCACATATGTGCCATGACCGGGAGGCTACAGCAGAGCGAGTGACCCCTTGCTCAAGCCAGTGACCTTAGGCTCAAGCCATTGACTATCAGGTTATGTTTATGGTCCCATGCTCAAGTCAGTGACCCTGTGCTCAAGCTGGCGAGCCCGTGCTCAAGCCAAATGAGCCTGCACTCAAGCCTGCAACTTTGGGGTTTCGAACCTGGGTCCTCTAAGTCCCAGTCCAACGCTTAATTCACTGCTCCACCACCTGGTCAGGTGAAAAAGGCATTTTTACTCAGTGGTAGAGCGTCAGCCTGGCGTGCAGCAGTCCGGGGTTCGATTCCTGGCCAGGGCACACAGGAGAAGTGCCCATCTGCTTCTCCACCCCTCCCGCTCTCCTTCCTCTCTGTCTCTCTCTTCCCCTCCTGCAGCCAAGGCTCCATTGGAGCAAAGTTGGCCCGGGTGCTGAGGATGGCTCTGTGGCCTCTACCTCAGGCGCTAGAATAGCTCTGGTTGCAACAGAGCGATGCCCCAGATGGGCAGAGCATCGCCCCCTGGTGGGCATGCCGAATGGATCCCAGTTGGGTGCATGCGGGAATCTGTCTGACTGCCTCCCCGTTTCCAACTTCAGAAAAAAATAAAATAAAATAAAAAGGCATTTTTATAAACTAAGCTAAAATAGTTAATTCATATGTACTTTCAGTGGTGCAGTTTGAATGTTTATTAAATGCCTTAAAACTATGCATAACTTTTTATCTAACGAGTTCATCTATAGAAATTGTAACTAAAAAATAACTAAGGCTTAGTTCATTTTTAGTTAAGGTCATTATAGGGTTGTTTAAATCCTATAGTTTAAGATAGCAAATATTTGCACACTGTCTTTGGCTGGACGATGGTGGATGTTTTCAGAGCAGCAAGCCTGCAAACTGTTCACCCTGCACCATCTCCTGTGAAAGCCTGAACTCGCTGGATAGCTTTCTCCCTTTGTCTCATAACCATGTCCACCAACATCAGCTAATTCATCAGCTGCCCACCTAACAGATTCAAGAACAAGGCAAAGACAGTATCGACATGAGTCAGTGCTAAATAGAGGTCAGTCTGGAGCTAAGGAAAGCTGAGAAGGATGACCAGATGAGAAGGAAGCTGAAAAGGAGAAATGTCAGCTTTTTTCCTGATGATGCTACTTCTCCACTGCTGGGAAAAAAGAAAAACTGCAACAACCAGGTTACTGTTAATGGGTCTGTTGAGAACATTGTCAAAGGCACAAATAGCAACAAAACTAGAAAGCCAGCTCCAAGCTACTCAAGCTGCTGGAAACTGCTTTCTAGGGAAAAACAGGTTGGTTTGATTCCAAAATTTGTGCCCTTGGGCACATTGCTTCTGGGACATCAGAACAGACCAAAGCTGTAGGAGAGGCAGGTACTATCCCAGCATTCATTTCTCTGTTGACATCTCTCTGTGTTCACATCAGTGAACAAGTCATATGGGCTCTAGGAAACATTGCAGGTGGTAATTTAGTTTTCTAAGACTGATCATATCATGTATGATGCTGTTGACCCACTGTTGGCTCTTCTTGCAGTTCCTGATATGTTATCTATAGCATGTGATTACTTACATATTCTTACCTTAACACTTGCAAATCTTTATTGCAACAAGAAAACTATAGCCCTGTTAGATGCTGTTGAGCAATTCTTCCTACTTTTTTGTCTTGTGCAATGTGATGATCCAGAATTATTAGCAGATAGCTGCTGGGCCATTTTCTACTTTACTGATGGTCCAAATAAATGGATTGAAATGGTCATGAAAACAGGAGTTATACCCCAATTTGTGAAGCTCCTATGAGCTACTGAACTGCCAATTATAACTCCTGTGCAAAGAGCCACAAGAAATATTTTCTTTTTTTGTGTGTGTGTGACAGAGACACAGAGAGAGGGACAGATAGGGACAGACAGACAGAAAGGGAGAGAGATGAGAAGCATCAATTCTTTGTTGCAGCTCCTTAGTTTTTAATTGATTGCTTTCTCATATGTGTCTTGACTGGGGGCTACAGCAGAGGAAGTGATCTCTTGCTAAAGCCAGCAACCTTGGGCTCAAGTTGGTGAACTTTGCTCAAACCAGATGAGCCTGCACTCAAACTGGCGACCTCGGAGTCTCGAACCTTGATCCTCCGCATCCCAGTCCAAAGCTCTATCCACTGTGCCACCACCTGGTCAGGCACAAGAAATATTTTCACCAGAACGAATGAATAGATTCAGGTTGTCATAGATGTAGGCTCACTTGCTGTCTTTCCCATCCTAGTAATGAACTCCTGAAGGAAGCTTATATGGACAATGTCAAGGATCACAGCTGGTCACCAGGACAAGATACAACAAACTGTGAATCATGGGTTAGTCCCACTCCTCATAAGCATTCTCTTTAAGGCAGGCTTTAAGATACGAAAGGAAGCTGTAAGGGCTGTGACCAACTATACAAGGGGTGGAATAGTTGAACAGATTGTATATCTCATTCATTGTGGCATTTGTGAACCTGGTAACTGCAAAAGATACTATAATTCTGGTTATTCTGAATGCCATTTCAAGTATCTTTCAGGCTGCTGAGAAACTAGGTGAAACTGAGAAACTTAATGTAATGATTGAAGAACGTGGAGGTTTGGACAAAATTGAAGCTCTACAAATCATTGACAATGAGTCTAAGGACAAAGTCTTCATTAAACTTGATTGAGAAGTATTTCTCTGCAGAGGAAGAAGACCAAAATGTTGTTTTGGGAACTACCTATGATAGGTTATGTTCCAAGTTCAGGATGGCACTCTTAAGACCTTTACTGAGGCATAAAGTTGTTTATTGTGTACTATGTTTGGTATAAATTTGTCTTACTGTTTCTCTACTAAGAACTCTTTTTAAATGTGGTTGGTGGCCTGACCTGTGGTGGCACAGTGGATAAAGTGTCGACCTGGAAATGCTGAGGTCGCCGGTTCGAAACCCTGGGCTTGCCTGGTCAAGGCACATATGGGAGTTGATGCTTCCAGCTCCTCCCCCCCTTCTCTCTCTCTGTCTCTTCTCTCTCTCTCTCTGTCTCTCCCTCTCCACTCTAAAATGAATAAATAAAAAAAAGTGTTAAAAAAATAAATAAATAAATGTGGTTGGTTATTGCACTTTTTTACAATAAAACTATACTTGAATAATTCCAAACTGTACATACTGTATGAAGCTTCTCCTCTCAATGGGTTCCTTATTTTTTTGTGGAATTTCATATCTTGAAGTGTCCTGTAAATAAAGATTAAACTCTGCTTTTAAAAAATAAAATAAGCCTCACCAGGCAGTGGCACAGTGGATAGAGCATTGGACTGGGACGCAGAGGACCCAGGTTCGAAACCCCAAGGTCATTGGCTTGAGTGCAGGCTCATCTGATTTGAGCAAGGCTCACCAGCTTGAGCCTAAGGTCACTGGATTGAGCAAGGGGTCACTTGGTCTGCTATAGCTAGCCAGTCAAAGCACACATGAAAAAGCAATCAATGAAAAACTAAGGTGCTGCAACAAGGAATTGATGTTTCTCATCTCTTTCCTTCCTTTCTGTCTGCTGTCTCTCTCTGTCTCTGTCACAAAGGAAAAAAAAGAAAAATGCCTGAACTTTGGTCATGTGGTGGGTAAAGTGTCGACCTGGAATGCTGAGGTTGTGAGTTCAAAACCCTGGGCTTCCCAGTGCTCCCCCGCCCCTCACTTTCTTTCTCTCTCTCTTCCCTCTCTAATATCAATAATTAAAAAATTTAAAAGATAATAAAATGAGATAAAATAGCAAATATTTAACTACTGAATTTTAAGACAACTGTGAAATGGACTGCTATGCTATATTAATATTAATGTTGAAAATATTTTTATATGGAAAAGTGCAGACTAAAAAATAATATGCACAGATGATTTGCTTTATAAATTACTGTGAATAACCTGACCAGGCAGTGGCGCAGTGGATAGAGTGTTGGACTTGGATGCAGAATACCCAGGTTCGAGACCCCGAGGTCGCCAGCTTGAGCACGGGCTCATCTGGTTTGAATAAAATTCCACCAGCTTGAGCCCAAGGTCGCTGACTCCAGCAAGGGGTTACTAGGTCTGCTGAAGGCCTACGGTCAAGGCACATATGAGAAAGCAATCAATGAACAACTAAGGTGTTGCAACGCGCAATGAAAAGCTAATGATTGATGCTTCTCATCTCTCCGTTCCTGTCTGTCTGTCTCTGTCTATCCCTCTCTCTGACTCACTCTCTGTCTCTGTAAAAAATAAATTAAAAAAAAAATTTTAAATAAATTACTGTGAATAATATTTATATGCCTATGTACTGTATATGTATAGAAAAGCACTGCTACTAAGATTAATGAAGTATTGGAGAATTTATTTTCTTCAATTTGCTTAATTGTATTTCCAATGAACAAATATAATCATCAGTAAAAAGCTTTTATAAAATGTTTCATAAAGAGTATACATTGCTATAAGTTAAAAACATAAGTCTATCAGAAGTATACTGAAAGAATGAAAAGTAAACAGAACAGCTGGATTGCTGCTGGTAAGGAAGCTTTGCTCTCTATTTAGGAGAATCGCAAGCGACTCCCAGTGGATTGGAGTTTTCTCTGTCAATATAAGGATGTATGTATCCTTGTGACCGTCATCTCTTTATTCTTAAGCCAGTGGAAAGAGAACAAAGCAGTTAGAAGAAACTGATAAGGACCTATAACAGATCAGAGGGGCAAGGGGAACTAAGAAAACTAAGCATCAATTAACTCTTGAAGTGATTTTTTGTCGCAAGAGCATAGTCTGAACTTGATGAAGCTAAAGAAAAACCTTATTGAGCTCATATTACCAGAGGAATTTTGAGACTAAATTGACCTCAAGTGTGAGGACCATCTTGGCAGAAGACCTTTTATAAGACTTATATTTAGGGTCAATTACAAAGAAGGCTTCCTACTTGGTCTCGGCATAAAACCAAAATATGATCTATTTTGAAATGTGGTAAAAGTATGTTTTCAATAAAATCTGCCTGAAATTTTGTATCTAAACTTAGTATTTTTAGCATTAGCCCTATGTGTCTTTTTATATTAGAGAGAAGAAGGATATAAAAATGTGTTAAGCTTCCTCTTCGTTAACCTTTCCTGTGACTCAAGTCCAGTTGTTTAAACAATGTCACCCTAATCAAGGTAACACCAAACAATTTACAGCTATGAAACCCAAAGGAATAAACAATGACCAGAAGGCTGAATTTGAAACCTAAAGCTATAGAACATCAAACCCAGCAAAACTATTAAGCCCATGGTTAATGTGTAGGTGACTTTTATAAGATTGGGCTATTATTTTTAGATTTTTGGCAATATCTTGTTATAGCATACAAATGATCATTCCCTAATAAATCTATAAGCGATAACCTTTCAAGTGAGTCTTTTCTACCTAAAGACATCACAACTGAAAATTAATTCTTAGGACTTCTTCTCATTATAACAATTTAAACAAATGTAAGATATATTATTTGCATTACATTGTTTGCTAAATGCTTATACTGGCTGATTTAATTCATAACATACTATATAGTCAAATTCAAGATTGGCTGCCAGATATGAACCTTTGGCCTCATGAAGGATGAATTGACCTGAAAGCTTATCAGATCTACTCATGTATACATTTTTAGCCCTCTATAGAAAATATATATATAGAAGCTTACTATTTGACACCAGTTCTCCTGTACTTTCTTTGTATCCTGAATCTTATTGTTGACTTTTTCTGGTGTGACACTGATTTGTGAACTTAACTTTGGATTCTAATTTTAGTTTCTTTGGGTTCTCATGTTTAGGATTCTACCTTTGCCATTTTTCTTAGCTTTTGTTTTATCCTGAGCTTGTGTCTCAATTCAAATTCCTAACCTTGTTACCCCTCAAGCTCCACCCACACATCTCTTAAACCGAGATATTATTTCCTATGTCCTAGAGACTGAATCCACAGGGGGAACATTAGGTAAGCTAGAAAAGCATCTTTTTTAGTCTCTAGATATAATTTCTTCTGAGGTGGAAGGTCCTCACATAAAAATCAAAATGTGTTCATCCAAAAATCATTGTGCAAGAGTTATCTGTTCGTGCAGGTTTCCCCCCCAAGATGTCAAGAAGAATCTGCTAACCTAGTTGCCATCTCTCAGTCAGAAAAGACTTCCAGGTTATACACACTTGAGACCTTTTATTTAATGTTCATCTCCTCATTTACCGCCCAGATACAGACACACTTGCTTCAATAGCTGTCTGGTTCATGGATAGTTTATTAGAATGAAATGATTTTCTTGTACCTTAGTTCTGTTCTAGTATTGTTTCACTATTAAAACCTTTCTGAAATCCTGGCTGGTTGGCTCAGTGGTAGATAGTGTCAGCCCGCAGGTGTAAGTCACAGGTTTGATTTCCAGTTGGGGCACACAGGAGAAGCAACCATCTGCTTCTCCACCTGTACCCTCCTTCTCCTCCCACAGCCATGGCTCAAATGAGCAAGTTGGCCCCAGGCACTGAGGTTGGCACCATGGCCTTGTCTCAGGTGCTAAAATAGCTCAGTTGCTGAGCAACAGAGTAGGGGCCCCAGATGGGCATAATATCAGCCCTAGATGGGGGTTGCTGGATGAATCCCAGTCAGGGTGCATGCAGGAGCTATCTTTCTGCCCCCCCCCCCCCCGCCTCTCACTTGGTAAAAATAATTAAATAAATAAAGTAAAACCCCTCTGAGCCTGGGCTGCAGTAGTGCAGTGGATAAAGCGTCAACCTGGAACGCTGAACTTGCAAGTTCAAAACCTGTGCTTGCCCTGTAAGGCACATACGCCAAACAACAAAAAACTAAAGTGAGCAGCTCTGAGTTGATACTTCTTGTTCCTTGCCCCTCTTTCTTTCTCTTTAAAATCAATAAATAAAATCTTTTTTTTTAAGTGAGCGGAGGGAAGATAGATAAACTCCCACATGCTTTGCAACCACGATCCACCTGGCAACCCCTTGTCTGAGACTAATACTCAAATCAGCCAAGCTATCTTCAACGCCTGAGGCCAATGCTCAGACCAACTGAACAATCCTCAGTGCCTGGGCCGATGCTCAAACCAATCAAGTCACTGGCTGCGGGAAGAGAAGAGAGAGAGAAGGGGAAGAGAAAGGGGAAGAGAAGCAGATGGTTGCTTCTCATGGGTGCTCTGACCAGGGATCAAACCCAGGATTCCTCATACTGGGCCAATGCTCTAGCCACTGTGCCAATTGGCCAGGGCCAATAAATTCTTGAAAAAATTAAAAACTTCTGATTTTGTCACCACCCATTAATCCAGGTAAATTTATATCTGTGAACATGTGAATGCATGAGTCATCAGGCATATGGTTACTTAGCATAAATCTAGTTGAATACTCTTATCTTGTAAGTATATGAATTTGATGCCAGTTTGTTTGAATTATAGTGTTTAATTATTTACACCTATATCATGGACTTAAGAGTTGTTTGCATTACTTAATAATTTAATATCAAAGAGCCTCAGTATAATGCTATCTTTTCAGAAATGCAAATGCTTCGTTTGGTACAATTTGAGAAAATCTTAATCCGAAATAGGTTTCTTATCAGCCTGCCACAATGCCTGAAATTCCACTATTAGGGATTCATAGCTTTGTGTCTTAGAAGGCATTCAAGACACCTAATACAATGTATTAGTGTGTGAGTGTGTATGTGTGTACATACATGTGTGCACACTCCTGTATTATTTCAAAATTAACAATTATCTGAAGATAGTGGAGTTATTATTTTTCTTTTCTTTTTTTTTCTTCTTTTCCAAGTGAGAGGAGGAGAGATAGAGAGACAGACTCCCACATGTGCCCCAACCTGGATCCACCCGGCAATCCCCATCTGGGGCCGATGCTCTGCCCACCTGGGTTCATGCTCGCAACTGAACTATTTTTAGCACCAGAGGCATGGCTCCACAGAGGCATCCTCAGCACCCAGGGCCAATGTGCTCAAACCAATCAAGCCATAGCTGTGGGAGAAGAAGAATGGGGGGGGGGGAAGAAGTAGGGGTGGGTTAGAGGTGGAAAAGCAGATGATCATTTCTTCTGTGTGCCCTGACCAGGAATCAAACCTGGGACATCCACATGCCAGGCCAATGCTCTACCACTGAACCAACCAGCCAGGGCCTATTTTTATTTTCTTTACATGTTTTCATATTTTCAAAATTTTCTACAATGACTACATATACTTTTATCATCAGAAAAAAAAATGCTATAAAACATTTATGTGCCCAAAAATAGTAAAAGCTAAAGTTATTCTCAGCAGGTAGCATGTTATTGAATATATTTTTCAAACTTTTTATATTAATGCCAGATAACTGGAAGCCAGAATTCTTCTAAAATAGGTATAAGATCCCCAAAGGAAGTAAATCCTGATTTGGTAATGTTCTGTTCTTAAGCAGAACACATCTTTTTGTAACACATTTCACATAACACATTCTTTTGTATGTATCAAATATTATGCTAAGATATTTTTAAATTAAAAAGTCCTGGTTCTCATTCTCTTTCTGACACTATCTTGACTCTACATTCCCTAAACAAAATGCCGGTGAAGCCACCAGAACCGTCCCTGCTACAGAGCAGGAGTTGCCATGGCCCTAGACTGAGACAGGGTCTGGTACAGAATCATACAGTGACTAATCAACACCAGAGCTCCAGGAACAATCTTCCACACAGGCAACCACGCAACAAGCCCAGCTGACATCAGTAGCTGAAATGGATGAGGAACTAGTAAGTAAAGCAAAACAGAAAAGATTAAAAAGAAGGCATGGGCCTGACCGGGTGGTGGCGTAGTAGGTAGAGCATCGGACTGGGATGCAGAGAACCCAGGTTTGAGGCCCCGAGGTCACCAGCTTGAGCGAGGGCTCATTTGATTTGAGTAAAAGCTCGCCAGCTTGAGCCCAAGGTCGCTGGCTCCAGCAAGGGGTTACTCGGTCTGCTGAAGGCCCGCGGTCAAGGCACGTATGAGAAAGCAATCAATGAACAACTAAGGTGTTGCAATGCGCAACGAAAAACTAATGATTGATGCTTCTCATCTCTCCGTTCCTGTCTGTCTGTCCCTATCTATCCTTCTCTCTGACTCTCTCTGTCTGTGTAAAAAAAAAAAAAAAGAGAGAGAGAAATATATTTTTTAAAAAAAGAAGCCTGACCCGTGGTGGCGCAATGGATAAAGCGTCAACCTGGAAATGCTGAGGTTGCCGGTTCGAAACCCTGGGCTTGCCTGGTCAAGGCACATATGGGAGTTGATGCTTCCAGCTTCTCCCCCCCTTCTCTCTCTCTGTCTCTCCATCTCCTCTCTAAAAATGAATAAATAAAAAATAAAAAAACATGCCTCATGTTAAAAAAAAAAAAAAGGCATGGTAGGCTATGTCCAAACTGGTTCTTTGACAAGTTACAGAGGTTACTATGGTCACTATTAGAAAACCTAGGAATATTCTCTTTGTCATCACCAAACCAGATGTCTATGAGAGCCCTGATTCACATACCTACATAGTTTTGGGAGAACTAGGATTCAGGATTTAGCCAAGATAAATCAGGTAGTAACTGTTGAGAAGTTCTAAGTTCAAAGTGAAGCTGTCCCAAACATTCAAGAAAGCACATAGACTCCAACCGTAGAAGCAGAAGATGAAGAAGAGGTTGATGAAACAGGTGTGGAAGGTAAGGAATAGAACTGGTCATGTCACAAGCACATGTGTCCAGAGCAAAGGTGGTCTGTGCCCCAATGAAGAACAACAGCAATGATATAGTAAATGCTATTAAATTAACAATGTAACCAAAAAAATTTAACAATGTAACCATCTAAAAAGGATGACCTTTCTTTGGTGTTTCAAAAGAATAATTGTAGCTTGGTTTAAAATTTGTACTGTTTCTATCATTAATAAAGTTATGGCTTCTTGTGGGATGAAAAAAGAATCCGGAAAAGGCCAAAGATAAACTTATTTTTCCAATATCGCCCTGGCCTTCCATGGCAGGATTCATGCAGAGGGACTTTTTAATAGACAATATAAGTAGTATTTCTAAAAATATTTCAGAAAGAGAAAGTGTAAGACAGACCCATATTAGATTGAAGTTTACCCCATTTTTATGGTATAAATTATTGAAATTTAACTTAAAATAATTAAGTTATGTTAAGCATTATATGATATCTAGTCGCATCAGCTTCTGATCCTTCTCAATGTCAGGTAAATTTATCCTTAATTTCACGGAAGTTCAGGGATTAAAGAAGAGTAGGTTCTCCACAGGTAGCTGATTGTCTATTCCATTTTCAGGTATATTTACAGAGAATTGACTTGTCATCCTTTCACTGTTTGTTCATTCATTTACTCAAATGTAGGATTAGGCAAAAGTAAGTTTACAGTTCATATGGAAAATAATAAAAACAATACTATAAAATAAGTTGTGTTTTGTGTACTCACAACTGTAAACCTACTTTTTTGTCCCACATTGTATTTCATAAGCAATGTCCTAGGCATATACTAAATTTGTGATAAGGTTACTGTAGTGAACCAACCAGACATGGGCTCTCCCCTCATGAAGCTTAAACTCTTGTGTGTTCCTGGTATGGATGAAAAAAGGGGTCCTCATGTGATGATCTGATCAAAAATTCCTGACTGGGCATGCCTGGTATGTTGTCACACCTCCAGCAAGTAATGTCTTTAGTAAAAGACTTATCTTTGCCTTAAGCAATCCCTGTCCATTTCTCGGGCAGATAAGATCTATTTTGTTCACCCTGTTAAAAATGGCTGCTGCCCACATGGGCAGCTGATTGCCTTTTATGCTGGGGGAGGGGCTCTCACGCCAAAAGGTTTTAAAAGGAGCAGCTAGGAGGCCAATTGAAGTGAGTGATCACATTCTTGTAGAGAGGAAGAGCCCATGGTGTGGTAGGGCAGGGAAGCCACATGGACGAGGCAGCCAAAATGGCGGAATGGGGGAAGGAGAAGCCAGTTCATGGAGGAGAAGGAGGTGGGGAACAGAGGTGAATAAGACTGGTGAAGTGGAAGCCTTTGATTCTAGGAAAACTCAGATGAGTCAGTAGATTTGTGAGCGCTGAATGAGTGGGTTTTGGAGCCCAGTGTGTTTGTTTTTACTCTCTTGCCAAGTGCGAATCTAGAATAAAGAAAAATAGACCATCAGCTTTTGGCTCAATTGATTCTTTATGATTGATCTGAATCAAATCTGAACCTGCATTGGCCAAGTGGCTTTAATGGCAGCCACAAATACTGGCTTTACACTATTATTTCTGTGCATCTAGGTCCCTGGTCGGCAAACTGCAGCTCACGAGCCACATAAGGCTCTTTGGCCCCTTGAGTGTGGCTTTTCCATAAAATACCATGTGCGGGCGCTACCTCAATAAGGAATGTACTTACCTATATAGTTTAAGTTTTAAAAATTTGGCTCTCAAAAGAAATTTCAATCGTTGTACTGTTGATATTTGGCTCTGTTGACTCATGAGTTTGCCGACCACTGACTAGGTTAACAAACCTTTGATATGCCTCTTTTCAGACTCTTCTAAAGGAAGACCACCCTCAAGAGAGCACATAATCTTAACCTGTCTGATCCCTGACTTGCTTTCTTCCACTTTCATGTAGTCTTTCTACATTCCTTTCTTAATTTTAAATGTATCAAATAAACTATAAACTGTTATTTTTAGAAGCATTTTTTTTTCAGTCTGTTGAGATCTTACTTCCAGACATATACGCTGCTTGATTCAAATTTTTAAAAAATTCTCTACAGGTTTGGACATTCTATGTCGACACTGGGATACCACCCTTACCAACTGTATCTCTCTTTTTTTGAGATATAATTTACACACCATAAAATTTACCCTTTAAGATATAAATTGTATCTTAATTCATTTATTCATCTATTTATCGGTTGACCTAAAAATAGAAGGCCAAAAAGTGAGAGGCAACAAGCATTAGAGATCCGAAAGAATAACTATTCAGGAATCACTGATCGCCTGACCTGTGATGGCACAGTGGATAAAGCCTCAACCTGCAACCTGCAATGCTGAGGTCACTGGTTAGAAACCCTGGGCTTGCCCAGTCAAGGCACATACAACAAACAAGCAATGAACAAATAAAGTGAAGTAACTATGAGTTGATACTTAATGCTCCCTTTCCACTCCTCTCTTTGTAAAATCAATAAATAAAATATTTTTTAATAAATTTCTTTTAGATTTTATTTATTCATTTTTAGAGAGAGAGCGAGAGAGAGAGAATGGGGAGAGGAGCAGGAAGCATCAACTCCCATATGTGCCTTCACCAGACAAGCCCAAGGTTTGAAACCTCAGCATTACACGTCAACGTTTTATCTACCGCACCACCACAGATCAGGCCAATAAATAAAATCTTTTAAAAAAAAGAAAAGAAAAACTGTTGAAAAAAATAAAAGGGTGCTTGCTTCGGCAGCATATATACTAAAATTGGAACGATACAGAGAAGATTAGCATGGCCCCTGCGCAAGGATGACATGCAAATTCGTGAAGCGTTCCATATTTAAAAAAAAAAAAAAAAAAGGAAGAACTGATCCAGGTAGAAACCCAAATAGTATTTCAATTAGGAGGTAAAGCAAGGGATATTTATTAAAAAGGGAAGGGGAATAATTACATGAGTAGAAGGAATGAATTTCTATGGTCTTAAGAAGTTAAGGAAGGACTTTCTATAGGTGCAGATAAGCTAACCTAGTGATGCTAATGCTAAAGAATGTCTTTAATGTTCAGATCTGGTATTAATAACACAATTGTTTGAAATACAGTGCTGTTTTCAGCCCAGTCCGAAGGTTATCTTGCCCAGTTTCAACATTACAAAGTTTTGAGTGTTGCAGGAAAACGACCTCATTGGAGGAGACACTCAGATTAATGAAGAAAAGAGAATTTATTAGTAGCTGAGGGAGCACATGAGCCTCGTAGCACCAAAACACGAGCTCCCCAAATTAGATTTTCTTACAGGTTACATACCTTTACATACCCAAGCAATGGGCACGTGATTCCTTTGTTTAAGGTTTCCCAGGACTCAAGGAGAGGGGTGGGGGAGTTTTGGTGAGGTCAGCAAGGGGGAAGGGGTTTCCAGATCACTGGTCGTAGCTACATACATATCCTGCTTTTCTTGCTTTGTGTTGCAAGCAGCTCTAATCAACCATTTAGAGAACTATGGGATGTAGTTTATTTATAACTGGCCGACGCAGTTATCCCTGCTGGCTCCTTTCCCTTGTAGTCTTCTGGTTCCTCCCCTCTCAAGGGAGAAGGGAGACCTGCTCCCTCCACAAGGCAGTTTCTCTACTGGGAATATTTCTTGGACTCCATTTTAAAGTGGTTTCTTTTAGATTATTTTTTACATGTTGAACATTGGTAATATGTAAGGCAGTGTGTTAGGTAAGTGAAATATAGACTCCTTCTTCATGGGTCTTACAGGGAAGTTTTACTTGATAGTATCAACAAAAATTCCCAAAAATTGTATCAGGAAATGGAGAGACTTTATTCACATGAACAGTTTGCAAACTAAGGAATCACAGCCTCTGGTGGAAACTGAAAAGGTGCTCCACAGAGACAAAGAGGATGCCACCTTTTATATATAAGTTCCTGCCCCAGATTCTAGTTGATCCAACTTCATGCAAATGAGGTTTCCAAATTCATACAGTTCTCACTGGCCTGAATCAGGCTGTTCCAACTGGTATAGACGCAAATGACGATATATTTGTGCAGTTCTGATTAGATGGGTGTTGGTCAAATTAGTTTGTAAATATGATATATAGGTTTACTCGCTTATAGTTTGCATTGGGTGTGGGGGACAGGCTGTAAGCAGGCAGGGTTGTTATACCCTAAGGCTTAGTTTTAAGACTAAGCCTTTCCCTCCCTAAGTGACTTTGTATCAGAGACTTCCTTGTTTGTATATTGAATTAAAGGTTTTGATATCTACACTATAAAATGGGGCAGCTGGGAACTTGCTCTCTCTCAATTCCTGAGATTAGCATTAGAGAGGAGAGCAGAGAAGGCCATGTGGAGGAGAGGAGAAGCAGCCAAGATGGCGAAGTGTTGAAGGAGAAGCCAGTTTGTGCAGAGTTTGTGCAGAGAGTAGGAGATGGGGAACAGAGGTGAATAAGGCTAGTGAGCTAGAAACCTTTGATTCTAGGAAACTCGGATAAGTCAGTAGCTTTGTGAGCACTGAATAAGTGCATTTTGGAGCCCGGTGTGTGTTTTTACTTGCCCCCCTGGTGCAAGCTAGAATTAAAGGTAATGGCCCAACAGTTCTTGGCTCCGTGTTTCATTACCTACTGTCTGAATCCAATGGGATCCTGCAGGGCCAGGCAGCTGTGATGGTGGCCGTGGCTACCGGCTTCACATTTGGCATAGTCTGTGGCAGGATTCAATACAGATGAGTATGGAGCCACCACCACCTTTGAGCAGTGGAGTAGAGGATTGGCTGCTGTTATGGTTCCCCATGTCTGTACTTTTGGGGACCATAGGCTGGCTGAATTTTACAGCCATGCATGAGGAAACTGAGAGCTCTGTGGAAGAGGCTGCCAGACCTGCAAACCGAGCAGCGGAAGGAGTTGGAGCAAATGTGGGAGAAAGAGATGCTGACCCTGGAGCTGAAGCAAGCACCAGAGGAGGCCGACCAGGTTCATGAGATTCACTTGGAAATGGAGCAGCCACTGGAGAAGGAATCACAGGTTCATGAGTTGCAGATTGCACTGGACGTTGTGGAGAGCCTGCAGTGGTGGGAGACTGGGACTGAGGCCGGGGCCAGGGCTGTAAGCCCCATTGAGCAGAAGGCGGCCCTGGGCTCTAGCCCAGCAGTGGGAGCTGGTGATTTCAGTTCCTCTTTGGAAGATGAGGAGAATCGGGCTGGAGTTGCGATCCGCAGTCTCCAGAAGGTGAGAGCCCAGCAGGAAGGAGTACTTACTATGACCTTGGTAGGTCTGCAATTTGGGGACATAGGGGTGAATGCCATCATAATCTCTGGAGCAGAGATGGAAATGCTGACTGTCATTGCCACGTACTCCTCTTTGGGACAGTGTAAGACCTGCCAGGATGGCAGGGATGAGGATGGTGGTTGAGGCCCCATGTGCGTGGACTAATTCCTGGACTACGACCAGAGTGGGCACTGGCTCCTTTATTGGATAGACTTATATATTTTGGACAATATGAAATACCCTGATAGGGGTGGGGGGCGGCTTTGCTGGAAGCACTCCCATGCTCCAGGAAGCTTTTCCCATGGCTAGAAAGCTGAAGACATTTTGTGCTTTTAGCAAAGTGCTCAGAGTCTGGTGAAATGTACCTTTGTAATTGTTGAAATTGTATGATTTGTCATGTTGTTGTAATTTGTGTAATGTGCCTAATTTCCTTGTGCAGGAATATCTGTGCTTTAGATTGTGAAGCGAGCAAAAGGGGTGGATTGTTGATCAAATAAGTTTGTAAATAATGATTGTTGGGCAGATAAAATATATTATGCTCACTTTGTTAAAGATGGCGCTGCCCACGTGGAAGCCTGTCACCCAGGTGATGGTACTGGTTGTCTTTCTTGCTTGGGATGGGTGTGATTATATTAATGTGTGTTGGGGGCGGGCTCTGGGCAGACAGGATCCTTGTAGTCTGGGGCTTGGTTTCTGGACTAAGCCTTTCCCACCCTTTTTGATGTGGGGTGGTGTACTCTCATGAGGAATCTCATTATGACTCAGATAAGTGACTTTGTATCAGAGACTTCCTTGTTTGTATATTGGAATAAAGGTTTTGATTTCTACACTATAAAATGGAGCAGACCGGGAGCTTGCTCTTTCTAGGTTCCTGAGATTAACATTATAAGGAAAGCAGAGAAAGGCCATGTGGAGGAGAGGAGAAGCAGCCAAGATGGCGGAGTACTGAAGGAGAAGCCAGTTTGTGCAGAGAGAAGGAGATGGGGAATAGAGGTGAATAAGTCTGGTAAACTAAAAACCTTTGATTCTAGGAAACTCTGATAAGTCAGTAGCTTGTGAGCACTGAATGAGTGGGTTTTGGAGCCTAGTGTGTGTTTTTACTTGCCCACCGGGTGCAAGCTAGGATTAAAGATGATGCCCCACCAGTTTTTGGTTCCGTTGTTTCTTTACTGGCTGTCCGAATCCAATGCGAACCTGCATGAGCCAGGCTGCTGTGATAGTGGCCGTGGCAACTGCCTTTACCCACATGAGATGAATCTTTTATCAGGCTCCACATTAGAAAGTATGCCAGAACTCAGCTTCTTTATTATCATTTGTTATACTTTTGTCCCAGTTTTATTAAGATATAATTGATATACATCACTCTATAAATTTAAGGTGTGCAGCATAATGGTTTGAAATACATACTGTGAAATGATTAATGCAATAAGTTTATGCAACATCCATCATCTCATATAGATATAATAAAAAGAGAAGCCAAAAAAATTATTTTTCCTTGTGAAATGAGAACTCAGGATTGATTAATGTTATATCATCTTTACCAGTCACATACCAGGATTAGATTTAATCTGCACTTGTACTGTACTGACTTTTCCCAAGATTGAAGAATGATAGTAACCATTAATTTCAAATTTTTATTTATTGATTGATTTTAGAGTGAGAGAGTGTTGGGCAGATAAAATATATTACCCTCACTTTGTTAAAGATGGCGCTGCCCACGTGGAGGCCATCGCCCAGGTGATATTAATGTGTGTCTCTGAGGGCTGTGGGCAGGCAGGATTCTTGTAGCCTGGGGCTTGGTTTTGGGATTAAGCCTTTCCCACCCTTTTTGATGTGGGGTGGTACAATCCCATCATGCCCCAGATAAGTGACTTTGTATTAGAGACTTCCCTATTTTGTATATTGGATTAAAGGTTTGGATTTCTACACTATAAAATAGGGGCAGAATGGGAGCTTGCTCTCTTGATTCCTGAGATTAGCATTAGAGAGCAGAGAGCAGAGAAAGGCCACGTGGAGGAGGCCAAGAGAAGCAGCCAAGATGGTGGAGTGTTGAGTGAGAAGCCAGTTTGTGCAGAGTTTGTGCAGGGAGAAGGAAGGAGATGGGGAACAGAGGTGAATAAGTCTGGTGAGCTAGAAACCTTTGATTCTAGGAAACTCGGATAAGTCAGTAGCTTTGTGAGCACTGAATGTGAGTGGGTTTTGGAGCCCAGTGTGTGTTTTTACTTGCCCGCCGGGTGCAAGCTAGAATTAAAAATGATGGCTCATCAATTTTTAGCTCCATTGTTTCTTTACCGACTGTTCGAATCCAATGCGAACCTGCATGGCCATGCTGCTGTGATGGTGGCCCTGGCTACTAGCCATACAGAGAGAAATATCGATTTGTTGTTCCACTTATTTATGCATTCATTGGTTGATTCTTTTATATGCCCTGACTGTAAATCAAACCTACAACCTTGATGTATCAAGGATGACGCTTTGAGTAAACCAGCCAGCACTCAACTGGTTTCCAGTTCTTATAACTTCAAGTGTTAGCTTCTAAGACCCACAATTCTCTGACCTACAATCAGTTCTTAGTCTCAGCAGAAACCCTTTGTTATGTTTCTTCTTGAGGTGCTGCCACCCCAGAGGAACATCTGTACTGCCTCCCCTCTTCCTGGATACCAGCTTCTTTGTTTGTATTTGTGGCCCTTTAACTACCTTTATCTTATCTAAGAGATAAGAAAGATCAATGGAAACTAGTTGCCCTTTGCTCTGACTATTACATTGACTTTGATATAAGCCTTTCCCCTATTTTCTATTTTCATCCAATGTTTGCTGTTTGTTTTATAGATTTTGGAAAGGTGGTTATATCTCAAAGCTTGTTTTGATCTGTATTTAAATCCTTTAAGCTCTGGGGTGATTTGGTAAACATTTTAGAAGCCTGTTGCTACTAGATTTTGTGTTAGCTGTTTTGGGGCCACATAATTGTAGACTTTGAGAATAGAACGGGGCTTTCAATAATTTTAGTTCAACCCCTTCATCTGACAGATAGGAAACAGAAGCCAATGAAATTCCTGTACTTTGCCAAAGACTGGGGTGCTGAGTGCCCACACCTTTAAACTGTGTACCAAGAAACACTAAGGAGCTGCTTAAATCTGACTGCACTGAGTTGTTTTTGTTTGGAGGGTTGGAGGCAAAAGCTTCCTTCCCTCCTCCATCCCTGTCCACATCAACCAAAGTGTTAGCATAGATAGCTGATTAGTATTAATAAAGGATGGCTACAAAGGGAATCAGACTTTAAACATAATAAATTAGGGAGCAGAGTTTTGCTATAAGCCTGCTTCACTAGGAAGTTCCAGCATTCATGGGCTCCTTAGGGAGTGCTGTATCCTCTGCCCTCAGGACCTAATCCCCTAAACAGCGGGAAGGATCATTACTGGTCATTAGCCAGGATTATGAGGGAGAAATAAAACAATAAAGGGGAAATTCCTCTGCTGGGCCCATGCACAGTAGAAGCCAGATGATACCATAGAAGCCCAGATGGCAAAGGGGGAGGTCCTTCTACTATGAGGCACACACAGTAGGAGCCAAGATAGCAACCAAAAAGGTCTGTCTCTCTAGCCTAGGAAAAGAATGGAATTAGATAATGGACACAGAATTCTGGAAAATCTAGGAAATGGATTGGTTAGGTGGAGGGCCCAGCACAAGCTGTGAAGGATTGGGAAACTGATTGGTTAGTTTGAAAGAGTGCCTGGTCCTTCCCAAGCCTGAGATAACATAATCAGAGCCTAGCAAAGGCACGCTCTCTCTCTCTCGCACTCTCTCTGTAACATGTGTTTGGCCATTTGTCATTCTCTCTCTGTAGCAGCCATGCAGGCCTAGCAGCAGCATGGGCCCCAAGTGTGGACTTCAAGTGTGGGTCTGGTAGCCATATGAACTCCAAGCACAGGCTCCAAGAGCGAGCTTGGGCACAGCAATGCAGTGCTGCCTGGAGCACAGCCAGAAACAGAGACTAAGCTAGCTGGATTGGGAACAGAGGCTGAACTTGGACTGAACAAGGGCACAGAATTTCTGGACCCTGGCCTTTCTTCTGGGCTTGATGAAAACAAGACTGGACTTCTTTCACAGCAGGACAGAGCTAAACCCAGGACAGTCCTTTCTGTTTGCTCCAGCTTCTATACCTCTTAACACCATACCTTGTTCTCCCCCGTGTGGTCTCCAGAATGCTTTTCTCATGACACCACAGAGATCCCATTTCCACCAGCAACAAAAGGAGTTCCATTTGTAACAAATTCATCTGTTCCACATGCTAAACTTCCAACTTAGAAATTTGAAGAATGAGTTTGTATCTACAAAAGTTTTTAAACCGGGCCTGACCTGTGGTGGCGCAGTGGGATAAAGCGTCGACCTGGAACACTGAGGTTGCCGGTTCAAAACCCTGGGCTTGCCTGGTCAAGGCACATATGGGAGTTGATGCTTCCTGCTCCTCCCCCTTCTCTCTCTCTCTGTCTCTCCTCTCTCTAAAAATCAATAAATAAAATATTTTGCCTGACCTGTGGTGGCGCAGTGGATAAAGCGTCGACCTGGAAATGCTGAGGTTGCCGGTTCGAAACCCTGGGCTTGCCTGGTCAAGGCACATATGGGAGTTGATGCTTCCAGCTCCTCCCCCTTCTCTCTCTCTGTCTCTTCTCTCTCTCTCTCTCTCTCTGTCTGTCTGTCTCTCCCTCTCCTCTCTAAAATGAACAAATAAAAAAAAAATAAATAAAAAAAATTAAAAAAAAAAGTTTTTAAACCATTTCACCATTCTGCCTGCAAATTAATCCTAATTTCATATCTATAGTTTAAGAGAGTCACGTTTTTCTATTCTCATTTCAACTGTAGAGTTTAAGCCAGAGCTAAAATTCCACATGTGGGAAGAGCTAAGGTAAGGATATCTGACACTTAGAACATTTAAATGTAATGCTGAAATACTCCTTAGTAACAGAATTTTATGTTAGTCACTAACTCATGCTATGAAAATATAAATTTTACATTTATAATGATAGAACTTGCACTATTCCATTCAATCTGTTATATTTTCATGACATTTTCCCAACCCTTCCAGTGGAAATTACACATAGTGTCTGATTTTCACCCAAATCTTGGTAAATTTAATGGATTTATTAAGACATAATTTACATACCATACATGATAGTTAATTTTTTTTTTCCTTTTACAGAGAGAGAGAGAGAGAGTCAGAGAGAGGAATAGACAGGGACAGACAGACAGGAAAGGAAAGATGAGAATCATCAATCATTAGTTTTTCGTTGTGCGTTGCAAAACCTTAGTTGTTCATTGATTGCTTTCTCATATGTGCCTTGACCGCGGGCCTTCAGCAAACCGAGTAACCCCTTGCTTGAGCCAGCGACCTTGGGCTCAACCTGGTGAGCTTTTTGCTCAAACCAGATGAGCTGGTGCTCAAGCTGGAGACCTCGAGGTCTCGAACCTGGGTCTTCCACATCCCAGTCCGACGCTTTACCCACTGCGCCACCGCCTGGTCAGGCATGATAGTTAATTTTATGTGTCAATTTGATTGGGCTAAAAGCAGGAATCGGGAACCTTTTTGGCTGTGAGAGCCATGAATGCCACATATTTTAAAATGTAATTCTGTGAGAGCCATACAATATGTTTAACACTAAATTGAAGTAAATGTGTGCATTTTATATAAGACCAACACTTTTAAAGAACAATAAGTCTCTGAATTCTTTTTAATAATGTTGTTATGCTGTTGCTAACCAATGATGAATACAGTACTTCTTACCATTAATACGACTTCTGGTGCTGCATGGTTTTGCTGATGGCTTTGTAGTCTGGTTGATACGTGGTGAGGTTAAGCTTCATGCAGGCGTTGAGACTTCCATCCGTTAAATGTGATCATAGGTTGGTCTTAACATTCTTTAGATGTGAAAAAGACTGCTCACATGCATACTTAGAGCCATTGTCAGTACAGCAATACTCACTGCTGCAGTATGTGGTATATGATGGGAAGCGCATTCCAAGTTTTGACAATCAGCTGGTCCATGGATTGAAGTTTTTTCATTTCTCCCCACTTGTGTTTGCTCACCAACTCTGCTTGCTGTCGTGCAAATCTTTCCAAATCTTTATTCAGTGACTTGAACTTATTCACCCACATTCTGAGGCCTCCAGGTCAGCAGCTTGTAGCTCAAAATCTCTGATGGAGACACCGGGGATGTAACTCAGGTGGGCGCTGTCCACTGCACACTTGTGTGGATGGGTGATAAACTTAAGAAGATGAATGTGCTCACAAAATTCTCCAAAGCATGCTTTGAATGACTGCAGGAGATTAGATGTGAAGCCCGCTAGCTGCTGGAAGGAGATCAAGTTGTTGAGCAGAGTCACTTGCTGTACATGCATCTTTAAACTCTCCCAGTTTTTCAAAGTGAAGTCAATAAACTGTTTCAATGTCTGTGATGAAGAGTTCCAGCTTGTTTTTAAATGCAAACACTGCTTGTGGAAGAGATAAGACTGTATTTCCAACGCCTTGCATTTTCACATTGAGCTGGTTCAGATGTTCAGTCATGTGTACGAGATAGTAGAACTTCAGGAGCCACTCATTGTTAGCTAAGTCAGAATGCTCGACATTTTTCATTTCAAGAAAAATCGGATTTCACTCAGACAAGCCACGAAACGGCTGAGCACCTTCCCTCTTGACAACCAACGCACATTGCTGTGCAGAAGCAGACCAGGATAATTATTGCCAACTTCATCCAGCAGTGTTTTAAACTGGCAATCATTTAAAGCTCGGGCAACAATAAAGTTGACCACCCGAATGACCAGCAACATCACCTCACCAAGCTGCTCGCCACACATCTGAGCACAAAGTGCCTCCTGATGTAGGATGCAGTGAAAACTTAGGATGGTCTCTTTTCATGTTCACGAAGAAGTGCTACAAATCCTCTGATTTTCCCCACCATGTACGGAGCACCATCAGTACACACCGAAATAAGTTTATCCATTGGTAGATTTTTTTCTTTAGCGAACTCAGTGAAAGACTTGAATAAGTCCTCCCCTCTTGTTGTCTCTTCCATAGGCAAAACAGCAAGACTTTCCTTATGTAGTGTGTCACCGACAGCATACTTTGCAATCATGCTGAACTGGGATAAATGGCTTATGTCTGTTGACTCATCCAAAGCGAGAGAAAAGAATGGTGCTGCATTTATGTCCTTCACTTGTGTTGCCTCAATTTGATTTGCCATCATTATGGTCCAATCATGAATAGTTCTTGCTGACAGAGGCATGTCTTTTATTCGTTTGATTATCTTGTCTTTATCCAAAAAGTCGTCAAAAAGTTCATTGGCAACATCAAGCATGAATGTTCTGGCATACTCCCCATCTGTGAATGGCTTTCCATTTCTCACAATTGCTAAAGCACCAGCAAAGCTAGCCGAATTCCAGTCACCTTGTTGGGTCCAAACACGGAGTTGCTGCTGACTAGCTTGCACTCTGCACAGTAGCTCTTGACATGCTTTCTTTCTGCTGTCCCCCAATGGATATTTTGATGCAACTGTAGTATGGCATGTGTCGAAGTGCTGCTTTATATTTGACCATTTCATGAATGTAAATTTATCATTGCATATTAGACACACTGCAGAACCTGCCCTCTCCACAAAGGCGAATTCTTCTGTCCGTTTCTGCTAAAAAGTACGATACTCCTCATCTTTTTTTATTTTAGCCATCTTCTTCGTCAAAAGGGTTTCTGCAATTAGCTAGCTGACTACTTGATTAAAAGGAAGGAAGCTTACTTTCTGACCTCACAATGACCCATGTATGTTACTTATTATCCAATAAAAATTTGGTGTTGTCCCAGAGGTCAGCTGTGATTGGCTCCAGCCAACCGCAACCATGAACATGAGCGGTAGGAAATGAATGGATTGTAATACATGAGAATGTTTTATATTTTTAACATTATTATTTTTTTTATTAAAGATTTGTCTGCGAGCCAGATGCAGCCATCAAAAGGTCCACATCTGCCTTGTGAGCCATAGGTTCCCGACCCCTGGGCTAAAGGCTGCCTAGATAGCTGGCAAAACATTATTTCTGGGTGTGTCTGTGAGGGTATTTCTGGAAGAGATTAGCATTTGATTCAGTAGACTGAGAAAAGAAGATCCTCCACAATGTGGTAGGCATCATCCAGTGCACTGGGGGTTGGACTAGAACATAAAGAGGAAGAATGGTTGAATTATCTCCTCTTGAGCTGGCATGTCCAGACTAGGAGTTACACCATTCGATCCCCTGATTCTCAGACCTTCAGACTCAGACTGAATTTTACCACTTTCTCTCCTGGTTCTCCAGCTTGAAGATGGCAGATTGTGGGACTTCTCAGTCCCTATATGTGCATTAGCCAAATCCTATCATAATCTTCTTCTTATGTATATCTACATATATATCCTATTGATTCTGTTTCTCTGGAGAATCTTGATTAATGTACCATATAAGTTACCAATTTAAAATGTAGAATTCATGCCTGACCTGTGGTGGCGCAGTGGATAAAGCATCTAAAGCATTGACCTGGAAATGCTGAGGTCGCCGGTTCGAAACCCTGGGCTTGCCTGGTCAAGGCACATATGGGAGTTGATGCTTCCAGCTCCTCCCCCCTTCTCTCTCTCTGTCTCTCCTTTCTCTCTCTGTCTCTGTCTCTCCCTCTCCTCTCTAAAATGAATGAATAAATAAATAATTTAAAATGTAGAATTCATGACTTTTAGTGAATTCATCTAATTGTGCAACTAAAGGAGAAATATATTGGTATATAGATAAATGTGTAACCTTTTTGCTTCCAAAGAATATGAAAGACAAACCACAGAATGGGAGAAAATATTTATAAATAATATATCAAATAAGGGCATTTTTTTATTTCATTTTGTTTTGTTTCAGTTTTTCCATTAATTTAAGAAAGAAAGGGAAAGAGAGAAGCATCAATTCATTGTTTTTTAGCTGCTTGTGCTTTTGGTATTATATCTAAAAATCCATAATCTATTGGCCCTGGCCAAGCAGTTCTGTTGGTTAGAGCATCATCCTGATATGCCATGGATATGGGTTTAATCCCCAGTCAGGGCACATACAAGAATCAACCAATATGCATAAATAAGTGAAACAATAATTGGTATTTCTTTCTCAAATCAATTTAAAAAATCAAATTCAAGGTCCTTAAAATTTGCACCTATATTTATTTCTAAGAGTTTTATCATTTTAGTTTTTATATTTAAGTTTATGGTTCATTTTGAGTTAATTATCACATATAGTGTGAGGTAGAGGTCCATCTTTACCCTTCTGGATGGGACATACAATGTGTCCCAGAAGACTGAGTTTTCTCCCCCGAGTTCCCTGGCATCCTTGTCAAAAATCAACTTACCATAAATATAAGGTTTGTTTCTGGACTGTCAATTTTATTTCATTGAACTATCTGTATATCCTTACGCCAGTACCACACTGTCATTATTAGAACTTTCTGCTAATTTTTGAAATTAGGATATGGGAGTCATCCAACCTTGTTCTTTTTCCAGGTTGTTTTGGCTACTCTGAATCCCTTGCATTTTCATATTATTTTTAGGATCAGCTTATTGATTTCTATGAAAGCAGCATCTGGGATTTTGATAGGGGTTCTGTTGAATGTGTAAATTAGTTTGGGGAGTATTGCTATCTTAACAGTACTACGTCTCCCAATCCATAAACGTAGGATGTTTTTCTATAAATAGTTTGGTTCAACCATCCCTTTGAGCTGTACCTCTGTTCTCAGTACCCATTTTGCTTTGCATACCGGTGTGTCTTCATAAAGGAAGTGACACACTGACTCTTGAAGCATTACTGAGCTACAGGTTAAGCGTCAACCAGTCAGCTGAACTAGATACACTGGAGTCAGTGTGGAGGATGGCCTCTCTCATATCCCTGTTATCTAATTGGTTGCCCAGACTTGTCATACTTCAGGAATATCTCTCATTCTATTTCTCCTCATTCCTTAGGTGTTCATCCTCCTGGACCTGCTCTATTTGGTTTCTATCTTTTGTCTGCACTTATCTTCAAAATTATCTTTTACATATCACATTATATCTTTGTTGAAAAAAAACTTATCATTATTCCCAGTGATGACAGGATGAAATGCAGGCTTCTTTGATCCTTGTAAAGGGCCTCTACTCTTGCATGCCTTTCCAGCATCAGCTCCTTTCTCCTTGTACCCCACAGTCTAAATGTATTGCGTGTCTATGGCCTTCTTCCCCCTTCCTTGCATAATAATCTCTGATATCCTTCAAAACTTAGCTCATATGTTCTCCTTTGTGATGTTGCCCCTGATGCTCCTGCACAGACTTAATGACTTGTTCCTGTGTAACGACAGCAGTCCCTGGGAACCTCCAACGTGATCCCTGATACAGAAAGAAAAAAATTAGAAATCTTATTTTTTTTCTTCTTGCCTTTTTAAAGTTATGTGTGTGTGTTTTTTTTAACTTTTATTTATTGATTATAGAGAAAAGAGAGAGAGAGAAAAGGGAGGAGAAGAAGCATCAACTTGTAGTAGTTGCTTCTCTTATGTGCCTTGACCAAGCAAACTCAGGATTTCGAACCAGCGACCTCAGCATCCCAGGTCAATGCTCTATCCTCTGGACCACCACAGGTCAGGTGTGTATAAGTTTTTAATGCAAAACCAGAACAATGCAGTGGTTGCTAACCCAGTTTAAAGAGTTAAACTGCCTGGGCTTAATTCCTAACTCTGTCACCTGCTAGCTGTTTTTGATTTGGACAAGTTACTTGACCATTGTGTGTGTGTCAGTTTTCCAATCTGGAAACTGAATATTGTTCTAATTACTTATTGCTGCATTACAAACCACTCTAAAACTTGGTGACTTAAAAACAACACCTCATTATTATCTTCCAAAGTTATCAGGAATAACTCAACTCAGCCGGGTGTTCATTTGGGATCTCTCGTATGGTTGCAGTAGTATGGTAACTAGGGCTGGACTCAAGTATCTCACACCTGGGCTAGGCAGTCTGTAACATCTGGGGATGCTCGGGTGTTTCTCTCTCCATGTGTTTAACATGAGCTTCTTCACTTGGCATCTGGCTTACCCCAAAGCATTTAATAATATAACCTCAGAAGTCCCAGAATGTCATTCCTCCTGCGTTCTATTAACCAAGCAAGTCACTAAGGTCAGGTCAGTTTCAAGGGGTGAGGAACTAGACCTCTTGATAAGAGGCATGTTGAAGAATTTGCAACCATTTTCAACCTGCTATAGGTATAATTATACTATCTACCTGGGAGGGGTTGTTGTTGTGAGGATTAATTGATTTAATAATTATAACATTCTTATAACAATAGTTGGCACTTAGTTGTGTCACATTGTTTTAGCTCTTAGTATTATGAACATGAATGTAATTTATGGGAACAATATATTTGGGTGTATGCTTCATTTTTCTTTATGATGGAGAACACAACACTTTGAAGACTGTTCTCTAGAGTCACTTATCAATTTTCTTTGTTCAGTGTTAGTGCCCTTCTGAACCGACTACTCTGTGATTTCCTCAAGGTCAGGGGCTTTGTCAAAGTTATTCTTTATAGTCCAATGCCTATTACAGTGCCTGGCACATGGTACCTGTTCAGTGATTTAAAAATAAATAAATAAATGGGTGGAAAGAATGAATGGAATAGGATGACATTTCCTGGGACCAGAGGGATTCCCAGGACACAGAACTTTCATTGCTAAACCAACAAATTCTCAGGCAAACCAGGATGAATTGATAACTTTAGGAATAAAGGAATGAATGCATTTTGCAAAAGAGACCAAAGTTGAAACATAACAGTGAAATATGTTTCTAGGCCAGCCCACCAAAGCTTTATAACGTTTGCTAAAACATTTTATGCTTTGGAGTTGTTTGCTTGCTTGTCTGTTGCTTGTTTGTTTTTATTGAATATTTAAATGAAACCTATTTGAGCACAGTACATATAAAACAGACAAACTGGGCCTTGGTTGATGTGCAGGAGACAGCACCTGGAGCTTTGGCCTTGTCTTCCTTTCCCTCTCTCCTTTTAGAGGCCACTACAGCAGCTCTGAAAATTCCTAGGGCATTACCTTGAAAGCCACTGATGTAGTAAACCACAGCCTCTGGGATCCTCCAAGTCCCTGAAATCTGACCATTCAGCTCTTTTAATTTGGTATTTTACAGCCTGGAGCCTCCCTCTGGCATGAGTAGTAAGAGCTGGTTAAGGCAGGTGGACAGCTCCAGGGTAGAAGAGGTGAAGGGAGGGCTTTATAGTACCAGAAAAGGAGTGGGCCAAATGTTAGAGGCTACCCTAGAAATAGAAACACACATTTATGAAAAGGGAGCAGTATTAGCACCAGGGGAGCTCAGGGGCCAGATGAGTAAAGCAGAAGAAGCTGCTTGTTTGTGCCTTCATTTTCAAGTTAAGAACTAATGGACTTTATAAACAATGTTTTATTCCTGACTGTCTAAGGCAAAAGGCTCTTGTATATATTAAGATCCATATACATGTGAATAATTTTTGTCACAGTAATTTCACTTCTAATAATTTCCACTAAGGGCACAATCAGAAATGTGTGCAAAGACATTTAAAAAAAAAAGATATCTGAGGATATTCATTGCAGTTTTGCAATGATAAATTTCTTCAAGTGGAAGTGATCCCTTGTCGGGAGCCGATCCACTAATGCTGGCTAACTAGGTCACAGCAGAAGAAAATCCATAACTGCTGGTTGACAATGTCACAGCAAAAGAAGATAGAGTCACCGCAGTAAGACCAACAGCTGCGGGTTGACAAAGTCACCGCAAAGGATAGGCACAACGATACTCCCCCCTTTAATCTTTTGAATTAATCTGGCCTTATATTCCCCCCTTTTCTGGGTGTGTGCTATTATTTATGGCACAGGGATAATAGTACCGTGCTTTCCCTGTAGATTTGTAGTAATTTCTTTGGAAATGAGACAGAAGGTGTAAGTTGCACAGAAAAGCCTGTAAGCCCCTTGAACTGGGCTCATAAACATAAGAGGCTGGCCATGATATCCCTCATAAAGGGTTAAGTTTGTAGAAAAACTTCTTCTTATTAATCATGTTAGAAAGAATAAAGTTAGAACTTAACTAGTGTATGAATATAGTAAATGAATAAAGTTTAACTAGACATTAGAATCTTAGGTAAAGTGTAGTGGAGTGGCCTGTTGCGTGACCTTGGATAGGAGTGCAGCTGGCTAGTAAAGAATGTTTTGTTAAAAGACTTGTTTTGTCACTGAAGGCAGTTGCTGGGCTTTTCTCAGTAAAACATTCTCATGAGATTTTTGTATTTTCCAAGAATAGGAGAGGTATGTGGTGGGATTCATAGCAGCAATAGCAACTAATGCCTTCTGATATTATGTTGCTACTAGCTATCTTGCAGGTGCACTCTATGTATCTCTAAGTAACAATTACTCTTTATACTATGTCAGTTTCTTAATAGCAAGCCTTTTGTAGTCTTGTGAGAAAAGAATTAGGACACTACATGAACTCAAGGCTATTTGCCTGAGCAAGTGGTGGTCCTCTGCTAGTCCTTGATGATTTCGTCTGCTATCTCTTTCTGTGCCCTTGACTCACAACAAGAGTAAAATAGAGTTATTAATTAGTACTAATCTTTTAGAAGTTTGTACCAATATTATTATTACTATTGTATAACTGTACTTTGAATAACTTACCACCTGACTTGTAGCTTATAGATATGAATTAACTGTTATCTGGAAACATGTAACCATAGTGAAACAAAATACCATGTGACTGTAACTCAGTGTGTGTGCATAAAAGTAATGTTAGACCAGCCATTGAGAGAGATGCCTGGCAGTAAATGCTAACCAGAGAATAAAGAATTCGGCTCTCTCACTCGATTTCGCCGACGCCGTCTCCTCCTGTGGGACCCCTGGATCCTCCCCCCAGGGTTGGACCCCGGCAATCCCTAAGGTGAATCTACCAGGACAAATAGAAATTAACTAGATTTATTGTGCAGGGGATAAAAAGAAGAAAAGTTCCCTGGCTGGGTAGCTCAGTTGGAACATTGTCTCAATATGCCAAGGTTGCAAGTTCAATGCCCAGTCAAAGCAATATAAGAATCCAATGAATGCATAAGTTGAGGCTCTGGCCAGTTGCTCAGTGGTAGAGCATTAGCCCAGTGTGTGGATGTCCTGGGTTTGATTCCCAGTCAGGGCACACAAGAGAGGTGACGATCTGCTTCTCCATGCCTTCCCCTCTTCCTTCTCTCTCTCTTTTCCTCCTGCATCCATGGCTCGATTGGTTCAAGTGCATTGGCCCCAGGCACTGAGGATGGCTCCATGGAGCATCCACCTCAGGCACTAAAAATAGCTTGGTTTTGATCATGGCCCAAGATGGGCAGAGCATCAGCCTCAAATGGGGGTTGCCAGCTGGATCCCAGTCAGGGTGCATGCAGGAGTCTGTCTCATTATCTTCCCCCGACTCACTTGGAAAAGAAGAAATAAAATGAGTAGAGTTGGGGCCTGACTGGTGATGGCACAGTGGATGAGGACGCAGGTTTGAGACCCCTGAGGTCCCTGGTTTGAGCTCACCAGCTTGAGTGTGGGTTAATCAGCTTGAGTGTGGGATCATCAACGTGATCCCAAAGATTGCTGGCTTACACCCCAGGATTGCTGGCTTGAGCAAGGGGTCACTGGCTAGGCTTGAGCCCTTGGTCAAGGCACATATGAGAATAAATCAATGAACAACTAAAGTGATGCAACTATAAATTGATGCTTCCAGAGGCGGATTAAGGTCAGTTGAGGCCCTGGGCACAGAAGAAATTATTGGGCTCCTTAAAAAAAGAGAGAGACAGGGAAAATAAAAATACATGTTAATCATATTTTTAAATAAATAAAAAATATTTTGTACTATTAATGTTAAATTTTCACCTATGGCCTGAACAGGCGGTGGCGCAGTGGATAGAGCATCAGACAGGGATACAGAGGACCCAGGTTTGAGACCCCGAGGTCACCAGCTTGAGCGCGGGCTCATCTGGTTTGAGCAAAAGCTTACCAGCTTGGACCCAAGGTCGCTGGCTCAAGCAAGGGGTCACTTGGTCTGCTGAAGGCCAGTGGTCAAAGCACATATGAGAAAGCAATCAATGAACAATTAAGGTGTCGCAACGAGAAACTGATGATTGATGCTTCTCATCTCTCTGCGTTCCTGTCTGTCTGTCCCTATCTATCCCTCTCTCTCTGACTGTCTCTGTAAAAAAAAAAGACAGAGAGAGAGAAGAAAAAAAATTTCACCTATGAAATCAAACTTGGTGTCATTACAAAAAAGTGTCAAGTTGGGGTTTTGTGAGGCCCCTCAGAAGTAGGGGCCCAGGGTACACATCTGGTGTGTCTGCCATTAAATCTGCCTCCGGATGCTTCTCATCTCTCTACCTTCCTGTCTCTCTCAAGAAAAAATATAGATTAGGGTTTGGGAGGGGGAGCTTGGCCTCCATGAGCCCAGTCTTACTCCACATCTGGGCTTTCCTATTCTTAGAGAAAACCTGGTCCTTGCAGCCTCAGTTTCTTCGGGTGAAACTGGAGCTCATCCTCCCTTGTTGCACTGTGGGGATTGAATAAAATGACAGTGGTGAGAGGTGAGCCGGTATGACTTCCTGTGCTTACTTGATTTTGGTTTTTGTTTTTGTTTTGAGTGAGAGGAAGAAGAGAGGATGGGGGGGAAAGAGAGAAAGAGAGAAAGAGAAAATCATCAGCTCGTTGTTCCACTTCAGTTGTGCATCCATTGATTGCTTCTCATTTGTGCCCTGACCTGATTGGGGCTTCAACCCGTGCCAGCTAGTGACTCCGGGGAACTCTGCATTCCAGATCAATGCTCTATCCACTGTACCACCGGGCAGCATGCTAATATGTTTCTCTGTGTGTGTGTGTGTGTGTGTGTGTGTGACAGAGACAGAGAGAGGGACAGATAAGGAGAGACAAACAGGAAGGGAGAGAGTTGAGAAGCATTAATTCTTCATTGCAGCACCTTAGTTGTTTATTGATTGCTTTCTCATATGTGCCTTGACCAGGGGACTACAGCAAACTGAGTGACCCCTTGCTCAAGCCAGAAACCTTGGGTACAAGCTGGTGAGCTGTGCTCAAACCAGATGAACCTGCGCTCAAGCTGGCGACCTCGGGGTTTTAAACCTGGGTCCTCCGCATCCCAGTGTGATGCTCTATCCACTGAGCAACCGCCTGGTTAGGCTGATGTGGGTTTTTTTGTTTTTTTTGTTTGTTTGTTTTTTTGGGTTTTTTACAGAGACATAGAGAGAGTCAGAGAGTGAGATAGACAGGGACAGACAGACAGGAATGGAGAGATGAGAAGCATCAATCATTATTTTCTTGTTGTGCATTGCAACACTTTAGTTGTTCATTGATTGCTTTCTCATATGTGCCGTAACTGCGGGCCTTCAGCAGACTGAGTAACCCCTTGCTCGAGCCAGTGACCTTGGGTCCAAGCTGGTGAGCTTTTTTTTTTCTTAAAGCTCTTTTTTTTCCTTTTATTTTTATTGTGACAGAGACAGAGAGAGACAGATAGGGACAGACAGACAGGAATGGAGAAAGATGAGAAGCATCAGTTCTTCCTTGTGGCACCTTAGTTGTTCATTGATTGCTTTCTCATATGTGCCTTGACCGGGGGGCTACAGCAGACCAAGTGATGCCTTGCTTGATCCAGATGAGCCTGTGCTCAAGCTGGCGACCGCGGGGTCTCAAACCTGGGTCCTCTGCATCCCACTCCGATGCTCTATCCACTGCGCCACCGCCTGGACAGGCTGGTGAGCTTTTTTGCTCAAACCAGAATAGCCCATGCTCAAGCTGGCGACCTTGGGGTCTCGAACCTAGGTCCTCGGCATCGCAGTCCAACGCCCTATCCACTGCGCCACCGCCTGGTTAGGCAATGTGTTTCTTAATAAATTGTGTTAATGCCTTGCTTAATGCCAGTTAAACATTCCAAAAAAAGGGGGGGGGTGGTGTTATAATTTTTGCAATGATCACACTGTGTCCTCTGTTATTCTGGTTTCAAAATAAAGGCAAAGGTTTTAAAGTTTTAAGGATAAGATCAATTTATGACTGCAGGCACAGAGCCAAGACAACTCTAGGTCTCCTGACAGTAGGGAAGAGACATGCTAATCTCTTGCGGTTAATGAGAAGGATATCCTCATATGATTAATGCTCAATAATAGTTATGGATATTCTTGTGTTTTTACTCAAAGGTAAACACATCCTGCATTTTAGCTTCTTAGTTTCCTCTTTAATTGTTCAAGAGGTGCATATTCTTTTGAACAGTGCTGATGATTATGATTACCACATTTATTCCCCCATCCTTTTGTGAGTAACTGAAGAGTCAAATCCTCAAACTGAATTATAGTTTATTGAGAAAGAGGACCTTAAGGAGAAATTTCACCATCACGCTACTCAGATTTATTTTTTTATATTTCAGAGGCTAAACTATGATATAGTTCTATAATATAGAACTCATATAGTTCTAATTTTCAGTAAATCCACCCCAGTTTCAAAGCTCTAATTTTTTTTTTAAAAAAAGGTGTAGATATATCAAGAAATTAAGTGAGAGAAATTTTTGGCACATGGTAAGATTATAGTGTATTTTTTATTGTGTTATTACTGTAGTCTTGTTTTCCCCGCATTTTAGACATTCTCAAGATTAAAAAAAAAGTGTTTAGATTTAAACATACTGTATCAGATTCCAGTATATAAATTTCATACTGTAAGGTTGGTGGATAATGAGGGATGGTCACGTGGGGAACTCAGGCCCGCGAACTTTGGCTAGACCGCCCACAACCAAGCACACCAAAAGAAACTTTCTAGGAGTCCTTGGGAAAAAAGCGACTGACTGTCAGCCAGTGAGATTTCACTACTTCATATTAGCCCAACTTCCCTAGAGGGCCCCTTTAAATTTACCCACGCAGTCTCTCCATGTGCGATTTTCCTGACCTCCATCTTCCAGGCCAGTGAATCTCGTCCGAGAAACGCTCTATACTGAATAAAGCCTTTACAATTCCACACTTGGTGGCTACGCCCCTTCCTTCCTTCTCGGCAGGGAAAAATACCTTACATTTTGATGCCGAAACCCGGGAGGAGTTAGAAGTCTGCAAGGACTGCTCCTCTCCCCTTCCTTCCGAGAAAGAACCTGGATCTCCAACCTTCCACCCACTTTGGCTCACAGTGTGGTAAGTTCCCCACCTCCAGCCTCCCCCCGCCTCAGTTCTTTCCTCCGAAAATCCCTGTCCGAAACCACAGCTGCGTCAGGGACTTCTTTTCCATCTGAGTGCGTGTGCTTGCGGAGATGTCCGGAGCACATCCACTTTACCTTTTTCGTCCATGGCCAGACCTTGAGATTTAGGATGCTAATACTCAAATCTGACCACTCTGAGAACTGAGGGTGACCATGGGGGCAAAGGGCTCCAAACCTGACTCTAAAACACCCTTGGGGTGCCTAATCTGGAATCTCTCAAACATTGATCATTCCCTAAAAAAGAAGAAACTAATCTTCTTCTGTAGTGTAGCCTGGCCACAATACCCGCTGGATAACCAGACCAGGTGGCCTCAGGAAGGGACTTTTGATTTTAACATCCTTACTGATTTACGGAACTATTGCCAGGAGGCTGGAAAGTGGTCAGAAATCCCTTATATTCAGGGGTTTTGGCATCTGCATTCTCATCCTAAACTCTGTGCCGGTTGCTCTACAATGCACGTCCTCTTGGCCAGAAAAAACTCAGCTAAACCCTCTGCTCCAGATCTCTCCTCCTTTGCCGACTACCCTGAGGAACTCTCTTCCCCTCCTGCAAGACTCCCTCGGCTCCCTCAGTCCCATTGGACTCCTCCCCCCTCTTTGCTAGATTCTGCTTCCATACCTGCAAATGATGCTCTCTCTCTCCCCTCTCCAGTCAGTGCTCACACCCGATCTCACTCCAGGCCACAAGAGGAAGCCAACCTCCTATGCCCTCTCCACAAGGTGGCTGGAGCAGAAGGAGTTGTTTGGGTTCATGTGCCTTTCTCCCTCTCTGATCTGTCTGCAATCAAAAAGCGCTTGGGCTCTTATTCTTCTAATCCTACCAACTATACAAGGAATTCCAATATCTCACTCAGGCATATGATCTCACTTGGCATGATCTCTATATTATTATGTCTTCTACCCTTACCCTTGATGAACGGGACTGAATCCAGATTGCGGCACAAGCTCATGCAGATAAGGTCCACGCCTCAAACCCTCAAATGCTGGTGGGCCCAGAGGTGGTCCCTGACATGGACCCCAACTGGAATTACCAGACAGAACAAACAGGTAGGAAACAACGAGACCAAATGATTGAATGTCTTGTAGCTGGCATGCAAGATGCAGCACAAAAGGTAGTAAACTATGAAAAATTAAGGGAAATTACTCAAGGACCTGAGGAAAATCTGGCTCTCTTCTTCTTCTTTTTTTTTTTTTTGTATTTTTCTGAAGCTGGAAACGGGGAGAGACAGTCAGACAGACTCCCGCATGCGCCCGACCGGGATCCACCCGGCACGCCCACCAATGGCGACGCTCTGCCCACCAGGGGGCGATGCTCTGCCCCTCCGGGGTCGCTCTGCCGTGACCAGAGCCACTCTAGCGCCTGGGGCAGAGGCCGAGGAGCCATCCCCAGTGCCCGGGCCATCTTTGCTCCAATGGAGCCTTGGCTGTGGGAGGGGAAGAGAGAGACAGAGAGGAAGGAGGGGGGGGTGGAGAAGCAAATGGGCGCTTCTCCTATGTGCCCTGGCCGGGAATCGAACCTGGGTCCCCCACACGCCAGGCTGACGCTCTACCGCTGAGCCAACTGGCCAGGGCCTTAGCTCTCTTCTTTTTTTTTTTTTTTTTTTTTTTTTAATTTACAGAGACAGAGAGAGAGTCAGAGTGAGGGATAGACAGAGACAGACAGGAACAGAGAGATGAGAAGCATCAATCATTAGTTTTTCGTTGCACATTGCGACACCTTAGTTCATTGATTGCTTTCTCATATGTGCCTTGACCGCGGGCCTTCAGCAGACCAAGTAACCCCTTGCTTGAGCTAGCGACCGTTGGTCCAAGCTGATTAGATGAGCTGTACTCAAGCTGGCGACCTCGGGGTCTCGAACCTGGGTCCTCAGCATCCCAGTCCAACACGCTATCCACTGGGCCACCGCCTGGTCAGGCCCTTGGCTCTCTTCTTAAATCGCCTCACTGACACTATGTTCCTCCACACTCATTTAGACTCTGCCTCCAATGCCGGGGCCACTGTATTAGCCACCCACTTTATTTCCCAATCGGCCCTGGACATTTGGAGGAAACTTAAAAAGGCAGAAGAGGGCCCCCAGACCCCTAACTGAGACCTGATGAACATGGCATTTAAGGTTTTTAACAGTCGAGAGGAACAGGCCAAGGCTGAACACTGGGCCCACATGCAGCAGAAGGTATCACTCCAAACCCAGGCTCTTGTGGCAGCTCTAAGGCCGGCAGAGCAACAAGGGCAAGGCACAGAGGGTGCTCGACCTAGGTCCGGGCTGCAAAGAGAATCCCCACCAGGAGCTTGCTTTAAGTGTGGCAGGGAGGGTCATTGGTCCCGGCAATGCCCCTGCCCGAGGCTGCCCACTAAGCCCTGCCCTAAGTGCAAGCAGCCCGGTCACTGGCAGAGCAATTGTCCCCTTTTGGCAGCAGGCTCATCCTCGACGTCTCTATGTGGAGGACAGGCCGCTCAGATGGGAGGCCAAGCCAGCCAGGCAGGGCCATCATTTGAATTCCTAGGCCTCACAGACGACTGATGCGGCCCGGACTCAGAGACCCCCATTACTCTCTCTGAGCCACGGGTGATGCTACAGGTAGCGGTAAGTCCATATCATTTCTTGTGGACACAGGGGCTGTCTTCTCTGTATTGCCTACATACTCTGGACTTCTAGTTCCCTCACAGGTCTCGGTTATGGGAGTGGATGGGACCCCTACTTCTCCTCTTCGCATGCCACCCCTGACATGCAGTTTGGACGGAATCCCCTTTTCACACTCGTTCTTAGTTATGCCATCGTGCCCTGTACCCCTTCTGGGTCAGGACATTCTACACAGTCTCGGAGCCACTATCCAGCTGACAGCATCTTCCCACCTACTCCTACCACTCCTGACTAAAGACTCTCCCACTACCACAGATCACCCTAACCCGGTCACACCTCCTATTCCACCAGATATTGTCAAACCTCAGATCTGGGACACTTCTACCCCTGTGGTAGCAACCCACCACCCACCCGTTCACATCTGCTTAAAGAATCCCTCCCAATTTCCATCTAGGTCCCAATTCCCTATTTCAACAAGTCACCGCCAGGGCCTTAAACCAATAATTACCCGCCTCTTAAATCAAGGCTTACTCATCCTCACGGACTCTCCCTGTAATATCTCCACCCTTCCTGTTTAAAAACCTTCAGGAGCCTATCGCCTCATACAAGACTTATGCCTAATCAATGAGGCGGTAGTGCCCCTCCATCCAGTAGTCCCTAATCCTTACACATTACTGTCACACATTCCATCAGACACCACTCACTTCACGGTCCTAGATCTCAAGGATGCCTTCTTTACCATTCCTCTACACCCTGACTCTTACTTTCTGTTTGCCTTTACTTGGACTGATCCGGACACTAGTGCAGCCCAGCAGCTTACATGGACCGTCCTGCCCCAGGGGTTCAGAGACAGCCCGCACCTGTTTGGACAGGCGCTGGCTCGGGATCTAGCTGCATGTGATCTCGAGACTAGTACTCTCTTACAATATGTAGATGACCTACTTCTCTGCAGCCCCTCCCTGTCTGCCTCAAGAAGACACACAGCTACCCTTCTTAACTTTCTTGCCATGAAGGGATATCGTGTCTCCCCTACTAAGGCTCAACTTCACTCTCAGTCTGTAGTCTATCTGGGCATCGCCTTGACTCCCACCACCCGAGGTCTCACCCTAGATCGAACTCAGACCATCCACAGTCTCCAACCACCTACCACCACTGATCACATTCTTTCTTTCCTTGGTCTAATAGGCTTCTTTAGACACTGGATTCCCAATTTTGGTCTCTTAGCCAAACCCCTCTACGAGGCTGCAAAAGAGAGTCCCATGGGACCTCTCACATCCCCCAACACCGTCAAAAGGGCTTTCTGTACCCTTCGAGATGCCCTCATCTCCTCTCCCCCTCTCGCTTTACCCGACTCCAGACACCCCTTCCATCTTTTCACTGATGAAAAGCACGGTAATGCTGTTGGCGTGTTAACTCAACCTGTGGGGCCTACATACTGCTGCATGGAATATCTCTCTAAACAACTGGATACCCACCAACAACGCAGATGGGTTCTCTTTTCTCCACATCTTTGTCAGCACTTGCTGTTTGTGGATTTATTGATGATAGCCATTCTGACAGCTGTGAGGTGACATCTCATTGTTATTTTAATTGCATTTCTCTGATGATTAGTAGCATTGGGCATCTTTTCATATGTTTATTGATCATCTGTATGTCCTCTTCGGACAGTCCTTCTTACATATGCATTTTTTAAATATGGTGGAAAGCACAGTATATACCATGAAAAGGAAATGTTTTGCCTAGCCAGGACACTTGTCCCTCAGTTTCCCTACCCTGAGATGACCACTAGTCCCAGTTTATTTTCTATAAATGTTTAAAAATTATTTTAAATTGATTTTTAGAGAAAGAAAGGAAATGAGAAAGAGAGACAAACATTGATTTGTTGTTCCATTCATTTATGCATTCATTGGTTGTTTCTTGTATGTGCCCTGACAGGGGATTGAACCTGCAACATTGGCATATCAGGAGGACACTTCATCCAACTGAGCTACCCATCTGGGACTAGTCCCACTGTTTTTATCTATTTTTTTCTGATATAAGAAAGCAAAACTTCAATATTCATTCTTTTATTTAATCTTAAAAAAAATTCTGTAAGGTAGGCAGAAGAGGTTTCCTCCTTGATCATAGAAGCAAATATAGAGGCTCAGAGAAGTGAATCAATCATTATAAATGTTCTACAACTAATAAGTTCACACTGTCAGTTAAGTACTTCTTTCATCCAGGCATTAGGCTGAGGGGTAGAGACAGGACAAGTACAATGCATTATACAATGGTGTTTCTATTGTGTGGAATGATTTTTTTTTCTTTCTTTACAGAGACAGAAAGAGAGTCAGAGAGAGGGACAGACAGGGACAGAGAGAGATGAGAAGCATCAATCATCAGTTTCTCATTGTGACACCTTAGTTGTTCATTGATTGCTCTCCCATATGTGCCTTCACTGTGGGCCTTCAGCAGACTGAGTAACCTCTTGCTCAAGCCAGTGACCTCGGGTCCCAGCTGGTGAGCCTTGCTCAAACCAGATGAGCCCGTGCTACTGCCCGGTCAGGCTGGAGTGATTCTTGAATGCTTTGGTTTAAAAAACTGAATGTTTTAAAATTTGGATAGGCTTTCTTATAATGTAAACATGTTTAATAGAGAAGTCTTATTTCAGAGAGTATAATATACCCAACACTATTCTTCAACAGCTGAGGACAATAGAAAAAGGTTTGCTTTCCTAACTGTTGTATTTGCCTGACGAGGGCATCCTGGGTTTTGTTTTACAGATTTCTTAGGAAATCCCAACAGTTACAAGGAAGTGTTGCTTTTGGTGTAATGTTTATGCTGCTAGTGCACTCCACCCTTAAATGATCTTTGTGACTAATAGGACTGGCACCAGTTCTCACCTACCAGATGTGAGTTCCACTTTCCAGCTTGTTTTCTGTGCCTTCTGTTAATTTGCAGTAAGTAAACAAACTCGACTGAATAACTTACGATAAATAAAAATAGGCAAGGATGCAGTTGCTCTTTAATTTTTAAATTGGCCTGGTACAGTGGCCTCACCTAAAAGTCATATGGTCAGTGGGTCAGTCTTATCTCCCCTGACAGTTAGATTCAGAGGACCTTCCCCTGCTGCCCACAGTGACTCAGAAGGGAGCTGCTGATAAGGCGGGAGGGGGGGGGGGGTGAGTCACGTGACAAGCCGTGTGCCTTCACCAGGGCAAACAAAGCAGGTGGGCCATCTCTCTGCCCACCCCCACCCCCCAGTTTTATGTTGCCTTTCAGGAATTTAAATTTTTTTTCTTGATTGATTTCAGAGAAAGAAGAAGGGGGGAGAGAGAGAGAGAGAAGAGAGAGAGAGACATTGTTGATTCTTGTGTGTGCCCTGACTGGGAATCAAACCTACAACCGTGGTGTATTGGGATGAAACTGAAACCAACTGAGCTACCAGACAAGGGCCAAGGATTTTGTTTTTCCTCCTCAAACTGCTCTGAATTTTTTCTTTGACCTAATTTCATCTGGAAAAAGTGCTGTCCAAAAGGGCCTGCTGAGATTTTGTCTGATCCTGCCTCCCTGAAGAAGGCTAGCAGTTTATTTGCACACAAGAATGGAAACAATGTTTCTGTGCTTCAGAGAGTACTGAACACACTCTTTACAAAATGTGTCAATTCCTTCTAGCAAGGGTAATTTTCATTAGCTGGGAAAATGAAGCTGTCAATATTCAATAGCCAACCTCTCAATTTCAAAAGAGACCACACATTTTCAAGGTTTCTTCCAGTTTTTCTTTGCTAGGGTTAAGTTATTTTTTCCCAAAGTATAGCCTGAGGGCCACCTACAATAGAATCATGAAGGTGAAGAAATAATTATCTCTGGAGAACGACCCAGTAATCTATGATTTTAACAAGCCCAACAACTCAATTAAAAACATTTTTTTAGTTATTGATTGATTTTTAGAGAGAAGGGGAAAGGGGGGTCATTGATTTGTTGTTTCACTTTTTTATGCATTTATTGGTTGATTCTTGTATGTGCCCTGACAGGTTATCAAATCTGCAACCTTGGTGAATTGATACAATGCTCTCCCCAGCCAGAATTACAACTCATTTTTAGATACAAAATTAACTCAGCTAAATCAGAATTCACAAGTTCATTGCTAACCCCAAAGGAGATAGTCCTGGGGAAGAGGAATGTTGTTAATGTTTCCTCTTGTCCTCACCTCTCCATTCCCTCCTTGTCCAACACCTCAAAAAATACCATTTCTGAAACTGTTGTGTGGTTACTGCAGAAGGATATAGAGGAGAGACTAGGAGCTAAGGAAGGAGCAATGTTTTCTCTTGATTGTACTGGGGTGGGACTGTATCCCTGACCAGTGCTGGGAAAATGAGATGGCACACTCCCAAGTGGCCACAGGAAAAGAAGACTAACCAGTCAATGCAGTACAGTGGTTGCTTCATCAATGTTGTACCTACTCTTGGCAAGAAGAGCTTCATTGCCAACTTTAAGTCCCTTGTAATCTTGGCTTTCCTTAAAAATGCCACTTAGCTCACTCAAAAAAAAAATCACAAATATCTTAAAAATAAGCATTTTTTGCCTGACCAGGTGGTGGCGCAGTGGATAGAGCATCGGACTAGAATGTGGAGGACCCAGGTTAGAGACCCCCAGCTTGAGCGCAGGCTCATCTGGTTTGAGGGAAAAAAAAAAAAAAAGCTCACCAGCGTGGACCCAAGGTCTCTGGCTTGAGCAAGGGGTTACTCCGTCTGCTGTAGCCCCCCCCCCATCAAGGCACACATGAGAAAGCAATCAATGAACAACTAAAGTGCCACAACAAAAAACTGATGATTGATGCTTCTCATCTCTCTCCGTTCCTGCCTGTCTGTCCCTATCTGTCCCTCTCTCTGACTCTCTGTCTCTGTAAAAAAAAAAAAAAAAAAAAAAAAAAAGCATTTTTTAAAGGACCAATATTTAGAAAACAATGGACCAGAATGCTTAATCATTTATAAGGGTTGTTAAAAATGCAATCCCCTGTCTCCACTCCAATTTAGTAGGTATAGTGTGGGGTCTGGGAACCTGCATTTGTTAAGGCACCTACAGTGATTCTAATGCAGATTGACATGGGGGCACTTTAGGATATCATTTGTAAGGTACTGGAGCCTGGAGCAAATGATAGATTGAAGAAGGAACTTGCAGTGTCTACAACTAACAGATTTAATAGGTAGGATAGCAGTTTTCCAAGTGTAGTCTCTGGACCCATGGAGTCTATGAGGATTTTCAGGGGAACTGCAAGATCAAAAATATTTTTATAATAGCACAAATACTTTGTCTTTTTTATGTGTTGACTTTGACTTTGGTTGTGTTGATTTTGAGGTGCCTGTAGGATACCCAGATAGAATTAGTATGTAGGCATTTACAGATGTGGAGCCCAGCAGAGTCCTGAACTAGACATATACAGTATACGCAGTCCATTGTACTTAGGCAAAATGGGTAGTAATTGTGCTTCTCTTTGCATACACCTTAATTCTCCAGACTAAGTTCGATATCCTTGACATTCTTTTTTTGCCCAAGGACACCCAGCGAAGGATGCACTTAACCATCTGTGTGATCTTAGGCAAGTTAAAAAAATAAGTAAATAAAGGCCTCTCTAGTTCTCAATTTTCTCATCTATAAAATGAGAATAGAGGGCCTTTCTTATAGGATTGCTGTGAGGACTTTAGTTTTTTGACTTAAGTGCTAAGAATAATGCGAGCAAGCACTCAATAAATATTAGCTATGTTTTGTAATTATGGCACCTGTACTTCCTCTCGGTAGTGCATCACAATTGTTAGCATTCATTACCAGGTTAAAAGCTTTATGAGAGTTTGGGTCTGGACTAGCATTAGTACATAGTAGAGGCTAAATAAATACTTATTTGATGAATTAATAAATATATTTCCCAGGGTTGTAGTTGTATTGTTGTAAATTCATTTCCATCTTTAAACTGCCCTGATTTAACTTGGATCAACAGGTTGGAGAACTGAGTTCACTGTGACTTCTTCTTTGCTTAGTACAGTATTGTGTTCCTCATGATTCCTATGATTGTATATATATATTGTCCCAGTAAAGCCCGAGCTCTACATTGATCAGGCGTCCCCAATTCGACTTCCTGTGCAGTGGGACACTCCTGCTTAACAGCAGGGCTGGCAGCCTCTTTAAGACTATTCTTGAGGGGGCTATGACTATTCTACTTATTGGTACAGAGATCAGGTGTCACCAGAGGAAAGACACGACCGACACACAAGTTAGTTGCAAGAATCACACAGGCAGTTTATTACTCACAAATCCTATGGTGTGACTGGGTACAGCTTTAATAGGGCCCTGCTGGTGTGCTCCTCTTGGTGGTCCTCAGTCAGAACGGCGTGGAGACAGCCCATGTTCAATGCTGGAGTCTGAACTGACTGCAGCTAGGCCTCCTTGGTTTAAGTACCCTTTCTGGCATACACCTTCTAGCCTTCTAACAGGTGGTAATCTACTGAATTATCACATCAAGCCACTTTTGGAGAGTTCCTCAGGAAGCTCTTTTTTATGTTAATCTACAGATTGTCACATCAAGCCACTTTTAGGGAGTTCCTTGTAGGGAGATCTTTTTATCTATGAATAATTCCACACAAACACACTAACTGGGCCTTGCACAGAGGGCACAGTCTTGCCTATCATATCTCTGCACACTAGATTAGCTCCCTCCCAGAGGGTGTAGCCTTATTCACTTGCCTTAATGGCTTTTAATATTATATCCTAACTTATTTCTATATATCTTCTAGATTTTTCTATATTTCTATATATTTATTACTATAACATTATATTACTATAACATATACATAAAGGGTCAATAGGACCTTAGGGGTTGGTTGATTGAATGATCTGGACTGATCCTCATCTCCTGCCCCAGCTCTGCCTGTTATCAGATACAAGGCAAAGAGAAAAATTAGGGAAGCAGCTCTCAGGTTACCAAGGTCAAATCTTTACATCAGTTGTTTGAAATATAGCCTGGCATCCATAGGAACTTGCTTGTTTGTCTACTACTGGTCTGAAAAATCAAGAGCCAAACGGTTAGTAACCAACTACTTCATTATCTCAAATATTACAGGAGCATTAAATCCCATGCATGCCTCATGTTGTGAATTACTAGCTTTTAGTGTAATCAAAAGTGTTTGTCTTTTTCATCTTGGGCTTTGCAAATGGATGGGTAAATATTCTCTATTCTCTTTGTTGTACCAAAATCATAACTATATCAGAGCGCCAATAATTCACTAGCTACATGTGTTGCAGGAATCAAGGAGGATAAGACACCCAGACAAGGAGGAAGAAAGGTTTATTAGCTGGCAGAGCAGCGTGACACCAAAAGAGGCAATAAGACACGTGCTCCCCGAAGTTAGATCTCTTACATCTCATATGCCTTTACAGCTTTAGCTTTCATGTGACAAATGCCTAATTTCTATTACTTCTTTGTTTGCAGGCCTATGCGACTTTCGTGTCTCCAGGAAAGGCGGAGGGTAAGAGAGGAGAGTGGAGGGTCTGTCATAGACTTACTACTTATTCTTCTTTCTGGAGCTGCCAGTTCATTTCAAGGAACTGATAACAAGCAAGGTCCACAGCTGTGGCTTGTTATTTTTCAAACTTTTCTGTCTGCCCTTGTTCCCTCAGTCCTGAACACTGAGGTCACAGGCTGGAGCATAAGACCCCAGATATTGCAGGCCCCCTTCTTCTGCATTTTTGTGGTTTCTCCTCCTTAAATAGCTTTGGATAAGTCATTTCTATCCAGAAGTAAATTTCTTCATTGATAAAATAAATTGCTTGGATTCTGGTCTAAGTTCTCTTTGAATTCTGACATCGTTTCCCCCCCTGTATTATTTAATGCACCAGACCAAACAAATAAAAAAATTTTTAAGTTTTTTCCTCTGTACACAGGAAAAGGGATTTTGTTTTTCCATAAATCTGGAGGTAAAAACTTTGTATTGTGTTTATGTGACTACAAGGGACTTTTCCTAAAAAATAAAATACTGAAAATACAGACTTCTTTTTTTTTTATTTGGCCATTAGATGTCGCTAAACATCCAGAAAGTGTCAGAAACCAGGCCTGAATTGGGAAACTCCCGTTTTGTCCTCCAGCCCCTGCCATTCCCACCATCTGAATCTGTGTTGCTTAGTCAGGTATTTGTGTGTCAGTATCTTGGCATTTGTAGCTAACAATCCCCTCAGCCACCAGAAAACATTTTTTAATGTCTTAATTTTGCTATTTAAGTCATATAGTTATTGAGCAGTTGACTTACTACATACTAGGACCAAGGCACTCCACAGCAGAATTCTCATTCATCCTTTAAGGCCTAGCTCAAATGCCACCTCCTCTGTGGAACCTTATTTCACCCTCCTTTCTAACCCAGAGCATTGTAGAAAAATCTTCATCACAATACTTTTGTATCATGTTTGTTTACAAATCTGTCTCTCCAAATTCTGGGAAAGATCTGAATCCCTTTCATAGTAAAGGAAATGCACACAAAAACTACAAAGAGAAGGCCCAGGCAGGTTGGCTCAGTGGTAGAGCACTGGCCGGGTATGTGGATGTCCTGGGTTCAATTCCCGGCCAGGGCACACAGGAGAAGTACCCATCTGCTTCTCCACCTCTCCCCCTCCCCCTTCTCTCTGTCTCTCTCTTTTCCCCTCCCGTACACATGGCTCAATTGGTTGGTTCAAGCACATTGGCCTGGGGCACTGAGGATGGCTCCATGGAGACTCCATCTCAGGTGCTAAAACTAGCTTGGTTGAAAGCATGGCCACAAGTGGGGGTTGCTGGGTGGATCCCTGTTGGGGTGTCTGCAGGAGTCTGTCTCTCTATCTCCCCTCCTCTCACTTGGAAAAGAAGGGAAAAATATAACTACAAAGAGAAGCCATTTTCACTTAGGAGTTTGGCAAATATCCACAATTTTATAGTATATTTGGTTTAAGGTAACAGTAATTCTCACACAATCTGGGGAGTGCACACTGGTTTATGCTTTCTGGAAGACAATTTGGCAATGTCCATCAAAATTTTAAACACAGCAATTTTTTCTTCTAGACGTTTCCCTAAAGATATATGGTAGTTTTACACATGTACAAATACCTGTGTAAAGAGATATTCACTGCACAATTATTTGTAGTAGGGAAGACTAGTTGTGGCCCTGGTTGGTTGGCTCAGCGGTAAAGCGTTGGCTCCAGCCCCAAAAGAGCAACGCCCCAGATGGGCAGAGCATCGGCCCCTGGTGGACACTTTTGGTGGATCCTAGTCGGGCACATGCAGGAGTCTGTCTGACTTCCTCCCTGCTTCAAACTTCAGAAAAATCTAAAAATAAAAGACTAGTTGTGACCCTAAATGTCCATCAACAGGGGACTGGTTAAATTGTACAACTTACAGTAAATTACCAGGAGTTGTAATAGCCAACATTTATTGAGCACTTCTAAATGGAGTTTCTCACTTACTATAGTAAAAACCCTAAGAAGAAGTCATTTACATTGCCACCACATTACAGATGAAACTGAGGCAGAGAGAAGGTAAATAATTTGTCCAAATTCTAGCTCTTGTTTAGAAGAACTGTTATCTAAATCCAGGTAGTCTTGATTTCAGGGTCTTTTCCCTTAATCATTATGGTACATTTAGGTGTAGTAGTATATTTATATCTATCTATATCTACATATAGATATGAATATAGATATAGATACCTGGGTCATCGAGTTACGACACAGTTTCGTTCCTATGACAATGATGTGACCCGAACTTTGGTGTAAGTCGAAACACATCCTAGCCTAAGTCACTTACCTATCCTAACATGGTTGTAAAATCATAATCTAGGACATAAAAACACAACTAAGCCCCAGAAAAAGGAAAAGGACATAAATATACTGTACTGTACACTGAACTGTATATTCTTCCGCTGCACGCAACCTAACTAGTTTGCTCACACAGTCCGTAAGCACAATACTAACGGCATAAACTTAAACACTCACATCTCAATTTTTAAAAATTTATGGGAGTGAGCATCCTCCCATAAACTTGAAACATTGTATGTTGAGACTGTCATAACCTGAGGACTGTGTGTGTGTGTTTGTGTGTGTGTGTGTGTAAAAGACAGGGTGTATATGTATGCACCATATATATCTGAAATCATAACAGCCTGGTAGTGGTGGCTGCACCTGGCAGAGAATTGGGGCAAAAGGACAAGGGTGGAAGATGGTTAAGTTTCTTCCTGTTCTACACCAGTGGTTCTCAGACTCGGTTGTGTATTAGAATAACATGGAGAACTTCAAAAAATACATTTGCCTGGGTACATTTCAGGTGAATAAAATGAGAATTTCTGAGAAAAGGAACAGGCACTGCTTTTTCAAAGCTTCCCAGGTGATTCAAATGTAAAGTTGGCATTAAGAACCTCTTCCTTTTCTTTCTTCCTCTTTCTTTCTTTCTTTCTTTCTTTCTTTTTTTCTTTCTTTCTTTCTTTGTATTGATTTTAGTGAGAAAGGAAGGGGGGGGAGAGAGAGAGAGAGAGAGAGAGAGAGAGGATCACCGGTCTGTTCCTGTCTTTGCGCTGACCAGGGACCAGACAAGCGGCCTCCGTGCTTTGGGAGAATGCTCTAACCAACTGAGCTATTCAGCCAAGGCAGAACCAATTTCTATACTATTTGCAAAAAAAATTTTTTATCAGTAAGAATCTTATAACAGATATTGTGTCTTATGATACAGCTCTTTGGAGAACAGTTGTTGTCTTTTTGTTGTTGTTGTTGATATGCCTCTTTATTGTGCTAAAAATTATCTCTCTAAAAGTTGGTATATTAGACTGGCTAATATAGCAAAAAAACAAAAATTTAGGTTTTTTGGTTCAAATCCTTAATATTTACACTTTAGTTGACATATTCTATTTCCTATAATAATAATAATTATTCCTATAATATAATAACAATCTTTCTGGCCTAAGATACCCTTAATATAACAAAAAAAAAATTGTCAGCTATATCCGTTTCTTGTTAAAATAGTGGCCAAAAAATTATTTAAATATATTCTATTTTCACAGTCCTGGCAACCTCATTTCTCCCTCCTTCCTCATATTACTTCCACACAAAAGTGTCTTTGTGATCTCATAGTACTAGAGCTGATTTTTCCATAACTCTAAGAGATATTAGCAATTTAGGCATAAAAGACTTTCAGAAATTATTTCAGTTCATCAGTCACAATTCTGTTCTCTCTTTTATTGACATAAAACAGCTAGGGATAGACTTTCCAGAAAACTCTAGTGAAGGCTTTAAGTAAGGGAAAAGAAGTAGGACACACACCAGGTAACCCAGGAGAAGAAAAGTTCACACCAGGTCAATGATTTACAGGTTCTAGGTTAATGAAATAATAAGACTTAGGATGAGGAAGAATGACAGTAGCATGAAAGCATTTCTGGCAGACTTGAGTAGGGGAAAGGGAATGCTGGCCTGAGGGAGGAGGGATGGGGCTCAGTTCAGTATGACAGCTGGCAGGTGGGTGATCAAGGGTCCACTTACACCATCAATACCAATAGGTAATCCCCACTATCCCACAAAAAGTGTCTTTAAAAAAAATTAATTGGGATGTCTTTTTGATCATTAAAGTATCTCTTTCTCCTCTTGGGAGGAAAAAAAAAAAGTCCTGGTATTCACTACTTCATACCCTCTTTATTCTTCTGAATGCTGCTATTTATACTCGAGGCATTCTTCAAAGTTATTTCAGTTGGTTGTGCATTTTACAACCTGCACAGGGAAACTGAAACACAGTTGGAGACATTCCTACAAAGTGTCTTAGGCTAACACCATATTTCTATACAGAACCTTGAGTGTAATCATGGTTTCATGGTGAACTATGGTTTCATCAGATGAATTTCATCACTGCAGTTTTTGTTTTGCCATAAGTGGATTACTTAATATTCTCATTTTATAGATTAAAAAAGACCTCAGCAAAAGGCTCTCATTTAGCTCTCACATGGTTGATGCAGAAAATGAGAAACATAGTAATATCCTGAATATTCCTTGCTGCCTCAACAATAGACCTGAAACAATAGTGGACTAAAAATAGACCAAAATAAAAATAGAATTATATATATAAAAAGATCCCACAATGCTAATTTAGCACAGAACACATAACCAATTTATTTTATATGTCACCAAAACAGCTAGACATTCATTAATGAAATTATTGATTACCTGCCCTTTTATTGAATCTTTCCCCTGATTTATAGTTAATATGTTTTTTTTTTCTTGTTTTTTTTTTTGTTCTTTTTAAGACTAGAGAACACAGTGACGGGAGGGGACCCTGGCCAGCAGGGGAGGAGAAAGAGAGATGGTAGTAGATGGCGAATAAGAAACAGGTTTTTGAGAAGGGAGGGGAGAGGGCTCTCAGAGGGAAGAGAGACCTGAGCACAAAAGAGGTCCGCAGAGGGACCAGAGAAAAGTCCCGAGAGAGGGGTGCCCCCGGGGGTCACACAGGAGGGAGAGAGGGTTGGGATTCTGTGGAGAAGGAAAGATCAGGAGTGGAGGTTTTAGGTGAGGTTTCTCTGGCCAGAAAAAGGCCTGCACAGTGGAACAGGCAGCACAGAGATTAAGGACAGGTGTGCGAATAATTAGAAGCCGTGTATGTAAGAGATCTCTAATCAGTTCCCAGCTTTTTTGGCGATAGTTAAATTGGTGAGGGTGTTAAAACCGAAAGTCCCTTCAGGAGGCTAATTGAGTGGGTTCTGTGGCCTGGCCACAGCGGAGAAGAAGAACAGTTTCTTCTTCTTTAGGGAGGGAGATTCCTATGCCCCAACAGCCGCCCTCAGTTCTCGGAGTGGTCAGACCTGAGCATTAGCGTCCTAAAAACTCAAGGTCCAGCCACAGACAAAAGTGGATGTGCTTGGGGAGGTCTTGGAAAAGAATTCCCTGATGTAGCTATGGTTTCGGACAGGGAGTCTCAGAATAAAGAACTGAGAGGAAGGCTGGAGGCAGGGGACTTACCGCATCGTGCACCGAAGTGGGTGTAAGGTCGGAGATCCTGGTTCTTTCTCCTGGTTCTTTCTCAGAGGGGAGGGGGAAGGAAAGGAACGGTCCTTGTGGACTTCTAACTCCTTCCGGGTTTTTGGCACCAAAATATAAGGTATTTTTCCCTGCTGAGAAGGAAGGAACGGGCCAGAGCCACAAAGTGTGGAATAGCAAACGGCTTTATTGAGTACAGAGCATGCATCCCGCCTGGCAAGGTTCCCTGGCCCTGAAGAAAGAAAGATGGAGGCCAGGGAAGTTGCCTAGTTAATATGTTTTGATACTGCATCTCCTGTGTGCCAGGCACCATTGTAGACATCGATCCACCACCTAATTTAAGCTTTCTCTGGCTTTCACCTTGTATCCTCACTTCCTGCCCTTTCCTTTTGATAGCTCACATTTGCCAGTGACTTCTACCCCTTTCTTCTATTATTTACTCTGCTCCCATTAATTTTCTCTCTACTTCGTCACTCTGTCCTTGGCAAACTTCTTCTATTTTTCTCCATAATCCACCACCCCCATCTTTTTTTTCCCATGCCTGCCTTCTGTGTATGTTGATCAGTGTGAAGAAAATTCAGAGAAAAATCACAAAATATTTCTTTAAAATATTGTTATACTATAATTTCCACTGAAGGGGACTAAACTTTTGCCACCCTGAAGCTGCCTTTTGGGACGTTGATTTTAAGCTGGTTATTAAGAAACAAGAGACTTAGCCTGACTTGTAGTGACGCAGTACATGGAAGGTTGATCTGGAGGTCTGGAGTTGGGGGTTCAAAATCCCAGGCTTGCCTGGTCAGGGTACATATGAGAAGCAACTATGAGTTGTTGCTTCCTGCTCCTCCCCCCCTAAAATATGTAAAATAAAATCTTAAAAAAAGAAAAAGAAAAAAAAGTCTTAGAAGGAACCCTGGCCCCCCTCCTTCCTGCCTAGTAGATTCAGACAGGCCTATTGCAGGAAGGGAATTTTAGGATGTCGCCTTTGCCTAGTTTGAACTAAGTATGGTAAATAGGAAGGTTTCAGGCAAGTGCCTGTTAGCTAGATAACCAATGTCCCATTGTTTCTGAGTTGCTTAGCAAGAATTTTCTTGCCATGTGTGTTTTGCTCTTCCTCAACTACCTATAAATTGCTTCTGAAATCTAATACCCTATCCACCCCTTTTCTTCATTGTCCAAAATGTCATATATACCCAATGTTGCCTCACTGTCTTCGGAATTTTCATGCATATGTGAATTTCTCATGCTCATGTGTATGGCCGGGAGCCACCATTGTGACCATTCACCTGCAGGTTCTCATGGAATTCGGGTAGATGGTAAAGAAATGGGGGAGTCGGAGGATGGTGGGCCATTCTGTTTATTGGTGTCTCACCAACACAGGCAAGCCACAAGAGAAGCCAAGGGAAAAGCAACCTGCTTTTCCCATAGAAGGCAAGGGATTAGGGAGGTCTCTGCAATGCTGATAGCAGGAACCTAGAGAGAGAGAGAGAGAGATAGAGAGCGCATGTGCGAGAGCCCCTGGTCTGCTTCATTTTGTAGTGTAGAAATGTAAAGCCTTTAAGCCAATATACAAACAAGGAAGTCTCTGATACAAAGCCACTTATCTGAGGCATAAATGGATCCCTCACAAGAGTGCACCACCCCCTATCATGTAACAGTCAAGGGTGTGGGGAAAAGCTTAGTTTTGAGATCTTAGAAGGGAGGGAAAGACTTAAAGTGTTAAAACTAAGCCTTAGGCCAGGGGTCCCCAAACTACGGCCCGCGGGCCACATGCGGCCCCCTGAGGCCATTTATCCAGCCCTAGCAGCACTTCCGGAAGGGGCATCTCTTTCATTGGTGGTCAGTGAGAGGAGCATAGTTCCCATTGAAATACTGGTCAGTTTGTTGATTTAAATTTACTTGTTCTTTATTTTAAATACTGTATTTGTTCCCGTTTTGTTTTTTTACTTTAAAATAAGATATGTGCAGTATGCATAGGGATTTGTTCATAGTTTTTTTTTATAGTCCGGCCCTCCAACAGTCTGAGGGACAGTGAACTGGCCCCCTGTGTAAAAAGTTTGGGGATCCCTGCCTTAGGCTATAATGACTTTGTCAGCTTACAGCCAGCCTCCCACACTCAAAGCGAGCAAACGTATACATCGTATTTACAAACTTATTTGACCAACAACAAGTTATTAAAATTTTATTTTCTCCTGTTAATCTGTCTCTGTTCATTTGATTATTAGCCCAGCTAAAAGAACTTTAAAGGTGAAAAAAAAAAAAGTACTAATTGCTTTTTTAGCCCCAACACCACCAACAATGTATGAGTTTTTGGAGCTTATATACTCAACATTTAAAATATTATAGCTATTCTGGTGGGTGAGTGGTGGTATCTCATTTGTTTTAGGTTGCATTTCCCCCATTACTAATGGGTTTTGTTGTTGTTGTTTTTAGAGATAGGCAGGGAGAGAGAAATAGAAATATCAATCTGTTCCTGTACGTGCCCTGACCAGGGAATCAAACTAGCAAATGGCAACCTCCACACTTGGTACGATTCTCCAACCAACCAACCAAGCTATCCAGCCAGGGCTTAATTTTTATTGATTTTTAGAGTGATAGAGAAAGAAAGGGGGGGATATTTGTTGACTAGTGATTATGAGAAACTTGTACTGTTAGCCACTCATTTATCTTCTTTTTGTTTATTTTTTTTTATTATTTTTTTTTCCATTTTTCCAAAGCTGGAAACAGGGAGGCAGTCAGACAGACTCCCACATGCACCCGACCGGGATCCACCCGGCATACCCACCAGGGGGCGATGCTCTGCCCCTCTGGGGGGTCGCTCTGTTGCGTCCAGAGCCATTCTAGCGCCTGAGGCAGAGGCCAAGGAGCCATCCCCAGCGCCCGGGCCATCTTTGCTCCAATGGAGCCTTGGCTGCAGGAGGGGAAGAGAGAGACAGAGAGGAAGGAGAGGGGGAGGGGTGGAGAAGCAAATGGGCACCTCTCCTGTGTGCCCTGGCCGGGAATCGAACCCAGGACTTCTGCATGCCAGGCCGACGCTCTACCGTTGAGCCAACTGGCCAGGGCCCATTTATCTTCTTTAGTAAAATGTTTATTCAGATCTTTTGCCCATTTAAAAAAATGAATTGTTTGCCTTTATATCATTATTATTGAGTTGTAGGAATTTCTTATTATATCCCGCATACCAGACCTTTATCAGATATATGCTTTGTTAATCTTTCCCTTCTGTGTGTGGCTTGCCTCTTCATTTCCTTGAGGAAGGAAGGGCAGGCCCCCTCTTCCCTGAGAAGGAAGAAACGAAAATAATGCAAAGGAAAGGAGCCTGCAGGGGCAACTAAGTCAGCCAGTTATAAATTAACTAATTACTATAGTTCTCTAAAAGGTTGCCTGGAGCTCGTAGTGATACAAAGCAAGAAAGACAGGACTTGTACATAGCTGAGATCAGTGGTCCGGAAACCCTTTTCCCCTTGCTGACCCCACTGAAACTCACCTTCCCCTCCTGGAGTCATAAGAGTGACATATATGTCTAGGCAGAGGAATCACGAGCCCCTTGAATGGACATAGGTATTCTGTAAATGATATATAACCTGTAAGAAAATCAATCTCGGGGAGCACATGTCTTTGAAGCTACTAGTCTTGCGTGCTCCAGTGGATTTAATAAATTCTCTTTCCTCTGATCAAGTGATCTGAGAGTCTTACTTCCGTCGGGTCACTTCCTGCTACATCCTTGAGGGTGACATTTGATGATCAAAAGTTTTTAATGTTGATGAAGTCTGCTTTATCAATTTTTCTGTTGTGGTCATTGTTTTCTGTGTTCCATCTAATAAGCTTTTGCCTAATCCCAAATCACCCAGATATTTTCATGTTTTCCCTAAAAGCTTTAGGGTTTTGTCAGTGTAGATAGTGAAATAGTAGTAAAGGAAGGGAGCAAAGGGAATTATACATTAAAAAGCCTGCTTGCTTCACTAGGAAACTACAGCTTTAGACACCCCAGGAGATCACAGCCTGTGTAGGGAGGAAGGGCTGACTTTTCAGTCTCCCCAGGGTACAACCAGCCCATCCCCAGACTGTGGAGGGAGGAATGACAGCAGAAAAGATTCCTCTGCTGGGTGTATGCCCAGTGGAGGTCAGGATGGTGCAGGGGGAGGTGCTTCTACTTTGAGGCATGAGCAGTAGAATCTAATATGATATGTTAGCCATAGAGGCCTGTCAGTCTAGCCTAGGAAAAGGATTAAATTGGTTGAGGGGAGGACCATGAAAAACCTTCAAAAAATTAAGAGGTTGACTGGCTAGTTTAAAGATTGCCTAGTCGGATGTGAGGGCGATCTGGCTGTAACATCTGTCACCCCATTGATCGCCAGGGTTGATTTGGCTGATCTGGCTGGCTAGGCGGGTGTCCCCTTCCTCCCTCACTGCTCCATGTGCGTCCCTCCCGAAGCTGCGCGCGCCGTCGAAGAGGACGGCCTTCCCGATACAGGAGAGGATCGTTCTTCATTCAGGGGATACGAGTAGCTGCGCTCCCCTGCTAGAACCTCTAAACAAGTCTCAACTTTAAAGATTGCCTAGTCCTTCCCAAAATCCAAGGTGATAGAACCCACACTTAACAAAGAGCTAGGTAGCACTCTCCTTTTTCTTGTTCTCTTTGGAAACATGCACTTGCCCCATTTGCTTACAAGTTCTCCAAACAGCCTTGTGGCCCTAGGAGCTGTGCTGGCTGGCAGCCTCCTGGGGGCCCGCAACCGCACAGACTCCCAAGTACAGGCTCTGAGTGTGGGACTGGGTACAGCGACTCAGTGCCTGGACTGAACTAAGCTTTGATATGAGCTGAATAATGACACAGAGTTTCTGGACAATGCCTTTCTCCTGGATCTAATGAACACTAGGCTGGACTTTTTCTATGGTGGGACAGAGGGAGATGAGACATTGGGAACCTGTGGGCAGCCTTCTACTCAGTGTGGGATTCAAATAGTTTAACAACCGGTTCTTGCCCTAATGACCTTTTAAGTATAGAGAAACAATATACCAAAAGGTAGTTTATTATTTCATGCATTTAATACTTTTTTTTTTTTTTTAAATTTTTTTTTCATTTTTCTGAAGCTGGAAACAGGGAGAGACAGTCAGACAGACTCCCGCATGCGCCCGACCGGGATCCACCCGGCACGCCCACCATGGGGCAACGCTCTGCCCACCAGGGGGCATGCTCTGCCCCTCCGGGGCGTCGCCATGTTGGCGACCAGAGCCACTCTAGCGCCTGAGGCAGAGGCCACAGAGCCATCCCCAGCGCCCGGGCCATCTTTGCTCCAATGGAGCCTTGGCTGCGGGAGGGGAAGAGAGAGACAGAGAGGAAAGCGCGGCGGAGGGGTGGAGAAGCAAATGGGCGTTTCTCCTGTGTGCCCTGGCCGGGAATCGAACCCGGGTCCTCCGCACGCTCGGCCGACGCTCTACCGCTGAGCCAACCGGCCAGGGCTTCATGCATTTAATACTTAAACAAGAAGAATAAAAGAGGTACACGAAACTAGATTGTTACAATAAAGTTTTAAAATATTAATGAAAAAATGTTAAATCATACCTGACAAAAAACAATAAAACGTTATTTAAGATATTTCCATAGCCCTGGCCAGTTGGCTCAGTGGTAGAGCGTCGGCCTGGAGTGCAGAAGTCCTGGGTTCGATTCCTGGCCAGGGCACACAGGAGAAGCGCCCATCTGCTTCTTCACCTCTCCCCCTCTCCTTCCTCTCTGTCTCTCTCTTCCCCTCCCACAGCAAGGCTCCATTGGAGCAAAGATGGCCCGGGCGCTGGGAATGGCTCCTTGGCCTCTGCCCCAAGCGCTAGAGTGGCTCTGGTCGCGACGCCCTGGAGGGGCAGAGCATCGCCCTCTGGTGGGCAGAGCGTTGCCCCCTGCTGGGCGTGCCAGGTGGATCCCGGTCGGGCACATGCGGGAGTCTGTCTGACTGTCTATCCCCGTTTCCAGCTTCAGAAAAATACAAAAAAAAAAGAAAAAAAAGAAAAGATATTTTCATATTGCTTCTTGATTGGCATCCTCACTTGCAATTTTTTTCACCTGTGGACGGAGTCAACATTACTACGTGCGCTTAGTTACACTGTTGCACAGATGAATATTAAAGAGTAAGAAATGTAAATTTTTGATTTCCACACTGGGCGGCTGCCCAGGTGCCCACCTTAGAGAGAATCCTGATTACAAGTGCCACGTGTGTGTGTGTGTGTGTGTGTGTGTGAGAGAGAGAGAGAGAGAGAGAGAGAAAGAGAGAGAGAGAGAGAAAGAGAGAGAGAGAAAGAAAGAAAGAAAGAAAGAAAGAAAGAAAGAGAGAGATATGGAGGGACAGACAGACAGGAAGGGAGCGAGATGAGAAGCATCAACTTGTAGTTGTGGCACTTTAATTGTTCATTGATTGCTTTCTCATATGTGCCTTGACGGGGAGGAGGGTGCCGCAGCCACGCCAGTGACCCTTTGCTCAAGCTGATGAGCCCGCGCTCAAGCCAGCGACCTCAAGGTTTTGAACCTAGGTCCTCAGTGTCACAGGCCAATGCTCTATCTTCTGCACCACCACCTGGTCAGGCTGAATTCTCATTTTAAAAATATATATATTATTCTCTCCTAGTTTGGCATGCTTGTAGGATGGCAAAGGGTCCAGTATGTGGTTCACAGGCAGTGAGGAGGAGTATGAGTTGAGCTCAAAGAAGTAGTTGGGCCAGATCATGCCTTACAGGCTTTGGATTTTACTGTGGGCCATCTTTGAAGTATCCTGAGCAGAGAATTACACTGATGCTCTTTTGAGAATAAAAAGTGGGGTATAATGGTAGGGGTTCCATAAGAGACTAGTTAAGACACTATTGGAGAAGGCCAGGCTTAAGAGTAGATAATGTTTGGATCAGGTCGTATGGGAGGAAGAGGTAAGAAGGGTCTGTATTCTGGATATATATTGAAGATGATACCAACAGATTTTGTTAGCAGTTTAAGTTTGAAGTGTGAAAGAAAGGATTCAAGGATGATGTCAAAATTTTTTACCTCAACTATTAGAAGAATGGCATTACTGATTACTAAGTGGGGTGTGTGTATCTGTGAACTCTTTACTGGCATAGTCAGTATCTTCTGTCTCTTTGCCTCCTCTCAATAGCCTTTATGATCAGAATCCCAACAAACATAATAATGTTAATATATAATATGTATCTGTATTTACACGTCAGGCATTGTACAACTAATGTAAATGTATCCTTGAATGTACATTTATAATCCTTATAGAAACCTGGGTGATAGGTCCCCATTTATACCTAGGCTTTATATGCCTGACCAGGCGGTGGCACAGTGGATAGAACGTCGGACTGGGATGCAGAGGACCCAGGTTCGAGACCCCGAGGTCGCCAGCTTGAGCGAGGGCTCATCTGGTTTGAGCAAAAAGCCCACCAGCTTGAACCCAAGGTGGCGTGCTCCAGCAAGGGGTTACTCGGTCTGCTGAAGGCCCGCGGTCAAGGCACGTATGAGAAAGCAATCAATGAACAACTAAGGTGTTGCAATGCGCAATGAAAAACTAATGATTGATGCTTCTCATCTCTCTCCATTCCTGTCTGTCTGTCCCTGTCTATCCCTCTCTCAGACTCACTCTCTGTCTCTGTAAAAAATAAAATATTAAAAAATAAAAATAAAAAATAAAAAACAATACTTAGGCTTTATAGAAGTTAAAGAACTTGTTCAAGGTCACATAGCTCATAAAAAAGGAGAGCTGGAATTCTTATTTTCTTTTCTTTTTTTTTTAAGATTTGTATTTATTCATTATAGAGAGGGGGGAGAGAGAGAGAAGGGGGTAGGAGCAGGAAGCATCAACTCCCATATATGCCTTGACCAGGCAAGCCCAGGGTTTTAAACCGGCGACCTCAGTGTTTCCAGGTTGACGCTTTATCCACTGCGCCACCACAGGTCAGGCTCTTATTTTCTTTTCCTAAGTTTTCTCCAGATGTATAGCTCCTTTAGTTTTTCTTTTAAAATGGTTGCTTTAATTTTTGAACATATGACAGTCGTGTAATTTAAAATTGAAAAAACATGAAGTTTTTTTCAACCTTTAATTCCTCAACCATCCACTTCCCCTCCCCCCAGGCAATCAATCAGTCTTTTCGCTTCTCGAAAATTATTCCAGAGATATTTTACTTTCTAAGCAAGCAGATACAAAATAGAAAACATCTTTGCCCTTTTTGTTTTTCTCACAAAGAGTAACTTACTTTATAAACTGCTCTGTACCTTTTTCCATGTGGATAACTTTCTACATAGTTATGTCATAATTTACTTTTTTAGCTCCCTATTGAAGTATATTTCCAGTTATTTGTTATCATAAACAGTGGTGCAGTGAATTGCTTTGTACACATGCCATTTTGCAAAAGGGAAAGCTGGTTATTAAAATAAAGATCTGTTTGACTTAGCTAGCTTCCACACCCCTACTGTCAGTTGATTTTTGAGGATAATTCTTCTGAACTCTTCTCAAATTCACAAGAATACTTTATTTCTTAACCCCTGTGACACTCAGCTTCCGGCTCCAGGTGGAGCAACTTCTCCTGGGGGATGTTTTCTGGGAAACTCATCTACACTCAGGTGACCCTGATGACGGAGTCTAGAAAAGGGAAATAATAAACTCAGTGTGCTTGAGAAAGGTTTTCTTTGCTTACTGGTTTAAGGTAAATGTACTGTGGGAAGTAACCCAGAGGGTAAAAATGTATGTGGCAAATGGAAAACATTTTCTAAAGTGAGATGATAATGTGACTGCTGCAAAGACAGATTGCACACCAGTGTCTTAAGCAATATGTCACCACTTCATACGTGACACTTAATGCTCACACTTTTGTCTTGCACAACTTTTCATTGTACGTGGGACTTTGTTCTAGATTTGAGTCATTTCCTGTTAAATTTTACCTCCGCTGTGTGCTGCTGGTCTTATGATAATGTCAATGAGTAACTTAGCAACTCTATCTAGCTCTGAACTTTGATCTAGTTTGTGTTGCAATGACATAAACTCCACTGTGAACTTTCACTTAGATATCTGATTCCCTGAGATTATTAATAACATTTCAAGTGGATTTAAAAATTCTTTTTTAATCTATTGATATTTGAGATATCTAAGTAATACATAAACATTATTAGCCATACATTTAAAGTTAAACCACTCTTCCATCTCAGCTATAGAAAACAGCACTTTCTTATTTTGTGCATCCTCTGATCATAGTAATAATATTTATTGAGTTCTTACAACAAGCTAGGTATTGTTGTTAACCCTTTAGGTAATATTCATAGGAGATGGGATCTGTTATTATTATTATCCCACTTTATAAGTAAGAAAACTAAAGCATGGAGAGGTGAAGTAATTTGCTTAAGACAACTACTCTGACAAGGAAATTGGGATATGGAGCCCCTGCAGTCCAGCTTTGAAGCCATATTTACCCAATATGTCATGAACTTTTCAGGACACAAAGCTCTCAATCTTTCTTCCTGCTACTGCCATTTCCTACCTTCCCTTCTTGTTTTGTCCTACCTGTAACAACCTCTGCTCTCTACTGTCTAAGCCAAACTTTGACAAAGCTGAGTTGGGGAACCAGCTATCAGAACATAGTAATCCAATTCTACGACATACCAGAATGTCTTGATCCTCTTACTGGGAAATGATAATATTATCAGTGGCTCTGTAATAGTTATAAACCTTTCAATGAGTGCCACAGGCCTTCTGTAGAAGCTGAAATGCTGGTAAGGGAAGTCAGTCCACATCCTAGAATAGGTTGGTGATCTAAGGAGGGCCCAAGAATTACCCATGACCCTCGACATGAGGTAGGGGTAAGCCAGCAATAGGACACTTTTTTTCCCCACCCCTGGCTTGCTAGATTTTTCACACTTCTTCAGGGTTTCCATGGGAGCCAGACAAAACTAGTCTTTCTTCTTTCCAAAATAGCTGTGCTTCCTGAGTATTTTTTAAATTCTTCATAGATCTCTCTCTGATTCATCCTCTGCACTGCCGCCAGAGACCACATCACCCCAGTGCACATTCATCCAAGAACTCCCCAACATCACTTTCAGAATAAGGTTTAAACTCCTGAGCTCATCACACCAAGACTTGATGATCTGGTCTCTGCCTCTCTGTCTGCCACTCCCTCACACATGCCTCTGCTTCACTCCCTTCCACAGTGGCAGTGGCTCACTTTCACTGCAGCTCAGCCCCTTGGCATGCTTTTCAAGGGCCTCTCAGATCTACCTTTCTATTCTTATCTCCTATCATTTTTCAATGTACCTTCTGTCCTAGCCTCCTTAAACTATCTCATGCACTTCATTGATATAGTTCCTTTCCCTAGTTTTCACCGTTCTTGAAAACCCTGCTCCAAAGGTACCTCCTTTATGAGAGCTTCCTTGTAACACTGCCCCCAACCACCCCACCCCCATCTGAATGAACTGCGTCTTCAGCTATGTCTTTGAGGCATGATTCTCTGTGTAGATCACATTGCATCTTTTAAAAAATTGATTTAAGAGAGAGAGAGAGAAACATCAATTTCTTGGTCCAGTTATTTATGCATTTATTGGTTGATTCTTGTTTGTGCCCTGACCATGGATCAAATGCACATGAGGATCAAACCTTGGCACATGGGGACAACACTCTAACCAACTGAGCTACCTGGACAGTGCTCCACATTACATCTTCAGTGTACTACCATTTAGTTGTTTACAATAGTTTTTCCTTGAGACTGGTGATTGAAATTATATTTATTTCATTTCTATATCCCTTTGGTATTCTACGACAGTACCTGACAGATAGTGTTCATTGGAAATGCCCTGAATAATCTATTTCTTTTTTTTTAAAGGAAATTATTTTTGGATTTTTTTTTTAATTTTTTTTTTTATATTTTATTTATTAATTTTTAGAGAGAGAGGAGAGAGAGAGAGAGAAGGGGAGGGAGGAGCAGGAAGCATCAACTCCCATATGTGCCTTGACCGGGCAAGCCCAAGGTTTCGAACCGGCAACCTCAGTGTTCCAGGTCGACGCTTTATCCCACTGCTATTTTTGGATTTTTTAATTCATTTTTAGAGAGAGAGGAGGGGGGGAGAGATAGAACAGAGGAGAAGTAGGAAGCATCAATTCCCACATGTGCCTTGACCAGGCAAGCCCAGGGTTTTGAACTGGTGACCTCAGCGTTCCAGGTTGACTCTTTATCCACTGTGCCACCACAGGTCAGGCCTGAATCTATTTCTTATGAATAAACAAAATGCTAGGCAACACTTGCTATCATTTGTGTATGAAGTAACACAAAGCACAGGTGATATTATTCTTCTCATTTTAATAAATGACATATCTTGCAGATGTGGCTGAAAGAATCTAGAACGGCACCATCTAATATGGTAACTGTAGCCACCTGTGGCTATTTAAATTTATATTAATTTTAAAAATTATTTAAAATTCCATTCCCTAGTCAAATTATCCACATTTCAAGTGCTCAATAGCCACATGTGGTTAGAGCTAGTGAATGAGTAGTACAGATATGGAACATTTCTATCACTACAGAAAGTCCTATTACCCAGCCTTGATCTAGAAAGGTTATTGGTACAGATCAGTGGAGTTAAAATAAAGTTTATATACCATTCACGGGCAATATTACTCTTCTCATTTTAATAAATGAAGTTATATCTCGCAGATGTGGAAATGCCCTGAATAATTTATTGATTTTAGAGAGAAAGTAGAGAGAGAAGGGCAAGAGGAGGGACAGGAAATATCAACTTTTAGTAGTTGCTTCTCATATGTACCTTCACCAGGCAAACCCAAGGTTCTGAACTGGTGACCTCAGCATTCCAGGTCAATGCTTTATCTGCTGTGCCACTACAGGCTGTGTTCTTTAATAACTTGTCCTTTCCCATACTGCAGCTCCACTGTTCATTGTCCTTGTTACCATTAATTTTCTGGTGTTTATCATTATGCTGGCCAACCTAGAGATTCTAGGGATTTACCTAGGCAAAAAGAACTAATATGTGTAAATAGCCTTATGGTCTGGCAGGGAATATCAAAAACCCATCTAAGGAGGAAGCTCATCTAAGGAGGAAGCTGTTTAAGTCTGTTGAATTAGTGTCACCAGGAGAATGGGGACATTGTAGTGGTGAGCAGGATACTGTAAAGCCAGCAGCCAAGGCCAGGGCCACTATCACAGCAGCCTCCTGGCCCATGCAGGTTCGCATTGGATTTGGACAGTCGGTAAAGAAACAACGGAGCCTAAAACTGATAGGCCATTTTCTTTAATTCTAGCTTGCACCTGGCGGGCAAGTAAAAACAAACACTGGGTTCCAAAACCCACTCACATTCAGTGCTCACAAAGCCACTGACTTATCCGAGCTTCCTAGAATCAAAGGTTTCTAGCTCACCAGCCTTATTCTCCTCAGTTCCCCATCTCCTTCCTTATCCCAGATACAAACTGCACAAACTGGCATCTCACTCAGCACTCCGCCATCTTGGCTGCTTCTCCTGGCCACATGGCCTCTTTCTGCTCTCTGCTCTGCTCCCTCTGCTCTCTCATACTAATCATCCCAGAAACCAAGAGCGCAAGCTCCCGCTCCATCCCCATTTTATAGTGTAGAAATCCAAACTCTTAATCCAATATACAAAATAGGGAAGTCTCTAATACAAAGTCACTTTTCTGAGGCATGATTGGATTGTACCACCCCACATCAAAATGGGTGGGAAAGGCTTAATCCCAAAACCAAGCCCCAGGCTACAAGGATTCTACCTGCCCACAGAGACACACATTAATATCACCTGGGCGACGGCTTCCTCATGGGCAGCGCCGTCTTTAACAAAGTGAGCATAATATATTTTATCTGCCCAACAGATACCATTTAACATGGTGAGGCAAAGGAATCAGCAGGCTCTTTGAGGTCCTTCCTGGAATTGGCTGGCAGCAATCTGTCTGGCTATTTGCTAAGTTCCCAGGACTCCATCAGAAATTCATCTGAACCATCAGAATATTTTGTCAGAACAATTAAGTTTTCACTCCTAAAGTGTGTTTGGCTGGGAAAGAAAGCAGAAACTCCTCCCTCAGGGGCCAATAATTCTAGGAGTGGCCAACTCTGAAGTGATATGCAAAAGAAGGGCTACAGCCCTGGCCGGTTGGCTCAGCGGTAGAGCGTCGGCCTGGCGTGCAGAAGTCCCAGGTTCGATTCCTGGCCAGGGCACACAGAGGAGGCGCCCATCTGCTTCTCCACCCCTCCCCCTCTCCTTCCTCTCTGTCTCTCTCTTCCCCTCCTGCAGCCAAGGCTCCATTGGAGCAAAAGATGGCCCGGGCGCTGGGGATGGCTCCTTGGCCTCTGCCCCAGGCGCTAGAGTGGCTCTGGTCGCGACATAGCGATGCCCCGAATGGGCAGAGCATCGCCCCCTGGTGGGCAGAGCATCGCCCCCTGGTGGGCGTGCTGGGTGGATCCCAGTCGGGCGCATGTGGGAGTCTGTCTGACTGTCTCTCCCCGTTTCCAGCTTCAGAAAAATGAAAAAAAAAAAAGAAGGGTTACAGAGTAAGGACCGTGGAGAGGATTTTGAAGCAACTAGAATAGCTGAGTCTTGTGGAAGTAACCCTCAGCAGCAGCAGATTGGATCATAATAATGCTTACTTTTTGCTCATCTGTCTCTATGGAGAAAAGAAGTGTGGCTGGTGACTAGGAGGAGAGTGCCAAAGCCAGAGTCATGGCCAAAGAAAATAAAAGGCTTGAACAGCAGTACTTGGTGTGGTGTAGAACAGCTTTAAAGAACTGTGTATATAAGCAAAATGGCAGCCTGACCAGACAATGGCGCAGTTGATAGAGCATTGGACTGGGATGCAGAGGACCCAGGTTCGAGATTTCGAGGTCGCCAACTTGAGCACGGGCTCATCTGGTTTGAGCAAAAAGCTCACCAGCTTGGACCCAAGGTCACTGGCTCGAGCAAGAGGTTACTCAGTCTGCTGAAGGCCGGCTGTCAAAGCACATATGAGAAAGCAAACAATGAACTAAGGTGTCGCAATGAAAAACTGATAATTGATGCTTCTCATCTCTCTCTGTTCCTGTCTGTCTATCCTTGTCTATCCCTCTCTCTGATCTCTCTCTGTCCCTGTAAAAATAAATAAATAAATAAATAAATAAATAAATAAATAAAAATATCAGCAAAATGGTAATTATCAAGTACCAGTGCCTTAAGCACAGGTGTGCATGTGTGTGCACATGCGGGAATGGGGGGGGGGGAGAAGAAGCAACATTACCCTGCCCCTTTACATCAGTCAGATCCTCAGATATTAACTATATTTGGAGTTCTACAAGAGTAGGAGTCATGAATTTTCTTTCCACCGTGCCCCAGTGATTCCCAGCACAGAGCGGCATGCATGGTAACACCTTTTTTTTTTTTTTTTTTTTTTAATTTTTTTTTTTTTTAATTTTAGAGAGGAGAGGGGAAGAGAGAGAGAGAGAGAAAGAAGGGGGAGGAGCAGAAGGGGGAGGCACATCAACTCCCATATGTGCCTTGACCAGGCAAGCCAGGGTTTTGAACCGGCAACCTCAGTGTTTCCAGGTTGACGCTTTATCCACTGTGCCACCACAGGTTAGGCGGTAACACCTTTTTGAATACAGCATATTGTTCTTTTGGCTGCCAAAGAAAATGGGTTCTTGACTCCCTGGCCATATGTACTGTGCTAAATGACTTGCATCCCCAGAAGCTCAAAAGTTCCCCACTTCACCTCTAATATTCTTCTTCCACATATTTTAAGAGGTCTATCCAAAAATTCAGTTCTGAAACTGAAAATGTCAGAGTTCATACTGCCTGTCACCATTTCAGTCAAACACATAGAGACAGGGATTGGATCTTTCATGGGTGCTTTATTCAGATGGCTGGAAATCTGAGGAGATAGGGTTAGGTTCCCAAACTGTCTCAGCCTCCTATCCCAGCCAACCTTTTTATAAGGGGAAGAAAAGGGTGGGTAAGGGTTTTGGAATATCAAGGGAGAGTTAATCAGATCATAGTCAAACTTAATTGGATCATAGTCAGCAGGCATTCAAACCTTGGAGCACAAATGTGGAGTACTTGCAGATCTCATTAGGTCAAGTAGGCCTGTTCAGGTAGCCCAGTTCTTAGAACAGAGCTTTTACTTGCATTAACCATTAAGCTTATTGATTATAATCAAAGCCACCATTACTTAAGCTAAAATATTAACTCTTGAGTTCCTCCTATCAGTTCTACCAGATGCCTTTGACTAAGCATGAGGTTTGTTGTTGACAAAAGTTAATACTAGATTAAACCTTATGACCATTAGCCACTGTAAGGCCAGTATCCACGGCCACCATCACAGCCACCTGGCCCATGCAGGTTCGCATTGGATTCGGACAGACGGTAATGAAACAACAGAGCCACGAACTGGTGGGCCATTATCTTTAATCCTAGCTTTAATCCACCAGTTCTTGGCTCTGTTGTTTTATTCTGTCCAAATCTAATGCAAACCAGCAAGGGCCAGGCGGCTGTGATGTGGCCGTGGCTACTGGCTTTGCATGATATATACAATACATGCTGGTTTTTCAGTCCTCCTCCCAGGTTGATGCTTTATCCACTGTGTCACCACCAGTCAAGTTATGAGTATGAACTTCTAACTTCTAATACATAGTCAGGTTTATTCTACCTTCTTTTAACACCAACAAAATCAAAGGCAGCTAGTTGAAGTGCTAACATGTGAAGATTAATCTAGTGATTCCGGTCACAATGCATTCCAGGAGAAGGTTCCATGTTACTGGAATTAGGCAATATGGTTTATTCTTACCTTCCCTGATTTGGATAACCCAATAGAACAGGAGGAGGTTAGTGACTCTGATGGCCACTCCCTCAGTTCATGCCTGGGGCTTGCGTTGCAGTCACCAAGCTGGGTTTCACTTCTACTTCCTTATTTACTTCATTTGAAGAACAGGATCCCAAATGATAATCAGAGGTAGCCTTATCAAGGGTGCTGTTGACTTTCTTAGATATCTCATCCTTGTTCTAATCCTCATTTTCAAAGCTGGCAACAGTGAATGCATTGTGTTTTGTTTTAAAATTTTTATTTAATTTATTGAGGTAACATTGGTTAATAAAATTGTAAATGTTTCAAGTGTACAATTCTATAAAACATCATCTCCCTGTCATATTGTGTGTTCATCACCCCAAAGTTAAGTCTCCTTCCATCACAATATATCCCCTTTCCTCTTTCCTACCTCCTCCACCTGCCTTTCCCTCCGGTCTTCATGATAAACAGCATACTATTGTCTGTGTCTATAAGGGCTTTTGGGGTTTTTTTCTTAATCCTTTTGCCTTGTTTTTCTTTTCCTTTTTGGTTTTTTTAGAATTTTACTTATTAGCTTTTAGAGGAGGATAAATAGAGAGAAAGGTGGGGGAGGAGCGGTACGTATTAATTTGTAGTGGTTGCTTCTCCTATATGCCTTGAAGGGACAAGCCTGAGTTTCAAACTGGTGACCTCAGCATTTCAGCATACCAGGTCAATGCTTTGTCCACTGTACCACAGGTCAGGCTTGCCTTTTTTCTCTCTCCATATAGACAGCACACCTCACATGGGTCCACCCACAGAGCGAGTTCCTTTGTCAAGTCCAAGTCACTGTACAAGATGCAGCTGTTCTCACATGGTTTCAAAACATCAGGATCAACTTTCCAAAACCTGTTGACACAAATGCACCTGTAGGCCTGCCCTTTTGATGTTTTTTGTTTCTGGTTTTTTTTTTGTTGTTTTTTTTTTTACAGAGACAGAGAGAGAGTCAGAGAGAGGGATAGATAGGGACAGACAGACAGGAACGCAGAGAGATGAGAAGCATTGATCATCAGTTTTAGGTTGCGACACCTTAGTTGTTCATTGATTGCTTTCTCATATGTGCCTTGGGTCCAAGCTGGTGAGCTTTGCTCAAACCAGATGAGCCTGCACTCAAGTTGGCAACCTTGGGGTCTCAAAACTGCGTCCTCCACATCCCAGTCTCTATCCATTGTGCCACCACCTTGTCAGGCTGATGTTTTTTCTTGATATCAATGATTTTTATTTTTTCTCGAAGTATTAGAGTCAATTTTTCAAACCTCTCAACTATCTGTTTTAATAACTTACCATATTTTCAAACTAGCCTTGTAAAAAAGAAGGCAATGGCACAGTTTTGTTCTTCATCTTTCCACTGCCACTGCTCTGGTGTAGTAGACTGGGTGGCCGAACTCTGGGCAGGAACCAAGGGTGTAGCCTCAGGAACCAGCCCTCGGGGTCAAGAAGTGTGGTGAGCCTAGTACTAGAGTGGTTTTAGTTTGCTAAAGCCAAACATGAAAATTCCTGGAGGCTTGAAAAAGAGATGTTGCTATCATAGATGCCATTCTTACAAGCATAACTTTGTGTCACATATTTTTTTATTTTTTGCATTTCAGTGTTCTAATAACTGAAGATCATCAAAGACAGATTAATTTTTTTACATATATTTTTGACATAATATTAGGATTACTCAATACCAATATCGTCTCAAATTTTAGATCAACTGAATTCTTGGTGAATTTTGTTACATTTATAGTAGTATGACTTTGCATGTCTATTGAACTTTGGGTCATGATATATCCCTCTGTTTCGGTGATTGGATTTAAAAAAAAAGAAATATCAAATCAAATGTGGAAGTTTAATTAAGTTGCTCAGATAAAAGAAATGACTCATAGTGGCATGACAAAAGTTGATCCTGACGTTGAGGGTTTCATTCTACAGCTCTGAGAGTGGGATAATTCTGGAAATGACCCTGGTACTAGTTGGTAAAGTCTTATTTCCCCAAATTCCTCAGTTGTTTGTTGAGTCATTATGGACGGCTAATATTGGCTTCCTCAGAAGCCAACCTGGGAAAGGCATCTTTGCCAAATCTAATTCCAGAGCTGGAATGTGCTAAGTCACTCCTGAAACTTTTGGATCCGTCATCTTTCCAAAGTCAACATACTTAAACAAAAACCAAAACCAAATCTCTTCTCCCACCTTGTCCTTGACTAATAAGAGGACTCAGAAAAATGGAAGGATCAGGCGTCTTCACAAAATGAAACCAGGCCAAAAGGACAGGCTCCAAGGGTGGCTGTCACAGCTGTTGCCTCTAACAAAACTGCTGAAGCAGCATTCAGAGGAGAAGGTGCTTGGCTGAGGATATGTGCCCCAGGCCTCTTCTGTGCACAGAGAAGCACATAGCAACTCACTGGGTTAAACAACTACCAGGATGCTTCCTGCTCTAAAATTCTCATGTTGCCATCTGGGCTTGTTGGTCCCAAATTAAAATGACCTGACTGTTATTCTTAATTTTTGAGAAAGAGCACAAAAAAGAAATAAATATGTTGTCCACAGGCCTTTGGGAACTGATCAAGCCTGAGGATTGACACATAGGTAGTGTATGAGAGGTGTGTGTGCGTGCGTGCATGTGTGTGTGTGTGTGTGTTTGGGGCAATCTTTCTTAACTTCACATAGTCTTCTTCCCCACCTACCAAGCACAATTCCTTTCAGTTCCCTTAAGGAAATGCTTTTTTTGTTTCTTTCTTACTACTTCATTACCCCTTGCTCTTTATTTTAACATTCATTCAACAAACATTTACTGGGAACCTTTCGACATTATCCTTTGGAAATGGCATGATTTGCTGAAAGAACTTTGTCTTTAAAGATCGTTGACCTGGCCTGACCTGTGGTGGCGCAGTGGATAAAGTGTCGACCTGGAAATGCTGAGGTCGCCGGTTCAAAACCCTGGGCTTGCCTGGTCAAGGCACATATGGGAGTTGATGCTTCCAGCTCCTCCCCACCTTCTCTCTCTCTCTCTCCTCTCTAAAATGAATAAAATTTAAAAAAAATTTTTTTAAAAATAAAGATTATTGACTTGCCTGACCAGGCAGTGGTGCAGTGGATAGAGCGTCAAACTGGGATGTGGAAGACCCAGGTTCGAGACCCTGGGGTCTCCAACTTGAGTGCAGGCTCATCTGGTTGGAGCAAAAGCTCACTGGCTTGAGCCCAAGGTCTCTGGCTCGAGCAAGGGGTTACTCGGTCTGCTGAAGGCCCGCGGTCAAGGCATATATGAGAAAACAATCAATGAACAGCTAAGGTGTTGCAACATGCAACGAAAAACTAATGATTGATGCTTCTCATCTCTCGGTTCCTGTCTATCCCTCTCTCTGACTCTCTGTCTCTGTAAAAAAAAAAAAAAAAAAAAAAAAAAAGATTGTTGACTCAACTCTATCATATACAAGCTTGGTAACCTTGAACAAGAGATTCTGAGTCAGAGCACAGAATAGAAATAGCATGTTCTTCCCACTTCGCATGAGAATATATTTTGTAAACTATTTTTTTAAAACTTTAAATTAACTTCTAAATGCTCCTAGAAGCGAGGAGTTAATAAACTAGCCTTTAGCATTCTGGTTTGAACTTGTTTATAAAGTGCATTTGAATTTTCAGTTGAGTGTACAGGATTGTTAGGATTGGAGTGTTAGGAAGGATACTGCAGCTGCAGACTCAAAGCAGGCCAAGGACATCTGCGCACCTGGGGTGAAAAAGGAAGAGCAAAGTGGCTGAAAGAGTAGGTGAAGGGGCCTCAGATAACACTCTGCCAGCTTTGATTTTCCTGTCGTAATGCCCTGATTGTCAATGACCTGAATACATAGTAAACTGTGGTCTCCAGGCAGAGCTGCTTAGGTCACCCAGCACAGAGGTCATTTATCCTGCCATGCTTTAGCAACTCCAAAATCATACATTCTTGGAGTTCTTAGGCCTTGACGCTGGGAATTGGTTTTTCTTTTTAGTGTTGGGGCTGGCCCATAAGCTTGAGGTAGAGTTCAAATTAGTAAATATATATATTACTTTTTAAAATCATTTTTATTTATTTGGTGGAGGAAGAGGAAGAGAGAGAGAGAGGAAGGGAGAGAGATGAGAAGCATCAACTCGTAGTTGTGGCACTTTAGTTGTTCAATGATTGCTTCTCTTATGTGCCTTGACTGGGGTCTCCAGCCCAGCCAGTGACCCCTTGCTCAAGCCAGCGACCTTAGGGCTCAAACCAGCAACCATAGGGTCATGTCAATGATTCCACACTCAAACTGACAACCCTTCGCTCAAGCTGGTGAGCCTGTGCTCAAGCCAGATGAAGTGGCACTCAAGCCAGTGACCTCGAGGTTTCAAATCTGGGTCCTCAGCACCCCAGATTGCTGCTCTATCCACTGCGCAACCACCTGGTCAGGCAAATTAGTAAATATAGGTTATAAAGGGCAATTTGTTATGCCAAAATGATTCAGTGGAGCTGATTTACTGTGGAGTGAATGTTTTTATACATTGTGGAAAGGCCATGGCGTCAGGCATCTCAGGTTCTGGTTTCAGCTCCGCCCACTGTGGCAGTGCAATCAGCTGCTTTGTCCCTCAGAAAAGTCTGGTGAGCTACTTAAAGCATAGTTCTTGGTTTATATGCATCAGAATGTCCTGGGTTGCTTTTAAAACATTTCTAGACTATTTCCTTTTTTTTTTTTTTTTTTTTTTTTTTTTTTTTTTTTTTTACAGAGGCAGAGATAGACAGGGACAGACAGACAGGAACAGAGAGAGATGAGAAGCATCAATCATCAGTTTCTCGTTGCACGTTGCGACTTCTTAGTTGTTCATTGATTGCTTTCTCACATGTGCCTTGACCGTGGGCCTTCAGCAGACCGAGTAACCCCTTGCTGGAGCCAGCGACCTTGGGTCCAAGCTGGCGAGCTCTTTGCTCAAGCCAGATGAGCCCGCGCGCGACCTCGGAGTCTCGAACCTGGGTACTTCCGCATCCCAGTCCGACGCTCTATCCACTGCGCCACCACCTGGTCAGGCCTTTTTTTTTTTTTTTTTTTTTTTTTTTTTAAGATTTTATTTATTGATTTTAGAGAGAGGAGAAAGAGAGAAAGGGGGTATGGAGCAAGAAACATCAAGTCATAGTAGTTGCTTCTTGTATGTGCCTTGACTGGGCAAGCCATGGTTTCCAACTAGCGACCTCAGCATTCCAGGTTGACGATCTATCCACTGTGCCACCCAGGTTAGGCAGACTATTTCCTAAATAGGTGAATCAGTCTCTGGGGAGGAGGCCCCAGAATCTATATTTTTAACCAGTGTCCCAGGCCACTGTCATGCACACAAAGATCCACTGGATGGGAATATCAACAGGATCTCTTCCTACCCTAAAATTATGTTAATGTTGATGATCTGAGTTTTAGTTAGCTTTAATTTTTCCATGAACAGAGTAAAATTAAAAAGAGAAAGAAAATGATATTTGCTAATAAACTATTTGCCTGGTGCTATGTTTGAGGACTTTTACATATTATCTTATTTTTCTGCATAATAAACCTTTGAGGCAGGTGTTGTTATTATTACCATGATAGTATGCATAGATTCTAAGTTGGGACTCTGTACAAATTTCTAATTATAGGTTGAAAAAGTTTTGGGGATTTGATATATAACATGGTGACTATAATTCTCATCACAAGCACATATAAAAATTATAACTATGTGAGGGGATAGATGCATTAACTAACCTTATTGTGGAAATCCTTTTTCAATATACATATATGTACAATCTCTACATTGTACACCTTAAACTTATACAATGTGGTATGTCTATTGTATCTCAATAATGCTGAAAACAAAAATGTTGGGACACTGATTTCAAAGTCAGTGTCTTTTTCCCTAAAGTATGATGTTACAGTAAGAAACTACAAAACAGCTCATAGTAATTGATAAACTCCAGAGTTGCACCTTGTCTTCATATAATCGATTACTATTTTAGGAACTATCTCTTTATCTTTGTTGAATCACTGAGTTTCTCTTATTGTGAACATTAATTACCTGATGTGATGATGATAATACAAAACAGTAAGATTCATCTTAATTTCTCTTTCTCTTTGCCTTTTTTAAACCTATTTAAATTTTTTTCTTTATGCATTCTATTAATTTTAAGGCAATGTAAGTCCTTTGTGTCTGGTGAGGAATAAATTAGATAAAAATAAATAACAAAAAGTAAGCTATACTATGAATTCATTTAATGATTGCATTCACTTAAAAAGATTAAAAACACATTAAATTGTGACAGCCCAGGATAATTTCAATTTATGAAGTTTCAAACCTATAGCTATAATATAGAGGGGGAAACAGATTAGGTAAGTAATAATTTGAAATTTATTGAGATGTACCTTTTGATTGCTTCTACCTGGGTTATCTATTTTAGATAGAGAAGGGAAAGGGCCATGGCAAACTAAAAGTTAAAAAGTTCAGTTGGGGCCTGACCTGTGGTGGCGCAGTGGATAAAGCGTCAACCTGGAAACGCTGAGGTCGCCGGTTCAAAAAACCCTGGCTTGCCTGGTCAAGGCACATATGGGAATTGATGCTTCCTGCTCCTCCCCCTTCTCTCTCTCTCTCTCTCTCTCTCTCTCTCTCTCTCACTCTCTCTCCCCTCTCTATAATAAATAAATTAAAAAATCTTAAAAAAAAAAAAGCTCAGTTGGGACTTGACCTGTGGTGGCACAGTGGATAAAACATTGACTTGAAATGCTGAGGTCGCTGGTTTGAAATCCTGGGCTTGCCCGGTCAGGCACATATGGGAGTTGATGCTTCCTGCTCCCCACCCTATCTCTCTTTCATTCTCTCTCTCCTCTCTCTCTTTCTCTCTCTCTCTCTCTCTCTCTCTCTCTCTCTCCCCTTTAAAAAATGAATAAATAGACTGACCAGGCGGTGGTGCAGTGGATGGAGCATCGGACTGGGATGCGGAGAACCCAGGTTCGAGACCCTGAGGTTGCTGGCTTGAATGCAGGCTCATCTGGTTTGAGCAAAGCTCACCAGCTTGGACCCAAGGTCTCTGGCTCGAGCAAGGGGCTACTCAGTCTGCTGAAGGCCCAAGTCAAGGCACATATGAAAGAGTAATCAATAAACAACTAAGGTGTCGCAACACGCAATGAAAAACTAAAGATTGATGCTTCTCATCTCTCTGTTCCTGTCTGTCTGTCCCTGTCTATCCCTCTCTCTGACTCTCTCTCTCTGTCTCTGAATGAATAAATAAATAAATAAGTTCAGTTGGACAGAGGAGGTTGGTCTGTTTGGAAACCGAGTTAAGAAGAAGTTTATAGGAAAGAGGAATTGCCTTTCCTCTACCAGGTATTTGGAAGGAAATAAAAGAAGAATGGCACAGGACCAAGTTCAAGGATGATTAGGAAGGTAGATTAACTGGGTCATCCAAGAGATTCTTCCTGCTAGTGACCAGTCTGCATAGAGTTTGAACTGTTCAAAACAGAAATCATCTGACCTCATGACTCATTACTTGTGACTCGTTATCTTTGTCTCTGATCCATGAGAAAGGCAGCTTTGTCTAAGTTCAAGCTCAGCTAAAAAGAGGAAATGAACATAGTAATATTTCCCCTGTGTTTGGATGAGGCTGTCTGTGACAAGGGAGCAGGAAAAGGCATCTGTCTGGTTTGAGATAATGTTCATAGGAAGGCCATTATAAGGGTATAAACAAGGTAAGGCATTATTATTTTTTGAAATAAGATGATACAGCTGGAAGGAACCCTAGGTATCATCTAACTCCTTTAACTTACAGGCACTGAGGCCTATGAGAGTCAAGTATATTTATCACTGAAGAGCAAACACAAAGTAGAGGTGTACAGCATAGACATGCCCGGTTTGAGGCCCAGTTCTGCCTCTTACTAGTTGGTGACCTTCGGGCTGAGGAAGACCTACAGAAATGAAGAGCTGAATCATTCAGAGTGAGTAGAGTTTGCCGGATGGTGTGAGGGTTCAGAAGAGGGCTTCCCAAATTGTGCTGCTTTGGCATGTGAATTATTCTGAGCAGATGGCGGGCTCAGGAGAAACTTTTACCTCTCCCTTAAAGAATTTAAATTAGGGGGGCTTTGTCCCTAATAAGAGTTATCACCAGAAATAACTTTTTATAATCTAGCTATAAGACAGGAAAAACTTGCAATTTCTAAAGATTTGCTCCTCTTATCCCTCAATGACCTTTTGAAACCTCCAAGGCATCTAACCTCATTTTCGCTCAGAATGCCATGTATGCCTCATTTTAACTTCTGTCCCTGACTGCTCATGTAAGTGGGGTCACTCACTCTCTCATGCATGTGGGGTTCCCATATATACATATGTAATTAAATTTGGTCATTTTCTGTTGTTAATCTTTCTCATATCTATTTGATTAGTAGTCCAGCTGATAGAACCTTGAGGGTGGAGGAAAGATTCTCCCTCCCCCACAGTGGAGAGGCATTCCAGACAGAGGGAATGAGGAGATGTGCAGAGAGAGAGGCATGAGGGGAGAGAGTGCTTCCTGAGTAGCAGATATAGGTGGATGTAGTTGGAGCACATAGTGCTTCTGGGGAGGGAAGTAGAGATGGGGGTGTAGGAGGAAGGAGGAGTTACCCTGTCTCTGAAAGAGAAAACTTCTTTTTTTCTTATTAGTTTTTCCTTATTTCACTATTACTTTGTATCAATAATATACTCAAAGAAGGTTGAGCTGGGACAAACTCTAGAGAAGCTGTCTTTGTCAGCGAGATCTCTCACACTGTGTAACCAGGAAGGAAGATAAGCAGGGTCTAGGGTATTGCTGGTACCTTGGAGCCCCTTCTACATCCCCTCTGAGCTGAACTCTCTCCAACCCAGTGCCCAGAAAGCTTGTCTTGGGCAAAATGACTCTGGGTATGGTTAGAAAATATGAATAATAGCTACTATTTCTATGTAGCTGGCATTATTCTAACTGTTGAACATACTGATTCATTTAGCCCTCACAAAAGCCTTATAAAGTAAGCGGCACTATTATTTTCTTTCCTTAACTTTTCAAAAATTTGAAAAATAGAAATACAACATACATATAAAAAACTGTAAGTGGGCCCTGGCTGGCTAGCTCAGCGGTAGAGCGTTGGCCTGTTGTGTGGAAGTCCCAGGTTTGATTCCCAGCCAGGGTACACAGGAGAAGCACCCATTTGCTTCTCCACCCTTCCCCCCTACTTTCTCTCTGTCTCTCTCTTCCCCTCCCGCAGTCAAGGCTCTATTAGAGCAAAGTTGGCCCAGGCGCTGAGGATGGCTCCATGGCCTCTGCCTCAGGTGCTAGAATGGCTCTGGTTGCAACGAAGCAACGCCCCACATGGGCAGAGCATCGCACCCTCGTGGGCATGCCAGGTGGATCCCAGTCGGGTGCATGGGGGAGTCTGTCTCTCTGCCTCCCCGCTTCTCACTTCAGAAAAATACCAAAAACCCCCCCTAAAACAAAAGAAAAAAAAAACCTGTAAGTGTACATTTTAATAAATTTTCACAAAAAGAGCACACACATGTGACTAGCACTCAGAACAAGAGAAGTAATTATTAGCACCTAAAAGGCTCTGCAAGGCCCTTCTAGTCACTTAGTCCTCCCCATCCCCCAAAGCAACTAGTATCTTTACTCTGACAGCAGAGCTTAGTTTGCCTGTCTCATACAGTACCATTCGTATACAGCTTCTTTCACTTACATTGCATATAGTTAGAGGTCTAGTCATTCTTTTATTGCTATAAATATCCTCAATCTTTTATTTTGAAATATTTTAAGCCCCAGAAAAGTTGAAAAACTAGTGCAATGAACACCCAAATACTCTTTACCCTAGAACATGAAGGAATAGTGTTATTTGCATTTTACAGACAAAGGAATTAAGGCAAATAGAAAGTAGGTAATCAGCCCATCATGCACCTGGGATCTAGAATTGCCTAGATGCTGCTTAGTGGGTCATAAAACTGTAGGCAAATCCTATAACTTCTTTGAGGCTGTTTCTTCATCATTAAAATGTGAGTAACAACCCCTGTTCCAGAGTTTCCAGGCTATTGTGAGGCTCAAACCTGAGGAATATGTGAAAAGGCTTTGTGAAGAGTAAAAATAGTGGTGCTCAAAAAGGGGTATTGTTAAAAATGCAGGTTCCTGGGCTTTGTCCCTTGTAGATCCTGATTCAGTTTGTCTAGGGAGGAAGCAGAACTTGAACAAACATGCTAGGTAATTCTGACGCACTAGTTCCCCTACCAAACTATGAAAAAACATTTCTGCAAAACTGGTTCTCTAGAGATTATCAAAGTCACCTGGAGGATTCAGGTATTTTGTCACCAGTTCCACCTTCTCACAGACTCACGAAGATGCAAGAGAGTTGCTGGTGCAGAATTTGGTGCTTCATCCTCTGTGAGTTTAGAGAACCTTCCCCCAAGATTAGTCCCTGGGGACCCTTTTTATTTTCACAGATTTAAGCATTAGAAGAGCAAAAGGGCCCTGTCTGGTTGGTTAGAGCATCTTCTGGATGTGCAGAGGTTGTGGGCGATCCCTGGCCAGGGCACATACAGGAACAGATTCATGTCTCTCTCTCTCTCTTTCTCTCTCTGTCTAAAATCAATAAATAAAATTTTAAAAAAAGAAAGAAGGGAAAGCAAAAGGAATTTGTTCATCCTTAAAGAGAAAGTGACACAGGTTTTTATTTTTTTTATTTTTTATTTTTTGTATTTTTCTGAAGCTGGAAACAGGGAGAGACAGTCAGACAGACTCCCGCATGTGCCTGACCGGGATCCACCCGGCACGCCCACCAGGGGCGACGCTCTGCCCACCAGGGGGCGATGCTCTGCCCCTCCGGGGCGTCGCTCTGCCACAACCAGAGCCACTCTAGCGCCTGGGGCAGAGGCCAAGGAGCCATCCCCAGCGCCTGGGCTAACTTTGCTCCAATGGAGCCTTGGCTGCAGGAGGGGAAGAGAGAGACAGAGAGGAAGGAGGGGGTGGGGGTGGAGAAGCAAATGGGCGCTTCTCCTATGTGCCCTGGCCGGGAATCGAACCCGGGTCCCCCGCGCGCCAGGCCGACGCTCTACCTCTGAGCCAACTGGCCAGGGCCGTGACACAGGTTTTTAAAAAGAAGGGAAATATGGAGGCATTTTTAGGTGAAAGGGCAAGTCTTCTATTGCAAAAGAAGAGGTCAGATTAATGAGAAGTAAAAAAAACAACCGTCACTGCTCAAAATTCCTTACATTCCTGTGTCATATGGCAGGGGTTAATTACCTGCATTCCTGTGTTATATAGGCACAGCAAACATCTGTTTAGAGCACAAACAAAGCCAGAGCACCAAAAAGAAAAGAAAAAAGTAGTAATTTGATTGCTTGAAGGACTGCAGCTGTCAACATGGAGAGGGAGAACAGAACTTCTTATGACTTTCTAACATTTATTATATGGTTTAACATTGTATTTTATCTTGAATTCCATGGGGGTGGGGGAGAAGTGACATCATTGTTTTTCCTTGCTGAGGGCCTATAGATGTGCTGTATAAGGGACACATTTTTAATGGGTCAGTTTGGAGCTTGATAAAGTTGTCTCTGTGCATGCAACATTAGTTAAGTAATTGAGGTGAAAGCCTTTGAGAGCTTTTCACAATTCAAACTCTGGAACTTGATACACGGAGCAAACCCCCCGCTCTAGCGCCAACGCTGCCTCCCCTTGCTCGGCATCCTGGAGGCAGAGGACCCAGCGTCTGCCAGAAGCCAGACAGACCCCCGGCAGGCCGAGACCCGCGGCAAAGTCACCGGGACGTCCCCCCTGCCATTCACAGGGAGGAAAGTCCAGAGGCACCTATCCCGCTGGGGCGGTTGAATGACCTGTTTGCTCAAATAACCAAGTTGAAGTCCGGAATTTTACACAAGAAAAAAAAGCTAAGACTCATCTGTTGATTTAAGTTTCTTCTAAAATAAAATAATGCATAACACACAACTTTGCTAAAAATAAGTCTAGAATCAGCATCCGTTTTTTAAAAAAGTTCTATTTTAAGGACAAATGGTAATCAGGTTAGCGGCAATTTGTTCGTGCGACGCCCCCACACTGCCTTTTGCAAAACCCGGAGCCTTGCGGGGCGCCTCGGGCCTCCCAGGGTCCCGCACCCAGACCCCGGCGGAACTCCGGCAGCGGGCCGCGGTGGGGGGCGGCGCCAGGACTCCGCGGAGAGCCACCCTCGGCCTGGGCGGGGTCAGGCCGGCGGCGGTCACGTGTCGCGGGGGCGGGCGGCCCGGGGCGGGCGGCCCGGGTATATAGCCAGGCGTCTGCCCGCCCGCCCTTTGAACGCCGTAGGTGTTGCTGCTGCGGGACTTTCGAGACTCTGGGGTCTTCGCCTCTTGATTGCTGTCCGCTGGTGGGTGTGCGCCCCCTCTGTGATCAGTGACCTGCCCGGGGCTCGCGGGGCGCTAAGCTGGACCGCGTGGGGTGGTGGCCGGTGGGGTCTGCCCGCCTCAGGGCCTTTGATGGGAAGGGCGGCCACCTGGGCCTGCACCTTCAACACTGAAATTTGTTCGTTTTTTCTGCCAGCTGCTTTAGTACCGTTGTAGCTTCTTGGCTTGGTTGCAGAGTAACATTTTTCATTTATCGCGAAAGAACGTTATTTAAAAGGAAATGCGTTCGAACGTCGTCTTAAAGCAGAATTTAATGGAGTGCGCAGGGACAACGGGGCAGTGGATGCTGGCGCCTGACTTCCGCCTTCAGCGGGCTCTTATCGTTCCTTGTAGAAGTGGGATCCGTGGTGGCCAGAGGGTGAACTAGTTAGCCTGGAGGTAGTGGACAGCGGGCTGTGATGGTTCCTATAACTGCCCAGCTCTGCTGCTGAGCAGTGAGGCAGTTTTGTGTTGGTGTGAGTCGTTGGGAACACTAAATTTACATTTAAAAGCGCCCTGAAACATTTCTCAATTCCTAGGAGCACCTTTTTCCTCCCGTGCTTGGTCACCACCAAACTAGTTTCTTTGACAAGCAAGGAATAAATCCCCCCTCCTCCTGGCTCCCCAGTGTGCTCCACCTAAATAGTCCTCACTGTCCAAGATGTCTTCTTTAAATCTCTCTGTAGTTTTAACCTGGAGTTTAACTTGGTTAGCACTTTTGTCAACAGATATTCCCCTTCAAAAGACATTTCTAGTATCCTGGTGAAGAAACAATACAAAAATTTCAGCAGCAGGTTTGCTTTTCCCGGCAGAGCCTGTTCTCTATTGAAAGTTTACAAAGGAGCCCTGAAACTTTGCTCAGATGGTGTTGCCCAAGGGAAAGCTCTCTACTAGAGGGAGGGAAGAAGTGCAAAAGACTACACTGACCTACCTCATCTTGCATTTTTCTCTACTTGAAATTAGCATTAGCTTGGGTTGGGGAGTGAATCTGGGAGAGTCTTATCTTAGTGTCCTAAAATAAGTTTGTCTTTTGCAGATTTCTTTCTCTAGGAAGAAAAATGGTGTCTGGTGCAGTTGATCCACAACCGGTATGAATTTTAAATAGATGTTTCTTGATTCCTTCCCCTCCCCCTGTTTTGAGAAGTTAAACCTCTCTCCTTGTTGGTTGCAGAGTGTAGTGACGAGGGTGGCCAACCTACCCTTGGTGAGCTCCACCTATGACCTCGTCTCCTCGGCTTATGTCAGTACAAAGGATCACTATCCTTACTTGAAGTCTGTGTGTGAGTTGGCGGAGAAGGGCGTGAAGACCATCACATCTGTGGCTGTGATGGGCGCCCAGCCCATCATCCAGAAGCTAGAGCCACAAAGTGAGTTCTGATTTTCCTTCAAAATTTGGTCCAAGGGACCTTTTAGAAGTGAGTCCAGAGGCAGTTTGAATGGGGTAAATGTCAGCCTAGATAGAGCCCTGAGCACACAGTGTCAGCATCAGGGAATCCTCAACCTTTCCTGAGGCACATACTACCTTTGTTCAGAAACTGCAGGTTGACCCTCACTGTTATAGAAGGCCTGCTTTATAGCAATAGCAGATGTTCATGATAACTTTTTAAAAATCCACCCCCAACCCCATATTCTTTTTTTTTTTTTTTTTTGTATTTTTCTGAAGCTGGAAACAGGGAGGCAGTCAGACAGACTAGCACACCCACCAGGGGGCGATGCTCTGCCCATCCGGGGCGTCGCTCTGTCGCGACCAGAGCCAAGGAGCCATCCCCAGCGCCGGGGCCATCTTTTGCTCCAATGGAGCCTCGGCTGCGGGAGGGGAAGAGAGAGACAAAGAGGAAGGAGAAGGGGAGGGGTGGAGAAGCAGATGGGCGCCTCTCCTGTGTGCCCTGGCCGGGAATCGAACCCGGGACTTCCGCACACCAGGCCGATGCTCTACCACTGAGCCAACCGGCCAGGGCCCCATATTCTTATATATTGGTAACTGAGGTCACAAGGAAGGCCGGTGTGTGAACTGAAGTTGACTGCCTTGGGACCAGTGTACTTGAACTGCTTTAAAAAGAACGTCTTTATTGAGATAATTTAACATACCATCCAAGTCACCCACTTAACATGTACAAGGCAATGGTTTTTCTAAGTATATTTACAGAGTTTTGCAAGCATCACCACAATCAATTTTACAGCATTTGTATCACCCTAGAAAGGAACCTCACACCAGTTTCTTTTTGAATAATGAAAAAAATTTGATATGATATGGTGATAGTTGCTCAACATATCTGTACTTCATTTCTTTTTATTATGAACTAATCTATTATGTGGTTAAATCATATTTTATTCATTCATCAGTTGATGGATATTTGTGTGCTTTTACGTTTTGGCAATTAGAATAATGATGAGTGCTACTGTGAACATTTGTGTAGACACATTCTCAGTTCTCTTAGGTAATATACCTAGGAATGGAATTGCTGGGTCATGTCACTATTTGAGGAACTAACTGCCAGACTATTTTCCAAAGTGGTTTACCATTTTACATTCCCACTAGTGATGTTATCAGGTTTTTCCACGTGAGCCCCCCCCCCTTTTTTTTGACAGAGAGAGAGATGAGAAGTATCAATTCTTGGTTGTGGCACGTTAGCTGTTCATTGATTGCTTTCTCATATGTGCCTTAACCGGGTGTGAGGGGGGCTACAGCAGAGTGAGTGACCCCTTGCTCAAGCTAGCGACCTTGGGCTTCAAGCCAGTGAACTTTGGGCTCAAGCCAGTGACCCTGAGCTCAAGCTGGCAACTTCCGGATTTTGAACCTGGGTCCTCTGTGTCCCAGTCCAATGCTCTATCCACTGCGCCACCTCCTGGTTAGGCCGCATGAACCCTTTTGAATGAAGGCTTAAATCATTCCCCCAGCCCTGACTGGATTGCTCCATTGGTTGGAGTGCCATCCTGATGGGCAAAGGTTGCCAGTTTAGATCCCTGGTCTGGGCACATTGATGTTTCTGTCTCTCTCCCCTCCTCTCTCTTAAAAAAAAAAAATCAATAAAAAAATAAAATAAAGGAATAAATAATTCCCCCAAATAATTAAGTCATGGACTTTTCTGGAGTATAGGGAACTGTGAGAGACCAGATTTCCAGCTCTGCTACTTCCCAAATTAATTTAGGACAAGTGCTTGGCTTGGTCATCATTAGAGGGAAGCTTGGACTAAAATCTAGGCCTTGTGGGAAGATCCAGGGTGCTGTTAGCATACCATTTCCTGTTGCTACATAATTAAGTGTAAGTAGGAGTTAAACTAGCATGGAAATACTAATTTTGAGTTCTCAGATACTTTATTCTCTGAATGAAGGTTCAGGTGAAGCCTAGCTTCTCTTGGCATTAATCTTAGGAGCCAGCAGATGAGGAAGAAGTTTCTTAGCCAACTTCCTACATGGCTCACACTCCTGCCTGCTCCTCCCCTCCCCCTTATTTCCCTGTCAGTAGAAGAATGTAGCCAGCAGCCTCCTGAGCTTTATTTCCCTGTCTACACTTTTTTTTTTTTTTTTTTTGGTGGCAGAGACAGAGTCAGAGAGAGGGACAGACAGGAAGGGAGAGAGATGAGAAGCATCAGTTGTTCGTTGCAACTCCTTAGTTGTTCATTGATTGATTTCTCATATGTGCCTTGACCGGAGGGCTACAGCAGACCCAGCGATCCCTTGCTGGAGCCAGCGACCTTGGGTTCAAGCTGGTGAGCCTTGCTCTAACTAGATGAGCCCGCACTCAAGCTGGCCTCCTCAGGGTCTCGAATTTGGGTCCTCCACGTCCCAGTCCGATGCTCTATCCACTGCGCCACCACCTGGTCAGGCTCCCTATCTACACTTTTAACATTTTCCCCATTTGTGATTCTTCCAGTTACTGTTGCCAATACCTATGCCTGTATGGGGCTAGACAGGATTGAGGAGAAACTGCCCATTCTGAATCAGCCAACAAACCAGGTGAGCTTGGGACAAGATTGCTGAGGCTTCCCACCTTCCTCATTTTCATGTTCCATCTGTTTAGCATAACTGGTTCCCATGTGGTGTTCGCTAAATGCAGAGGTGGTATACAGAACCTTTCCCTACTTGGTGTCTGAGAACACATCCAGGAAGATGAAGGAACATACATGTCTGCCTATAACAGCCTGACAGATTTAATATCTGTTTACCTCATTTGCTCCTCCATCAACCCTTGAGTGGTGGCAGATGGGGCTAATATACTTGATAAGGAAATTGAGCCTCATCAATTCTTAGTGACTTGCCCAGGACCTAAAGCTATAAAGTGAAAGGGCTAGAGAGTGAAAGAAGAATTCTTTAACTTTTCAATCATGCTGCCTTAGTTAAAACCTTAAATATGTATTTATGCCTTTATTTCTCACCAGCCAAGTGGTCTGCTTTTCTACTTGTAGGTTGTTGCCAATGCCAAAGGTGCTGTGACTGGGGCAAAAGATGCTGTGGCGACCACTGTGACTGGGGCCAAGGATTCTGTGGCCAGCACGATCACCGGGGTGATGGATAAAACCAAAGGAGCAGTGACTGGCAGTGTGGAGAAGACCAAGACCGTGGTCAATGGCAGCATTAACACAGTCATGGGGAGTCGGGTGATGCAGCTGGTGAGCAGTGGAGTAGACAATGCGCTCACCACGTCAGAGCTGCTGGTAGACCAGTACCTCCCTCTCACTGAGAAAGAACTTGGTAAGTGGATGTTTGTCTTGAAATAATGTTGCATATCTTAAAGCAACTTTGTGTGTGTGTATATGTGTGAGTGACAGAGACAGAGTGAGACAGAGAGAGGGCCAGATAGGGACAGACAGATCGGAAGGGAGAGAGATGAGAAGCATCAATTCTTCGTTGTGGCACCTTAGTTTCTCATTGATTGCTTTCTCATATGTGCCTTGACCAAGGGGCTACAGCAGACCAAGTGACCCCTTGCTCAAGCCAGCGACCTTGGGCTCAAGCTGGTAAGCCACACTCTAACCAGATGAACCCACACTCAAGCTCCGTGTCCCAGTCTAATGCTCTATCCACTGCGCCACTGCCTGGTCAGATTTAAAGCAACCTTTTAAATCAGCTTTCATTGAGATACACCTTATTGATCAAAAAAGTCACCATTTTCATACTAAATTTACAGTTGCACAACCATGACCTTAGTCCTGTTTTTGGATATGTCTGTCACCCTAAGAGATCCTTCATGCCTGAATCTCCATTATGTCTCTCAGACAATCATTAATCTTTCTGTCTTTATAGAGTTTCTTTCTTAAAACAATCTTAAGTTTCACATTGAATTATACACAGTAAGTTTTGAAACTTAAGGAGAAATTAGCCTAGAGAAATATTTTCTACAAATGGATAGTCCTCAGTGGGCTGCTTTACAGAATCATTAAACATTTGGGGCTGCTATATTCCAGTACTGTGTTTCCCAAGAAGCTCGCTCGAGTGGGAAGCGACATGTGTAGGTGAACCTGTCAGATGCAGTGATATGTTCTGGGTAGTCAAGCTGTGCAGTAGACATGAGCTGTCTTAGGGAAATGAGTGCATAATTAATTGGTAGGTGGGTGGGTACAATTGACAAAATCAAGATCCAAGTTAGAGTCCAGGGCTTGTTACTTACATCTCTGATCCCTTATGTTTTGGGGGGTTTTTTTTGTCCCTTATTTCTAACTTCAGAAAAAGAAGCAAAAAAAGTTGAAGGATTTGACACTGTTCAGAAGCCAAGTTATTATATTAGGCTGGGATCTCTGTCTACCAAGCTCCGCTCCCGTGCCTACCAGCAGGCTCTCAACAGGGTGAAGGAAACTAAGCAAAAAAGCCAAGAGACCATTTCCCAGCTCCATTCCACTGTTAGCCTGGTGAGTGCAAGTTCATTTAAAGGTATCTGAAGTGTGTTCATTTACCGCAAGGGATGTGAGTAAATGTGATTATAAAATCCAAGAACTGTAATTTTACTTTATGAACAACTCAATAGGAAAATGAGCAAAGAATGTACGGACAGCTCACAGAAAAGGAAGTATAAATAGCTGCAATATATGAAGTGATGTTAATCTTACTTTGAGGGGTCAAATTACAGATGCCTCTCTTTTTCTAATGCATTGAGCAAGTGTGATGCTGTGGGCAGTGGTGGAGAGAAAGGTGTACTTGGACTTCTGGAAGATGTGAGGGACGGTTCTAAGGTTTTAAGCATACCTATTCCTTGGCAGTTTTAGAAATTTATCCCACAGATATGTGTGGTGGTTTAGAGTTGCAAAAGACTCTAAACAGTGCATATCAACTAATAGGGAATGAATTAAATTGATGTATCACAAAAGGCTGTTGTGTAGCCATTAGAGATTGCCAAGTTACAGAACTGAAAGTACTCTACTGCCATTCCTGGAAGGGGAAATGGGCAGCTGACAACAGGGAAGAGGACTTTTTAATTTCTTTCTTTGTAATTTTTTTTTTTAACTTTAGTAAGAGGAGTGGAGGCAGAGAGACAGACTCCTGCATGCACTCTGACCAGGATCTACCTGACAGGCCCACTGGGGGCAATGCTCTGCCCGTCTGGGGCTGTTGCTCTGTTGCTCAGCAACTGAGTCATTTTTTTAGCACCTGAGGTAGAGGCCATGGAGCCATCATCAGCGCCCTAGGCCAACTCGCTCGAACCAATCGAGCCGTGGCTGTAGGAGGAGAAGAGAGAGAGACAAAGAAGAGGGAGGGGGAGGAGAGGGGAAAGGGAAAGGGTGGAGAAGCAGGTGGTCATTTCTCCTATGTGCCCTGGCCGAGAATCCAACCTGGGACAGCCACATGCTGGGCCAACACTCTACCACTGAGCCAACCAGCCAGGGTGTAATTTTTTCTTATATTTTACACATAAATATTAAATTTCAATTGCCTTACTTAAGCTAAACTGGAGGTAAATTTGGAGGAGACAGTGGTTTGATAGTTCAATAGAGGCAGTGAAGAACTAGGATTACTTGATAATAATAATGACAGCAGGGATTGCTCCCCTTAAACTCTTGAGGATATTCTTGGCTTTTATGATCTATGACTTACATCATAGATCTGAGAACAGGCTGACACGAATGTCTGACTAGTTCCCTTGTTTTGTTTCAATGTGCTCTAGATTGAATTTGCCAGGGAGAATGTGCACAGCGCCAACCAGAGACTTCAGGATGCTCAGGATAAGCTGTATCTCTCCTGGCTGGAGTGGAAGAGAAGCATCGGCCACGATGACACTGATGAATCCCACTGTGCTGAGGTAAGACGGCCGGGTTGCAGCCATCCACAGCCGTTTCTGAACAAGTCAGCCAGCCTTTTATTTCAATTTTCCTGTTATTCCTCTTAAAATACGCTTCAGCGAAAGTTTGAACAGAAAAGCAAAACTGCAGTCACTTTAACAACCTACTTGTTTGACCTGTGATGGCGCAGTGGGTAGAAGCATCAACCTGGAATGCTGAGGTCACCGGTTCGAATCCCCAGGCTTGCCTGGTCAAGGCACATATGGGTGTTGATGCTTACTGCTCCTCCTCCCCTTCTCTCTGCCTCTCCTCTCTCTAAAATGAATAAATCTAAAAATAATAATATAAAAAACAAACAAATAAAACAATAACCTACTGATATGCATATTGCCCCTAATAGGATACTGTAATGAGAATCATGGGCGTTTCAGTACAGATTAACAGGGATATAGGCGTTTTTATTGTCATGGTGTTTTTTGACAGCGTAAAAAACGAGTTATGAGACTGTATAGGAAAAGTATCAGTCTTAGGGTGAGGGTGGGTGAGTCAGATGACTTCCTGGAGGAGATGAGTGTTAAAGTGGGACTGAATGGAAGAATAAACTAGGTGAAAGGTCAGTAAGGGCATTAACATTCCAGACAGAAGAAATTGCATGTTGTAGTCCTTGAAAGTGATTCTTTAGGTTCCAAAAGCTAGTATACATGTCAATGAAATGTGAATAAAAATACTGCTGTGCTCAGGGTTGTTACGAGGATTTTTAAAAGTTGGAAGAACCCATATATATGGTGGACACATAACCAGCTTATTGTAATTGAAGTAATTCATACATAGCATTGTTGGGTCCATTCCTAATTTTAAACTTGTTTTATTTTTAGCACATTGAGTCACGTACTCTTGCTATTGCCCGAAACCTGACTCAGCAGCTGCAGACCACGTGCTCCACCCTCCTGTCCAACATCCAAGGGTTACCACAGAACATTCAAGATCAGGCCAATCACTTGGCGGTGACGGCTGGAGACATCTATGCAGTGTTCCGCAATGCTGCCTCCTTTAAAGAAGTGTCTGATGGCTTCCTCACTTCTAGCAAGGGACAGCTGCAGAAAATGAAGGAATCTTTAGATGATGTGATGGATTATCTTGTTAACAACACACCCCTCAACTGGCTGGTAGGTCCCTTTTATCCTCAGATAACCGAGTCTCAGAATACTCAGGACCGAGGTACAGAGGACACAACCAGCCAGGAGGCCCAGAAATCTGAGCACAAAACATACTAGTGTTGTCCCTGTCACCAGTACATGGTGCAGCCAGCCAGATGACAGACACCTTCTGTTACGTTGAAATTAACCTGCTAGACAACTCTGGGGAAACAGCTAGTTAGGAAAAAGTACCCTTTATTATTGTCATTTCCAACTGGATTAAAATCTTTAAAGATTAGCAGATGAGTTCTTTTGTTTACCTGGCTGGTAAGAAAAGAATGATATGCCAGAGCCCAGTTAGAGGTCACAAAAAGTTACATTGCATTGATGTCTCATTCTGTTGCCACTGTTGCTGTCTGTCTGTATTGAATAAAAACCCCTTCGTGTGGGCTGTCACATGAGCTGGTGTCGACTCCAGTTTGGTCTGAGCAGGCCTTGTCATTGGTTTGTCTCATAATGCATGCTTGTACAACTTTCATTTTTTTTTTTTTTTTAATTCCCATAAAGGAATGCCTCCTGTGAGTTCAATAAAATTCACTGCAGAATAGATCAGTTTTATGCTGTGTATTCCATGTGCTTTGTGTGTTGCTTTCATAGAGCTGCTTGACCTGTGTGACAAGGTTATTAATACACATACATGAATTCCGGTTAACTTGTTAGAGGGAATTTGACAGTGTAGTAACATTGGAAGACTAATGTCAAAAATGGAATGTTTGATGATAGGGTCAGGTTTTAAATAACTGAAAAACTAATGTGCATATAAAGATTTTACTGGTTGCCTTCATGTGCCCATTTACTGGCCTCCTTGAAAAGTGGGTTTTCAAGGCAGTAGAGGACGTGACTGATTACCTTGCTGAAAAGGAATCAAAGCTGAAGGTGAGCAAGTAAGTGACTGTCTGCATCAGTCTCACTAAAGGCAGGTGGCATGTCTCGCCAGCGTCCGTTTAAACCGTGACCCCTGGAGTGAGGATGTTCAGTGTCCAGGTTCAGGTGGACTAACTTACTGTGTTGTCACTGACTTTGGGGAGAAAGTCACTAACAGTTGTTGGTAAGAAACCTTTAGAATATCTCATGAGACTAATCAAAAGTAAGAAGACTTTGGACCCCTTGTAGAAAAGGGTTCGTCTTACCTCTTGCCTAAGGTGGTCAAACTTTTAATCCCTTCAATGTTGGTCATTTACTTAGGAAATATCATAAATCTTATTTAAAAAGCTTTAGTATGTTAAACTGTTTCAAAAACAATCTTAGAATTTGTGAAATAGAACCACATGCCTCTGCCTGTCCTTACTAAAAGGTTAGCAAGGCCGCCCTTCAGCAGAACCAAAGTCTAAATCTAAGTTGTCTCTTCTCTATCCCAGTTCACCTCTTTGTCCCATGAAAACGAGGAAGCAGCACATACCTTTACATGCACTGGTGTGAGTCTATCAAAACTAAGTTATAGCCTGACCAGGCTGTGGCGCAGTGGATAGAGCGTCGAACTGGGATGTCAAGGACCCAGGTTCGAGACCCCGAGGTCACCAGCTTGAGCACGGGCTCATTTGATTTGAGCAGAAGCTCACCAGCTTGGACCCAAGGTCGCTGACTCGAGCAAAGGGTTACTTGGTCTGCTGAAGGCCCGCGGTCAAGGCACATATGCAAAAGCAATGAACAACTAAGGTTTTGCAATTTGCAACGAAAAACTAGTGATTGATGCTTCTCACCTCTTCGTTCCTGTCTGTCTGTCCCTGTCTATCCCCCCCCCCCGTCTCTAAAAAAAACAAAACTAAGTTATAGAGCTAACTTTTCCCCTTGAGGTAGCTCCAGGACTCAGTAAACTGGTGAGTTGAATTGAAGGGAAGGGACTCACTGAGATTCTAAGGAGCTTCTGGTTTCTGGGAAGGTGGGACTATAAACTGTCCTGATGTATGGGCTTAGATAGAGCCTGCCCATTTGCTTGCCTGGCTGCCTGTGCCCAGGGATGGCGTTTTCTAGAGCCTCTAAAACTTTTTTTTGTGTGTATTTTTCTGAAGTTGGAAACGGGGAGGCAAACAGACTCCTGCATGAGCCCGACCGGGATCCACCCGGCATGCGCACCAGTGGGCGATGCTCTGCCCATCTGGGGCCTTGCTCTGTCGCAACCAGAGCCATTCTAGCGCCTGAAGCAGAGGCCATGGAGCCATCCTCAGTGCCTGGGCCAACTTTGCTCAATGGAGACTTGGCTGCGGGAGGGGAAGAGAGAGACAGAGGAAGGAGAGGGGGAGGGATGGAGAAGCAGATGGGCGCTTCTCCTGTGTGCCCTGGTGGGGAATCGAACCCAGGACTCCATGCCAGGCTAACGCTCTACCACTGAGCCAACCCGCCAGGGCTAGAGCCTCTAAAACTTTTTACTTTAGTTCAAATTGGACAGCACCCTGCTCCTCTGCCTCAAAATTCCAAGGCTGATATTCTGTGGTTTATTTTAATTGGTTGAAAAATTAATATACTGTAGCATTCTTTTTTAAATTAATTATTTATTGAATTTATCAGGGTGACATTAATAAAATTATATAGGTTTCAGGTGTACAATTCTATTATAGCTTTCTCACTTGAACATAACCTTTTGCATTTCCCCATCATAAAAGTTACAGTGCCAACTGAATTGTTTGTGAAAAGATGTTTCAAAGCTATTCTTTGTGAGCAAGACAGTATAAAGAAAAGCTCTCAGCATCTGGAAAAACACCACTAGTCTTTGCTTTTTGCTGTGAGCTACACACACTGGTGGTGGTTTTGTCTGTCTTTGTGTCTCAAGTTTGTGCCTAAATGCATTTCACTCTATTGTCAACATGTCTCAAAATTTGTGGTGGTCTTGCAACTTAAATTTTATTGTATAAACTGGCAATTTTGGTTTAACAGACTTTTTCCCAAGAAGGACAATATTTTTAAATCTTTTTTTTTCTTTTTTTCTTTATTCATTTTTAGAGAGGAGAGAGAGAGGGAGAGAGAGAGAGACAGAGAGAGAGAGAAGGGGAGAGGAGCTGGAAGCATCAACTTCCATATGTGCCTTGACCAGGCAAGCCCAGGGTTTTGAACCGGCGACCTCAGCATTTCCAGGTCGATGCGTTATCCACTGCGCCACCACAGGTCAGGCAAGAAAAACAATATTTTTGAGGAAACAAGCTAAGCCCAGCACAGTAACTACGGCAGGTTTTAAACATTTAGCTGGTGTGTTGTGTCAGAATGTTTGAGGATGTGTTTCCCTTTGCATGTAATAATAATGTGGCCTTTATGGTTAATTCTGGGTGAAAAAAATCAAAGGAATGTGTTGTACTAGCCGTTAATCTCTTAGCCTTAGTTTTCTCATCTATCATAACATTAGTGATGCCTCAACAGATGGAAGTGATATGTTTCAGGATGGGCTGTCTTTTTCTATTTTTGCAGTAGAGGCATGGGGGCACCATTTGGGAGACAGTGACGTGTATCTTTAACTTCCTAGTTCAGGTGTATGTACTATAAGGTCATGATTAGTAAAATATTTCCATTTTAAGGCATTATCAGTATTGAAAACCAAAAAAATAAAATAAAAAAGGAAAAACTAAAATTTGGTTTGCCTGAGATATATCTTTTAGAATATCATTTAGCTCATGGAAGTGACAGGGAAGGAGAAAGAAGGAGCAGGGTAAATATTTGTGCATGTATCTCTCAGGTCTGGGGGGATGGAGAGGAGGGCCTCTTGCCAACCTGACCTTCCTGAGCTCTCACGGACTTGGGGGACTGGGTCAGTTGGGCCTTGGTTCTGATCCAGTTTCAGGAGTGAGCAAGCACTGAGGCCTGCAAGGATGATGGTCTTGTAAGATGTCCCTGCTCTATAACCAAAGTATTGCTTATATCTCAATGTGGCACCTTCATGCCATAGGTATCCACCACCCCAGAAGGTATCCGATATGTCCACAGTAACCATTTGGTAAGGAAAAGATACTGAATCATCCCACTGTTGAGTATTTAAGGTTCTAGTCTAACCTGTAGCAGCCCACTTCATCTGAATGATGATAAAAACTGGAAAGGTAATAGCATCAAACTGTTCAGAAAGAAGTTTTTTCAGGCATAAGGTCAGCTTAAGCCCAAGACATATTTTCTCATGTCTTCCCTGTTCTTCTTGCTTACCTTTTGAGATTCTGATGCCATTCGCCCATGTTTTAGAAGTTACTGATTCCTCAAAGAAATGGTGTCAACTGGACCCTCACTGGGATAGGCCCAGGTTCTCATTTTAGTGCTGGTGAGGGTTGAAGCCTTCTTTTCTTTCTTTTTAAATTAATTTTTTCCTTTTTAAATTTATTTTTCTTGGGTGAAGCCTTCTTGATCACCGTCCAGCTGGGGCTGAGCTGAGCTGGGAGGTAGGGGTGGGGTACTCAAGTGGAAAAGGCTGAAAAGGAAACACATCCTCAGTTGGTGCTGAGGTGGTGAGAAGCAGGCAGCCTATTGAGTTTGTGAGATTGCCAAATAATATAATACATCTTTAGCTTGATTGTCAGTAGGATGACTAAATGAAATGATAGGAAGGCAGTGTGAAAGGAAATGTTTGGAGGAGGGGGTACAGAATTGCCTGGGATTCTTCCATGCTTGATGTCCTTAAACTAGGCTTACAGAAATAAAATAATAAAGTGGGCTTGCAAATTAGAGAGAAATGGATTATAATGTGATGAAAGACTTTGAATCTCATAGGGGAGTCTAGTCTTGATGAAGAAATAACGTTCTAGGTTATTTATCTTGGTGATGGTTTTTTGTTTGTTTTTTTTTGTTGTTGTTTGTTTTTTTACAGAGGCAGAGATAGACAGGGACAGACAGAAATGGAGAGAGATGAGAAGCATCAATCATCAGCTTCTCGTTGCGCGTTGCGACTTCTTAGTTGTTCATTGATTGCTTTCTCACATGTGCCTTGACCGTGGGCCTTCAGCAGACCGAGCAACCCCCTGCTGGAGCCAGCGACTTTGGGTCCAAGCTGGTGAGCTCTTTGCTCAAGCCAGATGAGCCTGCGCTCAAGCTGGCGACCTCGGGGTCTCGAACCTGGGTCCTACTGCATCCCAGTCCGACGCTCTATCCACTGCGCCACCACCTGGTCAGGCTTGGTGATGGTTTTATGAAAGTGCTGTTTTAGAGAGCCATATCAAAGATACTAAAGCCATATCATAATATGTACATTTTGGGCTAACACTGAAAATATCTAGTTGGTGCATTCATTTGTTAGAGACAATGTGAATATGTAGGTAGTTACATTACTATATATACCTGCATTTAAAAATGATTCAATTCAATATTTGAGTTTATAATAGTATAAGGCATTACTCTGCCTTGCTGAGAATGTAAATACTAGACACTGTCCTCAAAAGACTTATAAAAGTCTTAGGGGAAAATTATTGAACACTCAAGAAATATCCTGGTATAGAAATCTATTTGTCCTTTACTTTTAACAGCCCCAGGTAGCTAATTTTTAAATTCCCTGACTTTATTACAAAACCAACTTGCAAAATATAACATTTTAGTAATAGGCTGTACAGACCAACAATTTGAGTTTTTTTGTTTGTTTGTTTGTTTGTTTGTTTTTGTTTTTTGTTTTTTTTTTCATTTTTCTGAAGCTGGAAACAGGGAGAGACAGTCAGACAGACTCCCGCATGCGCCCGACCGGGATCCACCCGGCACGCCCACCATGGGGCGACGCTCTGCCCACCAGGGGGCGATGCTCTGCCCATCCTGGGCGTCGCCATATTGCGACCAGAGCCACTCTAGCGCCTGAGGCAGAGGCCACAGAGCCATCCCCAGCGCCCGGGCCATCTTTGCTCCAATGGAGCCTTGGCTGCGGGAGGGGAAGAGAGAGACAGAGAGGAAAGCGCGGCGGAGGGGTGGAGAAACAAATGGGCGCTTCTCCTGTGTGCCCTGGCCGGGAATCGAACCCGGGTCCTCCGCACGCTAGGCCGACGCTCTACCGCTGAGCCAACCGGCCAGGGCCAACAATTTGAGTTTTAAGTTTTATTGACTTAAGTGAAAGAGAACACTAACAAGTTTTATCTCCTCTGAGGGGGAATAAAGTTCTGATATCTTCTAGAACTTAATAAAGTAGTGAATTGACTTTTCATTATTAATTGACATTTTACCAAAGTAATAAATAGATTAAATGGTACTTTTGTGTAAGTATTAGTGATGAAAAATAGTTACCATTTAAATTGTTTTTATTTTTCTTGGGTATTGATGTATATACCTAGGAGTGGACTTGCTCATGGGTCATATGGTCACTCTATTTTTAAATATATTTATTTATTGACTTGAGAGAGAGGAACATCAATTTGTTGTTCTACTTAATTATGGACTCATTGGTTGCTTCTTGTATGTGCCTGACTGGGGATTGAACCCACAACTTTGGCCTATCAGGCTGTTTACTTAACCAGATGAACTAAGCAGCCAGGGTTGTTGATTACTCTGTGTTTATTTGAGGAACTGCTAGACTATTTTCCAAAGAGGCTGCAGCATTTATATTCCCACCAGGGTATGAGGATTTTTATTTCTCCGTATCTTTATCAACACTTGTTATTTGACTTTTTGATTCTAGCTAACCTTTGAAATTATAAATGAAAAAGAGTAGATATTGAGGCCCTGACCAGTTAACTCAGTGGGTTAGAACGCCATCCTGAAACACCAAGGTTGCAGGTTCGACCCCCAGTCAGGGCACATATGGGAAGTGACCAGTGTGTGTACAGCTAGGGGAACAGCAATGAATGCTTCTCTCTCTCCCTTCCTCTCTCCCACTTCCTCTCTGTCTCTCTAAAATCAATCAATAAAGAGTAGATGTTGAATAGTGAGAATCAAGCACCTTTCTTTTTTTTATTGTCTACACAGGTTAGAGCAGAGGAAAACTCAGCTAAGAGTAGCTAGTGTATCAGATTGACTCCCTTATATAAAGTGGTTTGATCAGCATGGATAAAAGCATATCATCTTCCCCAGCCCTCTCTGTCCATGCCAGGGATTATTAACTGAAAAGATGAACAAAACGCAGATTCCTGGGTTCCACCACCAGAGCTTCTGGTTAGTAGGTCTGGAGATAGTACCAGGCTTCTGCACTTTTAAAAAGCACCCCTCCCACCCTCACGAAAAAAAAAAGTCCCTAGTGATTCTATTGCAGGTGACCCACTCTCCACACTTTGAGAAACAAAGAAAATAGGAAACAAATGCTGTGAACTTGAAACAAAAATAGGGATTCCTTCTCTCCAAACAAAACCCTCTGTGTGGGCTCCATAAAATGTCTCATTTTATAAAGACCTGCTCTTAATGTATCTGCTTAATTGAATCAAATACACAAGAGTTAGTGTTGATTAATTGAATGTTGTGCAATGAGTACCAAGAATCACTTTAATTTTGTTGTGATAATGCCAACCCATTTCCTAGGCTAACAGTTCTAACCACCTCCACAGACTTTCTAGCTAAGGACAAAACATTGTTGCAAGAGAGTGTTCCTATTGTAGGGTAGAAGGTGTGCCCCACTCAAATTGTATCAAATTGTTCAGGTAAAGGATAAAGAGAGAGTAAAGCAGAACCAATAAGCTACCAACCCTCTAACTTGCAAGCACATAATCGAGCTGCATATGCAAGCTATTATGAATGGTGAGAGGTTTTTGTTAAAATCAAACCCTCAATGGGGTTAGTCTTATGTATTTCATGTTAGAGTTAATCATTACCTCTTGCATGATCCTTTTATGGCGCTATTCATAAGAATATCTTTTATATAAACAAACTAAAATTTTAGGTTTTTTTTTATTATTTCTTCAATAATTTTATCTTCTATTTCAAAATAAACCAGTTGTCATGATTCTATGTCAAGTTTACCAGCATTGCATACATACTCATCTTTACTAGGCAAGTCAAATTCCCACAGATTAATGTTTTTATTTCTGTAGTAGTAGCTTCAACTATCCAGGCACCACGACCACCACCAGCCTACTTGATGCAAATTTGAAAATGCCACCTTATCCTTAATGTGTCATGCCAACTTCTGGAAAGTCATAATAAATATGCGAATCAATAAAGTCTGATAGTAAAGGTGCCCATTGTGATTGCATGGTGAAAACCCTACGAAATATACACAGGGTCCAGGGAATCCTAGCATGGTCACTTGGTTCTCTTGAAAAGAATGTGTTGCTGGTTTCCTGGTTTTTTTTTCTCAGGGAGACACTACAGTTATTGCATTAGTTGCATTGTAAACATCTGATTCTGAGTTTGGCCTCCATCACTAATGGGCATTCACAGCAAGGGACTTCTACATTCATTCAATAGTTGTTCAGATCAATGAAAAAGGATTTATATTATAAATTTGTGAAATGATTTCTGCCACATTTCTAGATTGTCAGGCACAACAACTACATTTAAAACTCACCATGGAAACTTGATAGACTGGCTACCTGCTAGCTGCCCCACCCTCACCTAGTTCCTTTACTGCCCACAGGTAGGCTCTGAATCTAATAGAAATTAGACCCTCTGAATCATTTTGAACATATGGAAGGTGAATTATCATATGGCTCTCCTAAGTCATCTTGGGGACTAGAGCTACTTTTTTTGGTGGTCGAGGTAAAGGAAACTTTAGTGTGAAATTTTCAACCTCTGCAAAGAACTCTACTTTAGGCCAACAGTTACCTGGTACATAGGGAGCTTTAAAAGTTTTGGGGTGTGGTGGTATTTAAGGAACTAGTGAGAAAAGCTGTTGTTTATTGAGCACCTCTTACAAACTAGGTTCATCTTACTCTTATTCTTCACCTGCAACCAAATCAGTTAGGTATTTTCTTCACTTGAGAGGTGAGAGAAAAGGTAGAAAAGAGATAGGTGACAGAGTAGGGATTTAGCGCAATGTCTTACTGATGTCAGAGTTTGTATGTTTTCTCTATTCGAGCACTCCAGGCCTTTGCTAGAACAACACTGTAGCTTGTTTTTTTGTTTGAGGCCCAGAAAATCCTACTGCCCATATCTTCTGGTATTGTAGCTTCTTGTTCTATTTTACATTTATTTAAAAACAAATAAAGTGGTATTGGATGTTAAAATATACATTTACTAGAAATAGTTCAGGATAGAGAGCTAAGCAAGGTAAACTTTTAACTTAAAAAGTCTAAAATTAGCCTGACCTGTGGTGGCGCAGTGGATAAAGCGTTGGCCTGGAAATGCTGAGGTCGCCGGTTCGAAACCCTGGGCTTGCCTGGTCAAGGCACATATGAGAGTTGATGCTTCCAGCTCCTCCCCCCTTCTCTCTCTCTGTCTTTCCTCTCTCTCTCTCTCTCTCTCTTTGTCTCTCCCTCTCCTCTCTAAAATGAATAAATAAAAAATTTTTAAAAATTAAAAAAAAAATAATTCTCTCCATACTTAAAAAAAGTCTAAAAGTACAATTGTTGACTTGCCTGGCTGATGTTCTAAATTCACATATATAAATATTGCTGGCTTTTGTGGATGCCGGGTTGTATATTATCTTTGCAAAGTAAACATTCATGAGTAGCTAGGATGCAGTTTGATCTCCCCAAACTTAAAGGCACAGGAACAAATGGTGGAAATTTGTGCCTCAAACCAGACAATCCTCTGGGCACCTGGTTCTTAGGAAAAAGTGCAGTGAAGGCTACAGTCAGGTAGGGGATCCCAATGACCAAAGCAAAATTCTTGTCTGTTTTTTGTTTGTTCGTTTGTTTGTTTTATACTATTTCAAAAATTGAGGTAAAATATAGATAGCATCAAATTTACCATTTTAGGCATTCTTAAGTGAACAATTCAGTGTCATTAACTATATTCACAATGTTGTACAACCATCAGCACTATGCATTTTCAGAACTTTATCCTCATCCCAAGTAATAAAGTTTATACCCATTCAACAGTAACTCCTCATTTTCCCTCTCCCTCTGTTTTATGATGGATTTTCTTAGTTAGTTGTTTTGCCTCTGTTAAGCAGTAAGATAATTTTTTCCCTCTGCTTTCAAGATTCCAGACCTTAGAAATTTATTATAAATTTATTACTGGCCTGACCTGTGGTGGCGCAGTGAATAAAGCATCGACCTGGAATGCTGACATTACCAGTTCGAAACCCTGGGCTTGCCCTGTCAAGGCACATATGGGAGTTGATGCTTCCAGTTCCTCCCTCCTTCTCTCTCTTCCTCTTTCTCTTCTCTCTAAAATGAATAAAATCTTAAAAAGAAAAGAAATTTATTATACCCTACTTATTTTCTGCTTCTAATCTGCTTTTGGCTAAGAAACGTTACTTCAGTTATCACAATTGTATGTAAAGTAAGAATTAATAGAACGTCTTTTTTTTTTTTTTGAGGTTCTTAACAGTTTTTTTTATAAATAAATTTTTATTAATTTTAATGGGGTGACATCAATAAATCAGGGTACATATATTGAAAGAAAACATGTCCAGGTTATCTTGTCATTCAATTCTGTTGCATACCCATCACCCAAAGTCAGATTGTCCTCCGTCACCTTCTATCTAGTTTTCTTTGTGCCCCTCCCCCTCCCTCCCTAATAGAACTTCTAATCCCTAAAAACTTTCCAATGAAGAAAAGAGCTAAGATTTTGATGGCTATTTCACCTATTAAAGGAACTTTTGCTTCCTAAGTTCCTAGACATTTCCAAGGGGTTTACATTATTAGAAGTCAGGCTTATAAAAAAAAGTGGGTCATTATTATTTTTAAGAGAATAATAGATTAATAGATACATGAACAACCAGAAATGCTTTATATCTTGTATTTTCAAAAGATTTAATTTAATATGTCCACCACTAGTCAGTTTCCATTAAAAGAGAAGTTTCCTTAGTGCTTTTATTGTATGAATGAATGTGAGGAATAAGACTATAAGTGCCTTGTCAGAGAACACTAGTGTGGACAAAGTAAGGTTCACCCTCATGCAATAGGTAATGTCTCTCTATGAGCTCACCTGACCTGAGAGCTTACTTCATTAGTGTTTGTTTTAATATCCAAGATTCTTCTTTTACAGGTATTTGATTTCACTGTCATAGACTTGACATCTGAGACTGATGAAATTCCAGATATTATAGCTTTGGAAGAAGAGGATGGATCAGATCATTCACATGCTAATAACCCTGAATCTTCTCAGGGTGAAATATTGAAAAACTAACAAGAAAATACTTCTTTGGCTGAATACAAAATTTGAGTCACATTAAACTTCATGTTTGCACATGTGTTTAATCTTGTGCCTTTGGAGATTAATCTATTGAGGGTTAGTCTATTTTTTGATTACTTGGTCTTAATAGTAATGAAACATTGTTCTAAACTTTGAGATTCTAGTTTTTTGTCTTATATCACTTAATATAATCCTTCAAAGTTTAATCATTGAAATGCCTATAATAAAAATTGGTCTGTATAATCTTGAATCATTGTGCCTGTGTTTGTACTGATATAGCAAACATTGGGTATGTGTGTGTTTTGTTTTACCTCACAGGATACATTTCTACTTCTTCTGGTAACAGAACTTTTGTGACTTTTTTGGCAGGATTGGGAGAGTTGTCTCAGTGGATATGCTGGTCAAGGTGTTTTTGCTTTCCCCTAGTCTAGGAGTGGGTATATGATTGAAAACAGATCAACCAGGAGGAAGAATATCATGATGGGTAGAAGCTTAGACTCTGTGTTCTAACCTTGGCTCTGCCACTTACCATCTGTGTGTCCTTAAACAAGTTACTTAATTTCCGTGTACTTCAATTTCTTCAACTGTAAAATGGGGATAATAGTAGGTTTTTCATGAAGAAACAATGAATTAACATATGTGAAAGCCTAGAGCAATGCCTGGCACAGAGCAGCATTACTTATGTATTAGTTAAGTAAGTTGTAGAAACAATGGCCAGCCCAGTAGTGATAAGTATTTCTAGTGTCAGATTGTAGTTTTGAAATTCCTTTTCCCATTAAAAGAAATTAGGGCTTCTAGGAGAAATGGCTGGTTTCAGGTCTGAGGAAATGTACAAAATGAGCTTTGAACTTCTTTTTATTCCAGGTAGCAAGGAAACCAATTTGAAGAGGTTCCCATTGACCCAAGATGGGACTTCAATTAGGATAATAATTTCAATAGATTAAACCCTATCAAATGTGAACCTCATAAAATATTCAAATATATCATTTTATTATTTTATTTATAGTTTTAAGTGAGAGGAGGGGAGATAATGAGACAGACTCCCACATGTCCCTACTGGGATCCACGTGGCAATCCTGCCTGGGGCAAATGCTCTGCCCATCTGGGGCCATGCTTTCAATGAAGCTATTTTTAGCTACTGAGGCGAAGGCTCCATGGAGCCATCCTCAGCACCAGGACCAACACACATGAATCAATATCAATCAAGCCATGGCTGTGGGAGGAGAAGAGAGAGTGAAAGAAGAGGTAGCAGAAGGGGAGAAGCAGAGGGTTGCTTTTCCTGTGGGCCCTGACTGGGAATTGAACCTGGGACTTCCACACACTGGGTTGATGCTCTACCACTGAGACAACCAGCCAGGGCCTCAAATATGGTCCCTTTCAGGGGATGATAGCAAACCAAATCAATTCTTTATCTTGAAAACTGGTAAATAAAGGGATAGAATCAAGAATTTAGCCTTCCTTATGTCTTTACCACTAAATAAACAAATAGTAAATGAGGGAAAGCTTCTCTCATAAAGTATTCCCACTAACAAAAAGTAAATGACACCTTAGCCAGTTTGAGCTACTATAATAAAGTACTTTAGATTGAGTGGTTTAAACAACAAACTTTCACAGTTCTGGAGGCTGGAAATTTGAAATCAGGGTGCCAGAATGTTCTGTTGGGTTTTGGTGAGGGTCTCCTTCCAGGGTGCAGAAAGTCAGCTTCCCTTTGTTTCCTCCCATGGTGAAAAGAGCAGAGAAATGAGGGACAGTCTCTTGTGACTTTTTTAAAAATTTTTTATTTATTTTTTACAGAGACAGAGAGTGAGTCAGAGAGAGGGATAGACAGGGACAGACAGACAGGAACAGAGAGAGATGAGAAGCATCGATCATTAGTTTTTCATTGCGCGTTGCAACACCTTAGTTGTTCATTGATTGCTTTCTCATATGTGCCTTGACCACAGGCCTTCAGCAGACCGAGTAACCCCTTGCTGGAGCCAGCGAGCTTGGGTTCAAGCTGGTGGGCTTTTCCTCAAACCAGATGAGCCTGCACTCCAGCTGGAGACCTCGGGGTCTCGAACCCGGGTCCTCTGCATCCCAGTCCAACGCTCTATCCACTGCGCCACCGCCTGGCCAGGCTCTTGTGACTTTTATAAGGGCAGTAATCTCATTAAGCAGGGTTCCATCCTTATGACCTCATGTAATCCTAATTACTTCCCACAGTCCCCACCTTTTAATTATCATGACATTGAGGAGTGGGTTTTTTTTTGTTTTTTTTTTATAAATACATTTTTATTTTAATGGGGTGACATCAATAAATCAGGGTACATATATTGAAAGAAAACATGTCCAGGTTATCTTGTCATTCAATTCTGTTGCATGCCCATCACCCAAAGAGAGATTGTCCTCCGTCACCTTCTATCTAGTTTCCTTTGTACCCCTCCCCCCACTCCCTCTTTTCCTCCTTCCCTCCCCCCTCCCCCGCCCCTGTAACCACCACACTCTTGTCCATGTCTCTTAGTCTCGTTTTTATGTCCCACCAATGTATGAAATCCTGCAGTTCTTGTTTTTTTTTCTGATTTACTTATTTCACTCTGTATAATGTTATGAAGATCCCACCATTTTGTTGTAAGTGATCCGATGTCATCATTTCTTATGGCTGAATAGTATACCATGGTGTATATGTGAGGAGGAGTGGGGTTTTAACATAAAGATCTGGAGGTGGAGTGGGCACAATCACAAAATTTATAACAAATAATAAACTAGATTTTTAGCATTTTGCAATTCCCACGGAATCAATGAATCTAGGTATTTAGCATTAATAACTGCCAATGGCATAAACAGAAATATGTTCTGTCTGACAAAGAGCATACACTAACCATTACCTAATCTTTAAAAAATTTTAAATTGCATTTACTAGAGTGACACTAGAGTGGTAAAAAAGATCATACAGGTTTCAAGTGACCATTTCTATGATACATGATCTGTACATTGCATTGTGTGCTCACCACCCAAAGTTAAATCATCTTCCATCACCATATATTTGACCCCTTTACCCTTTATTACCTTCCACTTTCTTCTGTCTGGTAACTACTACACTCTTGTCTTTGCCTATCAATTTCAGTTTTTTAAAAAAGTGTTTATTTTATTGATTTTAGAGAGAGAGGTAGGGAAAAAGAGAGAGACAGAAATATTAATATATTCCTGTATGTGCCCTGACCAGGGATTGAACTGACAACCTCTGCGCTTCGAGAGGATGCTGCAACAAAGCTATCCAGCCAGTGAACTTTATATCCCATATGTGGGTGAAATCACATGGTTCTTAGCTTCTTCTGACTCCTTTTAATTAACAGAATATTCTCAAGGTCCATTCATTTTGTCGCAAATGGCAGTATTTCATCTTTTCTTATGGCTGAGTAGTATTCCATTGTATATATGTCCCACATCTTCTTAATCCAATCATCTATCAAAGGACACTTCAGTTGTCTCCATGTTTTGGCCACTGTGAATAACGCTGTGATGAACATGGGGTGCATATATCTTTGTGAATATATGATTTCAAAAATTTCAGGTAGATATGCAGAAGAGGGGTTGCTGGGGCATATGGTGATTCTATTCTTAATTTTTAAAATTGACTTTATTGAGATGACATTGGTTAACAAAATTATATACATTGGTTCCAGGTGTACCATTCCATAACACATCATTTGTACATTGCACTGTGCATTCACCACCCTAATATTCTTAATTTTTGAGGAACCTCTACTGTTTTCCACAGTGGTTGTACCACTTTACATTCATGTTCCCACCAGCAGTGAATGAGGGTCTCTTTTTCTCCAAAACCTCTCCAACACTTGTTATTGCTTGCCTTGTTGACAGTAGCCATTTTAACAGATGTGAGGTGGTATTTCATTGTAGTTTTGATTTGCATGTCCCTAATAGCTAGTGAAGGTGATATCTTTTTACATATACATACTTGTGGGTCATTTGTATATTTTCTTGGGAGAAGTGTCTGTTCAAGTTTTTTATTTTATTTTTTTTTAGTCTTCGTGTATATGAATGAGGGACAGAAGGGAGAGAAATAAGAAGGATCTTTGTTGTGACACCTTAGTTGTTCATTGATTGCCTTCGCATATGTGCCAGTGACCCCTTGCTCAAGCCAGAAACCTTGGGCTCAAGCCAGTGACCTGAGGCTTCCAGCCAGCGACCTTAGGCTTCAAGCCAGCAACCTTGGGCCTCAAAACAGCAACCAAGGGGTCATGTCTATGATCCCACCCTCAAGACAGCAACCTCATGCTCATGCTGGTGAGCGCATGCTCAAGCCAGCAACCTTGAGGTTTTGAACCTCAAGGTCCTTTGCATCCTAGGACAACACTTTAACCATTGCTCCACTGCCTAGTCAGGCAGCAAAGATAATCTTTTACAAGGTAAGTTATAGACCTGAGGTCTGACTACCTACCATGACCTTCCCCATTAGGAATTTATGATCAAGTCACCCTGTGAAGATACTTTTGGTTAGATTTATTACAGAGCCCCCTTTCTACCCACACTTTCCTGTCCTGAGTGGTAGTTGTAAGGACATTTATGTATAATACTATTTCAAGTTATTTAAAAGAAACAAATTGGACAACCTGGGATATAAATCTTGAGTAGAGTGGCAAATGGACCTATAATTCCCTGATCTTTATTCTCTGGCCTTTTCATTCTTTATGCTACTCAATATTCATCTAAAAAAACTCTGTTGAAGTAAGTTTTGCTGTTTACAACCAAAGAATGTTAACTGATACACATGGCCTTGGCAAGTTACCATTATCCTTGAGATGGGTATGGATATATATTTTTTCATGATGGAAGATATTTTTGTTTGTATACCGATGACAAGAATTGATAGGACAGAGTACAGCAGTGGTTTTCAACTTTTTACACTTGGGGATTGATGAAAATAAGAGAATTATTTTGGGGACCAGTAAGACATACGCAAATTCAACTAAGATCATTGGGTCTATAATCTTCATATAACATCAGGGTGGTTAACTCTTTCACAGACCCACATTATTTCTGGTGGCCATCCACAGACAAAAGGTTGAAAAATCCGGGAGTAGAGAGTAAACACTGGAGCAAACTCCTTGAATAGGAGAAAAGGAGTATTATCCATCAAATAAGTAAAAGGACTGGCCTTATGCCTTTGGAAAAAATATTTAGGCAGATTTGGTAAATTGTTGATGGAACTTAATTTTTGGGAGCATCTATTAACTAAGAACAAAGGACATCATTGAGAGTGAGGAGAGAAAGGCAGGTTTTGGAAGTTTGGGGAGGAAGAAGATATGAATAATTGTGTGGAAAGGAGATTTGGGAAAAATAGTAGGGTGGATAGGCCTAAGAGCCCACTTGAGTTATCATAAATTTTGAGTGATGCCAGGAATCACAATTGTGGTTAGCTGCTAAGCTGCAAGTGTAGAATAGGCTGAGAACTGAATTTAATAGATTTGGGTTCTGCAAGACAAATTTAACAAAGAGAGAAAGGGGTCAGGATGCTGAGAAAGTCAAGGAACTGAGACTAAGGCATTGGAAAGGTCAACTACATAGATACTGAAATCACCAAAAATTATCCCAGGAGTAATGTTGGAGGATCAGAATTAAGCACTAAACCTTCTCAGAATGAAGTCCAGCACCCCAAAGATCTTACACATGACTGTCACAAAGGAAGAGTTGAAGGTCATAGCATCAAGGAGCTGGTGGTTTTAGTGAGGCAGTAAGTTGTCAGAGGTGGCAACGAGAGATACTTAGGATACCCACCTCATTTTGAGGCTGTGCTGTATATGAGATGTGTTAGAGAAAAGTCATTGTTTTAGAGGGCTGCTTAGGGGAGAGCTAGATTTCTTAGAGAGAGATGAAAAGAAACATTCAGCATTTGAGGATATACAGTATAATAATACACTGTAGCAGGAAGCCGCCCGACTGAGGATAGACACTCAGATAACTTTATTAGAGGAAAAGAGAATTTATTAAAAGCCAGCAGAGCATGCAGGATTAGTAGCTCAGAGACACATGCTCCCGAAGTTGACTTTATTACAGGTTATATACCTTTACAGTATCTAAGCAATGACATGTGATTTCTTCGTTTAAAGCAGGGGTCCCCAAACTTTTTACACAGGGGTCCAGTTCACTGTCCCTCAGACCGTTGGAGGGCCGGACTATAAAATAACTATGAACAAATTCCTATGCACACTGCACATATCTTATTTTAAAGTAAAAAAACAAAACGGGAACAAATACAATATTTAAAATAAAGAATAAGTAAATTTAAATCAGCAAACTGACCAGTATTTCAATGGGAACTATGCACCTTTCACTGAGCATCAATGAAAGAGGTGCCCCTTCCCGAAGTGCAGCGGGCAGACAAACGGCCTCAGGGGGCTGCATGCGGCCCGGGCCCATAGTTTGGAGACCCCTGGTTTAAGGGTTTCCAGGACTCAAGGAGCAGGGAGGGAAAGTTTCAGTAGGGTCAGCAAGTGTGTAGGGGTTTCCAGATCACTGGTCAGTTACGTACAGATCCTGCTATTCTCGCTTTGTATCTATTATAAGTGACTCCAAGCACCCATTTAGAGGACTATGGGATTTAGCTAATTCGGTTACCCCTGCTGGCTCCTTTCCCTTTAATTCTTTTCCTTTCTTCCTTCTCAGGAAAGAGGGGGCCTGCCCCTCCTTCCTCAACACATGAGACTCAGAGGTTCACCATCACACAGCTAGTGAGGCTAGCTAAGGATGGATCCTGGTGCTTTTTCTACTACACGGAGCCACAGTCCTCCTCTACTTTACATCTTTAATCTGACGTAACAGATGTATAGGAATAAAAAGGAACCCGGAAGCCTTCATACAGAAAGCGCAAAGGAATAACCGCTGAAGATAAGGCTTGCCATCACGCAAGCGCAAGACAGTTCGCTGGTCACGCAATGCGCTGTGGGTCTTGTAGTTTCTTGGCTGGGCAGGGCGGGAAGGGACGGAGGGAAGAGCGCATTGCATGGCGGGAGTTATAGTCGCCAGTGGAATTCCCTCCTCTTCCGGAAGCCAGGCGGCGCGCGCATACGCTCTGCGGGAAGCGCGGGAGGCTCGGTTTGAGGAGGCTAAGGTGGCTGTTATGGTACTGTTAGAGGCCCTATTTCCTTGAGACTTGGAGGCCATTCGAGGCGAAATGGCTCCGGGCTAGAGAGGACCAGGCATTGGCAACGCAGGGGCCACGGCGACCTCAGGCTGCCTGCACGGAAGGAGCCTGAGGGTCCTCTGAGTGTTTGGGCCTTTGTTTTTTTCTGCAGTGACACTGCCTGCCGCGGAGATGAGCTTCTCCTGGGTCACCTCCTTCGAGAAGGAGCATCTTTGGATGTACCTGCAGACGCTCGGCTTCGAGCCAGCTCCAGCCATCACTGCCTGCGGAAAGATCGTGTCACACACGCACCTCGGAGTGTAAGGCGGCTCCCGGGGCGGGTAGGCTGAGCCTGGGGACGCGCGGGTGACCCGCCCTTTTTGCGGACCTGGGCAAGTTCATGAATCGAGAAATCGAGTGGTACTGCAGCCCAGGCACTTGCTGCAGAGCCTCTGCTCCCGGTGGCTGCCAGCCTGATGGCACAGACTAACAGTTACGGGACCATGCCGGCAGCGCTGTAGGGAAGTCGAGTCTGCATTTGGAGCAAAATTGGAGGGGCAGTTTAATCCGCTTTGGTGGTAAAACTGCGTGGTCTGTTTGAAATCGAAGGAGGCGTGCAAGTCGGTAGCGGGGGGACGTGAGAACAGTATATGCAGACACCTTTAGTTTATAATTTTAAACTTTTTGAATTAGCACATAGCAAAACAAAACAAAACAAAACAAAAAAACCCCAACCCAGAAGGGTGTTAAGATGAAAAGTAAAAGCCCCGGGCCATTTGGTACAGCTCCGCAGAGAAAGAATAAATAACTTACATTATTTATGTTTTATTTATATTTAAGTCTGATCATGTTTTCTTTAAAAAAAAAAAAAGACCAGGTTCCCTCTGTTACATCCGTCTAAGACTCACTCTTAAGCTTGTCTTGGTCACGTGATACATTTATCCGTCCCACCCTAAAGGCCGGTCTGTGAAAATACTTTCTGACATTAAACCGGTCTGTGGCCCAAAAAAGGTTGGCGACCACTGCCTCACAGCACAGTCTTATTTTCTCTGTTCTGTCAAAGACATTTAAAGCTTCTCCAGGCCTCCACTGAGAATGGTTCCCATTGCCACTGCATCCTCCTCTCTGGTGTTTTAGAAATCATAGTTATCACAGTTTTTTTCTGTTCTGGTTTGTTCAATTGTAATCTGGCTTTTGTCTTTGAAAATTAGTAAAGTCTGTTAAGTTCTGGTCCAGTGATGACTTTTTTTTCTTCTTATTTTTCCAATGCTATCATTGTCCCTCCCCCCAGTCTTCAGAGTAATTTCAGTGAGTTATTTGGTTTTGGGGTTTTTTTTTTTTTTTTTGTATTTTTCTGAAGTTGTAAATGGGGAGGAGACAGACTCCCGCAGGCTCGGACTGGGATCCACCTGGCACGCCCACCAGGGGGCGATGCTCTGCCCATCCAGGGCATCGCTCTGTTGCAACCAGAGCCATTCTAGCGCCTGAGGCAGAGGTCATAGAGCCATCCTCAGCGCCTGGGCCATCAGTGAGTTATTTGGAAACAGATGTCCCTTTTGAAATGCATTAAGCATGAATGTGGCAACAAATTTATTTTGAAAAATATTTTAATTTTTCATTCATTTATGTCATATATGGTAACTGTCATTCTTTTGGTGTGTAGTTTCATGAATTTCTAGTTTCTGGGAGCATGTGTTGTGTAATCTCTTTTAAACATACACTTAATATATGATCAAGAAATTTTATTCCTATGCATTTGTCCAAAGGACTTGCATTACAGAGAATTGATTAGAGGGAGACTCAGGGCATTGGAGTTTGGTAGGCCTAAACTAAGGTGGCAGTGGGAATGAAGAGAAGGTCATTCATTCGTTTACTCAGCAAATACTAGTTGAAAACAGTATTTGACCTGGCTATACAGTGGTGAACAGAATACACAGACTTACTAGAGTTTTAGTCTAGTGGGTGAGCAACTATCTTCAATAGCTATCTTATTAAAAATAAGTGTCAAAGAGAAGAAACAGGATATTCTGCGAAGAAAATACCAAGTTTGTATGATAAGGAGGTAAGATTTGTTTGTTGAGGAATAGACACATTCCAGGAACAATGAGTTGTTTGACATATGGATAAGTTGGGAACTTTAAATATATTTTTGTGGATTTAAAAAATTTATTAATATAAAATAGTTGACATCCAGTGTTATATTAGTTTTAGGTGCACAACATAATGATTCAACATTTACATACCTTACAAAGTGATCAACACAGCAATTCCAGAAACCATCTGTCACTGTACATAGTTATAGTGTGGGAACTGGAATGTTAAATATATTTTTTAAAATCTCAAGATGTTGGCTTTATGTGTTCATAAAAGGATACTCACATCTATTTGTCATTCTTTCCAGTGACTCACAGTCCACTTTTTCATTGCCTAATTCCTAATCCAGTTTCTTTTTAGAGTCTGAAAACAAGAATTACCTAAGTGAGATATTCCTTCAGATCATTGTTGAGAATGTATTTAACATGAAAATATTTCAGGTCTCTAGTCTAAATGTTAAAACTGTTTTATAGTATAATCTCAGATAGATTTTATTAAGTTCTAATGAGTTTTTGTTTCCCTCTTTATTATTATGTCTTCGGTTCCTTCTGCGACTTTTCCTTTATACTTTACCACTAGGACTTTGAACTATGGCAAGTTTGACTTATTTTGCCTTGGGAATTGCCAAAGTCAAGCTTAAAATCTTGCAGGTGGGCCATGCAGCAGTGTGGTTTCTGAGGTGGACCCTCTCTGTCAGTAGGTTGCTGCCCTAGGTGAAGTTCAGAAAACTCTTCCTTCTAGTCTTTGCAGTCCTCCAAACCTGAATTTCCCATTTCCTAGCAGACACCCTGGTCCTGGCAGGGGTGTGAGGAGAGGACATGGAACATAGAGCAGTGGCTGATAACCCAGGCCTAGAAGTTGATTTACAGCTGTCTGACATTTCTTACAAGGTTTAGGGTTTTTTTGTCTTTTGTTTTCTTACATACTGTATTTTTTAAGGTTTTTGTCTTGATTAGTTAGGGAAAGCAGAACAATTAAACTCTTAAGGGGCTTGCTAGAATTACATTTTAAGGATGATTCTAGGAATAAAATATAATAGTAAAGACTACACTCTGGGGTCAAATGACATATTTCAAATCATTGCTTTTCCATTCTTTGTTATGGGATTTTGGACAAATTATCTATTCTCTCTCAAGTTTAAATTTCTTCATCTGTATAATGAGGGTAATCAAATTGCTTTCTACTAGCATAAGGATCAAATAAAATAATCCTTGTTAAAGTAGCTAACACAGTACTTAACTTCGTGATTGTGGTAAAAATTAGGTGACTTACTGCCTGTAAAAGGTTTAAATTCATACTTGGAAATAATAAACAAATGTTAGCTATTTGGTTGTCATTCAGTAAATGTTGGTGTCATCTTCATCATATCATAGGCCATGCATGGCATTCTCTCCACCTAATTAGCTTTTTTTTCATTGTAATACAGGAAGTTCTACCAGTTTTCTTCTATTTGATCTGTATTTTCAGAATCAAATAAAACCTGTAGGTTTTTCTTAATTGGTTATAAAAATGTATATGAATGAGAAAAATTAATTTGCCTTGACCTCTTGAAGAAAATGAAAAATATTTGTGTCAAACTCTTATGCAGCTTCTGGTGATATTTAGTTTTATTAACCATTTTCCTTTTTGTTCTCTGCTTCTGTTTCTTTTTAAACCATTAGAAACATGTTTGACAAGTTGAACCGTGATGCCTTTCAAATAGTTTCTTATTTCTTGTTTCAAACCCTAGACCAGTCTCTCACCAAAGAAGTGTTCAAGTGAGTAAAAGTTATTTAATTTTCTTTTTCTAAATAGTCATTCTCAAATTTGAAAAGGGGCTATACCTTGATACAAACCAGATTTTCAACTTTAGCCTTCCAGTATTATTTTGAATGGATGTCACAAAAATCAGATTTGAGACTTATAAATTCAGTGCTTAACTTGTATAAATCTGAGTGATTTTTCTTTGGTACTCATCTTAAAATCATTGTATACTTCCTAAATAACTTAAATTTTGTTGTAGCACCTTAGTTGGTCATTGATTGCTTTCTCATATATATGCCTTGACCATATATGCTTCAGCAGAGCAAGTGATCCCTTGCTTAAGGCAGCAACCGTGGACTCAAGCCAAGTGACCTTTGGGCTCAAGCCAGCAACCATGAGGTCATGTCTATGGTTCTATGCTCAAGTCAGTGACCCTATGCTCAAGCTGGTGGGCCTGTACTCAAGCTGGATGAGCCCGTGCTCAAGCTGGCCACCTCAGGGTTTCAAACCTGGGTCCTCTGTATCCCAGTCCAATGTTCTTCCCACTGCTCCACCACCTGGTCGGGCTTTTCTTTCACTTAAAAAGAAATTTATTGCCTGACCTGTGGTGACGCAGTGGATAAAGCGTCGACCTAGAATGCTGAGGTCGCCGGTTCGAAACCCCAGGCTTGCATGGTCAAGGCACATATGGGAGTTGATGCTTCCAGCTCCTCCCCCTGTTCTCTCTCTCTCTCTCTCTCTCTCTCTCTCTCTCTCTCCCTCCTCTTTAATAAAAATGAATAAATAAATAAAAAAAAAGAAATGTTCCCTATTTAAAAAAAAAGAATTTATTGATTTTAGTGAGAGAGAAAGGGAGAGAGAGAGATAGGAATACCACTCTGTTCCTGTATGTCAGTGGTTCTCAACCTTTCTAATGCCATGACCCCGCAATACAGTTCCTCATGTTGTGGTGACCCCAAACCAAAAAATAATTTTGGTGGCTACTTCATAACTGTAATTTTGCTACGGTTATGAATCGGAATGTAAATACCTGATATGCATTATGTATTTTCCGATGGCTTTAGGTGACCCCGCTGGGGTCGCGACCCACAGGTTGAGAACCGCTGCTGTATATGTTCTGACTTGGGATCGACCTGGCAACTGCTGAGCTTCAGGATGATGCTCCAACCAACTGAGCTATCTGGCCAGGGCTAATTTTTTTTATTAATATAGCTTCTATGATATACTACTGTAGAAATTTAAAAAACATGAAACCCTAAACAAATACCTTAGAATAAAAATTTAGATAAAACATTATTAGAAGAAAGCAATAGGTAAATTTTGTCTGCTATTTTGAACTAAATCTGAGGCAAAGCTTTTCTCTTTTAATGCTTTTATATCTTATCCATAAAGTGGCATCTACTGACTATCATGTAGGATATATATATTTAGGCATCAGAAGCTCTCATGCCATTTATTTTCATGTGTTTTTCATGTACAACCATTAATGTTTCTCTATTTCTTCCAGGCTTACGACACTACTTTATTTAAACTATTTTTATGTGTTAGTCCAGTGATTCCATTGAGAGTGTTCTCGTCTTTACCTGATTTTTAGCAATTTTAATAATTACTTTATTATATATGTATCTATCTATATATATATTCACTGGTTATTTATGTGAAACTGAACTCAATCCTATAGATATTTATAAAGAAAAAGACCCAATTTCTTTTTTTTTTTTTGTATTTTTCTGAAGCTGGAAACTGGGAGAGACAGACAGACTCCCGCATGCGCCCAACCGGGATCCACCTGGCATGCCCACCAGGGGGCGACGCTCTGCCCCTCCGGGGGCATTGCTCTGCCGTGACCAGAGCCACTCTAGCACCTGGGGCAGAGGCCAAGGAGCCATCCCCAGCGCCCGGGCCATCTTTGCTCCAATGGAGCCTCACTTCGGGAGGGGAAGAGAGAGACAGAGAGGAAGGAGAGGGGGAGGGGTGGAGAGGCAGATGGGCGCCTCTTCTGTGTGCCCTGGCCGGGAATCGAACCTGGGACCTCTGCACGCCAGGCCAACGCTCTATCACTAAGACCCAATTTCTTATAGGTTGGTGTCTCGTTAGTTGAAATCTATGAATATTAGCCTTGATTTATTTAGCATTATTGTTCTTAGTATAGGAGATAAATTTGATGTTTTTAATTTTTGCTGAGTTTGTCTTTTGTTCATAATTTTAATGTTTTTATTTTCATTTTAAGACTTTGTTGGCCTCCATTTGACCAAAAAAGTGATACTGAATTCCGGAAACATTGCTGTGAATGGTTAAAACAGATTTCTGTAAGTATTTCTGGAAATTAAAACTTTAAGAGGTTAAAACTACATTAATTTTTTTCCGAGTTTTATTGAGGTACAATTGTGTATTACTTTTCTAGAGGCTTTTTTTAAGGCTTTTATGCTAATAATATAAATAAGTACATATTAATCAGAATAATACTTTTTATGGGTTTTGAATGGGATTGTATATTTCTAGAAAATCAGCTTTGCTGGGTAGGTGCATTGGAAATAGGTTTTTGAGTTTCTTAGAGTTTATATCATAGGTTTTTTTTTTTAAAATTTCCATTGATTTGAGAGAGAGGAAGGGAGAGAGGGGAAGGGAAAGAGAGCGAGCGAGAGAGAGAGAGAGAGAGAGAGAAGCATTAATTCGCTGTTTCACCTAGTTGTTCTGCTTACTTGTGCACTCATTGGTAGCTCCTTGAATGCGCAGGGTTGGTGCTCTTACTACTGAACAGCCTGGCTAGGGCTATCAAAGTTTTTGTTTTGTTTTGTTTTTCCTGTATTTTTCTGAAGTGAGAAGTGGGGAGGCATAGAGACAGACTCCTACATGCACCCAACCGGGATCCACCCGGCATGCCCACCAGGGGGCAATGCTTTGTTGTAACCAGAGCCACTCTAGTGCCCGAGATGGAGGCCATGGAGCCATCCTTAGTGCCTGGGCCAACTTTGCTCCAATGGAGCCTTGGCTGCAGGAGGGGAAGAGAGAGAGAGAGAGAGAGAGAGAAAGGAGAGGGGGAGGGGTGCAGAAACAGATGGACGCTTCTCCTGTGTGCCCTGGCCGGGAATTGAACCCAGGACATCCACATGCTGAGCTGATACTCTACCACTGAGCCAACCAGCCAGGACCTATCACAGTTTTTATTTAAAGAAAACTTTTTGACCATGATTATTTTAGCTTGTGTCCCCAAACAGTGTCAATAATTGTGGCTTTATATTATAATTTTTTTGTGACCAAATCAACAATTTAAAAAGATTTAAAGATTTGCCCTGAGGTCCTGGCCGGGTAGTTCAGTTGGTTAGTGCATCTCCTAATATGCTGAGGTTGCAAGTTAGATCCCTGGTCAGGGTACCTATAGGAAATAGCCAGTGATGGCATGAATGAATAGAACAATGGCATGAGTGAGTGGCTCAGTGAGTGGATGTTTCTCTCTCTCTCTCTCTCTCTCTGTCTCCCTTCCTCTCTCTCAAAAAAATTTTAAAAAGTGGGAAGACCACATATTTTCCAAGTTTTTTCCTTGCCCACAAATACTATATATAGGGTAGGGCAAAAGTAGGTTTATAGTTCTTCATAAGGAAAATAATACAATTCTAAGTGCTGTAAGAATAAACTGTTTTATGTACTCACAACTATAAAACTTTTACCAAAAACCCACCCAAAAAATTAATTGCCCTAGCTGGGTAGGTCAGTTGGTAGACCATCGTCCTGATATGCCAGTGTTGTGATTTTGACCCCTGGTTAGGGCACATACAAGAATCAATCAATGAATGCATAAATAATAGGAAAAATAAGTTGAAGTCTCTCTCAAATCAATAAAAAAAAAAAGATTCAAAAATTCAATGTTCGGTTCAAAGGGAATAATCTTCCTCAATCTTATGCTTCAAATACAGTATGATGGGTCTATAAAGGTTATTATTAATAAAGTTTTCAAACTATCTTATTTTTTTATAGGCTGAATGTGGAGGTAGCTTTCCTCAAGTTGTTGGTTCACTATTTCTTTCTCCTGGTGGTCCTAAGTTTATTCATCTGATGTATCATTTTGCAAGATTTGTTGTGATAAGATATATAAAAACCCATTCTAAAGGTAAGTTAAATTTATAGTAGGACTTTTCACTTTGTTTCTTAAGTATTTGTTATTCGCAGTTTGTTAAATTATCAAGAGATTTTAACAAAGCAAGGTAGGATAATATTAAAGTAACTGCAAAAGGCAAATAGTTAATATTTTACTAGAACTGTAGTTTGAAATTCTCTCATACTGAACATAAGTAACAACTCAAATTATTTTATTATATTCTAATACAGGGGTTGGGAAACATTTTCTATATAAGGCCAGATAGAATTGATAAATATTTTAGACTTTGTGGCCCACACAGGGTCTCTGTCACTTATACCTCTCTGTGTATATGTATGTGTGGTTTTTTTATTTTTAATTTTGTGTGTGTGTGAGAGAGAGAGAGAGAGACAGAGAGTCAGAGAGAGGGACAGACAGGGACAGACAGACAGACAGGAAGGGAGAGAGATGAGAAACATTAACACTTCACTGCAGTTCCCCAGTTGTTCATCGATTGATCTCCCACATGTGCCTCGACCGGGGGTGGGTGGTGGGTGGGAGGGTAGGCTGGGGAAGGCTACAGCAGACCGAGTGACTCCCTGCTCGAGCCAGCGACCTTGGGTCCAAGCTGGTGAGCTTTGCTCAAACCAGATGAGCTTGTGCTCAAGCTGGCGACCTCAGGGTCTCGAACCTGTGTCCTCCACATCCCAGTCTGTCCACTGCGCCACCGCCTGGTCAAGCGTGTGTGTTTTTTAATACAACCCTTTAAAAATGTAGAAAGTATTCCTAGATTTTTGATCTCAGATAAACAGCCAATGGGCTACCTTAGACCTGCTGATTATAGTTAGCCTCTAATACATTGTATTAAATATTGTATTGAGTTTGTTTGAGATTTATTTTGACTACTGGTAATGTGTGGGAATTTTTGTTACAAATTGCTGTTTTTAAGAGATTTGCTCTTATTTGCTAATTCATAGAAACAACATACTGGATTTTTAAGCTGAGACTTAAAAGAATGGATTTGTAGTTTATTAAGTACAGTTGTCCCTCGCCATATCGTGGTTCACTTTTTTTTTTTTTTTTTTGGTTGTATTTTTCTGAAGCTGGAAACGGGGAGAGACAGTCAGACAGACTCCCGCATGCGCCCGACCAGGATCCACCCGGCACGCCCACCAGTGGTGACGCTCTGCCCACCAGGGGGTGATGCTCTGCCCATCCTGGGCATCGCCATATTGTGACCAGAGCCACTCTAGCGCCTGAGGCAGAGGCCACAGAGCCATCCCCAGCGCCCGGGCCATCTTTGCTCCAATGGAGCCTTGGCTGCGGGAGGGGAAGTGAGAGACAGAGAGGAAAGAGCGGCGGAGGGGTGGAGAAGCAAATGGGCGCTTCTCCTGTGTGCCCTGGCCGGGAATCGAACCCGGGTCCTCCGCACGCTAGGCCGACGCTCTACCGCTGAGCCAACCGGCCAGGGCTCGTGGTTCACTTTTTGTGGTCTCACTGTATTGCAGATTTTTAAATTGTATATATCTAATTTTGTATCATGGATTTTTTGGTATAAAAAATCGCAGGATTTTGCAGTATATAGGTATTTTTATATGTGTTATTTTAATTAGTTTTGCGATAAAATAAGCATTTTCTAGCCTAAAAAACTAAATACAATATAAACATTAATTAAAACATATATAAGAATATTAAATCAAAATAAATCCTTAAAAATATATAAATAATAAAATAAATATAATCTTGCTACTTTGTGGATTTTCGCCTATCATGGGGGATCTGGAACCTAACCTCTGTGATAGACGAGGTACCACTGCTGCTCTGCTTAATTGGTGTATACTCATAAAACATGGACAGGCCTGACCAGGTGGTGTCACAGTGGTTAAAGCTTCAGCCTGGGATGCAGAGGACCCAGGTTCAAAACCTGAGGTTGCTGGCTTGAGTGCGGGCTCATTTGGCTTTAGCGTGGGCTCACCAACTTGAGCGCAGGGTTGCTGGCTTGAGCTGTGGGATCATAGACAGGATCCCATGGTCACTGGCTTGAGCCCAAAGGTTGCTGGCTTGAAGCCAATGTCACTGGCTTGAGTAAGGGGTCACTCACTCTGCTGGAGCCCTCTGCCTTGTTAAGTCATATATGAGAAAGCATTCAATGAACAACTAAGGTGCCACAATGAAAAATTGATGCTTCTTATCTCTCTCCCTTCCTGTCTTGTCTCTCTCTGTCTCTCTCTCTCTATCTCCATCTCTCTTCCTAAAAGAAATAAAAAAAAAACATGGACAGGAAAATACAGAAAATTATGCAATAAACCACATCCATCTTCCAATTTCTAAAGGCAACCATTGCTGACATTTTGGTTAATTTTTTTTGTTTACATATATATTTACATGTTTTAATTATTTTGAATGGGTAATATTTTTCATGATTTAAAAATCAAAAGGTTGAAAATTTATCTTCTACCTCTGTTTTTTTTTTTCTTTTTTTTTGTATTTTTCTGAAGCTGGAAACAGGGAGGCAGTCAGACTCCCACATGTGCCCGACCGGGATCCACCCGGCACGCCCACCAGGGGGCGATGCTCTGCCCATCTGGGGCGTTGCTCTGTTGCAACCAGGTCCACTCTAGCACCTGAGGCAGAGGCCACAGAGCCATCCTTAGTGCCCGGGCCAACTTTGCTCCAATGGAGCCTTGGCTGCGGGAGGGGAAGAGAGAGACAGAGAGGAAGGAGAGGGGGAGGGGTGGAGAAGCAGATGGGCGCCTCTCCTGTGTGCCCTGGCCGGGAATCGAACCCGGGACTCCTGCACGCCAGGCCGACGCTCTACCGCTGAGCCAACCGGCCAGGGCCTGGTGTTTTATTTTAAGAACGAATTTATTTTTTCAGAATTTTGGAGTCGGAAAGTCTAATACCAAGGTGCCGGCAGGATGATTTTTGGTGAGGCTTCTTTTCCTGTCTGGTAGATAGTCACCTTCTTGCTGTGTCTTCACATGGCTGGAGTGAGACAGAGGGTACTCCACCTCTGTTCTTTAACTACCTAGTTTCTCTTCTTAGAAGCAACCAATGTAATTGTAATACAAGCATGTGTGTATTTTTTAAACATTAAATGGTGACATACGTCTGGTTTTGAATCTTGTGTTTTTCATGTAACAATACATATTAGAGATCATCCTATGTCAGTTCATAGAGCTTCCTTATTCTCATTCTCTCTCTTTAGAATGCATATTTGAATGGATGTGTCATAATCAATCTTCTGCTGATGGATGTTCAGCTTTTTATCCTAATCCTTTGCTATAAAAACAGGGCTACAGTGACAAACTTTATAAATATGGTATAATTCTTGAAAAATTATTTCTTGGTCAAAGAAATATTGCATTTGCTATTTGCTATTATTACCAGATTATTTTCTGTGGAGACTGGACAGTTTATATCAGTAGTGTTTGTGATGTAGAGTGTTTGTTTTCCTAAAGGCTCACTAACATGTATAGTTAGACATTTTTATCTTTTCAGTCTGATAGTTAAAGTACAATCTCAGGGTGGTTGTAATTTGTACTTCTTTTATTATGTACTTAGTTATATTGAAAATTGTTCATATATTTAAGAGCAACTTATACTTCTTTTGTACTGTTTATATCCTTTGTCCATTTTTCTCTTCTCCCATTTTCTTTTTCATTTGTAGGAACTTTTTATTTTTCCTTCTTTATGATGTAACATGTAAACCCTTTTTCTAGTTTATCTCTTATGCATGATTTTTAAAAAAACATGCATGTGATCCTGCATTATAGGTATTTGCATATTTTAAATTTAATATAAGATAAGCATTTTGCCAGTTTTTCTACTAGTAGGTGATCTACTCCAATTATATGTAACCCAGACTGTTTTATATAAAATATGTGTGCTTGGATTTAGCAAGAGTTTATTGTACATATGCTTCTAAGCATGGGTTGTCCTATTTCTGGTTTAAAGCAATTCCATTCAGCATGTTCAATGTCTAATGATTTCATTTAGTGAACTCATCCATCCCATGCTAAATATTTGGAAATCGTGGTGGTTTTTGGAGTTAATTCTAGGACCTGGATTAGTCATGTTAAGTGTAATGTGGGGTCCCTGTTTTCCAGAATATCCACCTTTATTGTACTGAGCCATCTAAAAGTAGGATTTATCGCATTATTTAAGGTAAAAAACCTGGTCTCTGCAATGTTTGGATAGATTGATCTCAGGGTCTGCTTCAAATATTAATTAGTAACATAGCCAAGAATTACTTGAGAAATGGAGACTTTTTTAAAATTTAATTTATTATGTTTACACACTTTTTTTATTTGGTCCTGTCCTGTTACTAGGAAGAAAAGTAAGCTTATGGCAGAAATACAGGTGATGTGATCTTATCTCATCTCTTTTAGTATATTTTCTTCCTTTGTTGTTAAAAGATCTTGTTAAGAATTTGTTCATATATGACAGTGTATTTGTTCTTGGATATAACAAGCTGTGATAAGAATTATTTTGGGCCTGACCAAGCAGTGGCGCAAGTGGATAGAGCGTTGGACTGGGGTGTGTAGGACCCAGGTTCGAGACCCTGAGGTCACTAGCTTGAGGGCTCATCTGGTTTGAGAAAAGCTCACCAGCTTGGACCCAAGGTCGCTGGCTTGAGCAAGGGGTTACTCCATCTGTTGAAGGCCCACGGTCAAGGCACATGTGAGAAAGCAATCAATGAACAGCTAAGGTGTTGCCACAAAAAACTGATGATTGATGCTTCTCATCTCTCTCCGTTCCTGTCTGTCTGTCCCTATCTATCCCTCTCTCTGTCCCTGTAAAAAAAAAAAAAAAGACTTATTTTCGGCAGATGGACTCTAAAAGGTTTTAATTGTGTGAAACAACTCAACTTCAGATATCTTTTTAAAGTTGCCTACTTTAAAAATAGGTCATCCTTGGCCCTGGCCGGTTGGCTCAGCGGTAGAGCGTCGGCCTGGCGTGCGGGGGACCCAGGTTCGATTCCCGGCCAGGGCACATAGGAGAAGCGCCCATTTGCTTCTCTACCCCCACCCCCTCCTTCCTCTCTGTTTCTCCACCCCCACCCCCTCCTTCCTCTCTGTCTCTCTCTTCCCCTCCCGCAGCCAAGGCTCCATTGGAACAAAGATGGCCCGGGAGCTGGGGATGACTCCTTGGCCTCTGCCCCAGGCCCTAGAGTGGCTCTGGTCACGGCAGAGCGACGGCCCGGAGGGGCAGAGCATCGCCCCCTGGTGGGCAGAGCATCGCCCCTGGTGGGCGTGCCGGGTGGATCCCGGTCAGGCGCATGCGGGAGTCTGTCTGACTGTCTCTCCTCGTTTCCAGCTTCAGGAAATTATATAAAAAAAATAAATAAATAAAATAGGTCATCCTTGCTTATGTGGAAATTAGTTGTATCTTTTTATGTATGTGGTATGTCAGCTTTTAAGGAGTTGTTATATAGGGTTATTAATCTCTTTAAAAATTTAATAATTAGTAAATAATTATTGAAAATTAATAATAATAAAATCCAACCTTTAAAATACTTATTAGCTTATAAGTCTAAATTTTCTATGATTTTGTGTTCCGTATAGATTCATCCAAACATTTTGCGGAGACGTTTAATGTAAAGCCACAAGATTTACACAAGTGCATTGCCAGGTCCCATGTAGCACGTAACAGATTTTTAAAAATTTTACAAAGAGAAGATTTTGTTTTACAAAAGTATCAGGAAAATTCACAGTAAGTAATACTTTGATAGTCAGAAAATGAAGATTTGTTTCTATTTATACAAATGTCACTAGTATACCTTCAATGGTAATAATCCATGCTTACTTCAAAATTCTTTTGCTGTTATCTTTCCATTTTAAAACCAGATAACTTCTGAGTAAAATGTTTTAAACTTTATGTATACTGTAAATGAAAGTTTAGAGGAAAGGAAAAGATCACTTTAGTTTAAAATTTTAATTTGCTTTTTTCTTTTTTTAACATGGAAATATAGCCTGACCAGGCGGTGGTGCAGTGGATAAAGTGTCGGATTGGGATGCGGGGACCCAGGTTCGAGACCCCTAGGTCACCAGCTTGAGCACGGGCTCATCTGGTTTGAGCAAAGCTCACCAGCTTGGACCCAAGGTCGCGCTGGCTTGAGCAAGGGGTTACTCAGTCTGTTGTAGCCTCCTAGTCAAGGCACATATGAGAAAGCAATTAATGAACAACTAAGGTGTCACAATGAAAAACTAATGATTGATGCTTCTCATCTCTCTCTGTTCCTGTCTGTCTGTCTCTATCCCTCTCTCTAACTCTCTCTCTGTCTCTGTAAAAACAAACAAACAAAAAACCAAAAAAATCCCATAAAAGTATATTTTTAAGCTGTGTAGTGTTCATTCTGTTTTGTATGGTTTTTCATCTTTAATATTTCATTCTGTAAATTTTTCATGTTGCCATAGTGTGTGGTGTTAATGTCTGCTTAATAGTTTTTTGAGTATCTATTAAATAGATACCATAGTGTATTGCTGTTAATGTCTACTTAATAGTTGGTTGAGTATTAAATAGATATTATTCCAAGTAGGTGTTTCATAGTTTCTTTAACCACTTTGTACTCTTTTATGTTTAGGGCCATCTGTTCAGCAAATTTGTTTTTGAGTTACTTCTGTGTGCCAGATACTGTTTAGGCACTGATCCTATAGTATTAAATAAGATAGACAAAGTTCTTACTCTTAAAAGTAGATTGTGTCTAATTTTTTACTATTATTAACAACCCTAGTAAGATAACTTTTTAAATGCTGTGTGCTCTATTATAAATGCTACAAGGTCCCACACTATTTATTACCTTAAAATTACAATGTTGCTTGACTGTCTTAGATAACATCGAAACATCCCTGTAGGTATGTGAGATAAGAATAAGAGAACAAAGTAGTCTTACTGACTTCCAACATTTTTACTTGAAGTAAGAGAGTGTACATTGCCAAGAATCCTTGGTTCATCTCATTAGCAGCCTGCATGTTAAATCTTATAACTCTAAAAGGGAGTGTAGAGTCCTTTAGCTGGCTACTGGGGGTATTTGGAAGAATAGTCCTCAGAGGCCTGGAGCAAAGATATGAAACGGGGAAAATATTAATGTAACTGTACTGTTTAATTGTAATGGAATTACAGACAATTACTGACTTACAGTGGTTAGACTTAAGATTTTTTGACTTAGAATGGTGTGAAAGCCTTATGCATTCACTAGAAACCATACTTTGAATTTTGATCTTTTCCTGGGCTAGTGATATGTGGTACGATACAATGTAGTACTGGCACTCTGCAGTAGAGTACAACTGATACTCAGTGTACTCTATCGCCAGTGTTTTTTGGATATTGTGTTTTTGTATCCCATCATGTTTACAGAATGCCCATCTGTGACTCTTCTGGTGAGAAGAAGGGTAAGGCAGTTCATCTTGAGATAAGACTCAAGGTAAATGCCCAACTGTAGGCTAATGTAAGTGTTCTGAGCACATTTAAGGTAGTCTGTGCTAAGCTGTGATGCTTAGTAGGTTAGATCAGCAGTTTCAACTGTTTTCATCTCATGGCACACATAAACTAAGTACTAAAATTCTGTAGCACACCAAAATATTTTTTTGCTGATTTGACCAAAAAAAAAAATAGGTATAATTTTGATTCACACCAGATGGCTATTGTTGTGTTTGTTGTCATCTTTTTATTTGACAATCTAAGGGAAATAAGGTCAGTGCCTCTGACTAGTCAGGTATTGCATGTTGTTTTTCTTTTTCTTTTTTTTTTAAAGAATGTGTGTCCTCAAGGAGCTCACAGTTTTATAAATTTTTATTTATTTTTTATTTATTCATTTTAGAGTGGAGAGGGAGAGAGAGAGAGACAGACAGACAGAGGAGAGGAGAGACAGAGAGAGAGAAGGGGGGAGGAGTTGGAAGCATCAACTCCCATATGTGCCTTGACCAGGCAAGCCCAGGGTTTCGAACCAGCGACCTCAGCATTTCCAGGTCGACGCTTTATCCGCTGCACCACCACAGGTCAGGCGCATGTTGTTTTTCTTTACGGAGACAGGGAGAGAATCAGAGAAAGGGAAAGAGTCAGAGAGAGGGATAGACAGAGACAGACAGACAGAAAAGGAGAGATGAGAAGCATCATTAGTTTTTCGTTGTGCAGTGCGACACCTTTGTTGTTCATTGATTGCTTTTTCATATGTGCCTTGACTGGGAGGCTATAGCCGACTGAGTAACCCCTTGCTCGAGCCAGCAACCTTGGGTCCAAGCTGGTGAGCTTTTGCTCAAACCAGATGAGCCTGCGCTCAAGCTGGCAACCTCGGGGTCTCGAACCTGGGTCCTCCGCATCCCAGTCTGACGCTCTATCCACTGCATCACTGCCTGGTCAGGCGGTATTGCATGTTTTGAAAGTTCTTGTGGTACACTGGCTGAAAATCGCTGGGTTAGGTGTAATAAATGCAGTTTTGACTTATGATATTCAACCTCTGATGGGTATTGGCATGTGACTCCCATTGTAAGTAGAGGAATGTCTGCATAGTCATTATTTTGTATGTTTTCTTGCAGATTATCAGTTAAAGAAGTACGGAATTTGAGATCAGAATATACAGAACAGCAAAACCAATTAAAAACGTAAGTACGTTTAGAGCTAAAAGTTGCCTTACATATTAGTTTAGCTCCTCCATTTTATAGGTAGGGAAACTGAGAGTTCCAGAAACAAAAATAGTGTATCAGTAATTAGATGATGATAGTAATTAGATGCCTAGGTTGGCAAACCACAGCTCGCGAGCCACATGAGGCTCTTTGGCCCCTTGAGTGTGGTTCTTCCACAAAATACCATGGGTGAGTGCTACCTCGATAAGGAATGTATCTACCTATATAGTTTAAGTTTAAAAAATTTGGCTCTCAAAAGAAATTTCAATCGTTGTATGGTTGATATTTGGCTCTGTTGACTAATGAGTTTACTGACCACTGGTAGAGTATAATTCTGATTCCTACTCCAGTTCTCTTAACAAACTACTACTTTGAGCTAGAATTTTATTTTTGTTTAATTGGAATGTTAGTGGATGAGTTTGCAGATCAATTAGCTCTTTGGATGGTAAATTACCATGTGATTTTTAAAATGACTAATGAAATTATTTAATTTTTAACTAGAATGGAACCTTATGATGACCAAAGTGATATACAAGAGAAAATTCATAAGGTGAGGCAACTTTTGAAGAGAGAAATGTTATCTCTGTCATTTCTTTTTGTAGCAGTTACTATAATTTTACTCATTATAAGTGTTATGTATATAAAGGTATCAACAGGGTGTCTCTAAAATATTTGAATATGATGGGAAAGTTAGCTTATAATTTCCAAGACTAACTATATGCAAAAGCAGCTTTAAATATGATTAATTTAAAGTCTTTCATGTCAGCAGGACAAGTTTAGTTTGATTGTAACTTAATCAGTAGATCAGTAGTATTTATATCAAAATAAAGTATATTTACTGAAGGGAGATGGTAGGTATGAAAGAGAAATGAGAAGCTAAATTGAGGCTGGCTCGGTAGTAGAGTGTAATCTGGCTGACATAAATAGTCTGAGGCTTTGATGTGGGGTAGGAGTGCTTTCTTAGGCCTCCTTTGTGTTTAGGTGGTATCTCTTAAGTCTTTCTGATTCTGTGATCACCATGTTGCTTTATTTTGGCTTCTCTGGCACTTTGTCACTGGAAAGGGGACTGCTGTCCTCAGGAAATAATTAATTTAGTGAATATTTATTGATTATCTGCCATATGCCAGGTGTTCTAGATAGTAGAGCTACTATAGCAGTAACCAAAACTGGCAGTTATTTTTTTTTATGGAGATTCTGGTTTAGTGAATGTAAATATTCTTATTACTGAATGCAGTATCTTTGTTTGTAAATTTAATGGGTAGGTCTGAAACCTTTTAAATGTTTCACAGAAATTTCTTCTGAGTTTGGTCAATATTATTGTTTCAACTTTGGGTGATTGACAAAATCTCTAGACTAGATCTTTTTTTGTATGTGTGGCAGAGACAGAGTCAAAGAGAGGGACAGACAGACAGGAAGAGAGAGAGATGAGAAACATCAATTCTTTGTTGTGGTTCCTTAGTTGTTTATTGATTGATTTCTCATATGTGCCTTGACTGGGGGGATGTAGCAGACCGAGTGACCCCTTGCTCAAGTCAGCGACCTTGCGCTCAAGCTGGTGAGTTTTGCTCAAACCAGATGAGCCTGCGCTCAAGCTGGCGACCTCGGGGTCTGGAACCTGGGTCCTCCACATCTCAGTCCGACGCTTTATCCACTGTGCCACTGCCTGGTCAGGCGCTAGCCTGGATCTTAGTAAGGACACCAAGGAAATGTTATCCTATGAAACTACTGGACTACCCACCACTCTTCCTTTGGGGACAACTTTATCTTATATCATGGGAAGACAGACAGCAGCATAGAGATAATTTTTGTATTCCCCCACTTCTCTCCCACTTTTGTAAATTCTGTTGAGGCATAACATACGAAAAGTATAAAAATTATAAATGTATATAGTGTGACAAAATTTCCCAAAGTGACACACCCAAGTAAACATCATCTAGTTTAAAGAATAGATGTTACCAGCATCCCAGGAGTCTAAAGCTCCCTTTCATTTACAGCCATCTCCCTTCTCACACTGAAGATTAGTTTTGCCTATTCTTTAACGTTATATAAATTGGAGTATATACAATATAGTCTTTTGTGTTTGACTTCTTTTACTCATGTTTTATCCAAGCTTTTGTGTATATAATTGTAGTGTGTTCATTCTCATTGCTACATAGTGTTCTGTGAATACACTCCAGAGTACTTTTTACTCTAGTTCAGTGATTTTCAACCATTGTGCCAAAAGAAGCACACTAGTTTTCCTGCGAGAACTTTTAAAACAAGCAATACCTGACTATTTGGCTAGAGGCACTGGCCTCTTTTCTCTTAACTTGTTAAACAGAAAAATGACAATAGCTAACACAACAATAGTCATCTGGTGTGAATGAATCAAAATTATACCAATTTTAATTTTTTGTCAGATCTGCAAAAAATACATTTTTTAGTGTGCCACAGATATTTAGTAATTAGTTTGTGTGTCATGAAATTAAAAAGGTTGAAAATTGCTGCTCTAGGTAGACCTTTGGGTTGACTGCATTTTTCTTTCTTTTTTTTTTATAAATTTTTATTGTTAATGGGGTGACATCAATAAATCAGGGTACATGTATTCAAAGAAAACATGTCCAGATTATCTTGTCATTCAATTATGTTGCATACCCATCACCCAAAGTCAGATTGTCCTCCGTCACCTTTTATCTAGTTTTCTTTGTGTCCCCCTCCCCCTCCCCCTCTCCTCCTTCCCTCCTGCGCCCCTCCCTCCCCCCCACCCCTGGTAACCACCACACTCTTGTCCATGTCTTTTAGTCTCGTTTTTATGTCCCACCAATGTATGGAATCATGTAGTTCTTGTTTTTTTCTGATTTACTAATTTCACTCGTATAATGTTATCAAGATCCCACCATTTTGTTGTAAAGGATCTGATGTCATCATTTCTTATGGCTGAGTAGTATTCCATAGTGTATATGTGCCACATCTTCTTTATCCAGTCTTCTATTGAAGGGCTTTTTGGTTGTTTCCATGTCCTGGCCACTGTGAACAATGCTGCAATGAACATGGGGCTGCATGTGTCTTTACGTATCAATGTTTCTGAGTTTTTGGGGTATATACCCAGTAGAGGGATTGCTGGGTCATAAGGTAGTTCTATTTTCAGTTTTTTGAGGAACCACCATACTTTCTTCCATAATGGTTGCACTACTTTACAGTCCCACCAACACTGAATGAGGGTTCTTTTTTCTCCACAGCCTCTCCAGCATTTGCTATTACCTGTCTTGTTGATAATAGCTAATCTAACAGGTGTGAGGTGGTATCGCATTGTAGTTTTGATTTGCATTTCTCTAATGACTAAAGAAGATGAACATCTTTTCATATATCTGTTGGCCATTTGTATCTCTTCCTGGGAGAAGTGTCTGTTCATGTCCTCTTCCCATTTTTTAATTGGATTGTTTGTTTGTTTGTTGTTGAGTTTTATAAGTTCTTTGTAAATTTTGGGTATTAGGCCCTTATCTGAGCTGTTTGAAAATATCATTTCCCATTTAGTTGGCTGTCTGTTTATTTTGTTGTCAGTTTCTCTTGCTGAGCAAAAACTTTTTATTCTGATGTAGTCCCATTCATTTATCTTTGCCTTCACTTCTCTTGCCTTTGGTTGACTGCATTTTTTGATGCTTTTTAAGAAGCATGGTTTCTCAACTTTCAACTTTTTAAAACACGAGTGACTTACAATTAACGTGTAGTCTTTTTTTTTCTTTTTTCATGAAAATCTTGAGTTATTTCTCTTTGAAAAATCTTCATTGGGTTGCCAGCATGTTAGAATACAGGAAATACTAGTTGCATCTTAGTTGTGTAAGGTTTCTTAGATATTTTTTGAAGATCATAGTGGACTAAATTCTGAGAAACTTTTAGTTTTAAAACTGTGTTGGAGATACTTCGTTAATGTGTGCCAAAACACTTGAATTTGCCTCAAGAAGAGTTACCAGCTGCATACTGTATTGCATGCATATTGGGATTTTAGGATTATACTAATGACAAGTGAAGGATTAAAGCAGCTTCAGAGATGTTTAGAATATTTGATAACCCTTTGAGAATGTTAAAAAAAAATGAATAAATAAAAGGAACTAATTGAATTAGGGAATCAAAATTCTAAATTATTTTTTAAATTTTACTTTGTTGAATTTTAAATTTTACTTTGTTGAATATTTCAGGCATTTTGCTCTGTTGAATTTCATCTTCCTCTTTGAGATGCTTGGCAATCACAGGGTTAATAAACATTTTCTGGTTTGCTATATATAAGAGTTATAAACCTCTAGTTCTTGAAAAGGTTAATTTAAGGGTCAGCATAGAGATACAACTTAAAGATATCTAAATATATATTCATTGCAAAACATTACCTTTTCTAAATGCTATGTACACATAATTTATTAAAGAGCTTAATAAATATTTTTCTACCTTAAAAAAAATGAAACTCTATTGGAAACACTGCCAGTTCTTTTAGATTATTAAAATACAGTTAATTTTCTCACCAGAAACCATTCCAGGAATACTTCATTTATTCTTGGAAGTGAGCATGTATTTGTGTTTTATATTTCTTTAATGTGTGCAGATTATGTATAGACGTTAATATTTTGTTTGTTTTCAAAGGTTCGGTCTTTGTGGGCTTCAGTGAATGAAACACTCCTGTTTTTGGAAAAAGAGAGAGAAGTTGTTAGTTCAGTTCTTAGTCTTGTTGATCAGTACACTTTAGATGGAACTAATGTTGCTATCAATGTTCCAAGGCTCTTACTTGACAAAATTGAGAAACAAATGTGTCAGGTAAGCATTTGATATTAAAGGAACTTTTGAGAAAACTTCCTTCACGTACTTATTTTATATATTACATGTTGTTTTCTTTTACAGTGTTTTTCTACCGTTTTCAGAATTTGTTTTTGAGTATATCTAGTAAAACTTTCATAAAGAAGGGTACTGGCAAAGCTGTATATCTTTTTCCATCAACTTTTATTAATTGTACCTTGTGTGGTGTTACATCATCTATAGGGTAGAGAGTATGAAGTTACTTAGGAAAATAATTTCATGCTTATTAGTTCTTTATAAATTTTCAAATAATGTACCAGTGATCTCCTGATTGCTAAATGACTTCTTAAAAATTCTTTATCTTCTCTAGTTTCTGTTTCATCTTGATGTTACTAATATTCTAAAGTCTTTTCCTCCTTTGGCTTTTGTGATCTCAGTGTCTCTGCTCTCCTATGGTTTTTCAGATTGCTGTTCTCATTTTTACTACTGATTTCTTTTTCTCTGCCTGACTTTTAAATGAAAATGTTCCCATGGTTTTTTTCTTTAATGTCCCCTTTTCTTTCCTGCATTACAAATTCATATGTATTTTCTTAACCAATTCCATGACTTTATCAGCTCTCTATATGTTAATATTCTCAAATTGGTATTTCTAGTCTCTCCTTTAACCTAAACTACCTCAAATTATTTTCACTTGGTTATGGGACACTTCCATCTGGAAAGCTTACTTTTTTTTTTTTTTTAAGTAAACTTGCAGTTTATTAAGCATCTACTATATGCCAAGTATTGATTATTGTACAGGGGCTCCAAAAGTAAAATATTGTTATGACCTCAAAGAGCTTTCACTGTAGTAGGTAACATGACAGGTACTTTAAATTCAGAGCACATAAAAATTAGGATCTGCCAACTCAAGAATCCTAGAAGGACTAAACAGGTGATGTATATAAATGAAGGACGTGAATTGTACGTAACAATTGGGGTAAAGTAGGAAGTTATGAAATCTTTGGAGAAGTAGTACTTTTTTTTTTTTTGTATTTTTCTGAAGCTGGAAACGGGGAGAGACAGTCAGACAGACTCCCGCATGCGCCCCACCGGGATCCACCCGGCACGCCCACCAGGGGGCGACGCTCTGCCCACCAGGGGGCGATGCTCTGCCCCTCCTGGGCGTCGCTCTGCTGCGACCAGAGCCACTCTAGCGCCTGGGGCAGCGGCCAAGGAGCCATCCCCAGTGCCCGGGTCATCTTTGCTCCAATGGAGCCTTGGCTGTGGGAGGGGAAGAGAGAGACAGAGAGGAAGGAGGGGTGTGTGTGTGTGTGTGTGTGTGTGTAGAAGCAAATGGGCGCTTCTCCTATGTGCCCTGCCCGGGAATCGAACCCAGGTCCCCCGCACGCCAGGCTGGCGCTCTACCACTGAGCCAACCGGCCAGGGCCTGAAGTAGTACTTTTTATGTGAAATCTGATTATAAAAATATTGATGGCCCTGGCCAGGTAGCTCAGTTGGTTAGAGCGTTGTCTCTGTAGGTGCTATCAGTTGGCAACTTCGTAAAAACATGAATTCATAATTTTCCTTCAAATCTGCTCTTTCTCAGTCTTTATTTTGCTTACATTTATTTGCATTTTTTTATTCTAGTTTTCAACTTTTCTTTTTAGAGAGAGGAAGGGAGGATGAAAAGCAAGGAGGTAGAGAGAGAGAGAGAGAGAGAGAAACATCAACTTGTTGCTCCACCTAATTGTGCACCCATTGATTGCTTTGTATACGTGCCCTGTGTCCTGACTGGAGCTTGAACCAATGGCCTCAGGATCGAACTGGGGACCTCAGTGCTCTGGGACAACACTCTTAACCACTGTAACCACTGTACCGCTGGCCAAGGCTTGTTTTCAACTATTTACATAACAAAAATTGTAGCATGGCATGTTAATTCTTCCACAACAGTTTACTTTGGACCACGATTATTACATAGTGTTATTTCGGGGTAAACATTTGACTTTTTCATTCTTCTTTTAAGTAACCTTTTTAATATAGTAAAACATAAATATATTTGTGTACCAGTTTATTATGTTAAGAACCTATAGTTCACCTTTTTTTGTTTTTCTCTCTGAATCTTTAGCTGCACATAGGAAATGTTTATGAGTCTGGGGAATTGAACCTGTTAACAGTTATTCAGTTACTAAATGAAGTCTTGAAAGTACTGAGATATGAATGTGGTCAGGCTGACCAAGCAAGACTGACAATTGACCTTCACTTCCTTGAAAAAGAGACCAAATTTCAGAGAGAAAGATTATTGGATCTGAAGCATATGAGGTATTCTAGTAAGATTCTCTGTTATTTTATTGGGGGATGGGTAGGATGGTTTTAATTTCTCAGCACAACTCATGTAGTTAACAACTCTTTGCTTTGGCAAACAAGTGTGAAAATTTTACTAGTACTCAAAAACCTTATGTCATCAACTCTCAGAGACACACATGAAATAGGAAGGAAAATTAATGTAGGTTTTTTTTTTTTGATCTGGAATATATTATATGTCCTGAGTGATAATTCTTTATGAAATAATTTTAACTTTTCTATAAATTTTCATCCTACTAGTAAAATTAGGGCTTGGAGCAGTTTTTCATTTGAGCAGAGTGACTGAGAGGTATGGACTGGCTTTAGGAATGGACAGACTGGGAGTAGAATTTTGGCTTGAGTTCAGAATAAGGAAAAAAATAGTATTTTAAAGATAAATGGAGTAATAGATGTGTCATTGCTTTCTGTCTTAAAAGGTATTTTAGGTTCTGAGGGTTTATTGTGAGAGTTTATTCAATTTATATGTGCAGTATTGGTTGAGCTTTCAGTTATATTTCTTTTATATATTCCTATTTTGAATAAAATTATTTTAATGTTATTACAGCCATAAATTAAAAGAAGATCTTACAACTATAACACATTCTATTGTTGAAAAAGAAGGAGAATGGCATAAAAAGTGGAAAGAAATTCTTAGTCTGTCTCCTTTCAGTCTAGTTAAAGGTCAGACTACAGTAAGTAATATTTGTTGACTTGCATTTTGCCGCCTTTAAAAATTTTTTTTAATTTTTCAGTTACAGTTGACATACAATATTATATTAGTTTCAGGTATACAACATAGTGTTTAGACATTTATATATTGTATATAACTTATGAGGTGATCATGCTGATAAATCTAGTACCTATCTGACACCATACATAGTTATTACAATATTATTGACTGTATTGTCTATGCCAGCGATGTTCAACCAGTGTGCTGTAAGAATTTTTAAAACATGCAATACCTGACTGTTTAGTCAGGGGCACTGACCTCTTTTCCCTTAGATTGTCATATAAAAAAATGACCACAGTCAACCCAACAATAGACGTCCAGTGTGAATGAATCAAAATTATACCTATTTTTGTCAGATTGGCAAAAAATAAAATACATTTTGTGGTGTGCTGCAGAATTTCAGTAATTAGTTTATGTGTGCCTTGAGATGAAAAAGGTTGAAAATTGCTACTCTATGCTGTACTTTGCATCCCCATGCCTATTTTGTAACTATTAATTTGTACTTAATTCCTTTTCCTTTTTCACCCATTATCCCTGGTCCCCACATCAAAATGTTCTCTGTATTTATGAGTTTGTTTCTGTTTTGTTTGTTCATTTATTTTGTTTTTCAGATTACGCATATAAGTGAAATCATATGGTAATTGTCTTTCTCTGTCTGACTTATTTTACTTAACATAATACCCTCTACGTCCATTCATGTTCTTGCAAATAGCAAGATTTCATTATTTTTTATGGCTGAGTCATATTCCATTGTATATATGCAGCACTTCTTTATCCATTCATCTATTGAAAGACACTTAGATTGCTTCCATATCTTGGCTATTGTATATAATGCTACAGTGAACACATGGATGCATATGTCTTTTTGAATTAGTATTTTAGATTTCTTCAGACAAGTACCCAGAAATGGAACTTCTGGGTCCTTCTTTGTCTCTTGTTATAGCCTTTGTTTTAAAGTCTATCTTGTTTGGTTTAAGTGTTCTATACCAGCCTTTTTTTGTTGTTGCTTCTATTTTCATGAAGTATCTTTTTCCATCCCTTTACTTTCAGTCTGTGTATGTTTTTTGATCTGAAGTGAGTCTCTTATAGGCAGCATATGTAAGGGTCTTTTTTTCTTGTCCATTCAACCACCCTTTGTGATTGGAGCATTTTAACTGTTTACTTTTAAAGTAACTACTGATAGATAACGTAGGTATTGCCATGTTATTATTTATATTTTTTATCTTTTTTTTAAAGAAGTTCATTTAACATTTCTTGTTACACTGGTTTGGTGGTGATGAACTCCTTTAGCTTTTTCTTGTCTGGGATTGATTTGCATTTTGGAAAGTAGTTTAATAGATATAAGGCAGTCTCTTGATTTATCTTGTTATGAATGACCTAGAAATGTATTTTTGTCATCTTTGCATTTGAGCCTAAAGTTCAAATGTTTGGTTTCTGTAATTCTTTTAAGTACATGTAAGAATATTCATCAAATGGCTGTTGTGATTTATAGTTAGTATTGTTAGATTCAAAGGATTGTATTAAAAAACGAGATTTTCTTGAATTAGATACTGTGTTTGAGATGTAGCTGAAGGATAAAGTAATCTCTTTGTTTTTAATATTGTACTCCTTGTTTTAAAAATAATTATAGGATAACTTATATGCATAGTAATTCTGTCTTTGTTGCAATCATCTATTCATAGATTAACAGTCCTGTTATGTGGTAGTGAATAAAATGTGTATATTTCAAAATTATGAATTCTCTGTTTTAAGGCTGTGGATCTTTTACCACCTATGTCCCCTCTTTCATTTGATCCTGCCTCAGAAGAAGTATATGCAAGAAGTATTCTTTTGCAGTATCCTGCTTCACTACCAGGTTTGTTATTTTTTCTTTTTTAAACTTCCCTCTTATCAATATTTGTCACTATAATAACTGTTCCTTTACATTCTTTTTCTCTCCAATTATTATTATTATTATTATTTTTTTTTACAGAGAGAGAGCAAGAGTCAGAGAGAGGGATAGATAGGGACAGACAGACAGGAACAAAGAGAGATGAGAAGCATCAATCATCAGTTTTTCATTGTGACACCTTAGTTGTTCATTGATTGCTTCTCATATGTGCCTTGACTGGGGTGGGGAGTGAGAGGCTCCAGCCGAGCCAGTGACCCCTTGCTCAAGCCAGCGACCTTTGGGGCTTAAGCCAGTGACCATGGGGTCATGTCTGTGATCCTACGCTTAGACCCGTGACCCCGTGCTCAAGCTGGATGAGTCTGCGCTCAAGCTGGTGACTTTGGGATTTTGAACTTCGATCCTTAGCCCCAATTTTTATTTTTTATTTTTATTTTATTTTTTGTATTTTTCTGAAGCTGGAAACGGGGAGAGACAGTCAGACAGACTCCCGCATGCGCCCGACCGGGATCCACCCGGCACGCCCACCAGGGGGCGATGCTCTGCCCCTCCGGGGGGTCGCCCTGTTGCGACCAGAGCCACTCTGGCGCCTGAGGCAGAGGCCACAGAGCCATCCTCAGCGCCCGGGCCATCTTTGCTCCAATGGAGCCTCGGCTGAGGGAAGGGAAGAGAGAGACAAAGAGGAAAGAGAGGGGGAGGGGTGGAGAAGCAGATGGGCGCTTCCCCTGTGTGCCCTGGCCGGGAATCGAACCCAGGACTTCTGCACACCAGGCTGACGCTCTACCACTGAGCCAACCGGCCAGGGCCACCTTGTCCAATTTCTAACAACCACTAATGTACTTTATATCTTTATGCATTTGCCTCTTCTGGAGATGTTGTATAAATGGAGTCATACCACATGGGGCTTTTTGTGTCTGGCTACTCTCACTTGTGTAATTTTCCATTTGCACAGTGCTTTCAAGGTTCATTCAAGTTGTAGCATGTATTAGTACTTCATTACTTTTTTTCTTTTTTGCGAGAGAGACACACACAGACAGGAAGGGAGAGAGATGAGAAGCATCAACTCATAGTTGTGTCACTTTAGTTGTTCATTGATTGCTTCTCATATGTGCTTTGACCACTTTATGTGTTTAGGTTTACCAATATGCTAATTTTTTTATCAATATTACTTCTTTTTTTCTTTTTCCTTTTGAGAAATATATCTAGAAGTGTTTCTTTACTTTTATCATTGGACCCTGAATATTAGAATCTCTTAGTCTTTCTGGGAAATGTCGTTATTTTCACTGATAGTTTGACTGGATATAGTATTCTAAAATAGACACTTATTTTTCCTTAGTTCTTTGATGTTATGATCTTACTGCTCTCTGCTTTCTGTATTTCTGAGACGTTTGCTGTTGGTCTCATTGTCATTGATTTGCTGGTAATTAGTTTTTGATGTCTGGTTGCTCTGAAGACTTTTATTTATTTTTGTATTATGCAGTTTCACTGAGATGTGTCTAAATGTAGATTTATTTTTATTTTGCCTGTTTGGGACCTGTGTGTACTTAATCTGATTGCTCATATCTTTTTTTAGTTCTGAAAACTTGTTCGCTAATATCTCTTCTAATATTGCTCCTCTCATTCTTTTGAGTCTTTCCTTTTGTAAGTCCTATTGCTGAGACTTCTAATTCTGTCCTTCGTATATTTTAATTTCTCATTCATATTTGTAACCTTTTTGTAACTGTGGGCTGCACTCTGGGTATTTTGGATGTCATGGTTCACCAATTGTCTCGTTAGTCAGGTTTAATTTCTCTTTTGACCTTTCCATTTAATATTTAGTTTTCATGAATGTACTTTTCATTTGCTTGTTTTTCTTTTTTTTTTTTTTTTTCATTTTTCTGAAGCTGGAAACAGGGAGAGACAGTCAGACAGACTCCCGCATGCGCCCGACCGGGATCCACCCGGCACGCCCACCAGGGGGCGATGCTCTGCCCATCCTGGGCGTCGCCATGTTGCGACCCTCCTGGGTGTCGCCATGTTGCGACCAGAGCCACTCTAGTGCCTGGGGCAGAGGCCACAGAGCCATCCCCAGCGCCCGGGCCATCTTTGCTCCAATGGAGCCTTGGCTGCGGGAGGGGAAGAGAGAGACAGAGAGGAAGGCGCGGCGGAGGGGTGGAGAAGCAAATGGGCGCTTCTCCTATGTGCCCTGGCCGGGAATCGAACCTGGGTCCTCTGCACGCTAGGCCGACGCTCTACCGCTGAGCCAACCGGCCAGGGCCATTTGCTTGTTTTTCAAAACTTCCTGTTCTTCATGGTGTCATATTTCATCGTTTCCTGTTTTATTTATTTTTCTAATGATTTAAAATACAGTGATTTTATTTTTGTCAATTTTTCTCATACCTCTGTGTTTCAGGTACTTCTGCTCCTATGTTCTCTGCTTACTAATTTTCATGGTGGTTTGTTTCTTGTTGACTATAAACTCAACTCTGACTATGGTCAGTGGGCCTTCCCCCCCTTGGAGGAGTCACGTGGGCCCTGGATTGTAGAAGGGTCTGTACAGTTGGTCCCTAAGCTAGGCCAGTTAGTGTCTTTGGTTTGGGATTCGTACAAATAGCAAGTAGAAGTTTGGATTTCACACCTTCTTTTGAGTAGGCTGGGTTTTTAATTTTCTTCCTTTCTTCCTCTTTCCCCCTCTCTTCCCCTCCCTCCCTCCCTCCCTCCCTCCTTCACTGCTTCACTCCCTTACTCCCTTCCTTTTTCTTTTATTTCTTTTCCCTCCCTCAAGGACTCCAGATAGACAGAAAGCTTCTCTGCTACTTTCCTGGTCCAGCTGGCAAGATTTTAAAGATTTTTTTTAAAATTAAAAAAAAAATTTTAAATTGATTTTAGAGCGGTGAGAAAGAGAAGAGGGGGGGAGAGGAGCAAAAAGCATTAATAGTTGCTTCTCATATTTGCCTCAACTGGGCAAGCCTGGGGTTTCTTCTTTTTTTTTTTCAATTTGAGCATACCTGCTCTGTTTGTTTTTATTTATTTATTCATTTTTTTAGAGAGGAGAGGGGGAGAGAGAGAGAGAGAAAGAGAGGAGAGACAGAGAGAGAGAAGGGGGGGAGGAGCTGGAAGCATCAACTCCCATATGTGCCTTGACCAGGCAAGCCCAGGGTTTCGAACCAGCGACCTCAGCATTTCCAGGTCGACGCTTTATCCACTGCGCCACCACAGGTCAGGTGGTTTCTTCTTTTTTTTTAAGTGAGAGGAGGGGGGAGATAGACTCCCACATGTGCCCCAACCGGGATCCACCTGGTAACCCCCATCTGGGATTGATGCTTGAATCCTTAGGGCCTGGGGGCCGATGCTCAAACGTATTGAGCCACTGGCTGTGAGAGAGGAAGAGAGAAGGGTTAGAAGGAGGGGAAGAGAAGTAGATGGTCGCTTCTCATGTGTGCCCTGACTGAGGATCGAACCCAGGATGTCCACACACTGGGCCGACGCTCTGTCCATTAAGCCAACTGGCCAGGGTTTACCCGCAGGGTTTCAAACTGGCGACCTCAGTGCTCCAGGCTGACACTCTATCCACCGTGCCACCACAGGTCAGGCCAGCTGGCAGATTTTTGCAATGCCCCTTTTTAGGGGATGAGCAGCCTTTCCAGTGAGTGTCCTGCCTTATAGCAGTCTCTCAGCCCCCAGCCTGAGCGACCTGAGATGATATTTCTTCTTACCGGGTAGGCATCGTGTCTCCAGTGTCCAGTCCCCAGAGCCTGCCTCACTGAACCTTCATTTCTCACTGTGGGTGTACCGTGCTGGTCATGCTTTCTAGCTTTGGTTCTGGCATGATTTTTATTTTTTTGTGGGCATTCTTTTTTCTTTTTCTTACCTTTTATTTAGCAGTTCTAGTGTGTTTATGCTAGGAGTCAGTGTCTGTTTTATCTTGGTTTGCTTTGTAGTGGTGAATTCAGTTTTGTTTTTACCCCCTAAGTCCCTATTTTGTCTGTCTCCTCCTTTGCTATCCTCACATCTTAAGTGCTATAGTTTAGTTTTTATTCTTAGATGGGGGAACCACAGGTTTATTGGGGTCTTTTGCATGCACATTCATGGCATCACACGACAATGGCACAGTTACTCGATACACGCAAGGTGGCCTCTTCCCGCAGCTGGAGCCCAGAGGCATTGGGGTGCAGTCTTCCTTGTGGTTCAGACTCAGATGGGTGCCTTCCTCTTGGGCAGCTGAAGGAGAGGGCTGCTGGGGTGGTGGGAACCAAAGCCTAGAAAGGGGGAAGTGCGCAGGCGAGTCTGGGGAGGGGTGGGTGGAGGGGTCACCACCCTTACTTCTGGACTGCAGCATCAACAGCTGTTTCAGCCCCTTCGTCTGGCTGGCCTTGCGGAGCTCCCTGGCCAGGAACATTTCCTCCATGATTGTGTAACCATTGTAGAAGTTGAACAGGTCCAGTTCACAGATGTCATGGAAATATTTGTTTAAGACCTCCACGGAGTTGTGGATGGCCTCCAGGCGGGCCAGGTTGTTGTCACTGAGGTCTACACAGATGTAGAGAAGAGGCCAGCATAGTATTCGTAAATGATCTTAAAGTTCCGGAGCTCCACAGAGTTGTTGCGTTTGGCATTTCAGACAGTGACCATGGTGTGCACGTCCTCAATCAACTTTTGTTTCTCATCATCATCAAATTGCATATACCACTTGGCCGGGCGCATCTTGCCTGTCCTGTTCTGGATGAGGATGAACTGGATTATGGCGCCTGGGTGGCTCCAGCTCTGGAAGCTGTTGGGGGAGCCAGGGCTAGATTGTCATTTCTTGCCTGTAATCGTGTTCTGACTGGTTGCTCTGCCTCTAATATTCTATTTCCTATTATGGATGGTTCTCGGTGGTCTTTCTGTGGTGGAAATATTATCCTTTTTATCTCCAGGTATAATACACATCAGTGACTTTCTATCACCCATCACCTTTAAGAAGAGAAAAAGGAAAAAGCTCTAGATGCTAATTTACTTAGCAACTTTTACCTTACACACTTTCTTACATACCAGAACAAATGTGCGTCAACTGTGCCTACTACCATCAGATGGTGTTTATAGTTGTGGTGATTATCTTTGTCTATGGCTGTCTACTAAGTTTGTGGTATATTTGTGTTTGTCCTCATTTTTGGAATATTTATAAATCTCATTCACTCAGTAGCTGCAAAAGCATAGGGATTGAAAATATAATAAGGCAACATACTATTATGATGGATTAAGGAAAACCTTACGTAGTATGCATTGGCTTGTTATGTAGTAGTACTTTGGACATGTATAGTCTTTAGAACTAACATGTTGAAAGAAGAGGAATTCCTGGAATATTATCCTCTGTAATCTAGCATTGCTTTCTTCATCAGTTTCATGTCTTACCATGCTTTCATGCCTTCTTCATGTTTCCCTAGTCTGGGCCAGATGCTTTTCTGCTTCCTTGCATTCTGTGTATACTTCTGTCATAATACTGTAGCAATATACCTACTCATCAATAGTTGTTTTTTTTTGGTACTAACTCCTTGAAGGCAGGTCTCCATCTTCTGTTTCTTCCATTGTTAGTACAGTAGTGAGACAGTTCCTCAATGACATGTTGAAAAATAAGTACATAGGCTGACTAATGTCATAGATGCTGGGTTGGAATATACTAAGAATTATATTTTTTTGGCTTTGCTGGTTTATATGATAATTGGGTGATCTGTGTACTTAAACATGAAGCATAGCTATATAATGTGGATAAATGTGGATACCTTTTAGAAACAGTATGAACTATTAATCCTTTTAGAAAAGGCTATTAATAGATATTTTCTATTACTGTCCTGCCTATCACTTTATATTTAACAGTTGGCTGATTGTCTTTTCCTATTAGCATTTATATTATTTTGACTTTGTTTTCTTCTATTAGAGAGGTTGAGAATTTCAAGAGGCCCACGAATATTAGAATGTAAAACACAATTAAAGAGTAATTGATTTTTTTTTTCTTTAGATATACCTAAGCAGCATGACCAGGAAAGTGATTGCAGAAGAGCCAGTGATGTACTGGGAACTGCATATAACCTAGCCAACAGGTAAAACAAATTGATTTTCATATTGACTTTCCCCCCCTTTATTAATTTTAGTCTCATCTTTAGCCAGTTTCCAAGCTTCTCTACTGTGGGATAGTTCCTAATTTTCTTTTTATTATTAAAAATTAAAAAAAATTATTGATTTTTAGAGAGAGGAGAAGAGAGAAAGAGGAGGGGGAAGCCGGAAGCATTAACTCAGTAGTTGCTTCCTGTATGTACCTTGACGAGGCAAGCCGAGGGTTTTGAATCAGTGACCTCAGTGTTCCAGGTCATTGCTTTATCTACTGCACTACCACAGATCAGGCCATAATTTTCTTTTTTTAAGCAGACAGTATTTTTTTCACTGCAAATCTACATTTTCAGGGGAGAGTCAGCATTTCTGATACATGGGCATTTATTTATTTTTTCTTTTTTTGTATCAAAATGTTGGGATTCATGGGAGTCATCTAATTTTTGAAGAAAACAACATATAGAAATTATCTAATGTAAGTTTGGGAAGTTTTGTCTTTTTTTGTCTGTGAACTTCTTTGAAACCACTTGTAGCTATTGACTAAATCCAAGGTTGAGAGACCTTTGAGATGATCTACTCAGTAGTTCTGTGTTCTATAGCGCCCTCTGGTGCTGTGGATTGAATCTAATTCATTCAGCCTGTTGGCATTCCAAGTGTCCCACTTCAACCTGAGCAGCTCGCTCTTTTATCTGTATTTTATGTTGGGGTTTTCATTTGCCATTTGATAAAAAGAGCTCAATTCTTTAAAAAAAGGAAAGGCTAGGCTGTGGCTGGGTTGTTCAGTGGGTAAAGTGCTGACCTGGCATGCAGAAGTCAGGGGTTTGACCCCTGGACAAGGCATGTATGATAAGCAGTGAGTACACAACTAAATGAAACAACTAAGTGAAACGAGTTGCTGCTTCTCTCTCTCTCCCTCTTCTTTACTCTCCCTCCCTTTTCCCTGCCTGTGTCTCCCTCCCTCCCTCTCTTTCTCTCTTTTCTCTCGAATTAATGGAAAAATTAAAAAAGAAAAAGAAGAGGAAGGCTTCTGATATAATCAAATCCTAAAAATTTAACGGGAAAAAATTGAACCTACTTAATTTGCTGTAACTTCTTTCAGGAGTATTCTTATTTTATTTAATGCCTGTTTTCTCTGTCACCCATTTTTGCCCTTAAAAACTGATGCCAGATTATATAAGCAAAAATGTTCAAACTGAATGTATGTTATTTACTTGGGATAATTTGTTTTTTATTGAAATTTAGAAGTACTAAATAGCAATCAAATACAGATATACTAAACATATATTTTTATTATTATTATTTTTTCTGAGTACTCTTTACCGTAAATAGGTGTCTTTCAGTCCAAGTTTCCCATGTAAATTAGACACACATATGGAAACAATTCTTAGGAAAATCTAAAAGAAAATTATAAATTTAAAATAAATTGAGGCTCTCTTTATTATATATATTCTTAATAAGTTGAAACACCTTAACAAGGGTCAAACTTATTTACACAGTCGTCCCTTCTTATTGGTAGTTTCAGTTACCTACAGTCACATTTCGAAGATATTAAGTGGAAAATTCCGGGAAATAAATAATTCATAGTTTTAAGTATTAGTGCGTGATTTTGAGTAGTGGGGTGAAATCTTGGGCCGTCTGGCTCTGTTTTTGCCCAGGATGTGAATTGTCCCTTCATCCAGCTTATCTATGCTGTATATGCTGCCCAGCCATTAGTAGCTGTCTGGATCATTGGATCAGCTGTTGTGGTATTGCAGTTCTTGTGTTCAGATGACCCTTATTTTACTTATTAATGGCCTCAAAGTGCAAGAGTAGTGATGCTGGCATTTTGGAGATGCCAAAGCTGTAAAATGCTTCCTTTATGTGAAAAGATGTGTGTATACTATATCTGTATGTAACATATAGTATATACAGGGTTTGGGTCTATTTGTAGTTTCAGGCATCTACGGAGGGTCTTGGAATGTGTCCCCTGTAGATAAGGTGGGGATACCGTTGTATGTGATATTAAACTATTGGTAGTTTCCTCTGTAGTAATTTTCACAAGAGGTCAGGACTACTTGTGGAAGAATTATATTTTTATTTTTAGATCTGGATATGATGTTGATTTTTTGAGTACATAATGAAATCTTCTGTGAAGACCTGATAATAAAGTTGTTGGGCTTGTGCATTTTAGTCCCTTATCACAATTGTTCTTAAAGCATGCTAGTGGGGAATGGCTAGTGCTTCCCAATCTTAATTATGTTTTTGGTTTGTCTTTCCATGAGTGAGCAAATTAAATATTTTGATTCAAGTCTTGCTGGACTAAAGATTGATGGAGTTAATAGATTAGTTCATAAATCAGATCTTATTTATGAACTCCATTGAACCTCAAGATTCTTTCTCGAAGTAGAATGTTGTATCAGAATTCTGCGGTAGCCAGCCAGAAGTAGTCTCCCCCCACAATTTAATTCAAATGAAACCTCTTAATATGGGGAAAAGAAATTGTATTAAATATGTTTTGGTTTTCATATTTGTGCTTTTCTAAGCTCCCGGATCTTTTAGTTATCTTTTGATACTTTAATTATAAGTTGGAATTTTTGAAGGGAGGTAGGGAAGGCTTTTGGTGATGAGGGATAAATGCTTAATGGAATATGAAATAATATTAGTGCTTGATAACAGAAGGCAGTGTTGTTACTGAGATGTGGAAATAAACGTGTTGCTCAGAATTCTTGACTGTAAATGGTATTTTATAATAAAACATTTTATTAGTAATGTGTAATGTGGGTACACTGCACTTAAAAAATACTGTTTTTTTTGCATGTAGGTCAGCTATTATACTAAATATTTTATTTGTACATATTGGCAACACCTTTTATCAGTATCAGTGTAGTTAACTGGGAAATTCATGTGTGGATATGATCAATGCTGTTCAATTAAAAACATAGAAGAATGTAGTTTTTAGAGTAAGTGTGTTAGGTAGCCCTTTCGCATGGAGTTGTCGTTCACAAGTGCTAAAATGTAAGTAGTGTTCTCCGTAAATCTCATGGCTGGTTTTTATCAGAGTGATTGACAGAGGCTTCACCATATTTAAAGCCAGAATTCAGTGATTGGTGATGTCTTTGCTCTACACAGTGGACGCTAACTTTCTATGCAGTGGTTTCTGAAAGGGGATTATTTCTAGTGGTGGTGATGCAGTTCTTTTTAGACCTTTGACCGCTGTAGTTTCTCCTTTATTGAATTTCAAAGATAGGGCAGTGTGATCTTGAATTTCTGTCAACTGAACATCCTTAGTCTTAGAAATTTAATTCCAATATCATATCTTTCTTTTTTTTACAACTGTTTATTATTTCTGTTAATCGTAGATTGTAACAAACAGCAAATAAAAATGAAAAATTATTCGCTAAAATTTCTACCAAGTCGCTTTTCAGATTTTTCAAGTTCTTTTTAGGCTTTCTTTACAATCATAAATTTAGTTTTAATCAAAGCATAGTCATATTCTAAAATACAAAAATTTCTAAACATTAACATAGTATAAGTGCAGTTTTTTTAGTATGTTTACTTAACATTATATTATTTTTACTTATAATGGTTTTGTAACATTTTATATCTTTTTAGACAGGCTTTTCTAAAAATTTTTATTATAGAAAGCATGGCACCTCCCCTCCCCCAACCCCACCCCCTTTGGAAGTGCTTTCTCCTTAGGATAAATTCCCACAACAAGATCAACACCCTTTCTTTTGATGTTACAGTAGCAGGATTTCATGGGCCTCGGTTTTGTTATGGCAAGTAGATAGAGAGTAAGTGCTGAGCCAGGGCTGTTTTGAAGATGTTTTAGATTGAGATGTTGACAGTGCTAATTCCATGTTGTCAATTCAGAAATGAGAGAGAAGATATAGAATATATTTCTATTTTTCTCCTATTATGAGGCTCTGCAAGAATGATTCAAGTAGAAAAATTTGATGGTTTTATCTGTAGAACCTCATCCTCAAGTGACATTTATTCATAGATGATTAGTCAATCTGTCAAATCAGTTACAAATAAGTATTGCAATACCAAGCACCAGGGGAAATAGCCTTTGGAAAGAGACAGTGTTTTTCCTCAAGGAGCTCACCATCTTGTGATGGCATCCTAGTGGCCTTGTTGTATAGGTTGCTGCCCCTGCTTCACAGGGCTTTTAATCATTTTAATGTTGAGTTTTTAGAAAAATTAAAGTAAAGTAGAAGTAGATTTTTAATTTTTTTTTGCCTTTGCTATCTAGATTATATCCTGTTGAGGTAAAGCTGAAGCTTGAACAATTTTTGTGATTTTGAATTGTTTGGAAGATAGATGATAATTTTAACAAGGGCATATTTGAAAAGTTTGGATAAGTATATTTGTTATTTCATAAAATATTTACAAAGCTATTAATTTTATACTTCTGGCCATTATGAACTGAAAATAAAGACATAGTTGATGTTGAAAAGTGGTCTCTGGTAGTCTTGCCTTTCATATTACCTAGCATGGAAAAGCTTTTAACTACAAGCAGACCCAGTCCGTGACTGAATTTGAAAGTTCTTTCAAGATGAAGATAAATGGTGAAAGTTATCATTGCTTTCAAGGCTTTAGAAATTTAATAACTTATGAAGTGATGCATAAGGTTTTATGTTTATTCAAAGGGGCAAGAGAATTTGAGAGATTAAGGAATATTATGTATACAACGCAGCAAACTGTGAATAAATAAACTTATGATTATTGTAGCAGTAACGTATTTGCTATAGAGAAAAATCCATCATAACATATACTGATTTTAGACCTTGAAATATCCAAAGAATCTTATAAGAAAGTTTCTGCTACAATGAAATTCAGTGATTTGAAGATGGAGGGCATTGTAATAATACAAATTTAATTAATTGAATTTTGAATTTGTTCTGACCCTGTACTCAAGTTTTTGAGTGTTCCTCAAGTCATTTAGCCCTTGTAAAACATGCTGTTGATTTAAGATATATAGCAGGTAAGGCAAATATTCATAATTTGGGAGGCTGATACACAAATTGGGCTGAAGTACTGCTCTAATTGTCACTACACCTCCCTAGAATAAACTGCCTTTTGATGACCGGGACGAATTGAGTGAAATCGTAACGGACAGATACGGGGCAGACAGTTTTTTTAGACTATTCAGATACATAAAGTGAATGGGATGTTTTCACATTCATAACTTGGATTTGTTATCTTTTTTCCTCTTAGCTCTGTTTCTTTCCCATTGCAGCCAGCTTCTTTATCAGATACAAGCAATGTCACAGTATTTGAAAAGGTACATTTAAAGATAATTTTAAACTAATTCTGATTATACTAACATGAAAAAATACTTATTTTTGTTGATACTGCAATTAAAATTTAATTTTTACATTTCCCAGTATTTGCACATTATGTACTATTTCTAATTACCTATTCTAAATGGGAATATTGGAATTATTTAATTGTGCCAATGAACATGTAATTTCACAGTAATGTTAATAAACTTTTATAGATTTGTGATAACTTAAGAACCGCTAGTGAAAATCAGTCCTGGTTATTAAGGTTTTAATATTATGTGTCTGTCTTCTTTAGGACATAAAGATGAGAACATCTAGAGAGAAAAATGAAACAGTTTCTAAGAAAACACCAGAATACAAAGGGGAAGACTCTCTATTATCAAGTATTGCAAAGAATACAGAGAATCGTGCATTTGGAGGACTTCAGCCTGTTAAAAAAATTGATCCATTTCAAAAAGAGCAAGATCATCTGGCAGAAGAGGTTAGAAAAAGATTGTAACAAGTATACTGAAATATCTATTATTTTCTCTATAGTGTTGTGATTAAAATTAAAGCACAGTTAATTATTTATTTACTGGGAGAAATTTGGGAAAAGGAGGTCACAGATAATCAGAATCGCGGTTAAAGCAAAATTGGTTCCAAAAGTAGTAATAGAATTCATATGAACTTATTTAGTGAAGTAGCTCTTGGTTTAGAACTCATGTCCCATCCTATAAATATCCAAAAGTATAAAAATAATATATGTATTTTTGGAGTTAACTATTACATGTCAATTGGGTATATATATCCAATAATTATACCCTATTAAAATACTTCATGAATGTTGTCTGTTGCTTAGCTGAGCTTCCTTTTTTTTTTAATATTAGAACAAAGATTGCAATATCATATTATCACTGATCTATGGTTTTTGTCCCACTTTCTAAGTATTTTAAAAATAATTAAGTGCATCACTGTTCATAATCGAGTTTTTCCTAACCAGCCCCGTACCTTAATGTTGTTCTACTTTTTATTGGCAAGTGACCACATAGTACTATTTCGCTCAGTAGTATGATGAAGTCAGTTTGCACAAATTAAATGCTCAAGTCCTTCTCTAATGTTATTTTTATTACACTTTCCCACAGTATCTCTTACCATTGTTTGAATTTGGATAAGCAGCCAGAAAATAAATCAGCCACTCTATTTGTAATAGACTGAAAGAAAAATTTGGTTTACTACATACTGCTTCAGATATTGGAGTTGCCGTCTTTATTTCATATGATCAAAGTAAAGAATATTTTCAGAATTAAAAAGCTGGATGTCAGACATGTTTCTTGTTTATAACATGAGAAGGTTGAGGCAGTTTTATGGTCTTAAAACTCTAAATTTATATTATTTTCTGTGTTAGTTGATTACACTAAAGAAAAGATGGTCTGTCGTTTTTTTCCTTGATATTGAAAGGCACATTTTCTGGTTAAAGGCATTTATAGTGGCATGGAATGGGATGGAATAGATGAGGAAAGTCATAAAATGTCATAAAACTCTGAAAATAAAGAAATGAATTTTATTTAATAGTGTTTGTGACAAATATTTAGTGTTTGAATTCCAAAAAGCCCTCTGTTTTCTTTTTTTTTTTTTTTTTAAATTTTATTTATTCATTTTAGAGAGGAGAGGGAGAGACAGAAAGGGGGGGGGGGTAGGAGCTGGAAGAATCAACTCCCATATGTGCCTTGACCAGGCAAGCCCAGGGTTTTGAACCGGCGACCTCAGCATTTCCAGGTCAAGGCTTTATCCACTGCGCCACCACAGGTCAGGCCAGCCCTCTGTTTTCATGGAGGGAAGCTAAATGCGGGTCAATTTGATTATGGTTGTTGGAAATTTATTTTTTAGGGATTTCAAGGGGCAGATATTTTAATTTGCATTATTTTCTGATTTTATTCACTTTTAATTAATAGAGAATGCTATTTTCATATTGTATATTTTTCTCTATGTTAGAATGTATCTGTGTCTTGTTCACTAATTTGTATTTGTTAATGAGGTTTCTGGAAGAGATGTTGTCTGAGTGCATTCTGTTTTTTGATGTCAGTGTTACTGTACACATGGTTTATAATTAAAATCAGCTTGCTTTAAAACTAGTCATTTTAGCAGATACAGAGTTATTAAGCTCAATGGTATGCAGATAGTAGTTTAGTTTTAGGCCACTGTATAGTCAGAACTACCCTCCAAATCTTCCTATTTGTAAAAGATTCTTTTCTTCTTTTATAATGGAATATCCATTTAAAATGAGGGAGGAAACAGTTTTGTGTTTGATTTCACCTGACTGGATTGTGCCTAGATAGTCTGTAGGGAGTATCTGGGAGCTACACTGTTAAGCTTACTTTGGTGCCGTCTGCAATGGGAAGGACTGCTGACTGTGAAGTGTTTTCTATTATCAGGGCTTTTGTTGCATTCTACCAGTGGGCTTAATTTTGGGGTAACTTGCTTTTTCTTTCTTGTTTTAGGTTGCAAGAACAGTGTTATCTGATTCACCACCACAGCCCTCTATGGGAAAAGAACTAAAATTAGAGGAACTAATTGAGTCTTTAGTTTCTAACCCATTCTTAACAAGGAGCCAAATTCCTCGAACTCCAGAAAACTTGAGTAAGTTTAATAATGCTTTTTATCACTCCTTTTTCTTTTTTTTTAAAAGATATTACTACTATTAGAACCATGGTCTGACAGATCTTCTGGAAGCTCATTTAAAAACTTCTGTCTTTAAGTTTAGTGGCAATGGCTCCCTACTTGTTTTGAGAGAGGGACTGTTATTCTGTGTGGGCATTCTCACTTATATGCAGTCCTCTCCAGCAGTATGATTTCGCCCTTATACTGTACAATTTTGCTTTTTGTTTTACTTGGCTTTTTCCTGGAAAATATTTTAGTTGATTTTTTAAAAAATAATCCTCTGCCTCCACATCTGATCTGTGATCAACATTTATAGAGGCTGTGATTTCCTAGTCAACAACCAGCAGCAGCACCAGCCAAAGACTGCGTGTTCAGAGATCTTTTCTACCCTCCCTAAGCTAGCCAGATGCCCAATCCTTTTTTCTTACAACCTATAATTTGTGTAGGTAAAGTTCTGATATTGTCCTTATGTCAGCACATCATCCTGATTGAGAGTAAATACAGTTTTCATTTTGCTGCTAGAGATGACATTCAAATTTTAATTGCTTCAATTCAGGTTGAACCTAGCCACAGCCTGCTGGTGGTCGGTGAACTGCAGCCTATGAACCAAATATGGCTGACCTTTGTGTTTTTGTAAGTTAAATATTGAACACAGCCGTGCTCATTTGTTGACATATTGTTTATGGCTGTTTTCATGCTATAACGGTAGAGGTGAATAGTTGCCACAGACCAGATGGTTTGCAAAGTCTAAATTATTACTATATGGCCCTTTATGGAAAAAGTTTGCTGAACCCCAGTCAAAATATCTTTTTAATACGTGCAATTTGTATGTGCTATGTGAAAGTACTGTATATGCACATTTCAAGAACAGCTTTTGTTATTTGTGATCAGTTGGAGATGGTATTCTTTGATCTTGTTGGGCTTTGGTATGTTGTGGAGCCTTGTTATCCAACCAGCTTTTATCTATGGAGTATATACTCAATCAGTAGCTTTATCTTAAGAACTAGAAATGAAATGTTTAATTGCATGCTGTGCTTGGGAATATTAATAAATTGTGTCCCCCCCCTTTATTTAGTCAGTGATATTAGGAACTCATGGAGAAAAGCTGTTGAAATGGAAGATAACAGAAGTATAGAACCAATTCAAACGGATTCTGAACTTAGAGAAGGATTGGCAGAATCCTCACCCGTGTTGCATAATCAAAGAGAATTTAGCATGACCAGTTGTTTCTCAACAACCACTGTATCTGATGATAGCCCTTCTCATTTGCCTGAAGAAAAAGTTGTTTCAGATTGCCTCAAGTGTGTGCCTCAGAAACATGTGACCAGTCACATAAGTGAACCAACCATACAATCAGACATGTTAAAGAAGAAAATATGTTGTAAGCAAGATGTGGAGCATACTGCTTTACAGAACAAGCTTCTAGAAACTAGCCGAATAAAGACATTCACCCCTGTTGTAAACAATAGGAGAGCTGTGATAGGTAGGAATGAAGGTGGTGAGTATATGAAAGTATCAGACTACTTACAGGCTTCTTACAAAGATTCTTCTGTGCATAAAAGCATGTTATGGAACTCTTTTCAGATCTCAAGTGGAAATAACTCCAGCAGTTTTAAGGATAGTGATTTTGGCATATTACATGAAACTCTTCCAGAAGAAGTTTGTCACTTAAGTTTTAATAGCTCCAGTAGTACAGAGGCCAATTTTAAAATGGAACCAAATAATCCTATGCACAGTAGCATTTTTCCAGAAGATGTGGGAGAAGGACAGACTACTCCAAAATCAGACTCCAGATTTCAGGCTATTTGCAGTAGATATGAGGCTCTTAAAAAATCTCTTATCAAGACAAGGGAAGAAACTTACCTCTCTAATTCTGAAACACCTGAAAGACACAAACCAGAATTGAGCCCTACTCCTCAAAACATGCAAACGGATGATATGCTTAGCTTTTTGGACACTCAGGATTTTCACACTGACTGTACAAAACCATCTTTGCGCATGTCCTTTGGTGAAAGAAAACGGTCTGTTTCACCACTCATTAAGTTTTCTCCCGTGTGGAACAAAGATTAAGGACCACAGTACCATGTAGTCTTGGAGAACCTCTGCCTAATTTAAAAAGTAAGCTTAAATAGACCTGTGTACGTTAACGTGTTGAAGTTTTCTCTCAAGTTCTTATAAAACTAGTACGCAATGAATGCTACATGATCTTTGTTGATGTGACAAAATAGGCTCCTTATTCTTCTGGCTAGGATGAGAACACTATTATGGGTACTTTCAGAATCTCCAGTGATGTGTATATAATTTACAATTAATATGGGACAGATTTGGAAAACAAAACCAAAAACCTAAAACCTGTTACTTTTGTAATACAAACTACTGAAAGTAAATTTTGTCAATCTTGGCTAGTTAGGGTAAGAGTTCTAAAAACATTGAGAAACAATTTAAATATCATTTTTTTTTAAGTGAGGGAGAAAGAAAGAGAGAAAGAGAGACAGACAGGGACAGACAGACAGTAAGGGAGAGAGATGAGAAGCATCAACTCTTAGTTGTTGCATTTTAGTTGTTCATTGATTTCTTTCTCACATGTACTTTGACCTGGGCCAGGGGCTCCAGCTGAGCCAGTGATCCCTTGCTCAGGCCAGCAAGCTTGAGCTTCAAGCCAGCAGCCTTTGGGCTCAAGTCACTGACCATGGGGTCATGTCTGTGATCCCATGCTCAAGCCAGTGGCCCCGTGCTCAAGCTGGTGAACCTGCACTCAAGCCAGCAACCTTGGGTTTAGAACCTGGGTCCTCAGTGTCCCAGGCTGATGCTCTATCCACTGCACTAAGGCCTAGTCAGTCTAAATATAATTTTTGTGATAATATCTGTGATTTGCTTTGAAATAAATTTGGGGTTGAGGTGATAAAATAAGTTAGGTCAGTGTATTTAACCCTTTGAGTAGTGAGTTTTCTTTTCATGCTTGCTGACCTCTGGGAGTGAGTTTTTTTTTCAAAAAATGAAATTAGTTCCAATTACAGTTTTATTAACTTAAAATCATGTTTGTTTGATAACCAATTTATGGAAACAAGTAGAACATATATTGGCCTTTTTTTAAATGTTGCCTTACACATTTAAAAAAATTTTTTTGTTAATCATACTCTGAATGGTCAGGAGGCACGAGGATGTACATGAATGTTCGTACTACTCAAATGGTTATTTCCTAGGGTTGCCATAGCAAAGTACCATAACCTGGGTAGCTTAAAACAGAAATTTATTCTCTGCAGACAAATTCTGGAGGCTAGAAACCAGCATCAAGGCATTGGCAAGAACCATGTTCCCTCTGAAGCCACCAGAGGGAGATCCTTCTTGCCTCTTCTAGCTTCTGGTAGCCCCTGGTGTTCTTAGCCATATGGCCGCATAACTCTGTACACTCTCTGCCTCCGTCTTCATGTGGCGTTCTCCCCTTGTGTGTCTATGCACTTTCTTTTTTTTTTTTTTTTTTAATTTTTAATTTTTTTTAATTTATTCATTTTTAGAGAGGAGAGAGGGGGAGAGAGAGAGAGAAAGAGAGAGACAGAGAGAAAGAAGGGGGGGGGGGGAGCTGGAAGCATCAACTCCTATATGTGCCTTGACCAGGCAAGCCCAGGGTTTTGAACCGGTGACCTCAGCATTTCCAGGTCGACACTTGATCCACTGCACCACCACAGGTCAGACTATGCACTTTCTTTTAAGGACAGCAGTCATATAGATTAAGGGCCCACCCTTAATCTAGAATGATCTCACCTTAACTGATCATATCTGCAATGACCTTGTTTCCACCAAGGCCACATTCTGAGGTCCTTGGGTTTAAATGTCAACGTATCTGTTTGGGGGACACAGTTTAATTATTGAAGCTGGGTGATAGATATATTGGGTTAATCATAATTTTCTTAATTTTGATATAGGTTTGAAATTTTTCACCATAGAGTTAAAAAAACAACTCATAAAGACCTTTTAGAACAGATACGGATCTGGAGATATTCATTATATGTCACTCTGATTTGCCCGTGATAATTAAACATTGGTATATTGAAAAGTATTCTAAGAGGGATATATTGATATTCTCTGGAGAATATCTGGAGAATACCTCAGTGAAAATAATGCTAATTTTATCATAGTTAAGTATCTGTATATGAACTTTTTACTTAATACTCCTGAAATTTGCTACTACTTGGAGTCTGTCCTATTTGATTTTTTTTGTAATGTTTGTTTATCCTTTTCTCTTTTTAAAAATCATTTTGCAGAGAAATCTTGAATAAGCCTTGATGCAAAAGAATCTCCGTCTGACTTAGAGATGAAGTGGTAGCCCAGTTTAATTTAACTATGATGCACACTTCAATGGAAGCAAGTTGACTTAAAAACTGACTTATAATTTAAATACACATTGGAAATGTAACTTTTTCAAGGTCTAAAATGTCTTAAATAATTCCTTTTAGCCTCTTCTAATGTTTTTCGGTAAGGAGAGTGTTTTGTATTTTCTCTGTGTGTGGATATGTGAAGTATTTGGAAAGAGAACATCAAGTTATGTGAAGCCAATTTGATTTCTTTAATACTCTTATAAGCATTAAGAAAATACCAGAGTTGTAGTTTAATTTATTGTTTTAATTTCAGTTAATTTAAGGATGAGTAGTTTTTGATGTACTAAGTGGTCAACTTAATAGCCATTCAATACACTGAGCTTAGGAAAATAGACAACTTTTATTGTTTCTTAATGGAACATTCTAGTACTAAGCAATAAATAAATAAATAAATAAATAAATAAATGAAATAGTGCCTTGAGATGTGTAGTTAAAATGACAAAGTTTTAGTTTGGAAAGCTCTAAGCAGTCTTAATGATTATTCAGGTAGATTGATCCTGAAAAATGATGTTTGATGGAGTAAAACGCATGTGATAAGTGAAGATTGGGGCAGAATGAATTTAGTAAAAAGGGAAAAGATGGAAGATGCCTAGACATTTTTAAGGGACATGTCAAACTAAATCCATTCAGTGGGTTGTATAGCAGATTTATATTTAGTCTAATTTAGACTTTGAGAATTTAATTTAACCCTGGTTTTATATTTTAACAGAAATAAATGTAAATTTAAAAAAGATTGTGTGGTTTTTTTTGGGGGGGGGGAGAGGGCACTGTTTGTGGGAAAGGAGCTAATCTTGATTAAATTACTTTCCTCCTCAATTCCCCACAGCCTACAAAATAGCCTCAAAATAACGTGAGATGACTGTGTTTGGGATTAAATATATATATAATTTTTTCAGTGTCACACAGCTAAGTCAGTGTTTAAGATTTTATCCTATTTTCCTTCCTTAATGAACCACAAGACCCCCTAGAAGTAACTAAAAGGCCAGGAAAATAGGACATGACTTCAGGAGTAGGAGTCATATATGGCCTCTTATACAGCATCCTTCTTCACTCAGTCATGGCCTCTGGTCAAGAAAAGGGCTTGTCTCTAGCATCCAGGTGAGAACATGCCCTAGCCTTCTATGAACCAGGTGAATGAACACACACTGCAAGGTGACGGCACCCACTATACCCCTCTATCTTGTCCCAATTCTTAACTATCAAATCAAAACCTTGTCCATTTGCCAAGAAGCTGGCAAGGAGAGGAGGAAAGGGAAGGGGAAAGTTCTGGAAGTGGTTGGGCTTAATAGTTATCTTCACCCATTTTGGGCCGTCTCTATGGTATTTATTTGTTTAATCACAGTTTGGAGGTCAGTCTTGTAAGAAAAGACAGCAGAAAAACCACACATTTGCAGTGGAAAAGAAAGGAAGGGAAAAGCTCCTAAGGTGCTATATTCCTTTTTTTAGTTAAAATAACAAAGGACTCTGCAGGTATACTGGGAAACTATTCTGTCTGTTTTAAGAAAAGTCAGTATCTGTAAATCCAAAATTAACACGTCAGGGAGGACTTAGGGCCATCATTAGCATCTACAAAGTGCCAGAACCATTCCTGTCACTTGATTTGTATAGTTTCTTATAACTGTTAAGATAGCGATTGTTAGACCTATTTTACAGATGAATTGAAGCTAGGGAGCTTAAGTGACTTGTTTAAAGATGGACTCAAGGAATCACCTAGTGTACATCTTAAAAATATAGATTCTATAGGTCTGAAATGGGGATTAGGAATTTGCATTTTAAATATGCTTCCTTGGTAATGATCAGACTCAATAAAAAAACTTAAGAACCACTGCTAGGGAGTGTTCACATTTAACCCTGCTGTACCTTAAAGAAGCAGGTACACTAGCGCAAATATACTATTTAGAGATCACTAACTATCTGATAAGGAAGCTCAAGTTCAATAAATATAAGAGGCTGTTAATTACTGAGAATCCGAAGATGAAAATGCTTCTGGACATTATGGGTTTACAAAAAACCATGTCCTTGTTAAGTGAGTCATACCTGTGATGGGCTGAACGTTTTTGGCATTGTTTCCTGTGCTTTGCATGCCAGTAGTATAAATGAAAATGATATATATCAAGTTTATCACTTTCTCCTAAACCATTTTGATTATAACTTGCTGTTTTTAGTCTTCCCTATCCAATATTGCTTGCACAGCTTCCTTTTGACTTTAAGAGTCTGCTCTGACCATGTCACTTCTTTAAAATTCCATTGCTAATTCTAGAATCGAGTTCAAATAAAGTTCCCCATGTAGATTCCTCTATTGCTCCTTTCCCGTTGTCTTTTTTTTTTCTGAAATGCTGTAGTGAGCATGAGTCTTTTGAAATCTTAATTCACAGTTCTGAAGTGGTAATGTTTACCTTTGCCACCCCGCTTATCACAATTATATGATAGTTGTCCTGTAGAGCTCCGAATGAATCTCAGTTCTATTTTGGAAGTAAGACTGAATCTCCCCTTTCCATGTCCATGGGCCTAACTTTTCTGAAATCTGTGATTAATCTTCATTTTATTCACTTAGTATTTTTTGTTTATTGCTTTCATCATTTTTTCATGACATCTCCAGTCATTCCGATTTTATATATACACCTATGTAGGTGTGTGTGTGGGTCTACACATATACTCCAAAACAAATATTAAAGTATTGGAATTGTTTTCTTTGCCTCTTCTGTGATGGATTAAACTAATTGTAACGAGGGCTACTTTATTGCTGTAAAAGGTGCTTTTTCTCATTACATTCATAGATTACCCAGAGTGTACTTTGTTTTATTCACTATAAGTGTAAACTGGCTAGTGTGTCAACTTGAAACTTCAGATGCCAAAATGTCCTAATTATTTTAAATGTTATCAAGTGGTATAAAGAATATTTGAGGTTAAAGAGAAATATTTGGAGGTGATTTAACTGAAAACAAAGATAAGTATTCTGAAACCATTTTTACCATGTGTTTCTTAATCATGGTCTATTAGGTCTATTTTGTCTAAAGGAAAAACGAATTCTTAAAACCTATATAAAAAGAAACCCTATCTTTTTCCTACATTAAATAAAATGTTTAAGGACATTTTTCTCAAGGAAAGCATTTGCTAAAGTAAAATTCTTTCGCATTATGTTGCAGATGCATTGTTGTTCTTTCTCCTTACGCACTGTGAATGTCAAGTCTGCATCCTAATTTTAAAATATTTGTTGAGTCCTCTTTGGGACTATTTGTAAATATATTCTGCATACTTTAGTCTTGAATAAACACTCAATATTATACCGCCTGGCTCTGGAATTTTCCATGCCCTGCAAATCATAAAATGATCACATAATATAGTATGTCAGTAACCAGATCAATAGAAATTTGAGTGAGTCATATAAAAGCATTTTATTACTGCCATTTTAATTTCTAGAGCCACTAAATGCAGTATTTTAAAAAGGACATCTATACCTTCAGAGGTTTTTCATCTGGAGGCTTTATACTAATTTATTGTCGAAAACTAATTAGATGAGTTTAGTAACCTATCTGGCTAGCTTCTTGCTCTTCAAGGCTGCTATGAAGGGTTTAAAAAATGTTAATGTTATAAAGCCTTGTAAGTTTTCAAGTTCTGTTACTTATATGTACTTAATCTGTATACAGAGCTAATGTCTCATTTATAAAATAAGAGGTTATTTAGTTGATCAGAGATTTCTTGTAGACTGCATTTAAAACCATCTTTAAGGCAGCTGGAAAAGGACATTTTAGGTCTGTTTTCTGATTTCACTATATCACATTGCCAATCCAAATTAGGAATCTTAGAATCCTTACCCCAAAGTAGTTAATCTAGAATGTGATTCAGTATTATCCAATTTCCAGACAAATACAGACGGGAAAGTGATCTTGCCCAAAGTTAGTGAAACACTAGCAAGAGGAGTCACTTTACTTCCCGGGCTTGTTTCTTCCATTTGTAAAATTAGAGGAATTATATAAGGTAATAATGTACTTGAAAAGATAGGATTTTTATGATTCTTTTCTGTCAGTGAAGTAGTAGGGTGTAACAGGAACAGAGGAGGATCTATAATCCTGTTACCTAGGTTCAGCTGTATTAGGTCAAACCAGTTGATTAAAGTAGACAAAAGTAATTTATCTCAGCTTGTGAGAATAAGAAAATGCACATAAAGTATTTAAGAATACCTGGCATTTAGTAAGGGCTCAAGTCCTTAGCTAGGCTCCATGTTCAGTAATTTTGGGATATGTGTGTGGGGGGAAGAGAATGGCTCAATAGGTGGTACTGATAGCCCACACATAGCACTGAGTATGTGCCAGGCATCACTAAACGCTTTCCGTATTTTAACAATCCTTTTATCAACCCTATTTTGTGGTGCTATTCTTACCCACATTTTATAAATGAGAAAAAAAAAAAAGCGAAATTAAGAACCTTGCCTAGTGTGAGTGACTAGAATACTGACTCAGCGTAGGTGGTCTAGTTCCAGAGCCAATACTCTTAACCACTCTTACAGCTGTTATGAAACATCCATAAGGTGATGGGAGCTAAGATCACACAATCAAATTTATCAGTTAAGCAATACTTGTGGGCAGTCAGAATCTTTAGATTTATATAACAACCACCTTCAAATTATTTCAAATAAGACCATAGTTTCAAATTGCTAACAGCAAATGTTTATTCATGATTGAAGCCAAGAAGAATTTATAAATGCATCTTAATACCTTGCTGATAAAATAGTAACATTCCCTCTTTGCAATCTTGTAAGGAGTACAGGAAGATATTGTAAAAGCTTTGACGTGTTTATCTATTTTAACAGGGTAATCAGCACACACACACACACACACCACCTACTTTAGTGTTACACCATACCAACTTTTCAGAAAGGCCATCTTGAAGCTCTACTAGATGCCGAGTAAATAGCGTCCAAGGTTTAAAGAATGGGGAGTAGGGAAGAAAGAAATGAAGTAGTAAGCAGCACACATTTCAAAGCCCACTTTTAAGCACACATTATGAATACTAAAAGGATGCGCGGGGGTAGGGGAGGAGGCAATTCAGCATTTTCAGAAAAGAGCATTTGGCAATATTTAACGCATCAGGAGGCTGTGTTTGGGACCATCCACTCTCTCCAGCTTCTCAAAGTGTTTCCTGGCATTGCGAATGTTGATCAGAGTAGCTGCCGACGGGATGGAGGGATCCGACATAACCACCATCACGTATGTGTTTGATGTGAAGATGTCGATGAAAGCAGCGAAGTTAGAATTCCTAACCTCCATGCTCTGGAACGAAGCGGCCAATTTACTGCAGCTCAGCTTGAACTGCTTAATGATGTTGCTGATCTTCTCAAAGCGGTGGACGTCGCGCTGCTCTTTGCACTGGTAATGGGAAATGACCAGGAACGTGGCTCTCTCGAAGAGAAGAACTTCGTCGGCCTCAATAATTTGAGCAAAATTCCTCAGGTTCATCTCCAGCTGCTGGACATTGGGAATCAGCTGGTAGACAATACTGGACCAGGCTTTGTAGAGCGTTTCATCCCAGATGGACGTTCGAAAACAAGCGCACTCCAGCGGGCGAGACAAACGCCTCAGGTCTTCCTCTCGCTCTTTAAAAATCAGGTCACGTTGATCCTCCTGAACCAGATCCATTTTGTGCACCAGGCAGAAGATTTTGGCATCAGGAGAGTTCTGGAGGATGGCTTCCAGACACGACTGGTAATAGTGCATGTCCTTTTCCAGTTCACGGCTCTCCACGTCGAACACGTAAATCAGCACCTCCACATTACGGAATATGTTGTCTCGCTGGCTGGTGAAGTAATTTTCCATGAAGGTGTCCTGACCGCCACAGTCCCACAGGTTCAGCACCAGGTTGCCCAGAAATCGGACGTGCGAGTGCTCCACATCAATGGTGGCACCCAGGCGCCGGGTGTCGCGAGCAATATAATTTGCAAAGATAATTGACCTCATGCTGGTCTTTCCCGACCCGCTCTTCCCCATCAACAGCACCTTTTTCTTCATGGCTGTATTTGGCATCACCCGCCGGAGCCGCCGCGGACTGGGCCTCAGGGCGCGGCCTAAGTGCAGCGCGGAGGGCGGGAGGGGCCTGCCGGGAGTTGCGGGGCTCCGTAGGCTGGGCCGCGCAGCTGTGCAGTCGGGGAAGCCGTAAGCGCGAGCTGGGGCTGGCAAGGCAGCGGCGGAGTGCGCTCGGTCTCGGATGAGAGCGCACGGGGGCAAGCGGTCACAACAGCTCGGGAGAACCGCTCGTTTTCCGGTGAGGTGAGGCGCAGCGTCCCCCGCTGCCACCCACTTCCGGCGGCGATCTCGCGAGAAGACCGACGCTCGGCAGTCACTGCCTGACGAGCTCTGGTCAAGTGCTCTTCTTTTAATGACACCCAGAAGGGGCGGCCTGAACGAGAAATTGGGAGGGAAACCTAGGATTCTGGTGTTTTGTTCTTCTATTTCAACTGGGGTTAGGGTTGCAAAACTGTACGTGTGTGGTCACTTGGGCGAATGCTGCCACCTCGTGGCCAGCTCCCCCAACACCACTAATTTAAAGAGCGTGGTGTGCTCGGGTGTTTTTAGGCCAGGGCGGGGCCAGGTGCAGCAGAGAAAGGAGTAACTTCTCAGCCCAATTAGGCCTCCCCAGAGTCCCTGGTTTACTGAGAATGAGGTTACTGAGAATGAGGGCAGGGCAAGTGACACCTGTACAGATGAGGAAAGTGAGACTTGGAGAAATTAAGTGATGGCCCAGTGCTACCAAGCTATTGATATGTAGCTGTAAATTCCTAGCGGGCAATTTCCTGACTCCCAGGTAGTGCTTTTTCCACTAGGAAGGTCCTTCCTCACACCTGCTTTCCCAGTGATCTCATACTTTAGAATTTATAATGAGCACTCCAAAGCTCGAGGGAATTATAATATGGAACCTGGGCATTAGTTCAATCCTCACAATGACCCTATGAATAAATAACCCGATTTTCAAGTGACTAAATCAAAGCTTAGAGGAGATATCTAAGTTTTCCAGTTACACATTTATTAAATGATGAAATGCAATTTAAGTCTGATCTGTGGTGACGCAGTGGATAAAGCGTGGACCTGGAATGCTGAGGTTGCCAGTTCGAAAATCCCAGCTTGCCCAGTCAAGGCACAGATGGGAGTTGATGCTTTCTGCTCCTCCCTTCCTTCTTTCTTTCTCTCTCTCTCCTCACTAAAATACATAAATTAAAAGAAAAGGAAAAAAAGCAATTTAAAAACTATGAATAGTATATCTTTACAGTGTACAACATGATGATTTGATAATACACAGTGAAGTGATTACTACAGTCAAGCTGATGAACATACATAGTTACCTTTTTTTTTTCTGTGTGGTGAGAACATCTGAAATCCACTCAGAAAATTTCCAGTATTAATACAGTATTAACTATAGTTATCATGCTGTAGGTCAGATTGCTAGACTTACCCATCCTACAGAACGGCCACTTTATACTCTTTGACCAGTGCCTTCCTATTTCCCTACTTCCCTGACCCTGGTTAACTATTCTACTCTCTGCTACCGTGCATTTGATTTTATTTTTTAAGATTCCATGCATAAGTGAGATCATGCAAGCTTTTTTTCTTTCTGTGTCTGGTTTATTTCACTGAGCATCATGTCCTCCAGTTTCATCCATATTGTTGCAAATGGCAGGGTCTCCTTTTAAAGCCAATAATACTCCATTTGCACATATAAACCATCATTTCTTTACTAATGTAAACATTTATGATCTTCTGTTTAAAAGTTAACATACCTTTAATTTAAGTCCCCAAGATATTCTAACACCATATCTTACAAGTAGATAATGAAGTAGATTTTAGTTAAAATATATTAATAACAAAATTCTTGCTGTCCCACAGATAAGTTGAACATTTTTTATTTTTAGCTTTCAATTTATTTAAATTCTTCTAGTATTTATAAATGAGTAATATATTATATAATGACTTATAAATATGTTCTCCCATTCCATAGGTTGCCTTTTCATTTTGTTGATGGCTTCCTTTGCTGTGAGAAGCTTTTAGGTTGATGTAGTCCCATTTGTTTATTTTTGATGTTTATAGTGATGTTTTCCCCAAGTTTTAATGAGATATAATTGATATATACCACTACATTAGTTTTGGGTGTATAATATAACAATTTTATTTATAACCAAATGATTACCACAATATGTTTAGTTAACACCCATGACCTCACATATTTAAATTATTAATTTAATGTTGACAACTTTTAAGGTCTACTCTCAGCAAATTTTAAATATAACAATGCTGTATTGTTAACTATGGTTCACATGTGGTCCATATATCCTTAAAACTTATTTGCCTTTAAATGGAAGTTTGTGCCTTTTGATATCTTCACTGATTTTTCCTACTCTCCAACCTCTGCCTCTGGCAGTCAATCTGTTTTCTGTATCTATGATGTGTTTTTTTTTTTTTCTTTTAGATTCTTCATATACTTGTGATCACACAGTATTTGTCTTTCTCCATCTTATTTCCTTAGCGTATTGTCTTTCAGGTTCATCCCTGTTGTCGCAAATGCCAGGATTTCCTCCATTTTTATAGCTGAAAAATTACCTATCACATTTTTTTCCTCCATTCATCCATCTATGGACACTTGGGTTATTTCCATGTCTTGGGTATTGTAAACAATTTTGCAATGAACATGGGTGTGCAGATATCTTTTTAAGATAGTAATTTTGTTTCCTTTGAATATATATCCAGAAATGGGATTGCTGGGTCATATGATATTTCTATTTTTAAGGAAACACCCTACTGTTTGCCACTGTGGATGCACCAATTTATATACCTACCAAAAATGCACAAAGATTGCCTTTTATCCACATTCTTACCAACACGATTTATTGTCTTTTGGATGTCAGGCATTCTTATGGGTGGTATCTCATTATAGTTTTGATTTGCCTTTTCCCTGGTAGTGAGGTTGAGTATCTTTTCACGTACCTGTTGGTCATTTGTATGTCTTCATTGTAAAAATGTCTATTTAGTTCCTCTGCCTACTTAAAAAAAATTTTTTTTTTACAGGGACAGAGAGAGAGTCAGAGAGAGGGATAGATAGGGACAGACAGACAGGAACGCAGAGAGATGAGAAGCATCAATCATCAGTTTTTCGTTGTGACACTTTAGTTGTTCATTGATTGCTTTCTCATATGTGGCTTGACTGTGGGCCTTCAGCAGACCAAGTAACCCCTTGCTCGAGCCAGCGACCTTGGGTCCAAGCTGGTGAGCTTTTTTCTCAAGCCAGATGAGGCTGCAGTCAAACTGGTGACCTCAGGGTCTCGAACCTCGTTCCTTCTGCATCCCAGTCCGACACTCTATCCACTGTCCACTGCCTGGTTAGGCCTCTGCCCATTTTTAAATGTTTTTTTTTTCTACTGAGTTTTATGAGTTCTTTATATATTTTGGATATTAACCTCTCATCAGATAAGTGAATTATTGATATAAATATTTTCTCCCATTCCATAGGTTGCCTTTTTATTTTGTTGATGGCGTCCTTTGCTGTGAGAAGCTTTTAGGTTGATGTAGTCCCACTTGTTTATTTTTGATTTTGCTGCTTGTATTTTTGGTGTCATATCCAGAAAAATGTTTCTTAACCTCAAGGAGATTTTTCCTTATGCTTTCTTTTAGAGGTTTTATAGTTTCAAGTCTTATGTTCAAATCTTTAATTCATTTAGAGTTGATTTTGTTTATAGCGTAATGCGGAGGTTCAATATCATTCTTTTGCATGTGGTTGTCCAGTTTTCCCACATCACTTAAGGATGAGATTACCCTTTCTCCATTGTGTATTCTTGGCCCTTGTCAAAAATTAGTTGATTGTATACACTTGGGCTTATTTCTGGACTGTCTATAACTTGGTCAGCAAACTGCGGCTCACGAGCCACATGTGGCTTTTTGGCCCCTTGAGTGTGGCTCTTCCACAAAATACCACATGCAGGCACTACCTCAATAAGGAATGTACCTACCTATATAGTTTAAGTTTAAAAAATTTGGCTCTCAAAAGAAATTTCGATCATTGTACTGGTGATATTTGGCTCTGTTGACTAATGAGCTTGCCGACCACTGGTCTATATTGTTCTACATGTCCATGTTTATGCCAGTATCATACTGTTTTGATTACTATAACTTTGCAATATAATTTGAGATCAGAAATTGTGATGCATTCAACTCTGTTCTTAAGATTGTTTTGACCAGTCAGGGCCTTTTGAGGTTCTATACTGATTTTAGAGTTATTTTTCCTATTTCTATGAAAAATGCTATTGGCATTATGATTGGGAATAAATTAAATTGGGAGATGGTTTTGAGTAATATGGACATTTAAACAGTATTAATTCTTCCTATCCATGAATGTAGGATATGTTTTAATTTATTTGTGTTGTCTTCAGTTGCTTTCTTTTATTTAAAAAAAATTTTCTTAAGTGAGAATTGGGGAGGCAGAGAGACAAACTCCTGCATGCACTTCGACTGGGATCCACTCGCCAATCCCTTATGGAGTAATACTTTGCTCATCTGGGACCACTGTTCTGTTGTTCGACAGCTGAGCTATTCTATGCCTGAGGCGAGGCCATAGAGCCATCCTCAGTGCCTGGGACCAACTCGCTCCAACTGAGCTATGGCTGTGGGGAGGGGGAGGTGAGGGGGTAAAGAGAGAGAAAGAGAACGGAGAGGGGTGGAGAAGCAGATGGTTGCTTTTCCTGTTTTCCCTGACTGGGAATTGAACCCAGGACTTCCACATGCAGGGCTGATGCTCTACCGCTGAGCCAACTGGCCAGGGCCTTCAGTTGTTTTTATTATTGATTTATAGCTTGCAGTGTGCAGATCTTTCACCTCTTTGTTTAAATTTATTTGTAAATATTTTATTCTTTTTGATGCTATTGCAAATGAGATTGTGTACTTGAGTTCCTTTTCAGGTAGACTGTTGTTGGTGTATAGAAGCACAACTGATTTTTGTATGTTGATTTTTTTTTCTTTTTTTTTTTTTGTATTTTTCTGAAGCTGGAAAAGGGGAGAGACAGTCAGACAGATTCCCGCATGCGCCTGACAGGGATCCACCCGGCACGCCCACCAGGGGGCGACGCTCTGCCCACCAGGGGGCGATACTCTGCCCCTCCGGGGTGTCGCTCGTTGCGACCAGTGCCACTCTAGCGCCTGGGGCAGAGGCCAAGGAGCCATCCCCAGCGCCCGGGCCATCTTTGCTCCAATGGAGCCTCGGCTGCGGGAGAGGAAGAAAGAGACAGAGAGGAAGGAGAGGGGGAGGGGTGGAGAAGCAGATGGGCGCTTCTCCTGTGTGCCCTGGCTGGGAATCGAACCCAGGACTTCCGCACACCAGGCCGACGCTCTACCACTGAGCCAACCGGCCAGGGCCTGTATGTTGATTTTTGTATCCTGAAATATTACTGTATTTGTTTATTAGTTCTAACAGTGTTTTTTTTTTTGGGGGGGGGCAGGGTTTTATACATATAGGAGTATGTAATTTGCAAACAGATAATTTTATTTTTTTCTTTCTAATTTTGGATGCCTTTTATTTTTAGTCTTTTTGCTTTTGCTAGTACTTCTAGTGGCAATGGGCATCCTCAGCTTCTACTGGATCTTAGAAAAAAAAACTTTCAGTTTTCCCCATTGATGTTAGCTGTGGCTTTTCATAAATGGCCTATATTGTGTTGAGGAAATTTCCTTTTGTACCTATTTTGTTGAGAATTGTATCTTGAATGGATGTTGAACTCTGTCAAGTGCTTTTCCTATATTTATTGAGTTGATCCTGTGGTTTTTAACTTTCATTCTGTTAATGAACTTTATCACATTGATTGCATTTATTAAAACAACCTTGCATTTCAGGGATAAATCAGAGCTGGTTATAGTGTATAATCTTTTTGATATGTTGTTAAATTTGGTTTGCTAGTGTTTTATTATGAAATTTATATCTATGTTCATTAGAGATATTGGCCTGTAGTTTTCTTTTCCTCCCTCCCTTCCTCCTTCCCTCCCTCCCTCTCTCCCTCCCTTCTTCCCTCCTTCCCTCCTTCCCTCCCTCTCTTCCTTCCTTCTTTCTTTCCTTCCTTTCTTTTTCCTCTTTTATTTTATTTTATCTATCTGGTTTTGGTATCAGGGTGATGCTGGCCTCATAAAATCAGTTTGAAGCAACCCTTCAACAATCTTTATTCTCATTGATACTGCCAATTCATACGTATTTTGGAAGTTCTGTGGTAAAAATGCTTCTTTCTGAATTTCCCTACTGCTGGTTCAGGATTCAGCTTTCTTGTGACAACTAAGTCAGTACCCTTCTTCCTTGTGCTCTTTTGCTTCCCTAAATATGATGTTATCTCATGGCCTCTCTTTGTTCTTACACTCATCACATTACTCTCATTTTAGTGGAATTTTGAAGAGAGAAAGATAAATCTATGTTCTCAGTCTACCACCTTATTTGGAAATGAGAGAAATCTTGACTTAAATTATTCAAAACTGAATAATATTTTTATAATGATACTGAAGAGGCTTTTACAAGGGATTCTTTTACCTAAAAAAAAAAAAATCTCTATTGAGGTATAATTTACATACTATCAAATCCACCCATTGTAAGTGTATATACCATCACCAGAGCTCAGTTTTAGGATATTTGTCTCCCCCCAAAGTTTCCTTGCCGTTGTTTGCCATCAGTCTCTACTCCCACCTTGCAACCCAGCAGCTACTGTTCCACTTTCTGTTTCTATTGATTTACCTTCTTTAGAAATTTTATGTAAGTGGAATTATACAATATATACTTTATTTTGGTATTTTCCTTCTTTCTCTTAGTATAAGGGTTTTGAGTTTCATCCATATTGTAGCATGTGTTAATACTACAATTATTTTTGTTTTGCTGAATAGTATTCTATTGTGTGAATATACACTACTATATTTTGTTTGTTCATTTACCAGTTGATGGAAATTAGGATTGTTTCATTTTTTACACTAATATTAGGACTAATGCTTCTATGAATGTTCACGTTATAGGTTTTGTGTGAACATATGTTTTCATATCTTCTGGGTAAATGCCTATGAGTGGAATTGCTGGCTTATTTGATAAGTATATGTTTAACTTTTTAAGAAACTGTCAAACTATTTTCTAAAGTGGCTGTACCATTTTATATTCTTATAAAATGTGTGAGCGTTCTATTTTTTTCACATCCTTGGTGACAGTGTTGGATTTGTAGCCACTCTAATGGAGTCTTATTATGGTTATAATTTACATATCATTAATGATTATTGATGTCTTGCATTTTGTTGAGGGTCCTGAAGCCCACCTTTAGGCTCAATGATTTGTTAGGAGGACTCAGGACTCTCAGCATGTAGTCATACTCATAGCTTTATTAAGGACTCATAGCAAAAACAGCAAAAGGAAAAGGCAAATGTGGTGACGTCTGGAGGAAACCAGGCACAAGTTTCCAAAAGTCCTTTCTCAGTAAAGCAAAGTTACATAGGTCATGCTTAATTCTTCCAGTAGTGAGTTGTGACAGCACGTGTGAAATGTCTACAAGGATATCTCATTAGAAACTTA